>NC_090702.1:9325711-9938312 GCF_040954835.1 Lepisosteus oculatus
GTCTGACCACAAAAAAAGTGCTTGGTTTCTTTCCTTGTAACTGCACACAAGAGTGTTTGAAATCCTTGTAGCGTGGCAACAGATAACAGTCTCCTTGGCAGCATATAGTACTTATCTGTTTCTTATAGATGAACGGGTGTTTACATTTCATATAACTGGTTTAATTAGAGCTAGGACTGAAAACCACTAGCATTTGCTCTCAGATGAATGCAGACCTCCCATTGAGAAAGAGAGGAAAGTGTTTTATATTCTAGACTGTGCTTTGTACTGCTCTGTCACCTAAGGAAAGCATGCCTGTGCAGCTGTTCATTGAAATCATTACAAAATAGATTGCCATTCAAAAAACAAATAGAAAAAACCCTGTTACTGAGAACAGAACCTTAACTATAGGGAATGTTTATTTTTAAAGGGGGTGGGAGGGTTGAAACGGAGGAGCTGGCCCTGTTTGAAGTAAGCTTGATGTATCTTGGTTACAGACTGACGTTTTCTTTTGCATATTATTTCATTTTGATTCACATTTGCAGCACTGTGGTATGTCAGTACTAATATGGTACAGATGGGGGACTTGTAGGAAAGGGGTTTCTTGCTTTTAAATTAGACAAATGGTTCTGCTTTCATGTTGAAGGTAGAAATCCGTTTTTGTAAGTAAGAATTTAACGCATTTGACAAAATAAATATTTAATTCCTGTAAGCTTATGCTGTATGGCTTTTAGAATACAGAAGTGAATTCATGACTGGTTTATCTATTCACAGATTTTAAAACCTTTCTTGCCACACAAAATAATTATATAGGGCCTTGATTGATATGATTATTCAAAACAATAATACATTTTTGATTCGATAATTTATTTTATGTTTTGATTTTAGATTAGCATGATCTGCACATAGCAGGTCTCAGTCTGATTATGTTGATTGTGCAAGTCAATTTCTGCCGTAAACGTAAGTATAATTATTAATAAATTATTCACTTTGAATAATAATAATAATAATCATAATAATAATTATATAGAGCTTATATAGAGCTTTTCTGGACACTCCACTCAAAGCGCTTTACAGGTAATGGGGACTCCCTCTCCACCACCACCAATGTGCAGAATCCACCTGGATGACGTGACGGCAGCCATAGTGCACCAAAACGCTCATTCACACCGCACACACCACTTTGAAACTTTACCAGGCAACCTTATGTCAAAATTAAACCAGTCTTATTCCTTTAAATGGCTAAAAGGAAGTCTGTGTTTTGATCTATGTAGAATTTTATGTATCAACATATTGTTGGGTATTATTAATTATAAAGGAAGATTAAAGTTAAAAGAAGGTTGTGTTTTTCATGCTTGGCAGATGCAAAGCACTGTAGTAATGACCACACAGTTGGAAAAAGAAGCCTAATCCTATTTTTTTGTCTCTATACAAATAATATTAACTTAATACCATAGAGCATGTTTTTGCTTCAGATGAGTTATTCATAATAGGCTAATAAACTTCTATTATAGTATATAATCATATAGTATACTTCTCTTTTCTTATTGAGGGCTATTTAAAAATGTCCTTTTAACTTCTGAGAGAAATTTCAAATCGGAGAGAAATTCGTAATTGGACAGACTGCCTTCATTTATTTGGACTATTGTCATACCCTCTTCCATACCAATATGTGGAGTGAGCAATTATATTTACTAGATGTTACCACTTTAACCTTCATACCAGCAGTTTATGGATGGGGATTTTGTATACTTTCCCCTGAAATTCACACTCAAAACCATCTGCTTCTTTTTCACCAGACTGGTCTCACAGTACTTATAACAGTAAGCTTCAAGTGGAGAACTGAGGGAGCTCTCACCGAGTACACTGGCCTCATGTGTGTACCTTGGCAAGACGGCAAACGCTCAGTCATGGAGACTAAGGAGCTTTCAAATCCTATCACAGATAAAGTAGTTGAAAAATACTGATCAGAATTAATGTATTAAAATAATTCAGAATGCAGAATACTGAATATCCCTTTGTGTACTGCAAGGTTGATCATTAAGAAGTGGAAAGTATATCATACAACCTAAACACTGCCTGCATTTGGCTTTCCCCCCTAATTAACACTCGGGCAAGGAGGAAAATAATTCAACTGTGAAGCCAATGATGACTTTAAAAGTGCTACAGAATTTCTCTCATCTCAGTCATTGAAATGTGCACGAAGCAACAATATCCCTCTCTACAAAGCTGGCCTGTTTGTCAGAATGGAAAACCCATCGCAAATCCCACATGGGGTTTGCAACAATCATTTAAGAGATACTGTAAACCTATGGCAAAAATGGTTTGTGCTTGGACAAGACAAAATTGGAACGTTTTGGTCTGACAGGAAAGCATTAGATCTGATGCAATCCTAACGTGGTATACCGCTCAGTCAACACCATCCCTACTGTCAAGAATGGTGGTGTCAGCATTATGTTATAATTCTTCTTCTCCCCAGCAGAGACAGGGAGGCTTGTTAAGACTGATGAAAACAGATGGAGCAAACTATTCGCAAATCTTAAAGAAAAACCTGCTCCAGACTGGGAAGACTTAAAAGACTAAAACTGGGACAAATATTCTCCTTTCAGCAGGACCGTGACCCAAAAGACAAATCCAAAGCTATGAAGTGGCTTATGAGTAAGATAATTAATAACCTACTCAAAGTCCTGAATTGAAGCCAGTTGAGAATATATACAGACACTTCAATATTGCTGTTCATAAGCAGTCCCCACACAACCTGAGAGAGCTTGATCAATTCAGACAAGAAAAATGGGCAAAAATTGTACCAAGCTGATTTTGCTGAGAGAAAAACCCTGACGCGGTAATTACTGCCAAAGGGGCTTCCAACAAATGTGGAGTTCACAGGTTCGAATACAGTCAGCATATTTCAGTCTTTTCTCTTTAGTTTGTGCCTCTTTGTTGTCTTAAGAAGTCTTTGGGTTGGGCATCCAGGTATTGAATCAAATATAAATTTAGAAAAATTTGTATGCATTATTTTGTAATGTCACAAAATGGTACAGCTTAGGAAGGGTCTAAATACTTTTTCAAGGCACTGTATGAAGTAAATGTTGTCTACACAATGCCATCATACACTCCAAATATAGGTAAATCTACTGTTTGTGCCACTCTGGAGTCCTATGTATTTGTTTTATAGCAAAGTATTCATTACATTGTTCTATGGTCTGTCATTTACACCTGTATGCTACCGCTATATTAGTCTTTACTTGGAGGAGTTACAGCTGATGTTAAATCTTGCCATTAATACAGTATGTCCCTTCCTTTGCTGTGTGGACAGGAGCATGATAGAGCTTGATTTGGTTATAATTTTTTTTTGTCCCTTAATTGTAGGACCTATTCCTACAATTGTTGCCGTTTTGAGATTTTCTTGTCCTTCACAGAGATGTCAAAACCCAGTTAGCAAGCGATTAGGACAGGTTTGAAATCCTGGGAAATGCGTTGGGCTCTTCATTTGGAGGGTTGTCAGTTATCTGTGACATTATAACAGGATTCAGTCTTACAACTGTGCAGGCTGCCTGTGTTACTAACCTTTCTGCAAATGTCTTATCAAATTTCAAATTTCAAAGTCTGGAAATTTAAAACTGTAAATAGGAAAATATTGAGAAGAGACAGTTCAAGTACTTTTGTCTCTGCTTCTTTACTTAGAGTGACTTAGTAGCCAGTCCCCTGTTCCACTTAACTGAAAATATCCAGTCTCTTGCAACACTTATGCAAGAACTGGCAACAGGTATTGAAACAGTTTTTCTCTGCTGCATTACGCTTTTATTACTTTGATATGAAGATACAGAAATAAGGGTGATATTAATTATTTTGTTTATCTTTGATGAAGGGCTGATGCACACCTGCATTGCATGACCTCTGATGATGTCTCTCATAATCTCTCACATTTATTATTCACTTACCTATTTCATCATGGTTGTCATTCTGGAAAATTTGTAAAGGAAGGGCATTATATCTTTGTGTTTATGTTACTTGTTGTTATTGTAAATTTCAGTTTTAGATTGGCTGCAATTGTTATTTTTCTTGGAGTCTTACCTGTTGTAAATCCATGGTGTTGTCTTTGTGTCCTCCCTGTTCTACCATTTTGTGTCAAATTACAGACCCCGTCTCGCCTCTGATTTAAATGTAGGCTTACTGTGCATCAGGAGGAGCTGGGGATGGAGCTTAGGGTCCACTGTTTTTTGCACTTCAATTTTTTGCATTATTTTGATGATGTCTGTTACCACCCCTGCTTCCAGGCAGTGTGGTCATAAACTGTGTTTGTGTGTGTTTACTCCTAAAACTCACTCAATGATTAACACTGCAATTGGCAATCCACTGGACACTGAGGTGTTTCTGCTAGGAATTGCAGGTACCTGTTGCAGAACCATAAAAAGAAAGTTATAATAACAGTGATGGCACCAACCTTACCAATAAGGTAATGTGGTCATGTTCTTCTCTGTATCCCAGATTACCTTGTTTTTAACACTGGAAATATGGTAATTCTGAAGGTGCAGGACTTCAGGACAAAATTTAAATCCTAAAGTTCTGACAAATTAAAACAGATGGTTTTAATGGGAGGATATAAAGATTTCTGTACCAAATACCCTTAGTGCTTTTGATTAAATAAATGTTGCATCCTGTATACATCTCTGTTGCTTGCAGATGTTCACAAAGTAATAGAGTTACTAGTTTTATTTGAAAATACAAATTAAGAATTTAAACAACATAATGTTAGGATAATCACCATACATTAAAATTCATGTTCTGTAACAGAATAATCACTAGAAAAATGCTAAAACAATAAAGAACACAATAAAATTAACTATTGCTTAGAAGGTTAGCTGTCTGAGGAATATCATTTACAGTTTTACTAATTATACAGTAGCTTGTGGTGTTCTGATTGGAGCTGGGGATGCTCTGATATAATTGAGCTGCAGAGTCATGACAGTACAAGTCTTCTTCAAATTAAAGGCCCATCTATTATAGGGTCTATATTGAGAGACTGCAAAAAGTGGAAGGCCTCCTGCAAGCCCTCATCTCTGAGTGACTGTGCTGTGTGGAGTGCTCTGTGCTCATGGCAACGCTGCAGGTCAACTCGCCTACCTGCCTCCCTTGAGTCTCTCACTTGCTTTCTCCTAGCTCATAATGAGCCTGGGTGTAGTTCTTGAGCTCTCAGATATACAGGAGCCAGTCAAGCAAGGCTTACTTCAAACACTGCTGGAATGGATAGTTTAAAAAATGGTTCCCAGCCTGTCTACAGTCGATGGAGTTACAACAGGTACTACCAGGATCTGAACATCATGTACAGTAATTAACTTTCTTTAAAAAAGCACCACTTTAATTTGATTTTTGAATTGTGGCTGTAGCATACAACCAAAATGCAGGATGATGAAATGACTTTAAAGGGTATGTTATTCTTTGTCTTGAAAAGGGTATGTGACGTAGTTTTATACACTTAAAGTATAGCGTATCTTTGATTCAGGAGGGAAGCTACAATTGCTTATGTAGTCGTGTTTTAGATTGTCTTGGACAGTGTGCTTTTCTAATGATGGCATTTTTCAAACTATGTTTTTTTCAACAGTGCACAGCTTTGTACTGTAAGCACATTGGCTCCTTCAGAAAAAGCTTGCACACTGAAGTGTTGCCTCTGAATGCCAGTTCAAACCAGAATGTCTGCTGAGTAGTTGTAGTAGTGTTTTTCTGTAATGCAGGGGCTTTCTCTGGCTCTCCCCTGCTGCTAGAGTATGCTTTTTATCTTTGCATGTGTGGACCTGCTGACTGTCGTCATAAAGAAATTAGCTTGTATATTTTCCTTTTACATTGTTTTACCTTTATTGTTCAGTCAGAAGACTCTCTGTGACTCAGAAAGTGTTTGAACACTTGAAGTGTGTGAAGATGTGCCATATTTATTAGGAGTTAGAGTTTATATAGAGTAAAAACCTTTTTTCATATTGGAGTCCACTATATTAACTGCGCATTAACTTAACCTCTTTCCATTTAAAGCAAAGCGCCTCTGCACTAGGTATACAAGAGATGCACAAGAAGGAAGAAGGCATGTTTGCGATAGCTCTCTATCATGTCACACAGAACCCACAGTATAATTGTTAATCACCAGTGGCCTAAATGTTAAGATGACCAACAGGCATGGGCCACTGGCAGTCTGGTTTGGCAGCAGGCCTTGGTGTATGCTGTAGAATCGGGTTGGCAAACTTTCAGAAGGGGAGTGCCAAAAATTAGCTCAAGCAATTGTTGCTAGTGTTTTGCATGCCATTGATACTTTTTCAATATATCAATTACTTACATTTTGAATATGAAAAAAAACAAATATAATAGTATCTAAAATGAATAAATATGCTCATCTTACCATTTAGTGTGATCCTTGCTCTTGCTTTCCCTTGCTGAGTTCTCCAGTTCAGACACATATAGTATAGAATGGATGCTGAATGTGAGCAGCTGTAAGCTTCATGATAGAGGGTAGTTTCCTAGACATTGAGGAACACAGCAGGGGTTCCTCTCCAGAGAACATGGTCCCACCACCCATGACCACCTCATGGCCTTGAACAAAAGGGGTTTGGTCAAAGCACATCTTCCGAAACCCTGAAAGAGACTGGGCAGTCTGCTCTGCCATTGCTTTAAGGATTTCCAGGTTCTCTTTTGCTGTAGGGTGAACAGTGAAGATATGAGGGGCAAATGCAGTAGTAAGTACACTGGACACATGCAGGAAGGAGTACCTAGTGGTGAGAGGTAGTACCTCTGTCACTTACCAGTCACTCTAGGGGACACATGCTGCTGGAGTGCAGGAGATGAATCATGTAGGATGGGTGAGCCAGCAAGTATATTTGGTTCCTGATCCTAGAGGAGAATGTTCTATTTTCAGTTCTGCCTGTTCATCCAGTATATTGCCTCGTGGTACACTAACCCTCACCCCACTGAGTGGAGCCTGAGCTAAGAAGAGTGGGGTGTCTGCCAAAAGGACTGTTGTCGGAGTAGTTTAGGTTAATCAAAAACAGTGTTAAAAGACTAGATTTTGTAAATACGTATAAATAGTTTCCCCTCCATTTATTTACTTGTTTGATTAATCTAATGCTTTTTACCTGAGGTTACATAGTGTCCATAGTGCATTTTAGGGTGTGGTGTCACTGGAGAGGAGGAAGGAAAAGAAGTATACTATAGCCTTTGAAGCTGTATGTTTAGTGTTATGTATTTTTTAAGTCTTCTTTTTAATTTTATTTACAAAACCATGTTAAGAAACCTGTTAAGAAAACCAAGCCATGAAACCACATGAACTTTTATTTCATTCAGTATGTCAGTACTTCATGCGTGAAGATCATCTGATCCATGCTACTGAAGGCAAGAATAGTTCACATTATTATTTTAAATGATTTTAAGTGTGGTTTGTACTATATAAACAGTCATCTTTACTGTGTAATCGTATTGACAATATGGTACAAAGGATGTATTGTATGTAAACTGTGTTTTAAGAGCTGTTGCTTCTGTTTACAAAATGTTGGTCAATAAACTAATCAAACGTGGAGACAAAACAATTACTGCTTGCTGTACAAGCCCAGATCAGTAGCCACCTGACTGCTAAGGTGCTTTTGTGACCGGCTCCCGTAAAGCGTAGTTCACGACCGTATGCAGATGGTATAATCAGGAAATAAGTGTAGAAGGACATCAGGGAGGAGACCACGAGGATCAGGAGGGGTTGACAGACAGGGGGGCTTGGCGACGGTGATCTGGTGCTCGGGGGGCGTTGCCAAGGCAAATGAGTCGAAAGAGTCTAGGGGGGAGATCTGAGGTGAAGTCCAAAGTCCAGAACCGGGTGATACATCCAAGACAAGACAAAACATGGTTAAAAACTGGAACAGAATCTGGTACAGAGACAGGGAATAAAAAGGGGTTAACGAGGCCAGGCGCTCCAACCACCGGACCCAGATGGTCTGGACGCAGTGATGAAGCCTATGCCGTCGGGTCACTCCTAGACGTTTGTGCTGTTATATTCTAAACATTTAAACTGATTGTGGTTAAACTGTGCACTTCAAAACTGGTAGGTATTGTCTTGTGAGTTTATACATCAATAATATACACACCTGACTGCTACATTGTTTCCATATGTTTATATATTTCTTTGCTGCAGACATTTACTTAATAAAATCCTTATTGCAGATGTGGTTTGCATTTCTATTACAACCTATTCCAACTTCAACTACATTTCAATTTCAAGCAGTTTCTACTGCATCATAACAATTGAACCTGATGGGAAGCTTTTAAAATCACTTACAGTTTTCTAGTTTGTTATTTTAACTCCTGGCCTAATGCTTAGTGACATTTGAGTTCTGGCAGCTTCAGATTAATGTGCCTATGTTTGAAAAGCCTAGAAGATGGTATTCTTGGAACAAAATACTATAGACTATACAGTAGAAGTTCTGAAGCATTATGAGTACACTACTGAGAAAAAGAATCTCTTTTTCTAATCTGTAACTCTGAAGACAGTGTTGACTGTAAGCTCCATGGAAACCTGGGTAGTGCTCCTCCAGACTTCATACTTTCTGCACTGTCACTGGTGTCCTAAATAACAGGATTGCTCTATTTAATTTGCTCTTATAATTGTTCATAAAGGTTACAGTGCCTTGCGAAAGTATTCGGCCCCCTTGAACTTTTCAACCTTTTGCCACATTTCAGGCTTCAAACATAAAGATATAAATTTTTTATTTTATGTGAAGAATCACCAACAAGTGGGACACAATTGTGAAGTGGAACGAAATCTATTGGATTTTTGAAACGTTTTTAACTAATAAAAAAATGAAAAGTGGGGCGTGCAAAATTATTCGGCCCCTTTACTTTCAGTGCAGCAAACTCACTCCAGAAGTTCAGCGAGGATCTCTGAATGATCCAATGTTGTCCTAAATGACTGATGGTGATAAATAGAATCCACCTGTGTGTAATCAAGTCTCTGTATAAATGCACCTGCTCTGTGATAGTCTCAAGGTTCTGTTGAAAGCGCAGAGAGCATCATGAAGACCAAGGAACACACCAGGCAGGTCTGTAATACTGTTGTGGAGAAGTTTAAAGCCGGATTTGGATACAAAAAGATTTCCCAAGCTTCAAACATCCCAAAGAGCACTGTGCAAGCGATCATCTTGAAATGGAAGGAGTATAAGACCACTGCAAATCTACCAAGACCTGGCCGTCCCTCTAAACTTTCAGCTCAGACAAGGAGAAGACTGATCAGAGATGCAGCCAAGAGGCCCATGATCACTCTGGATGAACTGCAGAGAACTACAGCTGAGGTGGGAGAGTCTGTCCATAGGACAACAATCAGTCTTACACTGCACAAATCTGGCCTTTATGGAAGAGTGGCAAGAAGAAAGCCATTTCTCAAAGATATCCATAAAAAGTCTCGTCTAAAGTTTGCCACAAGCCACCTGGGAGACACCCCAAACATGTGGAAGAAGGTGCTCTGGTCAGATGAAACCAAAATCGAACTTTTCTGCCACAATGGAAAACGATATGTTTGGCGTAAAAGCAACACAGCTCATCACCCTCAACACACCATCCCCACTGTCAAACATGGTGGTGGCAGCATCATGGTTTGGGCCTGCTTTTCTTCAGCAGGGACAGGGAAGATGGTTAAAATTGAGGGGAAGATGGATGCAGCCAAATACAGGACCATTCTGGATGAAAACCTGTTGGAGTCTGCAAAAGACCTGAAACTGGGACGGAGATTTATCTTCCAACAAGACAATGATCCCAAACATACAGCAAAATCTACAAAGGAATGGTTCACAAATAAACGTATCCAGGTGTTTGAATGGCCAAGTCAAAGTCCAGACCTGAATCCAATTGAGAATCTGTGGAAAGAGCTGAAAACTGCTGTTCACAAACGCTCTCCATCCAACCTCACTGAGCTCGAGCTGTTTTGCAAGGAAGAATGGGCAAGAATTTCAGTCTCTCGATGTGCAAAACTGATAGAGACATACCCCAAGCGACTTGCAGCTGTAATCGCAGCAAAAGGTGGCTCTACAAAGTATTAACGCAAGGGGGCCGAATAATTTTGCACGCCCCACTTTTCATTTTTTTATTAGTTAAAAAAGTTTCAAAAATCCAATAGATTTCGTTCCACTTCACAATTGTGTCCCACTTGTTGGTGATTCTTCACATAAAATAAAAAATTTAAGCCTGAAATGTGGCAAAAGGTTGAAAAGTTCAAGGGGGCCGAATACTTTCGCAAGGCACTGTATATAGCAGTTATTCTTGAGTCTGGTTCTGGGGGACCGCTGGTTTTCATTCCAATAAATCACCTGTGCTGACTGGTGCCTTTGATGTGCGTGATTGCTTGTCTAGATATTTTTCTGTACTTCAGTCCTTTGTTTTAAAAATATTCGACTTGTGACAACTTGTGAGCTCTTCAACTTCCTCTTAGGCGTTTGCACCTGTAATTAAAGAAATGTGACTGTCATTTTTTACTTTTTTTACTTTTTACAAATGTATCTTTTAAAATCAATTCATGATAAACAGACAATGATGGGAATAATAACACTCCCTCAGTGTGGTTTTTCCCTCTGCAGAGGTCCAATTGGTTATTTGTTTATAGACCTGAATCATTTCAGTTCTGGACCATACTCATGTAAAAGATTGATAGGAATTATAAATTCTAAGAAACATTCAAAGCAATGTTAGAAATATGCCTCAAAATGCAAACAGATATACAGTGGTGCTAGGAAGTTTGTGAACCCTTTAGAATTTTCTGAATTTCTGCATAAATTTGCCCTAAAATGTGATCAGATCTTCATGCAAGTCATAAAAATAGATAAAGAGATCCCAATAATATAAATAACACACAAAAATCCAACAAAAATCACTCCAAGAGCAAGGTAATTATATTCCGGGAGATCACAAATAACCCCAGTGTAAAGTCTAAGGATCTGCAGGCCTCTCTTGCACTGGCTAATGTCAGTGTTCATTAGTCCGCCTTCTGGAAAACACTGAACAAGAATAGTGTGCATGGGAGGATAGGAAGGAGGGAAGCCACTACTCTCCAAGCAGAACATTGCTGCCCGTTTAAAGTTTGCTAAAGATCACCTGGATGAGCCAGAAGACTACTGGAAGAATGTTCTGTGGACTGATGAGTCGAAAATAGAACTTTTTGGTTTAAATGAAAGCTTTTTGCTAAACATAACTGCATTCCTACATGAGAACCACATCCCAGCTGTGAAACACGGTGGTGGCAGTATCATGGTTTGGGGCTGTTTTGCTGCCATGGGACCAGGATGGCTTGCCATCATTGATGGAACTATGAATTCTGGATTGTTCCAGCAAATTCTACAGGAGTATATCAGGGTATCCTTCCGTGAACTAAAGCTCAATAGAAGGTGGGTCTTGCAGCAAGACAGTGACCCTAAACACACAAGTCAGTCTACCAAAGAATGGTTGAAGCAGAAGAAAGTTCTCGTTTTGGAATAGATGAGTCAAAGTCCAGACCTTAATCCAATAGAAATGTTGTGGCAGGACCTGAAGCGGGGAGTTCATGCAAGAAAGCCCACCAACATCACTGAGCTGAAGCAGTTCTGTAAGGAGGAATGGGCCGAAATTCCTCAAAGCTAATGTGTGGGACCAATCAACAGTTACTGGAAACGTTTGGATGAAGTCATTGCTGCTAAAGGGGGTCACACCAGTTACTGAAAGCCTAGGTTCACATACTTTTTCCAAACAAAGACATTTAATGTTGGATCATTTTGATAAATAAATGAATTAAAAAGTATATCCTTTTGGGTGTTATTTGTTGCGTTTTCTATTTCTGTGACTTAGATGAAGATTTGATCACAAATTAGGTCAAATTTATGCAGAAATTCAGAAAATTCTAAAGGGTCCACAAACTTTCTAGCACCACTATAAATTAAAACCACCAGAAAACACAATCGTTGCCCAGACCTATTGTTGAAAGCCGCTGTTCTGTTAGTGATGAAAGTGAGATAAAATATATAAAAGTGAAAGCATGGTAAAACATGGGGGTGCATATGTACTTCTACATCCATTGAGAAAAAGCATATTTACTGTGGTAAAATATCATATGATTAAGGAGACTCAATATGACTCAATGCCCTTTATATTTGTTTTTAAATAAAAAACTTGTAACGCTTAACTCTGGTCACTTTAACTCACATGTTGTTGTTTTTTTCCCCCTCTCTGCTTGGAATTGTCTGTGTGTGCTGTTTTGTCTGTGTATTTGGCTGGATGAACGAAGACCCTCTAGCTCAGCCAGTTTTTCATCTACCTCATCTACAAGGTAAGCTAATATTTCACCTTTGAGATGCTTCATATATTTTAAGTATTTCTCAAGAACACTGCTGCATTAAGATTTACTAGTCGCCTAATGCTAGGCAGTTGTGTAAAATATGGAACTATTACAGGAGAACATAAAATTGCCACCACAAAATAATCTCTGTGTAATAATATTCCTTTTATAGTGCCTGTTATTATGTTTTCATAAGACTACTGATGATGTCATAATTCTAAGCTTTTAATAGACCTGTCAGACTCTACTGGTGTCAGTTCTACTCCATCAAATACCAACTTGGTATTGCTTTATTTAAAAGTGTAAATTATTCTATAAATTAAATTGGTGTGATGAAATGAAATGAGGGGACGACATGCAGCATGTTGTCTAGTTGCATGTGTTTTGTGTATTAATTTGCAGGCCATGTGCTTTTAGCTAAAGTAGATATTTTGCAAAAAAATCACTTTTTTTTTAAACATCCGTAAGAATGGCCAGCATGGTGGTACAGTGGTTAGTATTGCTGATTCACAGTGCTGGGGTTCTGGGTTTAATTCCTGGCAGCTGTATGTTTGGCATTCCACCAAATATTGAGTTCATGGGTTTGAATACTGAGTTTGTACAGTTTCTACATGTTCTCCCCGTGTTCACGTGGGTTTTCTCTGGTTGCTCCAGTTTCCTTCCACAGTCCAAAAACATATAGGTAGGTTAATTGATGTGAACGTGTGCATGTTTTGTGTCTGTGTGCCCTCCAGTGGACTGGTATCCCATCCAAGGTGTAACCTGCCTCTCACCTGTTCCTTGCAGGGATAGGCTTTGCCTCCCTCGCAACCCTGTATTGCCTAAAGCTGTTAGAAAATTGCTAGGTGGACAGTCCTCAGAATAAAATGAGCCCCAGAATACTGCACAGATTTTCAGTTTCTACTCAAGACTATGTTCTGTTTTTTAATTATATTCACTACTTTATAGTACATAAAAAAATAAATATTGAAACTGAGAACAGGAAGCACTGCTTTACACAAAGGGTGGTGAGAGTATGGAACAAGCTACCAACTACCAAATGGTCTCAATGGTAAAGTGTATACATCATTTGTAATTCCACCAAATGGAACATCATTATAGGGGGTGAATACTTTTGTATTGCACTGTATGAAGCCAGTCAAAGTCCATTACATTAAGTCAAAGTAATAAAGTAATATAGTATTTTAGTAATATAGTATACATTTAATATAAATATTGAAATTTTAAATGTTTAATTATTTAAAATAATCTTTCATAGTAAGTCAAAGAATCTAATACAGTTACACACTGCTGTGTAACATAATGGAAATAACAAGGTGCATTTTTGCTTTACTCACACAATTTTAATTTGTCTTTGATTTAAGTTTTCATCTATATTTGTTAACAACACAACACAATCACATGCCTAATATACAAATTGTGTTTTGGTTTTAGTTTGTCTGGTGTACTGATTGGCTTAGTTTTTTTAATTTATTTTTTTAACACTATCAGAGAGATCCTGCTGGGGTCTTTGATAAGTCTTTAGGCTCAAAGAGCTCAAGGTCCCCATTGAGTACCTCCTATCCTTACTCTCCCTGAATCCCATTAAAGACAGACTTCAAAACCCACCCACTGGGGCAGGTCAGCTTCCTCGTGCTTTACCTTCTTTCCAGAAATGGCTGTAACCTTCACACAGCTGAGACTCTTGTTGTCACAGCTGGCTTAATTAGCACCTCTGCAGTCTCAGATTTACGTGGCAGCCAGTCTGTCACAGAGTCTCGCTTCACTTGCTGTTAATTAGCTTTTCTGTCATTTATGTGTTTCTGGCTTCAAAAAAATATACCTGGTTTAGTGTCAGTCTCCCAGATCTGTCAGAAATCTGAACATTTTTCATTTGAAAGGAGCATCCATTGCTAATATGCTATTATGGAACTAACTCATACTGTAGGTTGGCACAAGTTTTATTTAGTTATATTCGAAGTAAAGCATTCTGATAGTTTCAATGATTATATTAAGAAACAATCAAATGTTTGTTGTAGTGTATCTGCTAACAGCAACAGTCCAGTGCTATCTGAGCAAGAGACAACACATAGATTTTATTAAATCATTTGGTACAGTCATTTTATGCATTTATTCCAGTTAATTTAAATTCAGTTTTAAAATTCCTCATTTAATTTCATTACATGTGTCTGCTATAATTAATTTAAATTTAGTTTTTGCAGTTATGATGTTCAGAATCCTTCAATAAATAATTAATTTGATCAAATTTAATGGTATCAAGATAATGTATATAGTTTTCGTAATTTTAGAGTAATCTATTTATAGTTTTTCAATTAAATCAGCAATCTCCAAACTGTGACAGATTTTATGCTCCATAAATTTAAAATAAATAAACAAGGTGAGCTTGTTTGATATAGCACAGCTGTCAGATGTTTGGTGAAATCTTTGTTAATTTGAGCTGGAGGTCTGATTTTAGGTTTAATTTCATCCTATTCATCCCTTCAATTTCTGTCCACTTTATCCAATACAGGGTCGTGGAGGAGCCAGATGCTTTTCCTCCTAGCAAAGGGACATTTCTCCCTAGCCAGTTACAAAAAGAAGCCACACAAGGCAGGATACACCCTGGACAGGACGCCAGTCCATCTCAGGACACACACAGACACATGCTAACTAGGGCCAGAAACCTATTAACCTATTCAGACATGGGAAGGACATACAAACTCAACACAGATAGAACATACAAACTTCACACAGATAGCACCCTAGGAATTAAAGCCATGACCGCAGTGCTGCAAGGCAGCAATACTAACAGTTGCACCACTGTGCTCCCCTGTATTTCATCCTGTATTTATTTTTAATGGCAAAACGACAATTTGTTTGAAGTGAACAAACTGATCTTGGAAATAGTTCAGGTGGGTAGCTTTGTCAGCATGCGTAGGCTGCAAAGGAACAAGTAATAGGTTAATTCCATGCTGAAAAGAGAAGAAAGAAAACACGTTTCGGCCGTGAAGCCTTCTTCAGGTGCTCCACGGCCTGAACGTTGTGTTTTCTTTCTTCTCTTTTCAGCACGGCAGCCTACCCATGCTGACACAGCTACTCATCTGAACTATTTCCAAGATCAGTTTGTTCACTTCAAACAAATTGTCGTTTTGCCATTAAAAATAAATACAGGATGAAATACAGGGGAGCACAGTGGTGCAACTGTTAGTATTGCTGCCTTGGAATAAACCTACTGTATTACTTAATCTTGGAAATGACTGACAATTACCTCTACTTTGGTGATAATAAACTGAAACTTATTGAGTTCTCTTGTCTTGTTTAAAGAGGCTGCTTTCAGACCTTGTAAGAAGAAGCTTTTCATATACAAGCAAAAGCTCTTACTTTTACCTGAACACCTTGTAACTGGTCACAGCTGTACAATTTCACCACTATAATCTGTTATAGAAATGATCTTTTCTACTGTATGTATTACCTTCAGCAAACAAAACGCATTATTAAATTAACATATCTGTTTAAAACATATAAGCAGTAAACTGAGAATCACTGGTAATATACTGTATATTTCCAAAATCATTACATTAAAATGAGTTAGAACTGCTATTGTTTTCTTTGAATGGAGTTTTCTTAGTAAAAACAGTTTTTGAAAGAATTAGGCAAAGATTTCATTTTAATTTTTAATGGTAACACTAAAGTTAAGATGGAAAAATATTCAGAAATTTTAACTGTTTGACAAATGTTAAAAGTGGAAGAAGATACATTGTATTGTATATAGCATACAATACAATAAGCGTTGTACAGTAATTACTTGCATGTGTATGCATATTCCCCATTATCAAGGAAGAAAAATGTCTGAATTAAATGATAATAAGCATAGAAGAAGCTGAAATGTTTCTGGTACTAAAAGCACTCAAGATTAAGAAATACCCTGGGCCCAGTGATGGGATAGAGAGGAAGGTCTCTATCGATATCTGTATTCTCGGGGAAGGGAGGGAAGCCAGATTGGCTTCATTTCGTTAAGTGTGCCCCAGCTCTGTACTACAGTTTTCTGTAAGGTAGAGTCGTGTGCTAAAACTTTCCTTAACCTGAATGGGGAATGTTCTTTCATTCTTCCAAATGGCAAAGGCCATTTTGTTTCCATAGCATGCATGCTTTCTTAGTAGTTTATTTAAGGTCTATGACCTTTTCATATTTCTTATATCATACCAGGAAAGGCCAAACATTCAAACTCTAATAATAACAATTATAATAATAATTGCTTATATAGCGCGTTTCTGGACACTCCACTCAAAGCGCTTTACAGGTAATGGTGACTCCTCTCCACCACCACCAATGTGCAGCATCCACCTGGATGATGCGATGGCAGCCATAGTGCGCCAGAACGCTCACCACACATCGGCTATCAGTGGGGAGGAGAGCAGAGTAATGTAGCCAATTCATAGAGGGGGATTATTACGAGGCCATGATTGGTAAGGGCCAATGGGAAATTTAGCCAGGACGCCGGGGTTACACCCCTACGCTTTTCGAGAAACGCCCTGGGATTTTTAATGACCACAGAGAGTCAGGACCTCGGTTTTACGTCTTATCAGAAGGACGGCGCCTGTTTACAGTATAGTGTCCCCGTTACTATACTGGGGCATTAGGACCCACATGGACCGCAGGGTGAGCGCCCCCTGCTGGCTCCACTAACACCTCTCCCAGCAGCAACCTTAGTTTTTCCCAGGAGGTCTCCTATCCAGATACTGACCAGGCTAACACCTGCTTAGTTCAGTGGATTGCCAGTTGTGAGTTGCAGGGTGATATAGCTGCTGGCGTAACTCTAACAGACTCATACCAAAATATCTATTTGTTAATTATCCATTTTATTGTGAGTAATTACTCTCATGCCTCGATTATGCAGTAGCTTTTTTATTTAAGCACTACAAAGATTTAGTAGACGTAGGCTTGATAGTGGCACTTCAGTCTTACTGGGAACTTGTGACAAAGTAAAGCAAGTGTGTGCCACCTGGTGGTAGAAACAAAGAAATAGTTTCATGTTTATTGGGCATGCAATGTAAAAATTAGCTGATGAAAATTTTATTTATAGTACTAGATATTTCTATTTAATTTTGGATCAGAGATTCAAGGGGCAAAAGATGGGCGTCAATATTATAATTTTAACTTATTGTTGTAGACTTTACAGTCCTTTCATACAAAGAGCTATGTTTTTTTAAATGATATTTTTATATAATTTTTTCACTTTTTAATTCCAAAAGCAAAAATACTAATTACGGGAAAATGTAGGACTCAATTTTTAGAGTAAACTATTCATAGTATTTGAATAATGTTTACAAGATGTTACATTAAATGTGTCAGGATAAGAGGCAAGCAGTCAGGACAGACCCAAGGATGAATCATTCTAGAGACAGTAGAGAGGTGAATCTTCTACCTTTACTCTTGGTATGCACATGAGAAGCTTCATGGGAGCTCCATAAACCACTTAAAGAATAAGAGCAAGCACCAGGCATTAAATACACATTCAGGTAGGGGTGGCTGGCTAATTATTGCCTATCTCTTCTGTAAGTGTCCAACCCTAATTGGTTAATAAATAGTGGAGTACTTGATCATTTAGTCATCCCATATAAATATTCTCAAACAAATGGATAAAATAAAGAGAATAGTATAAAAGAAGTACAGACTATTTAAGACTAAGTTTTGCAGGATGTAAAAGTGTTACAATAATAGCAAAAATAATCCTCAGGAATTAATCAACAAATCAATATTAGTATTGATCAATACTACAGTTTCAGTCAATTTTGATATAATACATGAATACTCAAATTAAACATTTGTTTAAAAATCTATATTTTTCAGTTTGGCTTTTCGTATTGAATAGTTGAAAAAAATAGAATGTATATTGTTAGTTGTATGATAAGGCTTTACTTCTAGGTATTTGTTACTGTAATAATTACCAATACAGAAACTACTGGCCACCATCCAGTGGAAACTAAATTAAGTCAAAGGCACACAGGAGATGAAAAGACCCCAATTGCATATAATATATTTAATAAATGCTTATGTAATATATATATATTGTATTATTATATAGTAATAACAGATAATTAATATATAATGTCTTAAGGTCTTGAGCAAACACAGTACAGAGGTTTTAAAAAAGCATTAACAAACATTTGTTTGTCAATATAAAAAACAAAACAGTGGGACAAGACTGAGAAATCTCTCTAGAAATACAAGGCATTTTTAGATACTTGCACTCAACAACACTTCTAAGGATATCTCCATTAATGCATGTTGTTTTGTTGGCAACTCTTATTTACAGAAAGCAACTATATAGCACAGTTGGTGATTGTAACAAGCTATTGGATTTTGCAAGCACACAAGTGATAAAATATCTTGGCATGTAGCTATAATATAACTGATGAGTTGCTCAACTGTTTTATATGTTGTTGTAGGAAAGTCCACAAGTTACCAATTCAGTAACATGTAGTGTTCTGCTAGTGATCTGTGGACTCATTTTTAATCGCTGGCAGTAATTAATATGATTTAAGTGTACATATTAAGGCGGTTGTAAATATGACACCTACCAAAACCCTTCTGTCAGATTTTCAGACTTCTCAGAAGACATACAGAGTTCCTTTGATTGTTAAATTGAAAGCTAAACTTCTTCCTTTCAGTGTCCTGGATGATGAAAACACCAGCCTCCGACAGCAGAAGCTCGAGAAGCAGGTAAGATACCACAGTGATACAAGTAGAGAACCTGTTACTTCTCTGTAAATGTTCACGTGGAATGAAATCTAATCTTTTCCACTTTCACAAAGAAACCAACTTAATTGACTGTGTTAGTGCATTAGGAGATATACAGTACTTACATAATTTATGAAATGCTCATAATTTATAATTATATAACTCATTTATAACTCACTATCAAACCAAATGCATTTTATTGTGGAATTGCTGTGGTATTGATGGACTGCTGTAAAACATGCACATAAACCTTCAGGGCTGTACAGTACTGCATAATGCATTAGCTACAGATCCCGATGCAGTTATGCAACTAAACATAATACTAGGGGGTTATTTCAGTGAAAACCTTCCTGATATTAAAATGTTTTCAACTGTAAGAAGTATTTGTTACTGTTGTTACTATTTTTTCAGTAATAATGTCTTCAGATCAAAACAGTATCTTCCAAAGGAAAACTTATGAATTTAGATACTAATGAGGCAGGGCTGGCAGAATTTAATGTACTGCAGTGCATGAATGCATTACTTGTACAGGTTCAACAGGTTGAACCATTTTGTTGCAACAAGGTCAACACAAAAAACATTGTGAAGAAACACATGGGCCGAGGTGTTAAATACAGTATATAAGTGACTTTCATAGTGTTCTTCTTTGCTTTAACTAGCAATAACTCTTGTTCTTGGGGATGAGCCACACTATAAAAATATTTATCTTTGGATGAAAACAAATCTTGTTAAAAAAGTTTTAAAAAGTGAGAAGCATGGCATTCCAAAAAGGCATTGCTCAGAATCATCAGAATAAAGATGAAGGCTTTCACTAGGTGTTTCTGTGTGCTGCATCTGCTTACAGTACAGTAAGCAGTCTGTCTTAGAATCCAAAGTACTGTTAAAAAAAATTCAGATGCTATGTACATTTTTAGTGCAGCTCTTAAAGTATATCAATTGCAAAGCACACATATGGGTTGCACGGTGGTGCAGTGGTTAGCATTGATGCATCACATCCATCTATCTCCTGACTGCTTTGTGACAGGTCGTGGAGCAGCCAGAGCTTGTTTCAGAAAGCAGCGGGTCCAAGGCAGGCAACACCGTGGATGGTACACCAGACACACACTCACACTAGGGCCAGTTTTCCCAGAAGCCGATTAATCCAGTTAACCAGTATGTCTTTGGACTTGAGGAGGAAATGAAAGAACCCGGAAACCCATGAAACCCATGATGCAGAAACTCTGCAGAGTTCAGAATTGAACCAAGGGCCATAGTGCTGCGAGACAGCAATGCTATCCACTGCACCACCATGCCACTTAAAGAGGAGACACCTTTTGTCTTAAACAAAAGCAACACTCATAATTCTAATAATTCATCATCAATATTTTCAAACTCATAGCATTCACTAGTCAATTTTGTGATTTTGCATGTCAAATATACACCTAGTCATACACCTGCATCTACACAGAAACTCTGCAAAAAGTAATCATTTCATGATATTAGGTAAATCACATCCACTTTAACTTTGTATTGTATGGGGTCTGAGCTTAACCTGCTGCTCTTTCTGTCTGTGGGGACTCCCTGAATTAAAGGTTGAAATTCAGGTTGAATAAAGTAATAAAGCTACCTGTCAGATGGAGCAGCAGCTGGATGAGAAAGGAAGGTTTTTTCAAGGTGCTTTAGCAGGGACAGGAAGGGCACACTTATTCAATTACTCCAGGCTATGGGCCCTGGCTGTGATGTGATAAACCACAAAGTAGACATCAGGCTGAATAGAGGGCTCTAGCTGTCTGGGGCTTCTCAAATGACAGCTTGAATGTGGCTGTTCTAGTTTTTAAACCCCTTTTTAATATGTACCCCTGTCTTGTTAACGACCGTATCATCAGAATACATGGTTTAGCTAAATTTATCATTGAAACTCCAAACATTTTGAGAAATCTATATTTCAGTAAAAAACTTTTATAATGTTACACATAGTAAACAGAGCAAAAAAATTGTGCTAGTGCAAAATGTTCTGGATATTTATTTTTCCAGAACAGGCAGTTTATTATTGTGTACTGCCTTTTATTTCTGCCGTGTGGTTTCTGAATAGTGGTAGAGTAAAAGCATATTTCTACAAGGTTTTGCATCACTAGCAAGTCATTCCTAACGGTCTGTGATGTTGGTAGGTTAGTTCTATAGGGACAAACTGAGTATTTGCAGTACTACACTTTAGAATACCATATATTATGAAGCAGTTTGAAATATTTAATGTTTCTCATTTACTGTCATATTATGGTATTCAGTATTTTACTTCTATAATATTCTAAGCATGGCCTGCAATAGACTTGTGTCCCATCAACAGTGTATCCTGTCTTACGCCTGTTGCTTGCCGGGATAGGCTCTGGCTCCCCTACATTCCTGAATTGGATGAAGTTTTCATTCTGATATAAATATTATTTTAAAATGATATAGAGACCTATTCATTTTTAAAAAAATACAGACTACAATACACAATTCATGAATGCAGCATACAGTATCTTTAGAGACGATAAGTGGTCTTAATTCTGATAAATTAATTGTTACAATATGATCAAATCTTGAAACGCTAAGAATGAAAATGAAATGGTGAACCTTTGAGCCACAATATGTAGCAAATGAACTGTTTACACTGTAAACGGTTAAATAAGTTATTTAATCCTGTTATTTAAACTGTTATGACAATTTATATAAACTGTATTGTCATTTCTCCACAAATAATTTAATTTCATACATTTTTTAAACAATTTTTCCTGAACACTTTAATCTAGGTCAATATTTGGTTCCGCAGGTACTAAATGCCTTCTCGTCAGAACAGAAGAATTTAATTTCATGCTACTGACTCAGCCGTTATTTAAATCAAGAAATGTGCGAAGACAGCTGTATGGTGATGGTTGCAATGCATAGCATGAATAAAGAATTAAAATAAATCCAGAAACAGATGTTAACTTCCGCTCTTCACTCCTGTGACCTTTATGCTAGAGGATTAAACATGTTCACATCTTTGGATGAGCTGAAATTTACACAGGTCATGTTCCTAATACTCTTTATTAAGTACTCTTCTACTAAAATCGGAACTATCATCTACCTACAGTACCATCATGACACCAACTTCACTTTTGGCACATTTCTACTTAGTGAGAGTAAAATTTAATTGAGTTAGTTATTAGATAACTTGTTTTCCTGCAAGTATCTAAAATGAACAAGTTCAAGTAGGTAACTGTGTCAGCATGCATAGGCTGCAAAGGAACAGGTAAAGGTTTATTCCATGGTGAAAAAAAATAGTTTCATTTTCACACCTGAAGAAGGCTTCACAGCTGAAATATCTCTTTTCAGGATGGAATAAACCTTTAACTGTTCCTTTGCAGTATCTAAAATAATTCAGAGCCTTGAACAAGCCTTTAACTTGTTCATTCCTGTATCAAGCAACCTTTTAACATACTGATGAAGTTCTTACTTTTGTAAGTTTCGCAACAGTTTTTAAAAAAGCCTTACAGTTCATCTTTTTTAAAGAAGTTAAGGAGCACTGTGTGGTAAAGCTATAATTGTCTCCTTAAACGAATTGTGCTGTCAGCTTTCACATGCTATGTGTTCTTTGCTCCATAAATGTGCCAGACACTTCACCCTGTCTCTGCAATTTGAACTCAATCTGTTCTCACTGACTCTCATTATGGTAATGTCCTAATTGTACTTTAATAAATGTTATATTTTTAGCATCCTTGTAACATTACACCTCTAGAATAAAATCTTGCAATATAAAAGGCCCTTATGAATGAAGTGGCCAGTAAGCTATACCTGTAACGGACACAGACTGGAATCCGTGTCAGATCTTGTAGAAGACCCTATGCGATGCGGTAAGAGCTGGAGAAAACAGGAGGCGTGGTAAAAAGGAACACACAGGGGTTTAATAGTGCACAAAATAATAGTGACAGTCCGTGAGACAGTGTACGGGGAAGACAAAACGGCATCCAAATCCAAACGGGTCCAAGGGCAGGTCAAAGCACGGTCCGAAAGTCCATCAACTGGAAATCCATCCTGGGACGCGACAAAATTAAAATCCCCGGGAGGGGGAGCACACGGACAAACGAAACATGGAGGTCCAAGGGTGACGGGGCGAGATCCTCCAGACCCCGGGCTCAGGAAACGGGAGGTGTCGGGGATGAGGCCTATGCCCTCAGGAGACGGATGTAGGGTTTCCTGGTGCTAGGCGAGCCTCGCGACATCTTACCCTACTGATGAGCCCCGAGGACTGGAGGAGCTGGTCTTTAAATAATAACACTAAAAGGGTACACCTGGAGAGCTAAATGACACGAACAATAATGAGAGCAGTGGAGCGCCCTCTAGGGAGGGATGTCGGGCGTGACAATACCCCATACTGTATGTGTTCATTATTATTATCTAATTGTTTACATTTCCAAAGTGCATTTTATCCCTAAGCATCCCAAAGTTCCTTATGCATACAGTAGTACAGGACTCACTCCACCACTAAACTACGGCACTTACCTGCATAGTGCTTGGCAGTGGGCCTCCTACACAGCAGGTCAGAAATTGCTTCACCACTTGTATTAAAAGGAAAAATGCAGCAAATCACATTGAGCAAATCCACAGTGGAATTTAGCTAAGACCATCATTAACAGTTCTATCCATCATTAAATGAAAGTTTATGTATATTCTTTTAGCTTTATGTATGCATGCTTTAGTTTGTGCTTTACAAACACTGCTGTTTCTGAAAAACTCAGCACACACCATTTGCATAAAGCCTTGCAAACAGAAGATGTCAATGGTCTCCTTTAACCACTTGTGAAACACAGTGGGAGTCTGTTGCAGGCTGCCTTCATTAGGAATCTTTTCAGGAAAACTTCCAGATGATGAGTTTAGTACAACAGGGCAGTGTTTTGTGTCATTACATAATTAAAACAATAAAAATATAGTAGTTTCCTCTGGATATGTACACATAAACCATGGCAAATGGGGGAGGAAAATGGTTTGAAACTATTATTTTTTGTAAGCTATGAAAATAAGGGTTGATGTTTAAGAAAAACTTCACTGTCTGGCATTCTGAATTGAAAAAGGCTGTGTTTGGGGAGCTGGTGTTCTTGCACTGTGAGATCATCCCCCCTCCACTGAATGCTAGCAGTGGTACTGTCTGTTTCCAGCACTATCACACTCTAGCTCCAGCGCTGAAGCGCTGCTGATTAGCACAGTTGTGGAGCGGGTGGATGTGCAGCCTAGGAAGCCCCTGTGCCATACACATGCATGGTTTCTCTCTTAAACACACCCAGAATCCTAAAATACTTTAGTTTCTTGTTATCAAGCCACACACTTGGGGATAAGGAACCCGCATGGGGGAATTGACGACAACAGGCTGAGTTTACTGGGCTATAGCGCTCTGCCCTGCCTTGTCTTTGAGAGAACTCCTAATCCTCAAGTCAGGATGTCTATTGAAAAGGTGGGTTTGCTTTTTCTTTGTGTATAATTTTGTGGTTTTGTTCTTGCATATAGCATTAATAGTATTCATAAGCTACGCTGTATTTTTATTATAATGCAACTTATTCTTCGATGGGTTTAATCTCGCTTCCTTGAACTCACTTCCTTTTTTCTGGAATCAGGTTTTCTGAGGAGTGGGTAATGCATTTTATTTTTTTAGTATTATTTCTATCTTTGCCACTGATGAATATGGGTTCCATACTTTACAGATTTTGTTACTTTTGTAAAATGAGAAGCTCACCGCTCGTATAGTAGCATTTATGTTTTGGTTTCAGCAGTTATCAATTGCTCTTTAAATGGTATAGTTTTTCGTAATGATATTTCACAACATGTTTGCCCTGTATTATAAGAGGTTTACTAACTTTTGATTCAAGGATTTGTCTTAATCCTGTGATGATACTTTGTGCTCTTTAAGACATTGTATATTTATTTCACTTAAACACCGGTAAACTGTCCCAGATCCTAGATATTTATGAGTGTTTCATTTCAACAAGGTGTTGCAGATTTTTGTGGAATTCTATTACTTATGAGGTATTTTATATCTGTTATGCTTTTTTTTAGCATATACAGTAGCTGCAATGACATGAATACAATAATACACAAAATATGTATAATAATTTTTCTTGTATATTACTGCCTTTATGTTATTGAAGTGATCTGCATTTACATTACATTTTTATAATAAACTGACTAATTTTTAATGCTTTTTTATTTTTAGCTCAAAATATCTAACTATTTTTCAATTTTTCAATGATTTAGAATTTCAGACTATAAGGAGCTTAACTTACATAATTAAATTCTATACAGACTGTTGCAAAATGACAGTCTTTGTCTTGTCCACAGGTGAGTCTTGTGTCCAAAACACTGAAATGCCAGATTACAGACAGCTGAGCTGTTGTGTCAGATAGAGTACTAATGAAGCTCTCCCTAATAACACCATAAATGCATTGGCACCAGACAAGTCGCAAAGGTCATTGAGGTGTAATGAGGTTAAGGCTGCCCAGCTTGTTTTAAGCCATCCAGCTACCTGTGCAAGCACCTGATCAGTTATAGTTAGTGGGAGTGCCTGTATTTAAGTAAGGTCCAAGCTATATGGCATTTTATAATTTGAGTGAAGGTTGTTTATTTCATGAGCCGCATGGGAGCCTAAAACAGAAATTCTTTTTAAGATTATTTGCTCGACAGAAACATTTTAAAGTGATCTTTTTTTTTAAAGTTGTGTAGGTGAAAACCACATCGACATTTTTACAATAAGGGTAATAGTTTAATAAGAATTATAGCACAATCAAAATACTTTTGAAGTTTTATAGTATAAGTACAAAACTGGCTAAAAATATTTTGTGATTGGCAGCCTTTAGACAAACGTTTGTGTAGTATATTAGAAGAAATCTGCTGTGTATTTTCCTGGAAAACTAAGCTCCAACAGTGGCCACTTCTTGTGTTTGACAGGATTTTTCTGTCCCAGAGAATCCCTGCATCCTTTGTATGTAATAAATTACCCACTACATCCGACACTGAAGTGTGGCAATTATGTGTCCTCCTACTTTACAGAAGATCAGGTAGAGAAGTGAGAAATTGCTCCACCAATTGAATTAAGGAGGAGCATTAGGTGAGTCTGGTTGTGCAAGTCTCAGTTGGAATTGTCCATTGGGATCTTAGATGACCAACAAGCCAGGACCGCAGTTCAATGCATCATAAGAAGGATGGCTCTTCCTAAAACACTGTGTCCTCAGTTACCATGGTTGGATGTTAGTTTGAGAATTTAGTTACAAAGTAGAGAGTCCTATCTATTGATTTACCAACACCACATACAGCAGCTGCCCGGTTTTCTTCCATCACAGTACTGACCAAGTCCAACCTTGTGAAGCTTCCAAGATCAGACACAATCAGATTTGAAAGTGTTAATTCTGGTAGAATCTGGTGTAGCTCTTAGTTGATCTTCCATAACTTCAGATCAAACTATGAATTCACCATGAAGTTAGTGCTTTATTATCCTGCTACTATTGCTGTGTTTAGAAGGGTGTCATGTACTCAAAGATTCTGTAAAACACCATCCAATTTCTGTTTAACACTTCCTCCTAATCATAAAAGTTTATATATTTCATGTTTTAGGCACACACATTAAATCAGTGTTAAAAAAATATTTCCAGCCTTCTTTAAACATGTTTCACTAATGGTTAACACCTGAACACCTTATCTTCTATTTTAGTTCCATTTAATCAAAAATATTTTTGGAAAAAAGCTCCACTCCCTTTACCAAAGTTTGGTGAATTATATTTTAAGACATTGTTACAGTGCAATTTGTTTTGGACTTCATGTCAGTGCTCCAAAAATGAAAGGAGCAGTCACAATGTTGCTGGCTGTTGAAATGTTACTTGCCAAAGTTTGCAACCCCAATATAACAGACACAGTGTCAAGGGCAGTCTTAGTTTAATTGTATTAAACTTATAGTTTTTCAGATTTTGTTTACCTGAATAGATAGGCCTGTATTGTATATTGTGGGTAACATTTTTCACCTGCACTTCTGAAACTTTCTACTTGAGTTGCCACCTTCTGTGTGACTCAGACACATTTGAATGCTCAAATGAAAGGAAGTAATACTCAAATGACAAGGCACAGAGGATAGAAATATTTTTGAAGCACCATAATTAAAATGATTTGATCTAGAAATAATATTTAAGTGTTATTTACTGCAAAATGTAAAAGCAACAACGCCATTACCTTCTTCCTTAAACTTAACTGAAACTCATAAAGTTGGCAAAACAAAATCCGATTAGTAATGTGATGAGAGACCTCCAAGGAAAATAAGGTAGCTGCTGTAAATTGTGTTAATGGACCAATAGGTGGCACATTTCCCTGTGGACTATAATTTACAAATTAATGTCCCAATATAGTGACATAGATCATTTGATGACATCATTTGGATGAGACATTAAACTGATGTTCTAATTACGTGGTCATTATGGATCCCATGACAATGTTTGGAAAAGTAGATGACATTGGTCTTGCCTGTTCTGGCTCTGGGTTTACATAATCATTTACTTCGATTACTGAAACAATTTTTCACTTTTCCATCAGATGTACTGTATAGTGGGAGTGCTGGTGCATGAGGTCTGCTACATGTCATCCAGGTGGGTGCTGCACATCAGTAGTTCCTTGGATCTTTTGGGTTGGATAGTGCTATATTAATACATTAAATTGTTGTTATTATTGTTCTAAATTTAACCTGTTTCTGTTTTGGTAGATGCTGTTTAAAAATATTTGTGTAGCCCAACGTTTGCACAAAACGTCATTGTGCAGATCTCAAAAAAAATATTTTAAACAAACATTTATAACCGCAGTTTTAATAGTTAAAAAGACAAAAAAAAGGCAAATTAAGACCACCTCTACCCAGAAAATGGATTATCTAGGAATAAGGGATTTGTTTTTTGTCTTTGCTCGTAACCTAATGTTTTCTGCGAAGGACATGTTATTTTTGTTTACTGCACAGTAAAATAAAAATATAAAGACAAGTGTATACCTTCTTACTCCGTTACATCTCAAGCACATTCCTCACATGGACACGCATTTCAGAATTTCTAACATAGTTCTGAATACAGGTGTGGTATTATATTGCATGTAGCTGTACAATTCAAGATTGAGCCCATAATATCAGATTAATATATCTTTGACCAGAATTTTTTTTAGCACCCATTAACTAAAAACATTGGCAGCAGCAAACTTAAAAGATCATTCAGTCTTTTTAACATTAATTCCAAATTTCAGATTACTGTAGCACTAGGCTGTCTTCAGTTATCACACTCATCGATGTTGCAGGGGAACAAGTAATATGTTTATTCGATGCTGAAAAAAAGAAGAAAGAGAACACAACGTTTCGGCCGTGGAGCCTTCTTCAGATGTTGCAGGTGCATGTAACCGTTAGAATACATAATATGAAACAGATGACAGGTGAGTTTCAGTACAAACCTAAAAGAAAACTTGGAAGAAAACTCAAAGAGCTCTTTAGCTATCTAGAATTTTTTTCTAAAAGCTTTTGGCAGTCTCACTTGAAGGATTAGTAATCAAAAGTCATAGAAGTCCAAAGTGATGTATGAAAATGGATTGAGAAATGGTTAACAAACAGAAAACAAAGTACAGCATAAACCAACATGCTACATTAAAGAGATTTAACTCATGTATATAAAATCCTACAGGAAGCAAGAGGAGGAATAATGTGTATATAATGACACAAACAGTTACTAATTGGAATCTGAAAGTGAAATTTAGGACTAAGAATACAAAAAACTTTATTACACAAAGTGTTTTAGGTGTATTAATGTGAAGATTGTTAATTTACTGAAACACACACATTCCAATTTATAAATGCATAGCAAAGCAACAACAACATATACAGTACAGTATGTGAATTGATCTGCCCTGATAAAAAACGGTTGATTAATAATGTCAGTTAAAATATATTGACTATAACATTTGTTTTTGACTATGTCTTAAGTTCTGTCTATCTCATATAGTTAACCACATTCAGATTCTTAAAGACAGTTAAATATTCCGTGGCTGTCAAGAACTTGTTTTCTCCTGGCTATAGCACTATTATTGAATATGCTCTGATATTCAATTCAATTCAACTGGTGGCTTTTTTCAGACTCCTGGTGTTGTATATTTTCTGGGTGGATGGTAAGGCACTGCCGATGATGTGTTGGGCAGTTTTGATCACCCGCTGTAGTGCCTTACTGTCGGATGCGGTGCAGTTGCCGTACCAGACTGTGATGCAGCTGGTCAGTATGCTCTCCACCGTACATCTGTAGAAGTTGGTGAGGATCAGTGGATGTAGGTATATTTTCTTCAGCCTTCTCAGGAAGTACAGCCGCTGTTGTGCCTTCTTGATGAGACTGGAGGTGTTCACTGTCCATGTAAGGTCCTTAGAGATGTGAACACCTAGGAATTTGAAGTTATTCACCATCTCCACCGCAGACCCTTCTATGTAGATGGGGGAGTGAAATTTTCCTTGTCTTCTGAAGTCAACAATCAGCTCTTTGGTTTTGCTGATGTTGAGACATAGGTTTTTGGTTCGACACCAGTCTGCGAGTTGTTTTATCTCCTCCCTGTAGGCAGTCTCATCATTGTCAGTGATCAGGCCCACAACTGTGGTATCGTCAGCATACTTGATGATGGTGTTTGTGCTGAACTTAGCAGTGCAGTCGTGGGTGAACAGGGAGTAAATCAGTGGGCTGAGCACACAGCCTTGAGGGGCACCGGTGTTAAGGGTGAGTGTGTTGGAGATGAGGTTGCCAATCCTGACAGTCTGGGGTCTGCTGGTGAGGAAGTCTAGGATCCAGCTGCAGGGGGTTGTATCTAAACCTAGAGCCCTGAGTTTGGTAGAAAGTTTTATGGGTATGATGGTGTTAAATGCTGAGCTAAAGTCAATGAACAGCATTCTTTTATAGGTATTCCTTTTATCCAGGTGGGTTAGTGTGGTGTGTAAAGCTATAGAGATTGCATCCTCTGTGGAGCGGTTTGTGCAATAGGCAAACTGGAGAGGATCCAGTGTTTATGGAATGGTGGCTTTAATGTGCGGAGTAAGTAGTTTTTCAAAGCACTTCATTATGATGGGGGTGAGTGCAATAGGGCGGTAGTCGTTTAGGCATGTGGGGGCTGATTTTTTCGGTACTGGCACGATGGTGGTCGTCTTGAAGCAGCTAGGTACAGTGGCCTGGGCCAAGGACATGTTGAAGATGTCGGTACAGACATCAGCTATCTGCCAGGCACGTGTTCTGAGTACCAGGCCAGGGATACCATCAGGTCCAGCAGCTTTATGTGTGTTCACTCTACTTAGTGATTTCCACACATCTAGCTTGGATAGTGTGGGGGTTGGGGTGGCAGGGGAGTCAGTAGTCCAGGTGGTTGGTTCAGGGTTTTGAGCTTCGAAGCCTGCGTAGAAGGTGTTAAGCTTGTTTGGAAGAGAGGGGTCAGTAGCGCTTACAGGGCTTGTTTTGCTCTTGTAGCTTGTGATTGTATTTATGTCTTGCCACATGCGTCGTGGGTTAGTGTAGGTGTTGATATTCAGGATGTTGACAAAAAAATCCAACTTAACCAGTACTTTTTAAACCAGAAAGTCACAGTTAGTGATTGGTTATGACATTATTACAGCAGGTGTGATCTTTCTGTCCACTCTGCAGGCTCCTCATAGGTTGGTTAACCTTTTGAGTGATTGAAAGTGACCACTGATCCCTGGTCTTAGTCAAGAGACTTTAGGTTTAAAATGGTCCCAGTTTATGATGTTATGGTTAGTGTTATATCTTACTTTCCAAAGATCCCCTTTCTGCTGCATTACAAGTGCTTTACATGATGGCCTAAGTTGCTGGGTTATACCTGGTCAAAGCAACAGAAATATTATTGGAAATCTTTAATAGAACTTAGTTCTTTGTGTAACTGTAGCAGAGCTAGTGTGGTGACGTCAGTGCCCTCACTGCGCTGTGCTTAGCAGGGTCCTCAGCTGCCTGGATTGAGGGAGGTCTCCTTTAGCTCACGTGATTGGAGCCCAGTTGCGTTACGCCGGAGACCCGGGTTCGTGCCCCAGGTGTGCGGGACAGAACGGGCGATGGGGGGCATGACCCCGCGCAGAACTTTGACTATCACATTGGTGCCTAACCCGGCCAGGAGTGTGGAGTGTCCTTCGCCGAGCCGAAGTTCAGCTGGGGAGGGTGTAGCGGAGCTAGTGTGGTGACGTCAGCACCCTCACTGCGCGTAGCAGGGTCCTCAGCGGCCTGGGCTGAGGGAGGTCTCCTTTAGCTCATGCAGTTGGAGCCCTGTTGCGTTACACCAGAGACCCGGGTTCGCGCCCCAGGTGTGGGGGACGGAACGGGTGGTGCGGGGCACGACCCTGTGCGGAACCGTGACTATCACATAAGAATATGCTTGTTTGCTACATGGGTATGTGAAACAGGTGCTCATTCTTGGTCATCGAAGCCAAATGTCTGGGGTGGGAATGCATTTGGCCAAAATTTTAGATTCAATTCACTACTAAACTACCAAAATAGCAGGAAGGGCTAAGACCTGCTCTTGTTTGCAGTCTATTTATGCTTATTTGTTCTTTCACCTGCAGCGAATTTGCTTGTTTCTTACTAACAAAATACTGTGAGATTGTGTGGTCTAAGCAGATCAAAACAAAAACCTCTAAAGGATGACTTTGTGTTCTGTCACACTAGAGTCTGGTCTTTCTACAGTGTGGAGTTATGCTGCAGCTTTTATCTTTAGCAACATACTATGGGGAATTAGTCTTCTTGTTTTTGTGTTTACAACTGATAATGATGAGTGGTTGTGTGAATGACACTGCAGACTGTAGTTATTGTGATTATCCATTTTAAAGTAGCATAAATCCTGGAGATGAAGATTCCATATACTGTGCTCTTCAGATTTGTTCATACCCCCAATGAAATAAGAGCAAAAATATAATATTACAGAAAGATTAATGGATTGATATTTTTATTTCTTAAAAATCTTAAATTATTATGCTTTTGTAATATCATTTCACAGAACAGTCTTATTAGTTACAATTTATTAATTCAGTTTAAAAAAACATGAGAGTAACATTTATTCATACATCTAAGTATTCCTTAAAAACTCCCTTCAGAAGTGGCAGAACATCATTACACACTTAAGTAGGCATCTTACTATTCACATAGCGTAGTACTAATACTAGTCACTAAGGTGTAAATAATTGTGACTCATTTGTTTTCATGGATTAAAATAAATTATTTTATGTCAAATATGGCTTTCTTCTTTTCCTCTGTAAACTGCTGCTAAGATTACAGTATAATATATGTGGTGTGCACTGTATGCATATACATGCATATGTTTCATGGAATAATTAACATACAACAAAGTGACAGTTACACTTGAACTTACAGGTATATGTATTTTGAGTGATGACTGAAAGTAAAATTTGAGGTTAGATAGGGGTTTTAAAACATTGACCTCTACTCATTTTGAACATGTGGGCCAAAGTAATTTAAACAGTCTGTTCAAGAGTTTTTCTCCATGGCAGCACCTCTATTCCCACAAAAGAACAAAGTACTTATTTTCACTCTTTCTTGAGTGTTAAACAGAGTATTAACAGTTTCTGGTGGTAATAGCAAGATATGCAGATTTTCAAAACCTTCTAGATACATAGTCAAGAATCTTTAGAAGTCATTACTGTCATAATAGATATGTCAGTATATTTAAGAATGTGTTTTATTTAGTTATTGTATACTGTGATGTTCATTTTTAGACAATCTTTATGAAGTTTTTGAGTATTTTAAGAAAATACACAGTCATATCAGACACTATCAAAAAGCTGCTTTCAGAATGAGTCAACACAATCACAAGTCTGGTTATGGCAGCTTTTTGGTTTCTTCCTTCTACCCATACGAACCTCCTGTTAAAAACACTGCATTACTTCACTTGGTGAAAGTGAAAGAGGATGGAAATGTCTCTTTCTAGTAAAGCTGAAATGCAAGATACTGAAGTGAAAATCCCGAGAATGTATCCAATATGAGACACCTTAACACTGACTGCTCAAATTTGGGATGCAGATGTTACAAAGAAAGTGTACTGCTGTGATAATTTGAGCTATATGGATATAATTATATCGTTAGATACCCGATTCCATATTATATTCCCTATTAATGAAATTCAGAAAGTATGCGTTTCCTTTACTGCAATAACGATTGCAAGTATTCATAGAAAAAGTTAAAACATTATAACTTTTTATGAAGTATATAAACTTAATCTAGTCAGAAGGAGCACATAAAAACTTTTTCAAAATAACCACAGTATGTAACCGAATGAAAGACTTTGAAGCTTAAAAAGTTTAAGAATAAAGTTGAATACTGGTGTGTATTTTTTTATTTAAGCTACCAATACCAGCCATACACAGTTTACATACAGTAATATGTTTATGTTCCTAAATTAATATTATTTATGACCTTCAGACGCGTTATGCTCCTCTTCTTTTTATGCTCAGCTACTAAAATATCCCCTTAGTTGTAAAATTCCATATTAATGAGATTAAATGAAGCAATCGTTTCACTAACAACCAATTTACCATGAGTGCCACCTGTCGGTCATTTTGGCCAGCTAATCACGTACTGCAGTACAATGCGGTGAACTGTAGACAATTTCACGCGGTATGGGGTTGTACCATGCATTTTGAATGGCTGCATCTGTAATTAGTGAAGTACCTTAGGGATCTGTACAAGGGCCTCTGCACTTAATAATTTATACCAAAGATTTATATTCTGGAACGCTAGTGAGGTTATATCAAAACTGAGGAGTTAGCAAGCAGCAAATGAAATTCAAAAAGGAAAGTGATAAAATCTAAGAGTGGACAAACAACTATCATTTAATGTAGTAGTTCAGGTGGGTAGCTGCATCAGCATGCATAGGCTGCAAAGGAACATGTAATAGGTTTATTCCATGCTGAAAAAAAGAAGAAAGAGAACACAACTTTTCGGCCGTGGAGCCTTCTTCAGGTGTGAGAGAGACAGGGCAGTAGGCAAAGGTAAATTAGCGGGAGAACAAAGGTTGGGAGGGAGGAGGTCTGAGAGACGGGAGCAGGGGACAGAAAGAGAGGCCAATCAAGAGGTGTGAAGTCAGAATGGGTGCAGAGAGGTGTGAAATGAAACTTCCAATGAATGGAGAAAATTTAAAAGAACAGTAGTCTGTCGTTAAGAGAAGGGAGAATGTGTGATCCTAGCTGCAGAATAATTTTAGTTTCGGTGGTCTTTCTGATGTATGAGTTCGGAAAACCGTCTTTGAGAACACAGACAGAGAGATAAGAGTGGTCGTGGCCGTCAGAGGTGAAATGAGAAACAATGGGCTTGGAGAGATCTTTAATCTTCACAGCCCTGTCGTGTTCTCTGAAGCGGTCTCCGAGTCTCCTTCCTGTTTCTCTAATGTAGATGGCTGGGCATTTACTGCAAGAGATACAGTAAATAAGGTTGCTGGAGGTACAAGATGCTGTTTGGGTGATCCGGAATTGTCCTGAGGAGCCTTGAATGAGTGTGGTGGTGGATGTGTACTTGCAGGTGATACAGTGAGCTCTGTTGCAAGGGAAAGTGCCTGGTGTGGATGGTTGTTGAGGGCGGTCAAGGGAGCTGTGAACAAGGAGGTTACGCAGATAAGGTGGTCGGCGATATGAGATGATAGGGCGATCAGAAAAGAGGGCCCCAATGGAGGGATCATCCTGTAGGATGGAAAAGTTGTGGTTAATGGTCCTGGGGATAGGAAGTGTGTTAGGGTGGTAAGGAAGCACCAAAGGAATGTGGTTGTTACGGCGGGAGTTCCTGATCGGGTTGATGGTCTGGGGGGTGTTTTTGGCTCGGGCAAGGGCCCTGTCAATCACACTGCTGGGATATCCTCTGTTGATGAAAAAGGAGTACATTTCGAGGGCTTGGTTCTCGAAGTCGATGTCGTCGCTGCATAATCGTCTTAGCCTAAGGAACTGTGAAAAAGGAAGAGAGTTTTTAGTGTGGTTGGGGTGAAATGAGCTGTACAGGAGGTAGCTGTGTGAATCCGTGGGTTTGTAATAAGCTGAAGTGGACAGTCGGGGTAGTTGATAGAGAAGTTGATGTCTAGAAATGGAAGAGTAGTGGAAGATATGTTAACTGTATATTTGAGGGACAGGTGGAAGTTGGTGAAATGGTGCAGGAAGAAATCAAGCTGATGGTTGGAGCATGTGGCGGCACCGACGCAGTCATCAGTATATCGTTTGTAGAGGTCAGGGACATAGCCAGTGTAGGAAGCGAAGAAGTGTTCTTCTACCCAGCCGACAAAAATATTGACATAGCTGGGTCCCATTCTGGTGCCCATGGCAACTCCACTGACCTGTTGGTAAAAAAGATTATTGGAAGAGGACCATTTTCAGTGTGAGAACCAATTCTGCAAGGCTTACCAGGGTGTGGGTGGGTGGATCAAGCACTGTGCGTTTGTCCAGCATGTGCTTGAGGGCTGTAATGCTGTCATTATGGGGAATGACGGTGTACAGAGATGTGATGTCCATGGTAAAAATGTAGCATTCCCTGAAATTGGAAATCATTAAAAAGTTGGAGCGCGTGGTTGGTGTCTTTGATGTATGAGGGAAGATCTTCAACCAGCGGTCTCATGAGGCTGTCGAGAAAGGCTGAGATGTAAGTAGTTGGACAGTTACATGCTGATACGATGGGGCGTCCAGGGGTGTCCGGTTTGTGGATTTTGGGGAGGAGGTTAAATTGAGATACCTGCGAATGTTCCATGATGAACATGATGGGGGAGCTCATTACTGCTGATAAGAAGAGAAATGGTGGATACCACTTCCTTTTGGTAGTCAGTAGTAGGGTCCTGTTGGAGAGGGAGATCATTTAACGTAGACATGCATAATATTCCAGACATGCATAATATTCCTAACAGGTATCGAAAAGGAAAACTTTAGTTACAAAATAAAAAACACTGAGCTTGATGGTTTTTTAAAATAAAAAGACCAGAGGAATCACACTCCACAGCCTCTCCGGGAAAGCCTATGCCAGAGTTCAGGAAAGGAGTAGTGTCCACGTTATCAGCATTAAGACTCTGCAAGGGGTACTTCTTGTCTCCTCTTCTGTTTGTGATCTTCATGGGCAGAATATATATCAAGACACAGCTGAGGTTTGGAATCCAGTTTGAGGATTGGAGGGTTGCATCTTTGTTGTTTGTATATGATCCATCCACCATCTGTCTGATCTCCGATGGGCACTGGAGAGGTTTGCAGCTTGAGAGTGACACGGTCAAGATGAGGGTCAGCACCTCCAAATCTGAGGTCGTGGTTCTCTCCCTGGAAAAGCGTGGAACAGCTGCCCCACGTAGAGGAGTTTAAGTACCTGGATGTCTTGTTGATGTTTGAGAGTAGAGAAGATCATGAGATTGACCTGTGGTTTGGTGCAGCAGCTGTAGTAATGTGAATGCTGTCCTGAACCGTGGAGGTGCAGTGGGAGATCACAATTACAAGCAACAGAAATTATGTTTCTCCCTTGGTTTGCTGGGCTTACTCTCTGTGACAGAGTGAGGAGTTTGGCAGTCCAGGAGGTGTACCAGGCACAGCCCATTGGGAAGAGACCCTGGAGCAAACCCAGGACATTCGTCAGAAACTGCTGATGGGGAAAGACTCTGCTCTTACCACCACAACTCTCCTTAGAAGTAGGCTGTTAGAATATGATGATGATGATGATGAGCTTGAAGGTGCTACTAATGAAATGCTTATGCAGCTTAGGAGTTTGTTGACATATCATTTACTTCTTCTAGAAAAATGAAGTCCTCTTCTTCCTGTTCATCAGTAATTCCCATCTGTGAAGCATTTCCAAGCAGCAGCTTCATGGCATGACCACAAAACCTTTGTAGTACATCCACTGCCATTCAAGAAGAATCATGCTCTCTAACCCTATTTAACTATTTAACTTGATAGTGTGTATCAAGTAAAATTCAACCCAGCACAGATTGACCTGACTGGCTTTCGCACCAAAGTATAATTTTGTAAATGCAATATTTAGACTACCATGCTTATTATAACTGGTTGTGTAATTCATCTGTGGTCATGGCTGTTTGTGGTTACGTAGGTGTTTTGAAATGCATGCATCATACTCTTTTAATCATCTTTCTGTATGGAATTATTAGGATTTCTAATAGGTATTTCTGTTCAAAATTCTAGATCTTTTTCTATAGATGTAATATCCCTTTGTTAAAAATAACTCAGTAAATCTTATCATAAGGTACAGTAGTCTTGTCATTTGTGCTTTTTTTCCCCTTCAGCTCATTTGTAAATACAACTGGTTAGTTGCCAAGAAGTAAGAAACCTGTAACAATTTAATAGTGATTTAAAGGGAACTTCAGAGACACAACTGTCACATTATATTCTATTTTCTATTTCTTAAAATAAGCAATTTTGAAGCTTATAGACTTGAAGTCATGTTCTTCCTTACCTAATCTAAATCTTTCTTAAAATACAGACACCTCTGAAGCTCTTAATTAGTGGCTTAGAAAAATCTTCTGGTCCCCGCCTGGTGTCAGTCTGATTAGAATTGTTTTAGTGAGTAATCTGTAAGATGCAGTATGGTGATCAAAGCAGCTCCTTTTTGTGAGAGAACAGAAAACTATTTCAAGGACATGAGCTACTTTTGTCTTTCCTTCTTACATCGTTGCTAGCGTGCTGTTACCATGGAAACATTTTTTTTGCTCTTTTTAGACCCAAGGATTCTGGCAGCCACACACAAACATTTGTTTGAAAGAAGGAGCCATTTCACTTTGGTTGAAAAACATTGCATTTTCCCCCTCCTTCAAGTAATTCTGTTGGGAATATACCATACTCATCTACTGTGAAACAGAGTATTTTGGAATTGAGTATTCTCATAAAATGTTCCGTTGAATATTTTATTCAGTAAAATAAGTAGGACATTCAGTACTTTCTTTTTATAAATACTTTTCATGATTATTATGTAATGGAGTAGGTAGGTCTTTAGCAGGGGATGTGTCACCTGTGTTTATGAATGATATTGTAAATGCTTATATACATCCAGTGTTGATGAGCAGATGAGCATAATAAAAGCTGGTAATTCAGGATCTTGTTTGAAGCAAGTATGGCCCTGTGCCACAAGGGTGGGGACAGTGAATGGCTGTTTGGAGAAGGGTCTCTTTGGTTGTTAGTTTGCTGAGTTGTACAGTACTTACTCATGAAGGAGAAGAGTCATTATGTGGGATCAATTTAACACTACATTTAATTCTGGGTGTATGACTGATACAGTCAGATCAGTGCAACAATCTATGGTGAAATCATTTTGAAACTATCGTTCAAAGTATAGAGCAGTACATGCATGGTATCAAACAGTGACAAACAGAAAAACAGCATAATAGTAAACCATACAAAATCTGAAATGAAAAACAAAGAATTATCATTTAAATTTGTATTAAACTAGTTCCTTAGGAGTTGTTTATTGTACTCTTGGCAATGTGTTCTGTTGTGTACAGTATAATGATGCAAATTTAATTCTCTTGAAAGGTACAAAATAATGTTATGAGCCAAAAGTCACCCTGGCAATGTCCTGTGCAATGTACTGTAGTCATCTTTTTCTCCAACGTCAACTTCTTAGGTTAAAAAAACAAACAAGCAATCCTAGACCATTTTAAAAACTACCTAAAGATTTATTTATGCTATCTATTACTACAGCTCTAGCTTAGAAGCATTGCTTACCTACAGTATGTCTGTTTCAGTTAATAAAGTAATACATGATAAAGGGATGCTCACTGAGGATGATAGGTTGACAGTAGGTTTATGGAAGTGTGTAGCTGAGCTCTGTGTCTTCAGGCAACAGCGAGAGAGCCCTGAAGTTCTACATTAAATACCATTTGAACAGCTAATGTATAAGTGGTTTGTAAACCTGCAATGCAGGCAAGTAGGATGCACATCCATTAGCTAGGCTCTTAACTTATGGCTGTAATGATGAGTTATGTACTCTCTTATTTTTTTCATAATAAACATTTTTAAAAAATACTCTACACACTACAAGGATTAAAAATACTTAATTTTTTATTAATTTTCAAGGGACAAATGTTATTCAGCTGTGTCACTGTTTCTTGTCAGCAGCTGCAAATACAATTTTAAGATAGGAAGGGAATAAGTCTCTCTGATGGGAGGCAAACCTTTACAGCAGTATTCCTCCTGAATTCTTTTTTGCTGTGATTGGGCCATATATGTCAAGGTGCTAATGAAGTGCATCAGAAGTGTACCACTGTTGTGTTGCTGTAATAGCACTGTCACTGAAATCTTTACCCATGGCGCTTTAATTTAGAATGCTCAACCCTGAAAGACCCAAGCTTCTTCTGGTTTTCATTCCAGCTGGACTATGTGTTTTTGAGGTTGCATTCTTTACTGAAATAATGTGCCTACACAGATCTTGATTTGTTTTCTGCATGGTGCATTCCTCCTGCAGGCTTTCCGTCTCACCTTTCTCTCTTCAACGACACACTGTATATACCTCCATGATATCTGGAGTATCTCCATGGTCAACAACTCTCAGCTATTCAAGAGCTGCTTCTCTGGTGATAACAAACACACCACACACATTTTTATCAGCCACGACTTCTGCAGCCTACTGTGGGTCTGCTGTCCAGCCCCATCTCTTCACCAGCAGTTATACCCAGCTGTATTATGATTCTTACCACTGGGCTGTCAGATTGGACTCTTTTTCACCGAATTTCTACTCCTTCATGGCATCTCCAGCTGACAGAGCTTCCCTGATGCTCTGTTACACTGCCTCATCGGCGATCTCACTCTCTTATAGACGTCTTGTTAATGTCTTCCATGACAATATATATCATTCTGGATTTCGCATATATATATATATTTGTCTTTTTTTTAGTAGTAATGGAGGACTAAAGCACAAAAGCTGTGAAACCCATTAAGCTCAAGCTCCTTCTTGTCCTTTGTTGTCAGCGGGCCCTCCTGGAGCAGAAGCAAAGGAGGAAACGGCAGGAGCCTCTGATGGTGCAGCCCAATCCAGAAGCCAAACCCAGGCGGTCCAAACCCCGCAGGAGCGAGGAACAGGCCCCACTTGTAGAGTCCCGCCTCAGCATCACCAGCGATGTCATCCTGGATGGTAAGAGGGAGAATGAGAGTTGTGTAAGATGACGAGATGCTTGGGGAATCCATAGCATAAGTTGAGTCTGACAACCTGCACATAAAAACAATTATAGCCTGCAGAGGGCAGGTATGCCCTGGAGTCCATGGTGATGGTGATGGGCTAAGCTAGAAAAAAAATATCACTTTGGCTTTCATCAGCTTGTTAGAGAAGACTTGCAAAATTGCAAGAAGAAAGTTCTCCTCTAAAAAGAGATCTTTAACCTCCCTGAGATGGCTTTAGATGCTTTCATTAACTTCTGGTGAATGGCTTTTGCCCTTCTTAACATTGACACAATTGCTGTCAGTGGTGACCTTGCAACATTCTATTTATGTTTTGTACTATTATAATTTGAAGCAGACCTGTATTGAGCTAGCAGCAAATGTATTGCATTTTTGTACACAGAGTGGCATCATTCCATGCTGTGTCCCAGTTTTAGCACACAGAGACATCAGGCAGAGAAGTATTCTGAGAACAGGCTCTGCGCAGGAGAAAGAAGACCTGACAGCTCAGACTGGCTATAGGGTAAAGTCAGGGAGCAAGAACAATCTGAAACAACATAACTTAGACCCGCTCAAAGAGGAACCCAGAGGGCTGAGAGACAAAGGTAGTGCAGAACAGGCCAACGGTTTTATAAACAACAATTTTATAATTGAGAATGGAATGTCTTGATGTCCTTATTTTTTATTACAGTGTATTAGAGATGTTGAGCCATTTCCGTGATTCCATTTCTATGACAAGTCTACAGAAAGCATGATTAACCTTAAAGGGTTACAGAGCACTGTTTTATCATAAATGCGCAACACTCTACTTGCCATGGCTCCCTTCTGTGTTGTATTTATAACTGTTGAAGTGTTTAAAGTCAACAAAAAACCTGTTTCAGTGACTGAAAAAGGAAACTTTTTGAGGGCCCACATTATCCGTTTGTCAACATTGTCAATTTAGAGTGCAAGTGATTTATTTTCATAGTAATTCTTTAGCTGATGTATGTCCCAAGATACATTGATCAAAATATCCCAAATTACAATTATGTTCATTGTTATATGGTCACAGTGGTATTGGATGGACAGCACAGAAAACATGATTGGTAAATACTGTTCTTGTGATTCATATAAGATGTCTTTTAATGCTCTTCCACTATTACACTTTGTAAGTACTCTTCCAGTAATGATTAATTGTCGGTCTTCATCTGACATGACTAACTTTGTTTACTTTTCATGTTGCTAATAAATTGATATCATAGTCCAATGAATCAGAAGGTTTAGTGTTATATGCTGTATGCTGTCTTGTGTACTGTCACGAGTACTTAATGAGTACATAAATGAAACCCTTTTTAAACATTAAGATAAGAAGAATGGGAAAATGTGTTATTGTGAGGAAATCCACATTAATTCCACTGTAAGTGGGTGGCTATGTTCTTGAGATTTAGCAGAACTGCCTGTGAGTGCAGGTCTATGACTCCAAATACTGTATGTATCATGTTTCCACAGTGCAGGAGTTGAATGAGAAGCCGAAGTTTAAAGTCATAGAGGAAACACCCAGGCCAGAGCTATGGATAAAACCCAGAAAAGCATTTCAGGGAAGAGGAAAAATCAGGAAACAGAGAGGAAAGTTAGCTACCATAAACCAAGGCATGAATTAATGGGTTATTAACCATTTTATGACTGTCAGGTGGTGCATCATGTTCTGTAGACCACAACCAATGATATCTTAATTCCCTTGTACAATATCTCTGGGAGATTCCAGTATGTATTACTTAAAGGCCTGTTGAAGCATGTCTGCAAATACAGTAGGCACATTATTAATGCATCCTTTTAACAAGAGATTGTGAAAGTCACATACACATTTATTTCTGTCAAAAAAGGAATGTGTGTAAGTTTCAACCTGTGCAGACAGAAAATCACTAAGCTGTTTGATTTATCATTTACAAAGACAGATGTACTATAAATAGTATTATAGTGGTTCAGCAGATTAAAGCAGTGTATTTATTGAATCACACTACAAAAGTGAAAAATATATGAGAAAATAGATGGTTATTCAATCAGCTCTATCACTCTCACTAAAGGTAATTGGATTTTCTGATTATTGCTACATCAAACACAAATAGCTGAAATTGGCGTGTCAAATTGTTATGTGGATATATGTAATGTTAATTATTACAGTTTCAATAATAACTGTCTAGAGATCAGTTACATATGCTGTAGTATTGTTGATCTGTATGTGAAATGGTTGATTAGTAAAACAATTATATTTTAGAAAAAGTTTGATCTTGGGGGAAAATCTTATTTTAGTGGATGTTTGTAATTCCGAAAAGCACAAATAATGTCACTCTCTGTTTTTTGGATTGACTTTTATTCCCAGAAGCAATGCGTCAGCTCATCTAAATCTGAAATGACCTGAGTTGTAAAGATACTTACTTAGCGAAGGCTTCAGCAAGTAGGCCACTTGTCTGTCTACAACAATAGACCTGGTTCTGAAAATTGTGGCTGCTGAGATGCATACAAAAATATATGTATAAAATTATCTTCAGTGGGGTGTCTGTGAAAACCACATTTTTATCAGTATTCTCATATATTTTAGATCAACATCATTAGTTCTTCTTGAAAGTCTTTATAAAAGATAAAGATTGACTTGATTAAACAAAAAACACATAATATAAATGCAAAAAAATATTTTTATTATTTTACTAAATGGTTATTTAACCTTGTGTGAATAAGTATGTGAACCCTTGGATAACTGTTTACACATCCTCGATCAGCAATAACTTCGACTAGCAACTGTTAAGTCTCTTGCATTAACGTTTAGGGTTTTTTTCAGCTTATTTCAAGTCCTGCTATAACATTACAAATGGTTACTGCCAGACTTCAACTTAAGTAATCCAAACTACGAAATTTCTTCTTATTCATCCATTCTGTTGTAGATCTGCTTGTATCTTAATAATCATATTCTTGCTCCATTCTGCACTTTTGGTTTGGCTTCAGCAGATGAATGGATGGCCGGGCATTCTCCTCCAAAATTTGCTAATACAACACAATTAATTCCTTTAACAAAGCAAGCAAGCCATTCTGGTGCCTAGGTAGCACAGAAGCCCAGATCATGATACTCTTACCACCATGCTCAACAGTCAGGATTTCTGCTAGAAAGAACTGTTTGGTTTTTGCCACTCAAAACACGTATTTGTGTGGCCAAAAAGTTCAAATTATAGTCTTTTCTGTACAGAGAGCAGTCTTCAGGTAGTTTTGTGGGCTGTCCAGGCCAAGGAAGGATTTTTCCTTGGCACCGTATAGTATCTACGCATAGATAGGTTTCACCAAGTCTGTTTGTCCAAACACCTGTAAAAAATTACTTGGATTGGTCTAATTGATTAATTTCAGAAAGGTACATGTGCATTAACCCTTCCTATTTTGCAGCTGTGCCCCAATCTGTAGGAAACCCATCTTTGTCATTACAGTAATACATTTGATTTCCTACAGCATCCTTAATTAGCAGCTGCAATTGGCAATTTCTAATTCAAAGAGCTAATTAAGTAACTTTTAAGCATGATGCATATCACTTCACTTAAAAGTACACTTGATCTATTCATTGCAAAACAAAGCTGTTACTTTCCAGGTACCTCTTTGGCATTGTCAAGATTAAAGGACTCTTAGTTAATTCAACTAAGAGGGATGCTGTACAACCTTTAGTGCTTTGCCAGGCTCTTGTGTTACTGGCTGCATCTGTGATGGAAATAGTTTTTTTTCCATTACACATTATGAGTGTATTAGAGCTGTTTAGTAGTATTAGACTACTAAGCACTAAAAGAGCTATACATTTCTCATTCCTCTTTTTCCTCATAGTGTTTCTCTTAATAGAAATTATAAAACACTAGTAGAAATGCCAGGTAATTTTATCTTCTGAGTCAGTTAGCTAAATTTATATTTGAAACTATTTATCATAAAAATAGTTGGTACATTTTCGAGAGAATATTCCCCCATGCCTTTTCCTTTATGCTTAATTTTTCACTTCAAACACATTTATTAAATGAAAGCTACTTAGTTTAAATTAATTTTTTTCCTCTAAGTTCTCTGAGGTCAATAGTTTAAAATTAATATGAATAGAACAGCAATAAAATATTACTCTATTATTATGTATTTGGCAGATTATTATAGACACATTTTAATATATTTGAATAGAATTTACAAAATTATTCTTGTGTAAACAGGATAATATGAATCAAAAATAAAATGCAAATATTACAAATGTTTAAAAAAATAAAAATAACTCTGAAGAATTATTAAAATATTAATATAAAAGTCTGTGATTTAATCTAAGAATTGTACTAAGTATAAAACCATAAAAACTGTCATGCTTGAGAACTGGATACTGACTCCCTTACATTATTTTATGGTTGTCAATTTATTTACAAATTTTATAATTTAAAATAACAGGAGAATGTATGAGTTTGATAATGAAGCAAAATCTAGAATATATTAGAGTTAACATCCCTTCTAGAAAGATCTCTTTATAAAAATCAGAATGACATTCATGTTTGTGCACAGCATAATGAATAAAACTCCCTCTCCATGCAGGTATTGATGGACCAGCTGCATTTATGAACTCTGAGGTTCCTGACCTAAGCACTAAGGTTCAAATCTTATCAGTGAGCCAGTCCCCCCCGACAGAGGAGGTGGACAGAGATGGAGACACAGAGACTCTGCTGGAGCCCTCAGCCAAAAGTGACATCCAGGACATCCTGCAGAAACGAGGTGAGCAGCCCACACTGTCTCTCCCTTCATTGACAGCGGGAACTTAGGGTGAGTGCAGTGATTCCAAGACAGGAACTAGAATCCAAATGCAGGCTAGCACACAGAAAAATGAGGTAAAAGGTGGATATAAATAAACACTAAGCAAGAAGAGGGATAACACAGGGCAGGATCCGAAGGAGTATCCAAAAAGTCAGACAGGTGAGGTACATAGCCAGGTTTCATGATGTGAACAAGCCAGGGAAGATCCAGGAACTCGGTTGGAAGACGGGGCAAGCAAGACAAGGCACAAGTAAAGCAAGGTGAAAGCAAAGAGAAGCAGAATGCAGCAAAGCAAGTGAGGACTCTCAGAGGAAAACCCCAAAACAGAGCACTGAGAAGGGGTTCAGGCAGGACTTAAAAACCACAGTAGTTAACTAGCCCGTTACTTAGTGGCAAGGTGTAATGATAAATGCCCATATTATGTTTTGACAGCCCCAGTGTATAAATCAGTCCATGTGGATATATGGCCTATATGGCCCTTTCACTCTGCCTTTTTTTTATCATGATGGCCTCAAATATCACAGTTTTTCCTAATTTTTACTAATATAATAGAATTTCAAGATATATATATAATATTCTATATTATAGAATATTATAGTTAAAAGATATGTAGTAGGCTTTTGTAAAACAACCATAAGTATGAAAGACTTGCCAAAAACGTTTTTAGAGTACAAAAAGTCACATTATAAACTGTAATATTCAAAAAGCTGTTGTTTTCATCTAGCTGCTGTTGGTATATGGTGGTAAAACATTAGGACATGTGTACATTGTGTATAACCAAAAACTATTCAGTTATACCAATGACTGCTACAAATATTAGTTCTGCTGTTGTATAATTTGCATTATATACTGAATATCAAAATAAATTACTTTGTTTTTTTTTAAATATAGTATATACATTTTTACTCATAAAAGTGTTCAATTTCAGCAGTATAATAAGTGCATCATTGTAATTCAACAAAATGAGGCATTATTGCAAAAGGAATATACATACACCAAGGCACTGTATGTTGGAGGATATACTAAGTCAGTGAACTGCCACAGGCCACCTTCATTGTTTATAGCCAGCAATTTCTAAACTGGAATTATGTTGCACCCAGTCATCAATGATAGTCCATGGGAGACCATGAGTCACAACACTTGGTGAAGACCAATAGACAGGTTCAACTGTGATGATCTGGATAGTAGTGATAACTACAGTACAGAGCTCTTTTAGTGATTGATGGCACAACACTACATTGTTTCAGTCCTGGGACTTCACTTGCTGCCCTTGGTACAGGCATCCTGATGTAACAGCATTCCAGTAGGACAACACACTATCTTATGTTTACTTGATTAAAATATGTTTCCTTGCAAGCTGGAAACTTGACTGTAATGTCATGTATATCACAAAACCTGACTCCCATTGAACATCTATAAGATAAGAAAACAGAACCACAAAGCCACAATGCCACCTGTTCAAGCTATTCTTGCTGTTCAAAGAGCCTGCACTTAGTTCCTAATCTTTAACCTAGTGACTGTATATTATAAACCAAGCTACAGAGGGTTAACATGGGTATCTTGTTAGCAAGTATGTGTGACAGAGCGAAAAAGTTTTTATTGCAGGGTGTCACTATCTTCTTGTGGGAAGGTAAAACTTATCAGTCTGTTAAAAAGAGAAGGCAGAAAAAAGGCTTGTCATTTTTTTTGTCAGTCCCTCATTTCAAGTTCAGCACTTCAGTCAATACCTACCACCTAGCCTAATCAATCTACCATTGCATTTAGAATGCTGTGTGATAAGAACTGATGTGTGTCACAGAGTGCAAGGTGACTTGTCTCAGGTGACTGTGAAACAAAGGAGAGAGAAATGTTTCCAGTAAGATTCTGCCCTGAAGCTCTCTGACTAGTTTTTCTCTTTGCAGTTCAAAGTATTGTATGAAATCAATTTGTCATGGTACAGAATTGAATTTTTCCTGGAATTTTTTATCTAATGATCTAATACAACAGTGTCATTTTGCATGTAAACCATGCCCTTATTTTCACACTAGGTTGTTTTATAACTTGCCGAATCAGTCCTCACTTCTTTAACTACCTTTAACCTCATTAGGTAGAAAACATTCAAAGTTATATTGCTGATTCGGAAGATCTATAGAAAGCCATGACTGCAAATTCATACTGTACAAAATAACTAAAAGAACAAAACTGCCATTCATAATCTCCAATTTAAAAATTCACCAGAACTCACTTTTGTGAGACATTGGTTGATATCTCCTTTGTTCTTAATTTATCATTTATCTTATATTATATATATATTATATTATATATTAAAATGTAATTTTGATGTAGCAAAAGATTAACTCAATTTTCTTCTTGATATCAGTAAACTTACACAAGTAAGTACAAGTATACAGGTGGTAAGCATATTGCAATACAATATGTCTCATTGCTGGTTGTCATCTGAGCATAACACCAAGAGACAGATGTAACCTAGAAAGGCCAGTCATGGCACAAACATAAAGAAATCTGCAGTTGTGTTCAGGAAAGTACACACTATGTTCTATGTATTGAAATATGATATATTAATGAGAAGAACTTAAATATATGTTGTAATACTTTGGAACGTTGTAGGGGTTTTGCTACAGATTTCAGAATATTGCAGTATGCAGTATAAATACAGCTATTCCTAAGAATTAAAAATTGACCTTGCCATTACAACATTAGTAATTGTTAAGTTTGAATTACAACTCACTTGCACATATAATAGAATAGGTATGATTCCACCTTTTATACACATGCATAGAATGAACTGAAGGTTTAAGTGGTAGAGACTTGAAGGTCAATCCTGCTTTTAGGGGAAAATAGTAATTTGTGTGTTCATCTCAATGAAGCATGAAGCATAAATCACACCACATGAGAAAGCGAAAAATGCCAACATGTATACCCACAGTTCCCTGAAAGGAGGTAGAGGCTTGAACATAATGTACAGTATGTGTAATCATTTTACCATTGTGGGTATAGCATGTGTGAGAATCTCTAGGTCATCTTTTAGATCATTCAATACACCATATATTTTTTAGTCCTGAGATAAACTCTTTAGGTGATATGCTTTTTGTTATGTCTGCTTTATTTAGCAGTCACGAAGGCCATGTTTAAAGAACACTCTTTTTCCCATATTGCTTTTTAAGAGATTGCTGATTGCACTGACAATCCTTCCAACGGTCTTCTCTCATCAAGTGAATTTTTAAGAGTCAGAATTGCTGGGAGATGTAATACATCTTAATTTAATATTTGAGAAACCTCCGTTTTTGCTCAAAACTCACCTTGTATTTGCAGACTTACAGAAACACCCAGGAATAATCCCATAGACACATCTTCTTCAAAATGTTTCTTAAAACATTGTGTCCGTGTAGTATGTCACCTAGTCACATACTATGAATCATTCGTATGAATCATCACAGGTCTACTACTAATCGGGGTGGAGCGGTGGCACTGTGGCTAAGGATCTGCTCCTGTGGCTGGAAGGTTGCCGGTTCAAATCCCATGGCCGGCAAAGGGATCCTACGCCGTTGGGCCCCTGAGCAAGGCCTTTAAACCCAACTGCTCCAGGGGCGCTGTACAATGGCTGACCTTGTGATCTGACCCCAAGCTTCTTTCCCTGTCTGTGTGCCTGTGTCTCATGGAGAGCAAGCTGGAGTATGCAAAAAAAGACTAATTCCTAATGCAAGAAATTGTATATGGCTAATAAAGTGATCTTATCTTATCTTATACTAATCCTGCACATTGAACTGTGCAATTCTGTTCACAGCAGCATGGGTCCCTGAGCATGCTCCTGGTGAGCGGGCCCCCTCACCTTGTCTTGCAGAGAACCCTCGTGCGAGGGTTGTGGTTTTAGGAAGCCAGGCTAACGATGAAGAGGATGAGAAATGTCCCCAGGAAGGGGCATCTGTGGGGCCATTGCGTCCCCTGTCTGCCCGAGAGAAATTGATTCAATCAGGTAGTACGATGGATTACCAGCCAGAGATTTTTCACTGGGAGAGGCTTGGAGGCACAGAGCTGTCCCCTTTTCACAGGATCAAAGCCAACTTCTGTTAATTTACAACAGGACATTTCAAAACAAAGAGATGAAACACATTAGGATAAGACATCCTAATGTGTACTTAAGGAGTGATGAGAAAACCAGCTGCAGCAGATGACTTCTGTGATGTGAGACTGCATAGTTGAAACAAAGATTAATCCCACCAAATAAAAACTTAAAACCTCCTTAAAAAGTGGGCAATTATAGCATTGTGAATAGACTGTTTATGTCTTTCTTATTTTTCTGTGCAGTGGGAAAATAAATTTTGAAATTTATTTGCACTCTTGGATTTCCTGAGTTTTAAGCACATGCTTGTTTCCTAATTAGATGATCAGACATACTGTATGCTGTAGTTAAGCAGGTAAGCATCAGTATTTCTCATTTTTGTTTTTTTTTTTGCAAAAAAAAAAACAGTTGCCCAGCCCAGGTATAATTAAAAGATTTTAGAGACTCTTAGAGATATTTTAAAAGGACAACAATTTGCTGGTTTTTGATTAGACTATTTAATTTTTGTTAAAATGTAATATAGTATAATCAAATGTATGCAATTATCTGTTTGTGTCTCAGATTAATGTACTGTAGTTTAAATTAGCGTGTGTCCCCTATATCAGGTTTCAGTTAGAAGGCTTACCATGACATGGTAGTGTCACAAACATACCATTAACTTAAATTATGATAATATTGTTGTCTAGTGTAGTTAATCACTTGGCAAAAGCATACAAAAGAACCATGTATGCTACAGTACACTGTGGAGTAAAATCATGGTAATAGTATGAATTTACCATACAGATTTATATAGAACTATCATGCATATCCTGTAAAAAACAGTGGTAAGTGCCGAGAGTGATTTATTATGCTTTGTGGAAGTTCTATTCAATATGCTCTATGCTGGTAGTCTCAGGGTCTGCCTTTGGCTAAACCTGATGTGTTTTCCAAAGCTGTTTCAATGAATTTCAGTTCACTTTTAAAGGCCCCACTAGTGACTTTAATTTATATTTAGCTTTCTAATTGGTATAAATTATTACATTTACTTAATTCAATTTGTGCTTAGACTGCCTGTGAAAGGGGATACTCTAGCCTTCAGCCTTGGGTGACTAGATTGATGAAATGGTGAAAGGCCAACTCTCTTAGGATCTTGGGTTTAAAGGGTAACTTTAATCTGCACTGCTTTCCTTCTCTGCTGTCTTATCTGACAGGTAGTTATTCCCAGCTTGATGTTATTTTTCTAAGATCTTCATTTTCTTTTGCCTACAGCAGAATGATCTATCGTGTTAATGAAGTGAATTTTCTCACAGGGTTTTCACTTTGGGGACATAAAAGGAGCAGTTCAGAAAAAGAACCTTACTTTTTTACTTTCCGGACATTTCTACTTAATCTAAAACACTTTTTTCTTCATAATGCCATTACACTTTTATTCTTATGATATTCCTATTTTTGTACAGATGGAAAATAAAATCTGCATTATGAGAAATAAGAGGAATGTTATAGATAAATTCTGTTATAAGTTTGCTTGTACAATATATATCCTGGGTTGCTGTCATTGATGTAAGGTCCTGCTTTCATAATCAGTATTGTAAAATACACATTTTTACAATGTAAATGATCTGTGCTGATTAATCAATTTCTGTCAGCTTCCATAACCCAATTGAAGCAGAAATGATGCATTGCAGTGTTGTTGCTTGTGTTGATTTGGTGTTTTTAACAGAAGGAATGTATTGCAGTTACATTTAATTTACTTGGCCTCAATCAGGTGTTCTGGGTATAGATGCCTTTGTGTCGAGGGAACTGCTTTAGGAGGAAATTCTTGTTACACTTCTGTGTACTGGCAGGGATCTCTGGAAGCCTCAACTTTGATGAGGATAGTGATGAAGAAGCAGAGGAGGAAGAGAATGCCCGGTCCCATTCCCCACATGCTGAAATCCCCCGGCCTGCTTCTGCATCCAGCAGCAAGTCTAACACGGTAAAACCTTTTCTTGCCCTAGCTCTTAGTCATTTACTGTCTCCAGATCGATATCAGGGAGTTTATTGCTGTAGAACAGTGCAGTCTTGTGACTTACAGAAGATTGAAGGATCTTGAATTCAAGGATTTTGACAAGCACAGATTGATTGGGTGAAGGGAACTGTCTTCCTAGTTAATAAGAGGTCACAGAAGAATACATGTGTACCAGGGTTTTACCACTCTATTAAAATTCTTAAGAGCACCCTGGGCATAGAGTCAGAATTGAATACAAAAACTGTACAGGCATATTCCTTCTTAGTGCTGCAGTTGAAATCTTCCTTTTGTATTCATTGGTGTTTAGGGGGCAAATCAGTTCCAGGATGTCATAGAGAAATTATATTGGTGTTCTTGGACACAGATACAGACAAGTTTTGATAATCAGACTTGCATACTAATGGAAAGAAAACCTGTCTAAAATCTTGATGAAGAGCAGGTAGTGGGGGAACCATTGAAGCATTTTGTGAAGAAATGTTAAAACAAATGTCCCATGTTTGCAGGAGAGGGCCAACCAAGGCTCCCCTGAGACTAACGGATCTTCCATTGAGGTGGACAACCTGGAAGAGTTTGCACTGCAGCCTGCACCTCGTGGGATTACTGTAAAGTGTCGTATCACAAGGGACAAGAAGGGCATGGACCGGGGTCTGTATCCCACCTACTTCATGCACCTGGAGAAGGATGACAACAAAAAGGTTAGAGAGACCAGGCTGTGGGGAAATGATAAAGAGCCTTAGAGGCCTTATCAGGTCAAATTAAAAAAAGGCTGGTTTTGGTCAGCATTGGGGAGGAGAAATCAGGTTGCAGTTGGAACTAGTAGTGTTACTGAAATTCTAAACTAATGTTTTAGTGTGCTGTGAATGGAGACTGTACTCTTCTTTGTACGAGACATTTTTAAGCCCTGACTATGTAATGCCATTTAAAAATCAATTCAGTTGTCAAATAAATAAGGTGCTGACTGGAGCCAAAATTCCAATTTATGCTCCCATTCCCAGGCCACCAGAAATGGTATAAATGTTCAGTAATTCCTCACTTCACATAATTTGTTGATAATTGAGCTGCTAGTGAAAAATGGGCCGCCATTGTAAGCATAATGAGTGTGCTTGCCAAAAGGAGTTCATTCCATCCTATAATGACTGTCATCGTTCAGAATAATAGTGACTATACAAATGCCAGACATTATTATCATTACAAAATGATATTCTCTCATTGACTCTTTATATAAGCATTTCTTTCTCCCAAGGTTTCTAGTTATGAATTGATTAAGATAATTAAGATCTGCCTATACTGTATATCTCACGTTCAAAAGGCCCTCAATAGTACTGCTGTACAGCTACAATAAAGCAAAATTGCTTTCCATTTTCTCTCATGTTTTAGTATTACCATGAATCTACTCTTAGAAATGTCTCTGTACTATCGCCATTCTGTTGAGTGTAGAACTCTGCTGCCTACACTCAATTCACCTTGGTACAGTACTTCCATTCATCCATCCATTTTAAAACTGCTATTGTCATTGTCAGGGTTGCAGGGGAGCCAAAGCCTATCCTTGTAAGCGACGGGGGCAAGGTGGGGTAAATCCTAGATGGGACACCAGTCCATCGCAGGGCAGTCACAGAATCAAAAATTTGAATCCTGAATGATTTTGATATGCTCACATCATTCCAGTCTGGACGTGGAATATCTATCACTTCTGGGTTGTTTTTGGCCTTACACAGTTGTCCATGATCCAACTCATGACAAAGGTCATTTCTTGCTTTTAGGAATTTCTAATAGCTTTTGTCTCCAGCCTGTTGTGGATTTTATCTAATCTCGATTTGGGTCTTTCTGATCACGTGACTATTGTTTTTGATATGGAGTTTCTTAGCCCTCTTTTCTGTCTGTATATGTGCAATTTTTATTCAGTTGACCAAATCATATTTGCTTCATTCTTCACCATTTGGTTTACCTGTTGCCAGTACTAATGAAAAATGAGTTATTCAGCAGTTGTTCAATAGGTATCTTACATAAACACTTGATAACTTTGCCCTTGTTAAAATGGTATATCAACAAGTTGCACTCTGACGGTTATACTGTAGGTAGCCAATCCATCATTTAAGCAGTATGACACTGAGCATGATGCCATACAGAGAACTAGATAGATTGATTTTCTCACAATATTGAGAATAATCAAAAGAATCATATTTTTTTTCAATCATTTGCTTAACTGTCCCGTTACATTATTGCATTATCTCATTTATGCACTATTTTCTAAATGTCTTCACAACTAAGATAACATCTCACACAACATTCTCAACTCACATACCTTTATGGCACTTCCTCCTTGTGTGAACAACTGTTGGTTGGGCACTTTTTTATTTTACACATTTTATTTTTGCATATCCTACTGAATTGGTATCGTGTATGAAATCCACTTCCTGTTTGTTGGACCCCATATTCCCTTTTTTATTTTGCTTCGATTTTTCTGTGTTTTGCACCTTGGTTCTTAACATAATAACATAACACTTAACACTTTTTGACCTCTAGTTTGGTTCCAGCAGTTTTAAAACTGCTGTAGCCATGTCAGTGACTGAAACTCCTAACATGGCTACTCATAATCTGAATCATTTTCACTACATATCTAATTGGTCCTCTTTTTTGCAAAGATCTTAGAATGTGAACTATTGCAGTTCAACTAAAAAGCTGTAAAAAGAAATTTTAAGCCTTCAATGTGGCTTTAAACAGTGTTACAGCAACATAACTTCTCTGATTAAAAATAAGGTTATATGACAGCTGATTTGGCTGCAAATTCTCTTAGATTTCTTAGATGTGATTGAGAGTATAACCAATGACATCCTACTTGCTCAGTAGGAAAATTTTTTTGGCATCTCTTTAACTGTCCTTAAATAGTGTAAACTTTCCCGTATTGAGCATCAACATTTTATTTCTCTGAGTAGTTTCAGTTTCAAGATTGGGTGGGTTACATCTGGTATCACACAAGGTTCAATACTGCGCCCTCTTGTAGAATTTACAGTTTGCTCAAATGCTAAAAGTATATGGCCTGAATAAAAGCTATTTGTAAATGATACAGGCATGTTTATCTGTACCTTATGTGCTGTGTGATGGCATTCTCTGATATAAATCATTGTCTAGCTCTGTGGAGATTAAGGTCATCATATTAGGTTCCTCTTATCTGATATGTAAAACAATTGCTGTAACCTTGTTAATAGATGGCAGTGTACTTGAGTTTCATCCCAGAATTTATAATATGGGGATGATGTTCAATCTTGGATTTAATTTTTTATGCATAATATTGGCAGACTAACAAATATCCTAATTGTTTAAAGGCTGATTCATGCTCAGGTTCCTCCAAGTTCTAGAAAGCTATTACAAATGACAGGATCTCATTTACATTGGTTGCTTTTCCAGTCCAGCCAATTTGCTTTTTAAAAAAGGCTTTTTTTTATAGTTTTATCTTCCGTATCTATTTTTTTCCGTATCTATTCTATAGTTTTAATTTCATGTTGTGATGTGCCTTTTATGTATTGTCAGCTGCTTTGAGTAATTGCTTTAAAAAAAACTTTAAACAAAGCCTATTATTATTTCTTGTATGAAGTATTGTATTTACCCAGGTATAAGCTACCCATAAGTATATGGACTGTGTAATTTTCTTTAAAAGCAAAATTTACCTTTCTGAATAGATGTTCTCTTGGTTTTATATAAATAAAGGAAAATGGAGAGGAGTTTAAAATACAAAATGCAAATAATACAGAAAACTCTCTGATATCCAGAATACGTGTGTGTGGGGAGGGGTGGTATGAGGATGTTTTGGGTGAATGAGATCAAAGCAAACTGAGAAGCAAGGTTACCTAGTCTTTAGGACAACACCACAATAATAAAACCCATTCCTCCTGATGAAATGTGTTATTCAAAAATGAGTCGCTCTGAATTTGTGAATTGGATTGTTTAATTGTGTACAGTAGATCCCTCAAGGGTTTTTAAACTTGATCATATCTGTTGTGACGGGGAATCCACTAAAAACAGCCTTCAAGCCTGGTAATTCCCATACTGTTCAGCACACAGGATAACCTCCTTCTTGGTTGCAAATGTGCACTGTGACCTCTTGTTCATTTTGGATATCTAAAAATGAATATTCAAGTTTTATATAATTCGATTGCAACAACATGCCAAAACCTACAGTATGCACAGACTGTTCAATACTCTGGTGGTAAATATATCAACAAACAGATCAACTTCAGAATTGTTTTTGCGTGTACTGCAATATACTGTAATCTTCAGGCCAATTGTACCACCCTGAAATTTGGGGAAAAAAGTGTTAGCTTATAGTCAGGTAAATATAATAGTTATTTTCAGTTTGCTTATCCGGTTAGATAAAAGATGGACAAAAAAGTGTAGTACCCTTCATGTTCATCAGTAACAGAGTCTGTTCCTGTTGTCTTTTCTTCATGCTCCCAGGTTTTTTTGCTTGCTGGCAGGAAAAGGAAGAAGAGCAAAACCTCTAACTACCTGATTTCAGTGGATCCCACTGACCTCTCCAGGGAAGGAGAGAGTTTTGTGGGAAAGTTGAGGTACTCTCCCCCCACCACCCATGTGGTTTTGAGATATTTTTCTCCTTTAAGATTAAACACTGTTATACTACTGTGCATTAGGCATTTTATCATAAGCTTTATTTTTAGACAAATATAGTTGTTCTCTGTGATTTAACAGTAAATGATACATATATGCATCTTTTATCTTCTTGCTTTTTTATTATTATTATTTGTATCTAGTACAAAATATTATGTGCCACGGTTGGATGTTTTTTCTTTAATTTACAGCCATTTGTCAAAGAACACAGGTTTCTGCCATCTCCTTTCGTTATGCCATCCCTTAAATTGGTGGGTGTAGTTTCCTGTAGGACAATGTAAATGGCAAAAGGAGTCGAGCTAAAATGAAATGTTATCCATTTTTAAATGTCAAGGTGGTCCTGAAACTGTTCAGTCAAGATGTGAAATATGCTCAGGGACATTAAAAACATCACAAAAGCTATTGGTTATTGTTGCTCATTTATTGCATTTTAATGCCTCTCAGTGTAGATACAAAACAAATTGATGTCTATGGTCACAGCTGGGTATTTTCTAACTTGTGTTTTAATGAGGTATGAGTAGCCCAGTATTTTCCAGGTTTAAATCTTAAGAACCCCTTGATCTTTTGGTTTTTCATTCCAGCTGTGCTCTTTCTTAAATAAACTTTATTGGACAGCTCTTATATTGTAGGCCATTGTTTGAAAATTACATTAATCCTGTGCGAGATGCTTGGATTCAGAATCTCCTGTTATTTAGGATTATTTTTTAAATGTTCAGGTAGAGTTTATACACAGCAAAGAATGTAAAGTATGAGAGTGTTTCATGTAGTATCATTCCCACTTTTTTTAGTACAACCTTAATTGATAGTCAATTCGCAAAGAAAGGTACGGCAGAGCAACATTTCACTGCATTGCATTTCAATACACAAAATATTTTTATTTTAGACTTCTGTCTAAATAATAGTTTATTAAGTACTAATAAAATGATCTTACGGTACAAAAACCTGATAGCACAGGGGTACTTCAGGAACGGGGATGGGGGCAAAATGCAGGGATACTGTTTTTTTTACTAAAGCCTCCCTATGACTATGACTACTATGACTGTAGTAACTCAATGCTGTATGATGACTCTTTTATTAGGTCAAACCTCATGGGGACCAAGTTTACTGTCTATGATAATGGAACAAACCCAAGCAAGGCCCAGGGCCTTCTTGAGGAAAGCAACACCCGCCAAGAGCTGGCTGCCATCTGCTATGTGAGTACTACACCTCCTGTCTCTGAAAAGAACCTTACGAGACCCCTTTTATAGGGTTTATGATACGCTTAACTCCTCAGAGCATGTGTTCTGGGATTGACGCTTAATAACTGTTGAGAAAACTCACAGGTTTGTATTCACTTTGTTCTTTAGAAACCTAGCTTGTACAGTATGATAAACTAGCATACAGAAAGGAAAATAAAAAGTTATGAAGAATTGAAATGACCCTGAAACATACAGTATTTCTCATTTTAATTAGAGCTGATAATTGAGACATTCTACTGCCTGCTTTCAAATACTATTAACCTGTGTGCAGCATTTTAAAATTGAATTTTCATTTTATTAAGTACCACACAGATGTCCACACTGCATAATATAACCAGTGTACTTTATAGACTTAAAACTGATTAAAGCAATTAAATAAGAATGTTTATTTTGAAAGTAAAAACAAAACATCTTTAAGACATGGAATTGTAGTATCTAATCATCTGAAGCTGGTAATACTTTAAAGAAATGCTATATGAAAAAATACTTTACAAAATGTGCTGCCTGTTACCATTTATTGATTATGTGTGGCACACACCTTCATAAATAAAATGGTGATATAAGGTATTAAAAAGCAGTGGTGTCCCAATATTTGTCATTTCAGTATAATTCCTTGTCATGTACTGTCATTTAATAGAGATCATTAAAAAATAATTTTTGGTATCATCCAGTTGTTACAAGGCAGTTTTTTGACAATCTGAACTAGATAAACATACTGTATGCAGACTTTCTGTAACTGTCTTGTGTCTTTGCAGATGGTCAAAGTGTCTCATGAGTCTTAAAACTTGTATAAAATGTTTTGAAACAGTGTGGTGCTAGTAAATGTATACTTATATGAATAGAGTAATACAATAATAGTGTTGATTGGAATCTCCATAATAGTTTTAAAGGTAATTTTTGAACTGAAGAGCCACTGATGAACACCCTGGTGTGAACATAGAGGGATGGTGTGTTTTTACATTTACCAGATGACAATCTGAAATAGAGTACCTACCGTCTATAAATCTTGAATCTATGAATCTTGAATTTCCCATAAAAATGAACCATAGCACTATCCCTACTGGTCCTCTGTACTTCTATGAAATTTCTGAGCATTACAGGTGACTTGATGAAACTTGGTCAATCTGCAGTACCATCACATATCAGTGTGCATGAAGTTACAACTGAATTGATAGAAAGGGTTCACCATTGTATCAGAATCCCACTTAAGCAGTAGTAGCAACAGAGCATTATAAGCTGTTGCTAAAATGTACGTTACATGTACTGTATTAAGCACATTATATCTCTACTATGGCAATCATTAACTTTTATTTCTCCACATTACTGTTTCATAATAAATTTAAGCTTTGCATCTTGCTTATAAAAGAAGTGTTTGTAAATTCTGCATTTTGTAACATATACTTAGCGATTTATGGTGCAAAACTATCCAAATACATCATAAAGATAACTAAATCAATTGGTTTATATCCCCTAGTGAGCACTTGGAACGAAGTTAAACTAAAACTAAATTACAAGTTTTGATGCATGAGCAAATTTTTGGAAACAATTGTGCACGTATAGTGATGGATGAGGGGATTTCTTTGTGCCTAAGTGAGATATTTTTTGTCCTCATCATGTCTCCAACCTTCTCAGCCTGCTGAAGTAGGCTTCTTGCTGGCACCATACGCATTCTAAAAATTAAAATAGATGCCAGGGCATCAGGGTGTTGGATGCAATAGAAAACTAACTCATGTATGTGTTGTTGGCACTATTGGCGATGGAATACTGCAGAAAAAAAGCCTACAAAAAAGCAACTTAGCTTTCCTCCCACTCACTTTCCTTGGTGTGACACTAGAATCCAAGTCAACATGAGGAACATTGTTGGACGACTGGGCTCAGTCCACTCAGGATCTACTTAAGTAGGACCTGTTTGAATTAAGTTTTTTTCTTGTGACTTCTGATGTATCGGGTACACAAACACATTTTTGGTGATAAAATTTTGCAATTGAATGGTTAGATAACTGCCATAACCATGAGTGGTAATCTGGAAAAGGTACAAATAAGATTAGGCCCATCTAGACCAAAGAAAGACCACAGCCTGGCTCATTCTGCCAGATGTACAGTAGCTCAGACCACCATCTGACTCCACCAGCTGCCAAGTTGCAGGACAAAGGCATACAGTGTTTAATCTGTGTAAAGTTCCAGCTGGATGTTTGGTATGTTGTGAAATGTTATGAACTGTATTTCTTCTGCTGCTATATTTAAAAATAATCTGTTTGAATAATAAGGGTTATTTTGTTATATGCTGTGGTACCGCCATTACTGATAGCTCAATGCATTCTTTATAAAGCACTCATATGTAAGAAATGGCTCTTCTTTGAATGCATCCCATTTGAAACCATGCTATAATTGCCTCTATTAGGGCCATTTTACACCGCACTCCTTTCTATGAAATGCATGCTCAGCACTAAGTAAGGTATTGCTGCATTGCTGTATTTAAGTATACTCAAACTGATATTGCTGCTAACACAAACTACTCAAGTGTTACTGTCTAATAAGAAAATACTAGAATGCCAAATGTACCACCCAGTCATTATTGTTGTACTACTTTGTTTCCAGTTTAAGATTTGTAATTCAAAGGAGAACTTTGGGTCTTTCCTGCATGATTTGATCTCTCTGGAGGAAAGAAGAACACTGTGACAATAAGCAACTAGCAAATGTTAAACAGATGATATTCTGCTGAAATGTCAACCAGTCTTTTCTAGTCTGTGAATAACATTCTTTGGTCAAGTAAACCCTGTACCAAACCCTGTTGTGATTCTTATAAAAATGATGGAGAGAATAACTGTAAGTTAGCCAACCAATCCCCACTAGCAGGTGGTACCAAGATATGAACAACAATTGAGGATCAGACCATTGGGTTTCATGTTTGCTGTATACAGATCAGGACCTGAATGATTAAACAAATTAAAAGTCGAGGGAGGCACTCGACTTCATTTACTATGTATATGTACTCCATATCTTTCTAAGTCTCTAACAAGAACTTTAAACTAACTCTGAACACACTTTAAGATCGTACTCTTGGCTCATGTCACATACTCCCTTGAATGTATCCCAGAATCAACTCTGAAGACAAGCTGACAACAGCAGCCTTAAAAGTCTAGAAACTGTACAACGAATTCTTACAAGTTATTTAAAGGAATTGCAGAACCTTTTTAACTGTATAGCATTCTTCCAACTGTTAGTCTCTCGTGATGAAACTGATATTTCAGTTTATACTTTTCCCAGGCTGATAAAATGAGAATATTGAATGATTAACCAATAACAACAAAAGTAGGAGGATATTAGACTAACAATATTAATCATTTAACAACAATATTAAATGAGTAACCTTAATTTTAGTTGATTATATGGAAGTCCTTTATGATCTAATGTAAGGCTGTTGTCAGATCTTTGCTATTAAGATTCTTGTTTGTCTTCTTCCCTTGATGCTATTAGCTTAAATACTGTGTTTTACTGTCCTTGGCATATTTATTTTGTGTGTTCTCTAACTTGGGTGAGTCCAGTATATTGGGCTCTTCTCATTAAAAGGATTTTTTAGGAATGTTTGTTGTGCTCTAAATTTAACAGAATGATTTACACATATCCGTATACTCCACACATGTAAGATGTTCCGAATACCTCTTAACAGTTTGTTAGCAATTTGTATTCTCTTCAGGAAACCAATGTTCTGGGATTCAAAGGTCCACGGAAGATGACTGTAATAATTCCTGGGATGAATATGAATTTTGAGAGGGTGCCTGTTCGACCACAAAATGTGAGTTACAGTATATAAAAAATAAGTGGTATGATTAATCTTAAATCAACCTCAGCTTTTTTAACACCTGATTTTGAAAATTTAATTTTAGGTGATCTGTTTACATCTTAAATGTCTGTCAAGTAAGATGTACCAGAGTATAAGAAGATGAAATGATTGTAAATACACCTTTACTTACTAACAGACTGAATTCTGACATATTACCTCATTTTCAAAGTATGTATTTTAAACCTCTATTTAACAAATGATCTTAATGGGGTGCAGGGTTTTAAGGAACTGAAGCTGAAACTAGAATGCATGTCTGTAATGGTTGATTTTCAGGATCATGAGACCTTGTTGTCAAAGTGGCAGAACCATTCTTTAGATAACCTCATTGAGCTGCACAACAAGACACCCGTGTGGAATGATGACACGCAGTCCTACGTGCTCAATTTCCACGGCAGGGTCACCCAGGCCTCTGTGAAGAATTTTCAGATTGTCCATGATAACGACCGTGAGTATTTCACAGGAAAAAACCTGTGGCACATGCAAGAATATACACAAGAAAATAAGAATCAGTACAGGGTATGTACAGGATAGATTAGTACAGGATAAAAGCCCAATGTAATAACATCAGGCTTTTGTCCTGTACCAAATAAGGTCAAATTACTATAGGGTCATTCACTTTTAGGAAGGCCTTTCTCTATCATTTATTTCCTTTGAAATAACATTGGATATCATTGGAATAGTGAGGAGACAAAAAAGAGGATGGCTCAAACCAGAAGCCTGAAGAGTGAAAAACAGATGAACTATGGAATTACTGAACTGAAATCCAAGATACAAAAACAAAAAAGAAGACATCTTCATGTGAAATGTCAAGATGAAGTCATTCAGTTTGCAGGAGCAAGCTGGATGGGTATAGCTTTCAGATGTTAGTGGGTAATGCATAGGGAAGCTCTTTTCCCAACAGATCATTGATAAGAGATGAAGAAAATAATGATGAAATATATTTATCATTCACAGTTTGAGATCCCATATGTTCCATATGTTCACTCATGTTTTTGTGTCTCTTTATACTGTACTTTCAAATATTTCAAATATTTTTTGGATAGAGGCGGTTAAAATGCAGACACATGTCTACACTGTTGTGTAAATATCTTGCTAGGAAGCTCAAGTCTCTTTGATAAACACTAAACTTGATGTCTCTGCCTGTCTCTCCACAGCCGACTACATAGTGATGCAGTTTGGCCGAGTAGCAGAGGATGTCTTTACTCTGGACTACAACTACCCTATGTGCGCTTTGCAGGCCTTTGCCATTGGACTCTCTAGCTTTGATGGCAAACTGGCATGCGAGTGAGATAATGGAATGTCAGGCTCCTCAGACTAACATTATGCAGTTTCCAGATGGGCCTCTAAAATGGGTTGTGTTTATTATGCTGCATTGTGCTTTGTCGCAATCATGATGTGACCTTGTGGTATATAATGAAATCATGCTGAGTTCAGTGAAAAGGATTCTGTTAACTAAAAAACAAACAACACTTGAGACACATATTAATGTTAATGCTTTGATTTCATGTTTCTAAAGTTTTGTGTCTGTTCTTTATTTTTTAAATGTTATTGGGTTGAATCATTACTCTTTTTAACAGCAGAAATTTCTCAAATCTTGCACAGAAAGGGAAAGGCCATCTAGTGTTGGCAGTCTTCTTCCTCGGTGCCTTTAAACTAAGGAAATCAGATGTATAAACATCTTCTTACTAGACAGGTTAAAAGTTTTCATTTTTCTTTTTTGTGTTTCAAAATTTATTTCATGGATTATTTATGTAAAACAGGATATTTGGAATAGAGGAGCCAGGACTCCAGTGAAAGGATCAGTGAGTACTTTTATGTGTGATGAAATACTTTTGTCAAGTTAATGTATCTGGAATTCTCCTGTTTTTGTATGAAAAGATTTGTCAGTTTGCTTTTGCTAACCTGCAGTGCATTATGAACTAACCATGAAAACTTTTTCTTGTGTGTACCAAAAGACCTTGCACTTTAAGCTTCTTTTCTGTTTAAAAGTGCAATAATACATTGAATGGGGGTATAGCTACAATCTGAATGTAAGATAGAAATAGCAATTTCTCTCTTTGTGACGTAAGACCCAATTGTATAGTTCAGGGTCTTGAAATGATTTTCTTTAAGGATTTTCTTTATGTGGGAGGTAATTTTGAGTCATTTACAAAATTGTATTGTTTTTTCTAATTTTCTACATAATTCACTGACATGCAGATCCCATCTGACACTTTGACACACGTTTGTTGAGATATTAATATAGTTATTGAAAAGCCCGTTTGCTTCCTTCTGCCTTAAATCTATTCCCTGGAAGGGCAAGCTAAACTTAAAGAGCTGACTAAGATTTTGCTTTATGGCAAAGATCATACATTAAATACATACAGTAAATCATTGCATTTAAATTTTTCATTCTGAAATATGTCACTTAACAATAGGTGTGAAGAAATCTTGAATGACATTTTTATAGCAGCTTATTGGCATATTCCTGTCCTGTACAGGAGAGGCACCACATTGATAGCTGTACCGTTATCACAGCACCAAAAACTACAATTGGAACTCTCCCTAGAAATTTTGCATGCTTTGTAGCTTAATGTCACATAATAGACTTAAAGAGGAAGACCACTGGTTCTGTGTTCTTGAGGGTTTCAAGATGCTGCATCATACACTCGCTTACAATCTATGTCACTGGAGTGCAGTGTCTTTGTGTTGATTAATTTCCCTTTTATTATTACTAGTCACTGGTAACTAAAAAGGTTTAAATGCTTATTAGTTTTGAAGTTTAAAATTAGTGTGAGATGGAATATGTTCTAAAATCAGGTTATCTGTGACACTCAGAGACTCGATCAGCTTAGTCAGTGGTTTTCCACCTTCTAGTTTAACTGTATATTTCAAGGTAGAAGGTGGTACTGACCTTTCTCACACTGGTTGCTGCTTTTCAGGTTGATATATACAATTTTTTAGGTTACTCAGTGAAGCAGTAAAAACATGATCAAGGTACAGTATATACTGTAGGTAAGTCCTTCAGCCACCTGGGAGTGTCATGCATAGTGAAGAGGTCAATGTCTAATAGTAAAATATATGGTTCTTGACTCCAAAACTGAAATTATGGACTTAAGTCTAATTTGGTGCACCTCTCCAAATGAAATCAGGAGAATTCCAAAGATAAACCAGGTTTCACTGGGATTCAGTTGGATAGTGTAATCTGGGGTTTCTCAGATGTTTTTGTTTATATACTGAATCATATTCTGCCAGGTCAATACCCTTCTTGAGCGATCACCCGTCCTAGCTTTGAGCTGAAAGTCACCATTTTGATACCATGTGTGAAGTACTGTGCATGAAATATTGGGTTCTACCATGTCAGCATTCAGCTTTGAACTGTGGCTCACATTTTGTCCATTCTCTGAATTTAATAATGTGTACAAAACAATCCCTAGGGGAGAATGCTAAAGTTCTGCATTGATGGAATTTACACTACAACATATAGTATCTTTTGTTTTGTTTCACACTGAAAAGTGCACTTCATCCACTGTTAGGATTAGAACTGGCTACACTGTGAGCTCACATAATTGCTAAGAAAAATCAAGTTATTTTTACCAAAATGACTCGATAGAAATCAATATACAGTAAACTAGCTCTTCTGGACACCTGAAAGCCAGCTCTTGTTTTGTCTTGTTCTGCTTATTTTGGAATTGTAGGCATGAAAATGGTGCCTGCTAAGAAATATTGTACAAAAAATAGACTAAGCATAAGCATGCTATTCAACAGCTGTTTATTTTACAGCATTTCTTGTTAACAATGTCATATAAAGCATTGATTTATGTTTTTAGATAATATTCTTTCCTGTTAACTTAGTTAAGCCATTTTAGTATACATTACATATTGGAATGTATACTAGAATTGAATAAATTGAAATAGGAATAAACCAATTACTTGTTCCATTACATATTGTATGCTTTTATTAAGCAGCTTGTGCAGAATCACTGTGTAAATTCTGGATAGTAGTTTTTTTGGGCATGAGAAATTTTGACCATGAGTTCTAGCTACATCACCATTTCTTTGTATAATTGAAATCTACTTGCTTGTCTTTCTTTTCCTTATTTTTTCCCTTTTCACTGTCTTTTAAGCACGTGAAATTACATTTGTTCTTTGAAGTACAGAGTCTTTGATCCAGTCTCTGAATGGCCATTTTTCTGACCTACAGTATCACCAAATCATTGTTCTTTGTCTCCTGGGTGTTGCTTTGGCAGAATTTTATATTTTCAATCTGTGGACAAAATGATAGCAAAGACCATTGTCCATTATGTTATAAAAACTAATATCAAAATGTACCATGTGTCTGAATTTTACTGTAGCATATAGCATACAGTATATTGTATAAATATTGTGTTTTCATAGTACACTGTAATTCTTATTTGTACAGAATTGTTTTCTCCCACAACATTTGCTCTTAAGCAATGTAGCGTAAGTGCTATGTTTTAGTACATTAACGTTAAACTAACCACACCTGTAGGTTTCTTAGTGACTGTATTTCTCTGCTTTGATTTTAAGTTAAAAGCATTTCATATGGTAAATTGTAATCCATGTACATCCTTTTAAGATACACTACTACTGTCTGCAGGTAATGTACAGTATCTATCTCTTGACATGTCTTTAGCAATTCTATATGTTCAGAAACCTCCTTCCATGTTGTTAATCGAATGGAACTGATATGCAAGCTGCAGTGTGCAATTGATGGATTGCCTCTGAGACCGGAGTGTGGCTTGTTACAAGGCAGTAACCTTTAGCTTGACAAACTCCTTTGAGTAGTGTTAGCAAGAGCTGCATCAGTTCTTTGGATGTCATCTCTGGTGTATTTACTATTTGGTATGCCCTATGAAAAGAGACAAATGGCTTCATAGTAGACACTCCAGAGGATAAATTGTAGTGGTCTTCATCCTGATTTGATAAATTTGTGACTCCAAATGAAGAGGCTGCAAAACAACTTTAACTGGCAACAACAAAATCTTCAGCTTGAGAAAGATGCAGCAGGAGAAGATTTTCTCTTATGAGAATAAACAAAAAAAATCATTTTCCTGAATCATAAAGGCACCCTGATATATGCTGGTATTTAAAATCCTATGCAGTAACTTGGCTGATATATAAAATCCAAAACCATCCAAGTCACTTCATTTGCCCTTGTTTTTTTCCCCAAAGTTGTCCATTAATTCTTGAGGTCTTTTATTATGTTGTCATTTTTATTATATTGTGTAATGTGCACACTGATATATTTAAAGGCACACAGTTTTGTTTAATTACAGGTGTTCTGCCATGATCTTAAAACTGCCTGCATCAAATAAAAAAGTGGCAGAATATGAGTACATCTTAAGCCAGCACTGTGATGTTGTGTATTCAATGGGAAAGATGCATACCTGGCAACTACTGCACAATGAGTTGGAAAGAGCACACACAACAGAGAAATATTAACTTCACTTACATTAAGTTTTTGGTTATTGCTGTTACAGTATTGAAAGAAATCTGAGATAAAATACCCCTAATGATTACTTGTATTTGGAATAATGTATTTTGATACACATTCATTTTATTTTGATGCATTCTGTTTGATTTTTATTTTGTTAATTTGTCTGCAAATACATTAAATTACAATGTTGTCTGTGAACATTCATATGTCAGTATGTTTTTGGTTTCAGTTATTCCTTCAGATATCAACTGTGCAATTCTAGGTACCATCACACAGATTCAGGTTTTTTTACCTGGCAGGTACAAAAATTAGTTCAGGTGTGTAGCAGCTTCAGCATGTGTAGGCTGCAAAGCAACAAGTAATAGGTTTATTCCATGCTGAATAGAGAAAAAAGAAAACACAACATTTCGAGGCTCCACAGGTAAAAAAATTATCAGCTTTCACATGACAAGCCACACCGTATCCTCTGCTGAAATAGCATCAAGGGAAAGTCTGATGATGAAAAAAATCTGAGCATTGTTGAATTTTATTATATTAAAGACTTGAGTCAGCTATATTTAAACTGTAGAGCTCAAGCACTAAATAGGTCTTTCTATTAAAGCCTCTCGGGAGACCATTATAAAGCATCCTATTGAATAAAATGTCAGTTCCTCTGTTGCCAGAATGTCATTTTTTACTATTTCATCATGCACAATCTTTGTTGTAAAGCCTAACAGAAATATCACTGCCACTTGTCCTGTACAAGGTTTTAAATTATTTGCCCAGACAATTCAAAATATTGTTTTTACAAGCACAGCAACATTCCTGTTGAGGGTATTGGTTTTCCCCCTAGTACAATTATGATGATGCACAAGTAAAAAAAAAACTATGCTAATGTGAATTTTGTACTTTATGCAGGATTTGCTCAGATTTTATACTTTTTCAAGCCATTATACTGTATATAACTTGATATTTTTTTAAGAAACAGTGTTTATAATTATAAATTATAAATCTAGAAAATTTAGGATGCAGAGAATTTTGAACAGTATTACAGTACATCTTTCTTTACTGCTGTATGTTTCTTTTTAGTTAACCAGAGATCTGTAGTCTTGGTCTTGGAGTACCGGCCTACCGGAGTCCTGAAGATTTTATAAGGAACTTCAGAATGTTAAAAAATTGAGTCACAGAAAACAGTAACTGCTACTAATTAATTAATTTGTCCAACATATTCACAGCTCACTAAGGACAAAACTAAGTTTATAATATGTACTGTATCTTCAGTACCAGTGATGCAGACATCTAGTCTAAATGTTTTTTTTAGAAAACTTAACTTAAGATGTGGGCTCTTAAAACCTGGAGTGATTGGCGTGTAGTGCATGGCTCTGTTGTAAGGTGAATATATTAAACATGCCCACCTATTACCAATAGCATTAAACCTTTCAAAGCCTTATATTCTTGTGAGATGGAAAGAGACTTTTAGGTGCTACAAACCTTTCATAGCTATGAAGGTAGTTAGACTAATTGCTTGATGTAGGTGGTCAGACTAATTGCTGTTTCAGAACAACACATTTTTACCTTATTTTGACATTAAGGGGACATGGTGTCACTGCAATTTAATCTTTGGTCAATCTGCGGCTTGATTAACATTGTACCCAATGAACCTTGTAGTAATATCCTTAGTATTCCATATGCAAACATTCTTATTTTATATTATTTTACTGCATTAGTGAAAAAAAAACAGAAAAAATGAATTTATCTAAACATATTGCTTAATAATGATGTCGAAAAAATACTAACTGTAATACACACTTATTTTCAGTCATCCGTAAGTGCCATCTAGAATAGCGTTCAACAGGATATCATTTCGTTTGGTTTCTCCAATCTCTTCAATCAACCTAAAGATAAGCTTTATCTCACATGGCATGATAGAACTTTCCATTTACTGAAAACATTTAATTATCGAATACTTAAAATAATTAAATATTATCCATAACAATTAAAATCCCCCGAATATGGAGCTCAAAATGACAGCCAAAACGATTGTGTATCAAGCTTTTTATATCTGTCTTGCATACTACTATTATGGTGAATTTAGTTGGAATGTGTCATTCTTTTTGTAAATGATGAGAAGTAATTTCATTAAATAAGTTCTGAGAAGGGCTAAATTAGACTCTGAGAACAATTGTATCTTTAAGGTTCCTTTTCGTTCTAGAGACGAGATTAAATCAAATCTTTAACCATCTACAAACAGCAAACTTCAAACACAGCACTTATTCATCGTTGTCTATCACCAGGTTGTAGACTTGCATTTATGTATTACAGACTGTGTTTAGTTAACTGAATGCTGACTTAATATCAATTTTTTACTGACTTTAATGAAGACAATTCAAAAGACTGGAAAGTCATGCATTAAACACATTTATTTTCATTTTAACTATATTTAAAATATGAGCAGTATAATGGTGCAGTGGTAAGCATTGCTGCCTTGCACTTGTTGGACCCTGGGTTCAATTCCAGGTGTGTTTTCTGCATGGAGTTTATGTTCTCCCTGTGTTCATGTGGGCATCTGCCCACAGTCCAAAGACATATGGCTAGGTTAATTCTGGGAAAATTGGCCCTGGCGTGAGTTTGTGCTTGTCTTTTCTGTGTGTAACCTGTGATGTAATGGTATCCCATCCAGGGTGTATCATTCCTTATGCCTGCGGCTTGCCAGGATAGGCTTTGGCGCTCCTCCCATGACCCGATATTGGATAAAGCAGATGGATGGATAATTCCAATATTTTGTGACCACAAGTCTTCTGTGTAATGCATTATCTCAGTTTGCATTTTACAATACTAAGAAAATTGAAGAATAATTGAAAATACACTGTTGCAGATGTCTTAAGTCAATTTGGCTTTGTAGCAGACTGGGCTGTGGAGTCTTTAATATCAGCTGACCAGCCACTGGAAGCCATCAAGGGGCAGGGCTTTTAGCACCTGTAAATAGGATCACTTGTTGGTAGGTAGGTAATGAATTAGATTTTTGGTGGTGTTTTACATAATCTTGCATAGGGTGGTGTGTGTAGTATAAAAAAAATGTAATAGAGTTAAACATACAGTACAATGTCGCATGCTTCAGTGGTATTTACTCTTCTTGTTGATTGTTCAAGAATTCTAGCAAGTTATTAAAAACAAGTCCTTCCCTTTCTAGACTGAAGTTAGCTGTTTCTTAAAATACCATTGTTTTCTAAGAATTCATTTAATTTATCTGTAATTATCGTTTTCAAAAGTTGATCTGTAACAGAAGTAAGGTTTTCTATAGTGTCTTGGTTGAATTCTGTCTGCCTCCTTATAAATTGGTGTTACATCTACAGTTCTCCAATCTGTGAGCACTGCTCCCAATCAAAGTGAGAACTGAAATATCCTCCTTAGGGTTCTATGAATAATAATCTTCATTTCATTAGGTATGCCTTGGAACATGCACTCAGTCCCCATTGATTTTGGTGTTTTTCATCGTCCTGGGTGTCAGCTACTGTATGTCAAGATTACCCAATACTGATGGAGCGTGATTTTAAACATGGGTTATGATATCGATGTCTTCTGTTGCAAACAATTGTGTGGAATATTAAGTAACATATTCAGTCTTATAATTAATCTTTATCACTTTATTAGCCATATACAATTTCTTGCAATTTGTCTTTTTCACATACCCCAACTTGTTCTCCGTGAGACACAGACAGAGCGACAGAGAGAAGCTTGGGGTCAGAGCGCAGGGTCAGCCATTGTACAGCGCCCCTGGAGCAGTTGGGGTTAAGGGCCTTGCTCAGGGGCCCAACAGAGTAGGATTCCTCTGCCAGCTGCAGGATTTGAACCGGCAAATAGGCGCAGATCTTTAGCCACAGAGCCACCGCTCCACCCAATAGTTGTCCATCAATAGGCAGCAATGATGCCACTGCAATCTTCATTATTTCATTGACAACATATGACCTTTCAATTTATTATTCAGTTAATTATACCTTATTTTCTGTGAAGAAATAAGGTTGAGAAGTACTTCACTTTAAAATAATTCTGAAAGGAGAAACCCAAGTTAGAATACTTGGCACCATACAATGTCTTACTGCTACATACCTAACTGATGTGTAATACAGTGTCCTTAGACACCACTTTTTTCATTCAAGCTTTACCATATGTCTCCATCTCTGTGCTTTACTATGCTTTTACTGTAATTTCACTTGGCTTTATTTTTATTTCATGCTACTTTACAAATATGTAGATTCAATTGGATTTAATGTTTTTGGTTATTTAATGATTAATGTATTTAATTTGTATTGTTGGAAACCCAAGTTTCTTTATAAAGTGCTTTAAGATATTTTATGTGACAGGCACAATAAGTAAACACATTTAGTACCCAAGAGCTGAATGAAAAAAAAAAACAAATCGGCAAATTTCCACAAACCCTCCACAGGTCTCTTTACAGTATTCCGTTATTCAAATGCGTTCACAACATCCGAGAGAATTCGGTACTTGATAAGGTAATAAGGGTAACACTGACAGCTATCAAAGGCAACAAAAATTGAAGGGTCTTTCTCACGATTCACACAGGTGTCGTATATGTCACTTCCTGCTGCTGAGGGACAAAGAGGTGGAGGCCGGTAGTAGCTTTGGTTTCCAATGATGGTTTTCCCCACAAGGACTTTGGCCAGGAACATGTATTGGAATCCCTCTGAAGTGGCTGGTGCATACTTGTCAGAGTAGCTGGCATCCTTTGCAAAGTAGCTCCCTCTGCCATAAGCAATGCCATTCTTCCCTGCCACACGGGGGTCAAAGTTCATCTTGCAAATGATGTCCACTGATTCTTCTGTGGTCCCATGGAATAAATGGCGCTCAATTGTTATACCATGGGAGTGCTTTGCAGACATAAACTCCTTTTGTCTAAAATGTAAAAGAAATAGTTATGTTTCTCTAATTTTTATAATTCTCTATGTTTCATCACCTATTTCCAAGCACAAAATGTCCAAAAGATAAGATGGGAATTAATAGACTATCGATTAATCTGTTGTAACACTGGTTCTTAAATGATGGTATGGATACTTGAATTTCATGCTTTGAGACAAATCTCATGAATTTGTCTGCTATTGTCTTGTAAACTCCATATGCCCATGTGTAGTCTCTTGACAAGTTCTACATAATAAACTAATAGAAGGGCAGTATGCAGGATAGTGAAGCTCCATATTATCAGTAAGGCATTTATTTTTTAAAAAAATTCTAAAAACTATAACTCTGTTGTACTCTAGATCTCCATAAATAACCTCTGTTGTATTCTGATATTTAATCTTTAAAGTGTGAAATTCAGAGGTTTCCAAAATGTAACATAGTGGAAACATTTTATTTGGTTGAAAAACTTTAGTTGAGGCTTTAGTTAAATATAAAGGGGAGACTCAGAGACTATTGCTTCTGCAGTTGTACAGTATATAGACCATCTGAGTACACTCCTATTGTTTCCTTATTTCATGTACAGACATGTGGATAAAATTCAAATATGCAGCCTTCATCATTGACATCAGGAAGTGATTTCATCATGTATTAGACATTTCCATCTGTGTTGCTTATATTTGACGAGTGCTTTTTCTCTTTTATAGAAGTTAGTTTTGGAATAGATAGGACAGATAGAACAGGAACCCTTATCTGTGGCTCAATCACTTTTATAAATACTGTTATCCAGTCATAGCAACGATAAATGTATGTATGAAATACACAAACTAGTACATTACAGTATGAAACTTCATAAATATGTTTGAACACCACCTTTTGTTTTGAAATAATTAAATACTCTGCCCTTAAAGGTGCTTGTATTTTTTATATATCTTATCCTGAAGAACATTGTAAAGTTACTCCTTGGTTTTCTATGCTTTCCTCAGTGATTCCATGTAATTCCAGGCTTTCTGACTATATTGAAATATGGACTGTGTGGAAGGTATTGAACTAATGTTGAATCTCCAGTTTGTTCTTCATTAGCCAAGATTTCTTTGCGGTTTAGAATCAGATCTAGAATCTACCTGGTTTTTCCTGTTGAGGGTACTGTACATTTTACTATTTAAATAAAGTTGAACACCATTAGCACATCTCAACCTCTACGTTTTTATAGGAACTTCACTGGCTTTAAACATTGGGTCTACACAAATGTTTTTTTATTATTTCTCTTTTTTGTGAAATATATTTTCTTCTGTTACAGTATAGCCAATAATCTTAAATTTGATCTCACCTGTTTTTTTCTCCAGTGATATACTGGAAGTTCCAGTATATATTTAATGAAGACTTCACTTAAGGACTTCATTGCTAATTTTTTTACATACAGAGCATTCACTTTTGGTAAATAAAACAATTAGGTTTGAAGTTCAAATACTTCTTCCCAGAATTGGACACAAGTTTCTTACGGAAGTCTTCTTAGACATGAATCATAATGGTTGGAAATCTTCAAAACATCATGTTATATATTTTAGCATTTTATCTTACAATTATCTTTCATAAATGTGTAATTATTGTTATCACAAACAATATGTAAACATGACCAGGAGTCAAATAACAAAATAAAACAACAGTAAGGTAAACAAATATAAACATTGTAAATAAGGAGTTAACTATTTCTATCAGGCAAGTTGTCTAAGGTGACGTTTGTGCAATTGAGTAATCAATTCTGGGAAGATCCTGCCTTGGAACATTGGAAAGAAGTATTTTTTTCAGATATTTATTGGTAAAGCCAGTAAATGAAATCCTGCAATAGAATTATAAACACTTTCCAGTGTTACTCATGAGTTTTTTTAGTTATCTGAATGTACACTTTTATTGCCAGTTGTATGGAAATCCATTGCTGCCAAGTTTTACTACTGTACAGTATTAGCATACTGGAGTTCAATGACGGAAGTCTTGGTAATTCTAATTCTGAACTGGAGTAGTTGAGGATTAATTAAATTCACTACTCAATTACTCAATTCACTACGCAGCTGCACTCCAACTTGGTTTGAGTTCAATGAAGTACACCGTGGTGCTAAGAAATAACTAAAATAGAATTGAGGTGATGACACAAAATTGTTTGACTCCTGTCTAGAACACAAAGCACTATGTAATGGACCCATTTTTCATGTTCACCATGTTTTTCATATCTATGTATAATATGATGAAGCAGGCAAGAATTGCTTAAGTTGTAGAATTGTGGAGAATAGCTTTACTTCAGGAGGATTTTACAGCATTCCGTGCAATTCTCGGAGTATTTTGACAAGTCAAAAAAGGCAGAGCATTGCTCGCAATGTTTTTTTTTTCTGTAATTTGAAGTGCTAATTCAGCTGTGCCACTTGAGGTCTGAACCCCACACTTGGATTCTGTAAGAAGCTCTCCAGCAAAAGGAATGAAACAGTTTCCGAGGTTCTTGTTATGGTCTGGACTGCAATGGGCCCTGCAATGGGTTATCTCTTTAGTCCAGATCTGATGTGTTCAGAGAGTGTAAAAATTATTTCCTCTCCATTGTGCTTACAAAGTTTAGCAGTAATTCTATTAGCTTTTGCTATTTTGTTGTTTTCCATTACATATCCATAGAATAAGGTTGTCTCTGATTGCGTGTTGTGGGGTGGAATTGAATATTTTGCTCTTAACTGACTGGAACCATCTCCTTCAAATAGGCATTGACTGCCGCCATTTCCTAGATCAGCTCTCCCCTTTCCTTAAGTCTTAAAAGGTCATGTACATGGATCTTTAAGTCATAAACAGTGGCAGTGAAGAAACGATTGATATTATTCATGTCTGCAAGATGTTAAATTGCCTTGTTTGTCTTACACCCGTTCTTCAATTCAAGTGAAATGCCATGTCATAACAGTTCACCTTTGAACTTCTGACTTGTCAGTAGGTCAGCTTCTTTAGCTGGGAATTTGGTCAATCTGTCATGCACAGAAACCCTTGTGATTGTGATCAATACAGTCATTTGATATCTAGTCATTTTGTAAAAACAGTCCTGTTGTTCACGGGCATAGGTGATATTTGTCTTGAGATCTCCCAAAAGAGCTTTTATCTAGTGTATTCTTGGAAGTGTTCTCTTTTGGTTGGATCCGTTAATGCTTCAATGTTGCTTTTTTGTGGACATACTGTAGCTTCTTCTGCTATGATGATGTTTGGAAGCCAGTTTGATAGATTGATGGCACGACCAACATCCCAATAAAAACCACAAATTATTTTCTGTACAGGTATTATAAACGCGAAATTACGCAGTTTAGTTTATGAGCTGTTATTTGATTTAGTTAATTTACATAAGAATACTACATGTGGTCCATTACTTAGTTCTCATAATAAATGCAATTTGTCAATGGCAGAGAATATGTAAATACAGAATAATAGTAAATACGGTACTTAAATTAACTTTTAAGGGTAGATTAGCTGCCATGACCTAAAAAAGAGTAGCATGTCTTGTTAGCATCTTTTCATACATTCATACATACATGTTTGCAACGTGTTGAATTCCTTGCACTGTGGGGGAAAGATGGCAGAAAAGTGTGATCAGCAAGGTGTGTGAAGGTATAGTTATACATAAGGAAATTGGCTATCTAACCATTATATGGCTGTGGACCCAAACCACCCAATAAATACAGACAAATTGACTGCCGAAAAAATATAGACACTACAAGTCTCCAAATAGGCTTCATAATGCACAGCTTGTAGTTTGCATTTTAAAGTGAGCACACTAAACTTTGAGAACCTGATACACTCCTTTTCCGCCTGTACTGTATATGCAAATGGTCAAAAGGGTCAGCATTAATAAAATCACCAGACTGAAATGAGTTTCCTCTTTGGTTCTGTTTTTTCAAAAAAAAAAGAAGGTTATTGCCCTTATCTTTACATTGCTTGCACAGCAATAACAAACAGGAGAGACAATCAAACTCTAAAGGGCAATGGTTTGCAAATAGAATACCCATTTTTTATTTAATTTTTATATTTACTACTGCAGTCTTGTCTAAATTGTCTAAATGCCTTCAAAATGTTAATATGAGTGTATGTAAGTTTTTTCTAGGATAGGTTTCTAGGTTTTAACTAGATGTAAACTAGACCAAATGTACATCCTATGGGGAAAAAGTTCTGTCTCTTAATATTCTGTTCTTTAGCAATATGGTGTGTTGATGCCTTGCAACAGCAATTTAATTTTAATACTGTAACATGATGCTTTCCATAGAACGTTCACAGCATTTTTACTGCATTTTCCTAAATATTTAACCAGGGACTGAATGTTTTCTTTGAAATCCCTGGTTTTTCATTTGTACTGTAGCACACAAGATTGAATGAGCAACTCTTACAGCAATTTTCATACCTTCATTGCCCTAATTTTGGACATTAGGGGTCTTCTGTTCTTACCTTCTGTATTTGTCCCACTGGAAGATATTCTGGATTTGCTGGATGCTCACAATCTCCACCTCCATCTCAGACATAGTGGTGTAGAAAAGCTCATAAATGGTATAAAATGCTTGTTCCCTGGGGGGCACATCCACTTTCTTGAACTCGTCCTGGGCCAGTGGCATTGTCCACACAGGGGGATACCAACTTCTAAATTCTGACAGTGGATCAAAGTCGTACTTCTGGGGAACCATATCACTTTGAATTTGCAATTCATTTAAGATAACAGTCCTAGAGAGAATGAAAGAAGACCATCAAATATTAATTTGGAACTAAAAACATTTTAAAGCTCTTCAGAGTGGTGCATGATATAAACCACCCTAATTTTGGCACTAGACATGATATGGTCACATGCAGAAATCAGATATAATTTGTTTATCCCTCAAGGTGAATTTCAAGACTGAGGACTTTCTTGATATGTCACAATCTCATGAATTACATTAATCATATACCACAATCGGTGCAGTACAAGTTCCCAAAAAGCTGTTAAAAATTAAGAAAAATATTTTTCTTAAAAAATGTAATGCTCTTGGTCAATTACGTGCTTACCTTTTGTATTTTGCAATACATTAGAACTAACTCTAGAGCTTAAGTAACATCTTTGTAAAAATATCTTTAGCTGTTTTTAAATATGCACACAACATGAGTGAGCTGAAAGTATAGTATATGCAGATCATCTGAAAAAAATAATGAAAAAAATAACTGGTAAGACAAAAAGCACAGAGAACTGAAACCTTACTTCAAGTGAGGCTTCAGGGAATGAGGAGAACGGAAGGTGGGTCGTCGTCGTATTTTCCGCACAAATCCCGTTTTGAGGTTTGTCTGCATTAAGCTATTGAAGTCCACCTCATACTTCTGTTTCCTGATTGTGACTGTGCATTTGTTTTCTCCAGCCTCCATTTTGGCTAGCAAAATCTTTAAAACACACTGCAAAAAACAGAAATTGCTCTTAACAACAAAATAGAGCTTCTTGTTGTCATATATGCATATTCTTACCATTTTTGTTGTTGTTCAGGACCAGGAATGGGGGGAGAAGTAACATGTTAAAGAGTGTGGTTTTGGGAAATCACTGTTATTTAAAATCAAATAATGCACAGAACAGCATTTAAAGAGACAATCAAGATGGATTAAAAAAATTAAGGCTTGTTTAACTTACTTGTTAGAATTCTTCAAACAAACAAAAGAGAGTGTAGATAAAACCATTCAATATAATATATCTAGACTTCCAATAAGCTTCAGAGACAGTAGGTCTCAAAAGGTTGATTAATTAAAAGCCAAACAGAAAACAGCACATCATCTAATTAGGCAGATCTGAACAGTGGTTTACCACAGCGATCCATTTTGAACCTGTTACTCTTTCTGAGTAATGGAAAGTCCTCAACCCAATGATGGGGAAAGTAATAGAAAACAAAACAGAATGCTTGGGGAAAATGTGAAATTTAATTAGAGGTACGTTACGCTTTAATAATAATAATAATAATAATAATAATAATAATAATAATAATAATAATAATAGTTTACACTTATATAGTGTTTTTTTGGATACTCCACTCAAAGCGCTTTACAGGTGTTATGACCACAAGTGTTTAGGGGAAAAGGGCTGTAACATTTAGAATGGGTTTTGGATGCAGGTGGGTTCTGGTGAGGGACTTAGGAAGCGTTACAACAAGGGTTGGTGCAAAAGTGATTATTTTAACATGAATAAGTGACTGGTACGAAATAAGAAACAATAAGAAACAGGGGCAGGGAACTAGAGCGATGCCAAAGGAAAGAAAATAACAAACAAAATGGAGCTGGCTAAGAAAGTGAGAGAAAGCTGACCTAACTACGAAACAAAACTCGAAACACACGGTCTTCAGCGTCTTCAAACACCCTAGCTAACCTTCACTGACTACCCAAAACCATACAAGACAAATGGCACTCATCCGTACTAACTAATGTTACTGATACAAAAATCAACTAAGTGTGTAGAATGTACCCAACAACCTAAACTAACCCATAACACAAAAGTTCACACAAATACACCAGCAAACTATGAATATAAATAAGGGAAAACGAGAGTAGACATAAGTAACAGGGTACAAAAGAACACAGAGGTTGAACACATAACATACAACAAGTTTGGGCAAGGCAATGGCGAAACAAAAATAAACACAAACAAACGAAAGCACAAAGAGACTAACACAAACCAACAAAACAAAAAGCCGAAGCTATACGAAAAGACATACACACGAAGGGAAACGAAACCAAAGCAAAAACCAAATGCGAAACGAAGCCTAAACTGAGCCGAGTGGGACTGAAGTCAAATGAAAGGCCCCTTCCTTCTGAAAACCTCCAACCGAATAATCTGCACTCTGACTGTCTGAGAGTCAACTGAAGACAATGTCAAACAGAAACAATGATGCAATAATTGACCAATGGGGGAGGGAGAACAATCAAGGTCAGGTAGTGCGGAACAGCAACAAAACACACATGGACCACACGCTGGGACGTAACAACAGGTAATAGGGGCTCCCCTCCAACACCACCAATGTGCGGCATCAACCTGAATGATGCAACCACAGCCATAGTGCTCCAGTACACTCACCACACATCAGCTATCAGTGGGGAGGAGAGCAGAGTGATGAAGCTAGTTCATAGATAGGGATTATGAGGAGGCCATGATTGGTAAAGGCCAATAGAAATTTGGTCAGGACACTGGGGTAACACCCCTACTCTTTTCAAGAAACATCCCGGGATTTTTAATGGCCACAGAGAGTCAGGACCTCAGTTTTACATCTCATACAAAGGTCAGTGCCTTTTTACAGTATAGTGTCTCCATCACTATACTGGGGCATTAGGACCCACATAGACCTCAGGGTGAGCACCCCCTGCTGGCCTCACTAACACCTCTTCCAGCAGCAACCTTAGTTTTTCCCAGGAGGTCTCCCATCCAGGCTCATACAGTACCTGCTTAGCTTCAGTGGGTTGCCAGTTGTGAGTTGCAGGGTGATATGGCAGCTGGCCACAAAAAACTTTAAATTTTACAATGCCCAAGTAATATCTCACATAGAATTTTGATCACTATACCATAAAACTCGAAAACAAAGGAGATCAAAAGGGGATTCGATTCAAGTACAGAACATACAACACTAAGGGGTATTGATGGGTTGAACCAGGAAACTAAAGAACAAACAGTTTTTACTTCTGTAACAGGTAACATCTTGGGAATAAGTAACAGTTATAAGCCTGTTCTATAAGCTGTTCCCACATACAGTAGCATTGCTAATGCTGTTCATTCTGTTTGAAAATTAGAAGTTTTAAAACTGTTGGAATTGACAGTGTGACAGTTTAGCTTCAGTATTGAACAGAGTTGCATGTTCAGACTGGGAGACTTTGGGGAAATGTTCAGGACAATGCTAAGAATTACACAACTGCTTATACTGTCAACAACTATAATGATAAGTCAGTGATAATTATAGTGATGTTTGCATCTATAGCAGCAATTTTACATAAGACTTCCACTGTTCCCACAGGTCTAGGTTTTGACAGAATAACCACTGAGGAAGACAGCAAAAGATGTATGATAGGTCAACAACATTTGTAACGGAAACCTTCAACTTCAGGAATCCAGAGCACTTGTTAGTACTTGTACAAGTTGTCCTTGTAATTTGTTAAAGTAATATTATAGTATTGTAACGCTACGGGGTTCACGTGGGCGCCCTCGCCTGCTGCCGCATCAGGTCAGCCCCCCACTGTTGGGGACTCGAACGCGGCCCTCCGGCGTCACTCCACAGGGACCCAGCCTGTTGAGCTAAAGAGAGATCTCCCCCCAGCACAGCGGCTGCAGGCCCTGCTATCACAGGAATGGGCGGTGACATCTCGCTCTGGTAAGCCAGCTCTTACATACTCACTGGTGGCCGTAATTGTCACACTCTCCCCCGCTTAACTCACCATCCTCAGCGAAGGACTACCCCACCCCGCTTCTGACACCAATGTAACGCTACAGGGTTCACGTGGGCACCCTCGCCTGCTGCCACATCAGGTCGGCCCCCCACCGTCAGGGACTTGAACCCAGGCCTCCGGCATCACTCAACAAGGACCCAGCCTATTGCACTAAAGGGAGATTTCTAGTTAGCTCAACAGGCTGGGTCCCTGTTGAGTGATGCTGGAAGCCTGGGTTTGAGTTCCTGACGGTGGGGGGCTGACCTGATGTGGCAGTGGCAAGGGTGCCCACCTGAGCCCTGAAGTGTTACAGTATTTATTTTTCTCCTGATAGAATGCGGGTGGCAGACATTTATTTATGTTTGAAATTGAAAATATTTCTTCAATTCCTGTTCTTTTTAATTTTTTAGGCAGTACTGTTTTCAGTAAGGCTATGAAGGTTTGTGATTTCATTTCTCCTATAGTATAATGCATTTACACTTACAGATGTTACCGATTCCGTGTTAACAAAATAAAAGTTATACACTAACCTTTGTGTACTTTTCCCACTTAAAATCATTCCACCAGTAAATCTGCCAGTTTGTGGGGAAATGGGTGTTCCATTCTGGATTGGTTGTGTTCGAGAGTCTTCTCACTTTACCATAAACTTCTGAATTTTCTATCATCATCTTCTCAAAATCCAGGGTGAATGTGTCGCTCCTGAAGAATCAGAGCAAACAGTCAAGAAATGAAGCAACAGATACTATGTTTAACATTTTCTTTGCAACACAAAGTCCATAGATTATAAATTTCTTATTAGTATTAAATCTTATATATTTCTTCAGTACATGAAGCTTTCCCAGGTTTTATAATGAACAATTTATAAGGTACTGTAGCACATAATTAGTCTATTGTCTTAAGCGTTAACCACTGATAAATTTAATTCACAAATTAAAAAAAATAAAGCTGAGTTACACACTCATACTATGCTAAACTCTGATCTTTTTCATGTTTGAGCTTTAGCACAAGGTTGTGAAGACAGACGCACTTCTGTTACCATCGGTGTCCAGTCCAGTCAAAAAACTGGTAGGCAGGTGGAAATCTGTGGATTCCCAAGCCTCCTCCATCCTGCCAACTCTCAGAAATAGCACTTTTGACAAGTGAAAATAGTGGAAAATACAATTTATTCTTAATCGTTGTATTCTCACCAAATGTCTAATGTGTGACTAGAGTTGTTGAAACATTGATACCTGTATAAGTGCCACCCAGTTGAACAACAGGTGGTTCTGTTGCATAACAGAATTTATACAAATATTTTCCAAATTCTGACCTAAAACATGTAAAATGTACGAGTACTGATTACTATAGAAAATGCACAAAACATGATCTCCCTAGCACAGTAGAGAAAAAAGCAAAATCTAGATTTGAACTGCAGCCATAAGGCCATAAAAAAACTTTTTTAAGCCTTAATAAAAACCTTGAGAAACCTCACTGAACCTACATTTGTACCAGTGTTGCCTGATCTTTGTCCTTGATGCAGTAGAGCTTCTCAAGCTTGATCTGTGCAGAATGGGACACGCTCACCCACTGATATGTGTCTTCTCGACGCAGCTGCCAGTGGTAGGGATAGGGTGTGTGGTGCTGGTTGCAGTGAAAGCCAAGCCTACAGGTTCCAAGAAGAAACTTGTCACATATCTTGATGTTGTCATAAGGCTTGGTGTGAAAGGAAGCCTGTTGAATCCACTCAGCATTGTGAACAGGCTGGTAAAGGCCTGAAGCTAGATCTGTGTCAAGATCGTCTCCTGTGTGTGAATGGTTGCATTCTTGCTCGTCTTTGATTTGTCCCTGAGATTGGAGGAGAGCCACTGTGCTGGAGTTCAAAGGAACAATGCAAATGTCAATTTTGTATGGTGTGATGTTCCACTGTATTTCCACCTGGCAAGTGCGAACTGAGGCCCAGACAGGCAGGTCAGTGTTGATGTTCTGAGGTATCTGGAGAGACAGCTGAGTGGAAGTGAGAAAACTCCCAATGAACTGCCCAGGTGAGTCTGAGACCCCTTGAAAGTCATATTTCCTCTTCTTTGGGGGGACTTCACATTTGCTGGTCAGAAGTTCAGCCATCTTAGTCAAGGGGAGGTAGTCCAAAGGTTGCGTGGACTTGCAGCATGTTGTCCTCAAAGCAGAGGCAAGATTTCTTGTAGAAGTGTCAGACCTGGGGAATTCTTTGACTCAGGCCTTCCTTGTTGAATATGGAATTCCCCTTAGCTAAGTAAAAGAAAACAAGATAAAAGTCTGAATCATTTTTAATAATCCTTTATGTTATCCTTTACACTGAGTGATCACAGTAATTTTAATTAAGAGGAACATAATATTTTAATTAATAAGTATACATTAATGATAGTGTCAGATAGGTACAGAAGTAGGATTAGATCAGCAGCTTTGAAACAATGTTTGTTTCCGTTATCAAATAACGGTTGTTGGGTATGGTGTTATTTTCTCTTTTGTGTTCACTTTCCTCTCCTTTCTAAATGTTTCTTGATGCCCTACTGCAAACTACAATGTGAAGCAATCTTCACTGAACTGAGTGTTTGACACACTGTTTGACGAGATGCCTGTCAATCACCACACAGAAATGGGAGGTGTGTGGAGGTGCTAAACCATGCAAACTGGACTTCAAACAGAGGGACAGAAAGGACTGTCAGTCCGCATGTAGACATGGTCCACAATATCCCCAGCCTTGTAATATTTGCTTCCCCTGTGATCAACCGGACACTTCTGGACAGTCCTAGTAAACCCCAAACGGACGCTATGTGTGACATACTGTAACAGTTCTCTCCAGGAAGGGAAAATCCACTCGAGGTAGAGGGTTTGGAATCTGCCTCCATTTCTCTGGAGGTCGATAATAAAAATATTGTTCTGGAACCGTCATGACGGTCTAGTACATTCTAGTAAAACAACGAAGTACTTTTTTTTTATTCGGTATTGGCCTAAGGAAGCATGCCTGGACTGTCGGAGGATTGAAATTATGTTGTTTTTCATGCGTCTCTCATAGATACCTCCATTTTTTTGTTCCGTTTTTTTTTAAATTGAGAGCCATGGATACTTATTGTATTTAACGGTAATATCTAAAATAAAACCGTAATATGTAATCTACCTGTTTGTGCACGTCTGTGAGCCGTGGTGGCTGGGGGATCCGACAGCCTGTGCAGAGAACAGTCCTAGTACAATTGCATTATCGGCTAGTTTTGCAGATACAGTAGTTTTCGTTTTATTCAGATCGTGTCTGTTCGTTTTGAGGTGCTTCACAATCTATTATAAATGTTGTATCGAAATGAACAATCCATGCTTGTAGTACTTAGCAGAAAATTAACATCTTTTAAATGTAATACCAGAGGTAACGTTCTTCAAACGTCTAAACCGACAATCCTGCTCAGATGTTATCATAAAAAAATAAAATGAAACACGAAAGCCTGGAATGTAGAAGTCAGAACAACGGAGAAAGTTATATTTCCAAGCAATGTTTTGTATTCATATTCATGTCTTAAATTTATTCATTTCCGGTATAATGTTTAAAAATTCGTATTAGGAGTTCTAGCAATTGACAGTATTTTAAAAATAAAATGCATTTCATAAAATTAAGCTAAACTAATTTAATTCGTCCGTATTTCTGTTGTGAAATTCTTACCTGGACTCCTGAGTTCCGATAGCCTGTATTTTAACATCCTTGGTTACATCTGAGAATGTTCAATTTGACGTTAAAATTTGTTTCACTTTCAGTTTTGTTATTATTCTGTGGCGCGTTTTTGTTTTCACTTACTGTATATAGATAGATTCGACCCCCCAGTTTTGGAAAAAGGATGTGGGGAAGCGTGAATAGTGTTTTTTTTAGTCTCACTCACTCTTGCCATGTATTTACGTGGTAATAAAACGTGTTCAGGTGAAACTACTTAAAAATCACGTTTCATTTTGCGTAAAAGAAAGCACTCTAAGTACGATAAGTGTCTGGATTTATACAGTATTTTGGCTCAATATATAACGCTATAAATAAATAAAAAACTGTGATTGTAATTATATGAATGATTATGTTAATAACATTTAGGCACCATGTGACCTTAGGGAGTTACTGTACGATTTGACAGTGAGTGTGAGAAATGGTGCTCCGTTGCACGTGTTCCTATAACGAGACGGTCCACTGTCTTGTGATCATTCTGAGTCACACTGTTTTGTTCTGAGAGACAGTGCCATTTCTTCTTCGGCGAACCCAGCCGTGTAAGCGCTATAGTATTCATGTAAAAGTCATGAAATTTCCTTTAAAAACAAGGAAATTGAAACACCTGCAAATACAGTATGGCAGGACACAGTCATCACAGAAACACACTAGACACCTGTCAGTTACTACAGTTGTAATTGACCACACACAGTCTCAACAACACAGCTGGTAGCTTGTTCCAGACTCCCACAGCTCTTTGGGTAAAGATATATCTCCTGCTCTCAGTTTTAAATACACTTCCACTCCGTTTCCACTGGTGTCTTCTGCTTTGTGTCTCTTCTGTTCATTTTGAGGAAATCTACTGGATTGACTTTGTTAAGGCCTTTGAGGATTTTGAATACTTGCATCAGGTCCCTTCATAGTCTTCTCTTCTCATGACTAAAAATGTTCAGCCTGACTTTGGAGGACCATCTTCAAGCTACGGACTAGATCTAATTGCTCTTTGTGTGATCGGTTCCTGCTCAGCAATATTTTTTCTATAACATGGTCAACAGAATTGTACACAATACAATTTGTAAGACAAAAGACATGATAATTGACTTCTTGAAGGCCCACACTGATCACTCCCCACTGCACATCAATGGCTCCCCAGTGGAAACAGCTAGAAGTACTAAGTTTCTTGGTGTGTATATTACAGATTATCTCACTTGGACCATCAACACCATCTCCCTAGCTAAAAAAGCACAACAACGTCTCCACTTCCTGCGGTGACTGAGAAGGGCAAACCCCCCCCCCCCATACTATCCACATTCTGTAGAGGTACCATCAAGAGCATCTTAACAAAGTGCAAACTGTTTGGTTTGGGAATTGCAAGGTCTCAGACCACAGGTCCCTGCAACGAATTATCAGTACGGCAGGAAACATCGTTGGAGCCTCCCTTCCGTCCATTCAGGACATCTACCACGAACACTGCACACACAAAGTCTCCAGTATTGTGGACAATCCCTCCCACTCCTACTACCATCTGGTAAAAGTTATCGCAGTATACGGGCCAGCTCCACTAGACTCCATTACAACTTTTTTCCACAGGCTGTCAGGCTCCTCAACAACCTGGTACCTACTGCACCTACTCCAAATTTGGAAACGTAGTTATTTTTTGCTTAATGTCAGGCATACTGTCTGATGTATTCTTTGCACAATTCTGTGCACGGTCCTGTAAAGTGAATTATACTATGCACATTGCACTTTATGTACCCTGTACCCAGTCTATCTCTACATTGTCTATGGCATTGTCTTGTCAGTGTCTTGTCTGTATTTGCACCGTAGACCTGGAGAATGATATCCTGCTCCTCTGTATACTTGTATATGGCTGGAATGACAAAAAAACTTGACCTTGACCTTGAATATTCCAGATGATGCCTTACTAGTGATTTACACAGTTTAATCATAACATCCCTTGTTTTAACTTCTACACTATTTCCATATATCCTCTCATCTTATTTGTCTTTTTAATTACTTCCCCACATTGTCTAGATTAGATAAATAATGTGTTAACATAAGTTTTTTTCATAGGTGGCCTCTCCTAGCTCAGTATTTCCCACATTATACTTATAATTTGTTTTTACCACCTGTATGCAATAATATGTGCTTGTCTACATTAATCATTTGCAATGTGTTTATCTAATATAATTTAATTAGCAGCTTCCACAGAATATGCCAATCCTCTAAATTTGGTGTCATCTGCAAATTTGACTAATTTATTAACCATTCTGTAATCTAGATCATTGATATAAATTAAGAAGAGTATTGGTCCTTGTACAGATCCCATGTTACTCAACTAATTAGCCCCATTACCCCTTTTTGAGTATTTATGCTCTGCATTTTCTGTTGAATAAACAATTCTGAATCCAAACACTAATGTTTCCATACTATTGCCTGCAATTTGAGAATTAATCTTTTACTGGGAACTTTATTGTTGTGGGAAATTCTTCATCAGAGGAGCAGGATACAGTCTTGTGCAGATTCAGTTTTTATTGAGTTCAATAAGTAAAGCAATGCGTGTTGGGTCTGCCCTGCAGAACAGACAAACTGCAACAGTTTCCCAGCTCTTATACAGTACATGGTACAGGCTCAGAAAGATGTTTATTTCACGCTTTGAATGTTCGTCCTGTTATATTATGTTTGTCAGTGATTGTCCTGTCCTTCCATATATGACAAAAGTTGGTTTCACACTTTGAGTCTTAAGGGACTGTTGGAAGACCTGTTTCAATGAACAGCTTCTGAATAAAGTCACTCATTTCTTTGAGAATTTATCTTTTGTAGTGGTAAGATACTATTGGGCCCTGGGGGGTTTATTAATGGATGTTAATTAGATGTGTGCGTTAACTAAATGTGTGAATGTCCAAAAGGGTGGAGGGACAGTGGCAATGTGTTACCTGGTCATCTGCATACAATCGGTAGGAATATATTTACATCTCTTTGTGGTCACCCAACATTCCTACAGTATTTCAGGTGGGTAGCTGCGACAGCATACGTAGGAACAAGTAATAGGTTTATTCCATGTTGAAAAGAGAAAAAAGAAAACACAAGGTTTTGGCCGTGGAGCCTTCTCTATGTTGAGCTTCTCCAAGCTTCAAAGCTTTCAAAGAATAATATATAATTTATTAATTTACTGTACATTGTATACAGTATATAACAGAAGGTATTTTTTTAGTTCTTGATGCTCTCTAGTGGCAAAATGTTGGAGTGCATGCAGAGGCCTTTGAAACATTATACAGTAGTTGTTAAATTGGTGTTTTTGTTGAAAGTCAGTCAAAATTAAAATCATCAGTGAACACCATAACATTAAAAATACATAAACTAGTCTTGTATAAAAAACAATTAGTGAAATAACTGAAAGAATGCAAGGTTCAGAATGCAATGCAAGGCTCTAAAAGTACAGCTTAGGTCTGGGGTATACAACCCTTGTATTGGAGAACATGTGCTGGAGATTAGTTCCAAATGACCACTAAATAACTTAGTTGAACACACCAGCTGTTTATTTGATTATAGTAAAATGGTTCTTTATAAATTGGTTGGTTTAACAGCTGCCTACAGTATAAAACCTGCTCTCTGAGGCTCTCTAGGACCAGAGTTAGAGACAAGGGTTGCAATACAAAGTCCAGAGATTGTACAAAGCTCAGCAATACAGGATGAACTTCAGACACTCAATGTACAGTCTGATCTGGAGGGTCTTGAGTCAGCACCAGATATGGCACAGTCCTGATGCTTCTTGTATTATCACAAGTGAACAATGGGGAAGAATGAGGGAGAACAAGGCTCAGGAATATGAAAAGAACAAACAACTTAGTTAACAGCAAGTGAGGATCAGAGAGGGGGAAAGGAAACATAAGAACAAAATATGTTAAGAATATCAGTTTTTGGTCCATTGGAATGTTCCATAGATTTCTAATTACAAACTTCATACTGTAGATCCATGAAGGTTCACTTAATTTAAAAATAAGGTCTTTCAAATATGTCAAATTCAATATATTTTATTTTACATTGCAATGAATATGCCAGGAGCCAAGTGAATTTCTCCTTGGCTGTGCTTGAATTATTTAGGTTACAGTTACAAAAAAAGTGGGTAGGTGTCACTCTAGACTAATGTATTGCGGACTCTTTGCTGTGAGAACCTGATTCTTAAACAACATTTCAGAGAATGACTTCTAGCCCAATTGACAGTACATCCACACCCCAAGGGCTATCTCACAGGTTGAGGTCAGTGCCAAAGCAAAATATACAACTTTCCAATTGCCCTCCGATTCCATGTAGACAAATATAAAACTGAATATATCTCCAATACAAAACTGAAGCAAAAACATAGCTTCTGCTCTACAATATTTAACATAATTTATTTTAAATCTGAAAGCAAAATGTATAATATAGTAAGTTTTAGCATGTACAGAGAGACATTAAGAGGAAATTATATTATTCATTCTTTTTTGCAGTCAAGACTATTGTCATGCCCGACATCCCTCCCTCTTAGCTTTAATATTTAAAGAATAGTTCCTCCAGTCCTCTGTGCTCATCATTAGGGCAAGGATGTCGCAAGGCCCCGCCTAGCATCAGGAAACCCTACGTCTGTCTCCTGAGGGCATAGGCCTCATTCCCGACACCTTCCGCTTCCTGAGCCCGGGGTCTGGAGGATCTCGCCCCGTCACCCTTGGACCTCCATGTTTTGTCTGTCCGTGTGTTCCCCCCTCCCGGGAATTTTAACCTGTTTTCTCCAGCTCTTACCGCATCGCATAGGGTCTACTACAAGACCTGACATGGATTTCAGTCTGTGTTCGTGACAACTACAGTATATTCAGTAATACCCCTGAACAAATAATTGCTTACTTATTTATCTAATTCACTGTAGTCTAAATTACTGTACCACAACCCACACCATGAGAATGCATGATCATCAAGTCTGGTGGCAGCCACAACTTGTGTCCTTATAGTATGTAATGTAAAAACCCTAGAACTGACAATGTTCTAAGCTTTGATTAAGGAAAATCAGCTTATGATTGGTCTATGGCGAGACGATACTCCTTCCTAACATATACTGTACATGGCAAATTGCAGCTCTCTGTAGTACAGCTGTGTAGCGCTAGATGCTGTAGCTAGACAGTAAATTCCATTAGGATATGAAATATACTTGAATCCTTAGGATTTAAAAGCAACTGCTCTGACTTCCATATTTGCTGGGTATGCGAAGTTTGTGTAGGGACCATATCAGTCCAAATCTTGGGAAGAATAAACCTAGGGTAAAGACCAGGCTTCCGACAAGAGAGTGACTAAAGGGGAAAGAGAGAGAGAAACTGAGGAGAAATGGGAGAAATCTGAGCTCTGTTACAAGGTTATCAGTAGTCCATCTCCTATAAAAACTACTTCACAAACCTTACACATCTTTCCATCTGGACCTAAATAAACTCTGTTTTCTGATAGACAGGACCGGTCATTTACAAGCTAATGAAGAATGAAGAACATTAGGAAACCTATAGTACTGTGCATTGCATAGTACAGGACAGGTCCTCCATCTATTCCATTCTTGAGAGTGGTTACAGTAGTCCTATACTCCTTTTCTCTAACATCAATAAAAAGTTTAAAACAGCCAATAAGTCTGCTTTTCCTCCATCTTTGAAAAATGTAACACATTCCTGAAATTCTTTTACAACAAAATACATAATATTAATAGACAATAGACTTACCTCTCCTCCTGTAGTTCAGACAACTGTGCCCTCTTCTGCTTTCATAGTTTGTATTTTTCTCATTACTGCTGTTGATGCTGCCTACTTAACAGCTGGTAGCCATTCAGCTGGTGGCTAAAATAAGACTTGCTAACCATGTCTTGAACAATATTCCTACACCCCAGCTCTTTGTCCATTTCTTAGTAACCTCGCCATAAGTCCTTGACATCTGATCTTATGCCTTTAAAGTCTGCTGTTATACAGTACTTGTGTGAAACCAGTTTTGGCTTCTCAAGTGGTCTAAGTACTTGAGAGCTACTGTACAGCTACCCTATTTCCAATGTGTATTTTCTTGCAAATGTTATGGAAATGTGTTTTTAATGTGAAATTTATTCTTATGCTATCTTTCACTCGGTACTTTTTTACTTTCTATTTTCTTTTTGTTTCTGTTTCTGTTGTGTATTGTGTATGCTATTGTACAGGGCTTCACGTTTCCTAAAAAGTGAAAAAAATGTATTATAATGTATAATTGTCGAACAGACAGTATGGGAGGGGTAGCATGATGGTGCAGTGGTTAGTACTGCTGCCTCTCAGCTCTAGAGCCCTGGGATCAATTCTTGTCCTAGAGTGCTTGCTGACTGGGGCTTGTGTGTTCTTTTGGGTTTTCCCATAGATGCTTTGGTTTCCTCCTACAATCAAAAGATATACCGGTAGGTTAATTGGCTTCTGGGAAAACTGGCCCTGCCTTGTGTGTGTGTCTGTGTTTGTGTGTGCGCCCGGTAATGGACTAGCATCCCATTCAGGGTCTCTCCTGCCTTGTGCCCATTGCTAAAAACTATGTATTGCAATTGTTAGGGATGCACATGCACAATTGGTTAGAAAATGGTTGGATGGATGGAATACATGTGTGTGTGAGCCACTGTGAAGAGGAAGGAAAATGTTTAGGCTGGAAAGGGATTTAGCCTAATTCCTATTTAGGAATGAGTTGAGCCAGGACTTTGGAAAGGACCATCCTTTTGTTTGTTTTTTTTTTATTGTGAAATGTCCTGATAAATAACTGTATAAAAAGTATGTATAACTGTTCAGCACTGCAAGTATAAACACTTGTTTATAAGCATCTTCAGTTTTAATTATTAAATTAGAGGCCAAGCTAAAGAGAGCCTGACCAGCCATCTGTGATGGTGCTGACAAACTAAATGTGTTGGTTTCTTTGAACACATCCTTCGGATGAGATGTAAAACCAAGTTCCTGACTCTGTGGTCATTAAAAATCCCAGGGCGTTTCTCGAAAAGAGTAGGGGTGTAACCCCGGCGTCCTGGCCAAATTTCCCATTGGCACTTATCAATCATGGCCTCCTAATAATCCCCCTCTATGAATTGGCTTCATTACTCTGCTCTCCTCTCCACTGATAGCTGATGTGTGGTGAGCGTTCTGGTGCACTATGGCTGCCGTCGCATCATCCAGGTGGATGCTGCACATTGTTTGTGGTGGAGGTGAGTCCCCATTACCTGTGAAGCGCTTTGAGTGGAGTGTCCAGAAGTGTAAGCAATTATTATTATTATTATTATTATTATTATTATTATTATTATTATTATAACACAGTTACAAACAACAAGTTCTGAGAAACTGAGGTCAGCAACACAGATTAAACACACTTGTATCCTGAGGATGTAAAAGAAACAGCTTCTGTACTGGAAGAATAAGTCACAAATGGAGAACAATGGCACTAATGACTGCTATTGCCCTGGATGCATCACCAACCCATTGCAGGTCCATGGAGAAAAGAACAATTCAGAATAGCTCAGTGTGTCTTTAGAAGACATGAGGGAACCAGTGTGTTGGAAAATAAGGAGAGAATATACGTGTATGGAGAACATTCGAAACAAGGCTTCTCCAAACCTGGTCCTGGGAAGCCCCTAGTCCAGCAGGTGTTATAGGGTGACCTTTAAATAATCAATTTCTAAAGGGCAGGAACAATTTATCTTTGATCACTTAAACAGGCAATCTATTCAATTAAGTAATTTAGGGGTTATTTGGAAGAAAAATCAGAGTATCCATCAGGTACTCGAGGACCTGTGTTTCCCATCTTTGAATTATAACTTGCTTAATCCATTGCTAGAAAAGTTTTACTAATCTTTAAATTACAGTTTATTCAGTTGGACCTATAAGAATAATTGGATTGGAAATGTCCAGGATCCAGACCCCTCTTTCAGACATAAGGTAGCACAGGTTGGAATTGAACCCAGGAACTTAATATCTGTGAGACAGCAGTGCTAACCACTTCCTTTTCAAAAGTTATTTGTAGACATTGAAATCATTATCATGATTTTAGTGAAGCTTGTTTTATTTAGACTAAGAGAGCTTTAAAAGTAAAGGGCATGTGGGGTCAATATTGGTCTTATAAATGACTATAATTCTTTATTAAAAGAGGACACAGTTTGTGGATGCAAACACTGATGATAGTAAAGTAAAACAAAAAAAACATTTTTCTGACTTGATGGCTTTCTAGCCCCTAATTTCAAGAAATTTTGAATGGCACTTTTGTACTGTATGTCTCTTAAGAAATACTGGTATTTATTAATAAACATACTGTAGCTGGTAAGAATATGAAGAGCCTGAAGTCAATAAAATCCAATTTATGTGTTTTAAAATGTATATTTTATTACTTTTTAAACATTAGGTTTAAAAAAATAAGGTTTAATATAAAAATAACCACTACCTGTGGTTATTCACGACTTGACAACACTATTATGATTACAGTGAACAAAAATTTCTTTACAGATTTTGTGGGCTTTCTATAAAGGAGAATAATTGTTCTGTACCCTCTTCACTTCCCCTTGGGAGTCTTGCACCAGTCCTGTTCCACAATGTCCCTTATCTCTGTGGAGAAATATTCAGATAAACTCAGACAAAAGTGCCCTGAAGTTTTTTTTTTGTTGATATCCATGCATAATTCTCATATTTTAAAATATGTATTGCACAAAAAAAAGAAAATGCTCAAGGGCAGTAGTAAAGCTATCTTTTAAAATAGCAGTTAAGACAGATGATAAGATACTGACCAAAAAAAAATCAAAAGCGAGAGAAGTCTGCCTCAGCTGGTCCTGCAGCTGCGAGCAGGGCCGCTGGAATGTTTATCTGGGTAGCAGCTCATTTATTAAACTGTCATATCAGCCACGGCTGGAGGAACACTATACAAACTTTCCATTCCCGTTAACAGCATTTATTATCATGTGGCATGGGTCTCCGACTGCGCCTCCCCTAGAGATTTATTGTGGCGGATTTTTCATTGCCGCAGTTGGTCTGTGTTTATTCTTGTGACTTTGAGGTGTGATTTCTGTCTTGCTGGGGTTGTCTCCTTTGTGCTGGAGAGGCGAGGTGTGGATAATTAATGCACCATGTTACATTTTTGATAAGATTAGGAACAAACGAGAAAATAGGAAAATGTTTGTAACACCAGTGATTGCATTGTGGAGGACTTTCAGGACGATACTAGCTCCCTTGGCAGCCTTATCTTGACAGACATTATAAAGAGTCTTATAGTGAACTCCAAGCTCCTCTGTAGAGTTGGACTAAGTATTTTTAACCATTTATGGCTTGAATACAGCTTTTGTGTTAAAATGTAAAAAGTGCTCAGGTCACTATTCATAACTGGTTGCATTCACCTTGATTCTGCTAACTCCCTTCCCACCAATAAAAGATGGTTTAAATTTAAATTTAAATGCTTTAAATATAACATGCAAAAAGAATCAGGGTTCATTTTGTTTGCAGTTATTGTTATAAATAGCAGATTTACAAGAGAATAAAACAATTTTTGTATTGACTTAACTGTACTGGCTTTCATTTTGTATCGTGTTGATTTCTAAAATTCTTTCATTAACATTTAAGACACTAAATGGATTGGGATTAAGCAAAACTTTATGCAGCACATTATTATATCTCCCTCAGCTATTCTTTTTATTTTTTATTAAAGATTCTGTTGTGGTACTCCCATTAAGGGGCATTGTGTAGTAGTGTACATACCAATAAAATGATGAGCTTTAGAAGAATTACAAGTTGTGACAGAATTCTACAGAACCTTCTACAGAAGTCTAAGTCTTGCAATGACAGATGAATCCCTCACAGAGCTGCAGAATGTCCAAAGGCAAAACGTTATTGAAAAAAAGTTGATTCTATCACAGGAAAAATGTTTCCATAGCCAGTACTGTGTCTGAAAACAATTCTTAATGGTAGTTACTTTTTAAAGAAAGTTAACTGTTACTCTTACATGTTAGTCAAACAAAAATGCAATTACTTATTTATTTCTTACAAAAATATAACTAATTCATTGTAATTTCAATAAGCTGACTAAATTTTCTTTCTGTACTACTATTTTCTAACCACTTTATCCAATTTAGAGTGGCAGGAGAGAATGAAGTAATCTGGCAAGCAGTAGGCATAATGGAAGGGACACCATTCACTGCAGGTCACATACAGAAATAAACACGCACATACTCACACCAGGGTAAATTTTCCCAGAAGCTACCAAACTACCAGTATGCCCTTGGACTATGGGAAGAAACTAGCACACGGAGAAAACCCATACAAAAACAGGGAAAACCTACAAACTTTACACAGACCCAGTCTCCAGTGCTGCAAAGCAGCAATTCTAACCTCTATGCCTTCATGCTGCTTCTATTATATAAATTTGTGCTATAATTAACTTTAATGTTCTTGCATGAGCAAAACACTATTATCATACTAAAGTTAGATGACTGTACTGTTGCACTGTGATTAAAGCGAAAATAGGCTTCATTAATTTTATTTTTCTTGTCTACAGTCCAGTTAGAATATAAGAACCAGGTCTGAATTTAGATCAAGATGGAAATTTAAGTTCATATTCTGTTCGCTTAAATGAATAGTTTAAAATAATTGAACAGTAAACATATTTAAAATTAAAGCTCTCAAAGGAAAACTATATAATTTTATCTGATGTCATTCACATTATCACAGTTTAAGTGTACAGTAGCTAAATAATAAAGGTTCTTTGTTTTTATCTACAGTATATACAGTACAGTATCTGCCTTTCCACAGATTCTGAGAGCATACAGTTTCTTAATTAAAACATAAAAGATAACTAGTAAGGGAAGAAGTGTTCAATATTTTTGTCAGTTCTAATTTAAATAAAAATTTCTGAGGGAGTACAGGATCCATGAAAAAAGTCAACATTGTCCTTAATATCTATGTTCATATCTATTTATCTATGTTCTTTATTGACACCGGTATGATTGCTAAAATATGTATAGGTTATCTGTTTAATTTTGTTTTTCTGTACTTAGTATTTAGTTTAAAACAAAAGCTGCTTTTAAAACTCCAGATTATTTTTTCATTGTCTCAAAGTGATACAGCACAAGGCTTTATTAATGAACAGGTTTAACAAACCTATTATAGCTGTATAGCAAACATACTTCATCTACTTTTAATATTGACAGAACTATGTTAGAAAATGAAAGCAGTTTGCTTAATAATGAACAAGTAAAGGTTTATTCCATGCTGAACATAGAAGAAAAGAAACACAACGTATCAGCTGTGGAGCCTTCTTCGGGGCAAGAACTTTGCAGCTTATGCATGCTGACAGCTACCTACTTGAACTATTTCTTTGCTAAATAATGCCTGATATCAAATTTAAAGGTACGACAGAACCATCAAGGGAAAAGTCAGTGCAATTTAACAGCTGATGCCATTCATGCACTAGTGAGATACAGTAGCAAATCTTCATTGTATTAACCTACTTCCACAAAAAACACTACTGTAGCAGTTAGCTTTCTTTTCAAATTCTGCACAATTCACTGGGTTCCCACTATTCTAAATCACAAACTAGTTATATATATGTATATTGGTCCACCTAATTATTTATTTCACAAAAAAGACATTTTCTGTGTTGTAATTCAGGTCTTCCTTTGTGAAGCATACTGTAGATGCATCTATAGTAAATGCTGTGTTGCTCCACCTTTTAAATCAATATGGAGTAAATATCAATGTAAAGAGGTAACCTGTTACTCGATTACCCTTAATAAGCATTCAGAATCATTCACCTCTTTATTAATGAAGTTCATAGTGCAGAATTTGTCAGAGCTGAAAAACTCAAGGGACTTTTTTTCCTCAGAAATGGGTATTCAAGAATCTAATGCAATCAACAACTGTAATTCAAGATGGTTCATAAGCTGTAAAATATAAAAGTGATATTTGTGATGTACAAGTACCTTTCTGCATATAATGTTTGACATTATTTTCATAGAGGTTTTTCTGACTTGTTGTTTTGTTTTTTAGGGTATTTCCAAAGTAATCAAATATAGCCAGATGAAACCTTCAAAATTGGGCAAAATAATTTGATCCAGCTTGTTTCAGTGTGTATTGTGGAATTTGACTACATTAATCGTGGTATGATATTCTAGTTAATGTGATTATTGAAATTACTTAATCATGAGAAATATGAGAATAATTAAAGAATCATTATATAAATGAGAAAAGGCTATTTGGCCCATCTAACCTTCGTAGTTAATAGCTAATTCATCCAAGGATCTCATCCATCCATTTATTTTTATAGAAGCAAGGGAATCTGCTTTAATAACATGGTTGTGTAGACTGTTTCATATGCCTATAACTCTTTGTATAAAAGACATTCCTTCTGTTTTAAATGGACTTCCACACAGTTTCCACCTGTGTCCTTTGGTTTGTGTTTTAGTTTTCATTTACTTGGTTCATGTTCCTTCGTAGTCTTTGCTCTTCAAGACTAAAAAGCTTTTTTAGTCTGTCAGTGTAGGATAATCTTTAAGCTTGGGAGTTTATGTGCATTCATCTTCATACCTTTTGGTGAAACTTAGCCGTGTTTCTGTGATTCCAATAAAGTCATAGCCACTTATGTTAATTACCTCATACTCTATTCTGTTTTTCTCTTGGATTCTCCTTATGACTTTATTCTGCACATATCTTTCTTTTACAATTTCTTTGGGATGTCTAACTTTCCATTCTAGTTGAAATATTTCATATTTTTCTAGTTGAAAAAATGTCATTTTGCCTTGGCAACAGGTACCCATCTCAAATGTAATTTATCATGTCTGTACAGATGACCTTTCCCATAGACATGTTTCCAGTGGTCAAAATAGTGGAAGTCTTCTGCACAACAGCAGTGTGTTGTGCTGATTAACATTCAGTGTTGTTCTCCTTTGCCCTGTGCGAAAAGGAGTCCTGAGAAAACTACCGATTGTTTGGGATTTTTTGTAGTATTGCCTGTAATCATAGTAGAGATCACTGAATTTCAGGGTCAGTGATGATAGTGTACCGGCAGCTGCTGTTTTGTGTCCTATATCCTAACTGTCTGATTCCCTATCCTGGAATGGAGCAAATTTATCTAGTGATATGTTGCTGTGCAGTATGGTTAGGATGGGTTGTTTAATTTTTTTTTTCTCAGTTTCTCTCAGTTTCTTCTTGTTATTTCTCTGACAGCTCAGGCTGCACACCTTCCTAAAGGTTTTCTCAGTTTTTCAATCTCTTGGATTTCTCTGAGTTCCTTTAGTTCCTGTTACACTGGGCCAGATGGAAGGTTGCTTTCAGTGTTCAGAGGAATAAAGGGATCCATGTTTATGATACAGGCTGCTTTATTGAGAGGGAGATGGTTGGACAAGGAGCAAAAGGGGCGATGTAGCTGACAGGATATTCAGGAAGCAACACCAGACTAGAAACAGGAATAGGACTGCATAGACTGTTAGGTAAGCAGAAACAGGACCAGGAAGAAGAAGTGGGATTGCACAGGGTCAAAGAAAGCAAGATACAGAAACACAGAACTCAGAGAGAGACTGAGAGCAGCTCAATAACCTAATTCTGAGCAGTGGTGCTGCTGGGTTTAAATACTGTGCTCATTAATGTTAACGAGTGGCCAGTGGTTTGGAGAGCATACTGAGTCTAGTGCTTGTTTGAGTTCCTCATTTGAATGTGACTGTTCTCCGAGGAGAGTGGCGGCTGAGAGTTTGGACCCGCCTGGGTGTAACACTTCCATAGTTTCTTCTCCAATGCATTGACTTTGAAACAGGATCTGTATTTTGTATTAGCTACCACAGTTGTATTTGGCTGTTGGAAGTTCTCCATGAAGGTCCACATATCACACAAGCTGTAGATCAGTTAAAAATAGCATTTCTATGAAGTATTAAATTTAACAATTTTAATTTTGATTTGTGGAAACAAAGCTAAATTACTAGTTTGGTAATTGTTTTGGCAGCTTAGTACGGTTCTGCTTGTACTGTAAGTAGATGTAAAAATATCGCCACCTGTGTACACCTTAAGGTGACACCTGGGTTATACACAGAACAACAATGGCAATGACACAGATGTCAGGAGAGCTGCCAGCTGAAAACTGTTCAGTCTACTCAGTGTCAGCAGTTAGAGTGGACCGTAGTCAGTCTTTTACACCTTTAGCCAACACTCAGAAAGCTTTCAGAAAGAGCCAGTTGAGGTGTACTGGGCACAACCCACTGGGAAGAAATCCTGGAGCACAACCAGGCCACTATACAGCGAATACATCTCTTGGGTAGCCTGGGAACACCTGGAAATCCCTCATGAGGATATAGAAACTGGATCTGGAGAAAGGTAAATCTAATCTACTCTGCTCAAATTGTTATTGCCATCACTGCCACAACAGTTAGAAAATGATGATAGTGAAATCAACACCAGAGGAAATCAACATCTGATGTCACATTGTGTCACTTAAAAAAATCCTATATACAGTAGTTAGCCTGAAACATGCCTGGACTGGTACATTTCATTGTCTAATCTTTCCTTTATAAAGACGAAAGGGAGCATAGGAAAGTCATAACTCATCCGCTTTGATCATTTGTGATGCAGCTGGTCATTTCTTTATGACTGTTCATTAGTTGAACTAATACAGCTTTAGAACAGAGACGCATTTCGATCATCAAATTCCTTTGGGACCTGGGGGAGATTCAAATGAGAAGTTGCACAGCAGAGAGTCTGCACACAACTGAAAGCTACTATTGGGCTGTAAGCACTGTCACATTTTCTTCTTAAACACAATCATATCTGCTTTGATGTGTTGTGTTTAAATCTACTGAATCGTTCATTCAAACATGTTGTGTTGTTAGAAAAAAAAACTCACTTCTAATCCTGTTTTGTTCTAGGGGATAGGCTTTGAAAACCCAGATCTCCTACTACAATAAACAAAGTGAAAAAGAGTGAAAGTAAGAAAGACAGGCAGTCACACAACTGTGCTCTTCCTTTGAATTTTAAACTTTAAATTCAGGAAAGTGTTGTAGAGATGGAGCAATGATAAGTTGCAGAAGGAAGCCCTTTTTAGTGTGGTATATCAATGCACAACTTGTGTGGGCTCATTCAGGAACCTAAACTTCTGTAGTTCACCACAAAGACGTTTTTGGGGAGATTTCAATGATGCCTTCACATTCCTGAGGTACTCTAGCAAGATAAGTCCCAGAATTTCCCTTTAGGCTGAAAATAAAATAGGAATACTTTCAGAATTAAAGCTAGGAATGGAATTTTAATCTAGTGCATTTGATAAACATGTTACTTATGTGAGAACACAGAGATTTTGAGGTCCTTACTTTAATAAAACTGCATATTTCTGACAAAAACTTGGTGGTTTATGTTTACACCTCACTTCCATCTTCAAGAAAACTTAGGGAAGCAATTAAAAAGAGAAATAAATGCTATAAACACTGTAGTTATAAATGTAGAATTTAAATCAAGGGATGTCATGTTAAAATTGTATGGAGCACTAGTCAGTTGTTTCAAATTATAGTACACAATAGAGTAAATATAGTAAATCTTGAACACATTAGGCTATGAAGGGACTGGATAAAAGTATTCAAAGTTCTCAAAAATTATTGGAAAAGTCAAACCAACAGATTTCTACAAACTGAACGATGAAACACGAATCAGAGGCCACAAGTGGAAAGTACATGGATGTTCTGGGAGAGATCCTTTGATCACTTGACTACTGACAACCAAATGAACTACACAGGCCAAAATGGTCCCCTCTCATATGTAACCTTTCTTATGTTCTTATGTCGAAGAAAAAATAAAATTTATAGCTTCCTTTTATTTGCAACTTTGGTACAATGTAAGTTAAAATGTATTCATGGTCTTAGCTGTGTATTAAGTAAAACAAGCACTTTCCCCTGCAACAGAACTTGTTGCATCACCTGTAAATATACTGATGGAAAAAAGAAACACAACACCTCCTCCTTCGCACTCTGGCCCTTCCGTCTGCATGGAACAGGCTGAAGATTGACTCATCCATGAAGAGGACCTGATGCCGCTGCTGACGAGTCAATCTCAGCCTCTGTGTGGCCCAAACCAGTGTGATGTGTAGGAGCAGAAATCCTCTGACAGGTCACCCTGCTCTAAGGCCAGCAGCTTGGAGCCTCACTGTCCTGTCACTGATGCGGGCATTGTGACTGCCAGCAGTTTCAGCAGCAGTACGGGTAGCAGATCTGAAACAATCTCTCAGATGGACCACTCTGATATGTCGGTCCTGCTCTGGTGTGGTCACTCGAGGGCAACTGGATCTTGGATGGTCATCTGTCCTGCCAGTCTGCTAAAACCTCCTCCGCAGTTGAGACACAGTGGAGTGGCTTACTCCATAGTGCCTGGCAATGGTGGCACATGACATGCCTGCCTGCAGCATGCCAATGGCCCTCTCCCTTGCTTCTGGTGACATTTGAGGCATTATGTAATGCACAGAAAACTGACTAAGTGTGGCCTTTATCTTGCAGTGACCTAAGCTTTGAAGGCCTTTTTAAAAGGTGGCCTGATCAGGCATTTTTCCATCTGGACCATGTTGGGTAAAACTGCACCTAACGAGCTTTCGTGTGATTGGCAAGTTGCAATGCCTCACTGCACAAGCTGTATTGCTGGTCAGAGGGCTTAAAACAAATTGACAACTTTTTGTGAAAGTACATACAGTTCGCCTACCAGCCCAGTGTTGGTGTGGAGGATGCAGTCATCTACATGCTGCAAAGGGCCTTCTCAAACCTGGACAGGGCTGGCAACACCATAAGGATCATGTTTTTCGACTTCTCCAGTGCCTTCAATACTATCCAGCCCTTACTTCTAAGGAAGAAGCTGGAGGAGATGCAAGTTGGTGCCTCCATGATCTTATGGATCACTGACTACCTGACAGGCAGACCACAGTCTGTGAGACTTCAGAACTGTGTGTCTGAACAGGTAGTGAGTAACACAGGGACTCCTCAGGGGACGGTTCTTTCCCTGTTCCTCTATACTTCGGACTTTAAGTACAACTCAAAGTCATGCCACCTGCAGAAGTTCTCAGATGACTCTGCAATTGCGGGATGTATCAAGGATGGGCAGGAGGAGGAGTACAGAGGACTGGTCAGCAGCTTTGTGGAGTGGTGTGGGGAGAACCACTTGCAATTGAATGTAACAAAGACAAAGGAACTGGTGGTAGATTTCAGGAGGAAAAAGGTCAAGCCTACTCCTGTCTACATCCATGGGAGTGATGTGGAGATGGTGGACAAGTACCTGGGAGTGCACATCGACGATAGACCGGAATGGTCTAAAATCATCGAGGCCATCTACAAGAAGGGACAGAGCCGACTTTATTTCCTGAGGAGGCTCAGGTCCTTCAATGTGTGTAGTAAGATGCTACATATGTTCTATCAGTCGGTGGTAGCGAGCGCCATCTTCTACGCGGTGGTATGCTGGGGCCCTGGGAGCAGTGGATTCTAAAAGGCTGAACAAGCTCATCAGGAGAGCAAGCTCTTTCATTGGGTCTGGCCTGGACACCCTGGAGGTAGTGGATGAGAGGAGAATGGTGTCCAAACTAGAGGCCATCATGGACAACGTCTCCCATCCCCTCTATGACAGGCTTGTAGTTATGAAGAGCATGTTCGGCAATAGAATGATTCATCCACGGTGTGACAGGGAGCGCTACAGGAGGTCATTTTTGCCTTCTGCCATAAGACTGTACAACGCATCCACCTTGCGTCTTGGCAGAGGTAACATTGACAGTGACCTGTTTCTGGACTGAACATTAAACTGACACATCTGTTCTTTTTTCTTTTCCCATTTACAACCGTTTTTTGTGCAATATATGCCAGGGACCCGTGCAATACATTTATATTTATATTTACATCTATATTTATATTCATATGTGCAATACGATTTTTCTGCGTACTGTTCTGTTCTAGTTTGTTCTTGTGTGTTCTGGACTGTGAGTAACTCTTTTAGTGCACTTCTCACTGTACTGATTGTATTGTATGTATTGCATTGTTATTATTATTGTATCATTCGTTACACTGTGGCTGTGTTGTCTGTGTTAAGCTGCTGTTGCACTGCAATTTCCCTCACGGGATCAATAAAGTATCTATCTATCTCATAAGCTTTAACTATTGCATTTCTTTTTTTCATCAGTATATATATCCAATACCGCATACATTCAAGGCCCCTCTGGACAATTCTGGATCACTCAGATGACATCTTGTTTTTCCAGCAACTTTATTTACTGTTTATTTACTGAAAATGCCCAGCTATTTACATTTGTGAGGAAGGAAGGAGACTGGGAGAACATTTCAGGGAACATGTCAAGGCTGTGAGGATCAAAGATAACTCCAAACCCATAGTTTCCCATTTCACCACTAATGGCTATGATCATACTGATTACTCCATCTGTGTTGTCACAGAGGGGTTTCGGAACTCTTATTGCAGAAAGACGTCTGATACCACATTTTTCCTGAAAATAGGATCACATCTTCCACCTTCTCTCAAGGACAGACTCAATTTCTTCTCATTTTATTCTCTCTATTCATTTGCAGGTTTTGACTTCACATCTCTCTTCATCTCTCTTGACTTCACACAACCTGAGTATCGATTCTGCTTCTCTCCTGCCTCTTCTACACTCCCATCTTTTGTTCTCCCTTGCTTTATCAACTGTCTGTTTTCCTCTCTACCTCACACCTGTAGAAGGCTCCACACCTGAAATGTTGTGTCTCTTTATTTTCTTTTCAGCATGTACTAAACCTTTACTTGTTCCTTTGCAGCCTACACATACTACCTACGCAGCTACCTACTTGAACATCTTCAACTCTTAGTGTCTCTTAGAGTCACACACTGACTTAATCACATTCATTCCTGTTGTGTTCTCTCCATGTAGTAGTACAAAAAAGTACATTTGCTTTAAGGAAATGTCTGGCCAGGCAAAGGCAAAGCTTCTTCTGTTCAGTCCTGGTAATACCATCTGGTGTATCTCCTTTCACTCAATGTGAAGCTTTCATACACTCTACACAGCCTTTTACACCCACTGACTTTTGGAAGAACAAATAAAAAATCTGTTTTTCACTCCACCTGTGCTATCTCTAGTTCCAAGAGTTGATGAAGATGGTGTGAGCAAGTAAGTTGTTTTTCTCTTTATCGGGACCTGTGTGGAGGAACAAAACTTTTTCTCTCAGCCCTCCATTAGCAAAATGACAGAGCCCTAGTCTAGGACATCTGATCCTGTTTGTCTAGGGGCACTTTGCATTAAAGATACAGTCTCAGGATGGGAAAGAGTGGTATACAAATGATTTGAAGATTTTAGTTTTAGTTTCTAAATTGAGTCTAAGTGCAGACTACTAGTTTTCTTTTTCTCAGAGCTGCTCTATAAATGTCCTACATGAAGAATGAGTGTAATATGATTCCTATGTGGGGTACTTCTCTCTCACTGAGTTCTTGACTCAGACCTTATTACCTCATATAACTTAAGGCACAGGTACAAGCCTCTTCTTTGGTGCCTTGCCACTTCCGTTATATGTATATGAAGCCTATGTCTTTTCAGGGGGCAATCCCTTGCACCTTGATCTCTGCACGTGCTGGGTTAGGCACCAGATCACTGTGATCATCTAAGTATAAAGTGATTGCTAAAAATGGATGGATGCATTATCAGTTTCAGACAGGCAAATTCAATAAATAAATGTTGATTTTCTTAAGCGTACAAAATATTTTTCAATATATTTAGTAGTTTTCTATGTAAAGTAATAGTACTCACTGCATGGATTCTAAGAGAAGGAAAGCACAGTTGATCTGAAATCTTGAGGTGCCATTCAGATTATTTGTGAGACCATAGCCTTGGCCTCAGGGAGTTGACCCACACACAACTTTATCCTATTCCCTGATAAGAATGCCTAAGAATTTAGGTAAGAATGAGGGCGGGAGACAAATGCACAGGAAAGTTAACGGATGCAGAGATACTGAAAAACCTTTGATGCCTCATTAGCTGAGCCATCAGCCTCAGAAATAGTTTTGTGTGTGTCACAGGTAGGGCCATTGTAACTGGAGCGCTTTATATCAGCGTCTCTGTGGGAGACAGAGTGAGAGAAGCCAGCTGTTATAAAGAGATGGCTCTGAAAAAAACTAAAGAATAAAGGAAGTTCCATGTGTGTCGAGCTGTTTCCTGCTATGGTTCTGCAGCATACTTAGAAATTACTATCTCTTGGGATTGGTATGTGTGTTCCATTGTGACAGAGATCTTTCTCTTTTGCTCCTTGTTATTGTCATTCTCCCTAGAACTCACTGTCACTTTTAATTTGTTATTTCCTTGTTATTTAGAAAATTACAAATAATTGTATTCATGAATAAAAAAATTCTTAAAAACTGATGCAACATTGAAACAAATAATCTTAATAAGGTCTTCAGAATCTCCAGTTGTTCACAAGGATTTGAGAGATGCTTTCAAAATGTTCCCCATATTTAAAAAAAAATGACTGTCTTAGCTGTCCTGGTTCAATATAAAGCAGATTAGACTAAACTCTAATGCAAATTGACAAAATTAATGAATTGCAAGAAAAGTTAATACAAATGATTATTAACATAAGATACTAGCCTTTTTTATATCATCTTGAGGTTTCTATCTTTAGTCAGTTGCTTTGACCAGACATGATCTGTAATTATGATTACCATTTTGAATAAATTAAATAAATCCCAGATTATTATAAATTAAATAGTAATTATTCTTATAATTCTAAACAAGTTGCCATAAGTTGAAACAAGTCATGTTTCAGTTTATTTACATATCAGTTAAATGTGGTTTTACAAGCATGCAAATTGATCTTATTTTATCTATCTCATTGGCTATGTCTTGTAAAGCAGGGAAAATGGTACTGATTTTTTTCACACATTTCTTTTTTAATTTATTTAGAAGATGAGTTTATCCAAGGCGTCTTGCAATAGATATTCACAATTCAAGCAATAGACATCATAAATTAATTGTCAATTGTAACTAAATCACACAATGTCACAATAAAGTAGAGTGATTTAATAAAGTTAATACTGCAACATAACCTACTGAACTTGATAAAGGACAATACAATATACAGAATAAGTACCTATTAACAAGTAAATAAAATCAAAAGATGAATAACAAGTAACAGCAGATCAAGCTGAAAGAAAAACAAGTCATCTTGACTTCACAATATGTGAAGCAGTACAGTGCTGATAGGGATCAGGGTAGGAAACGTAGAATAATGTCATTCATTCATCATTCATTATCAGTTTTGATGTGCACAGGTAGCTTGTTTTACCATAGAGGGGGTAAGAAGAGAAAACAAAGTATGAGAGAAAGAAGGGCAAAAGTGGGAGCATTAACAATTAGTAATGGCTGAGTGAAATGAATATGAGAAGAGATATAAGGAAAGGGAGTGACTCAAGGTAAGATTGGGAAGAGTGTTAGTGAGCACAGTAGGTAAGAAAAAGTATTTTCACCTGGATGCATGCTAGCAGTCAGTGAGTAAACAGAAGCAGAGGAGCTGTAAAGGAGAAAGAGAACACAAGGAGAACAGCAGAGTTTTGGATGAGGATTAAAGACCAGAACACTAAAGGTAGGAGCCCAGCAAGTAGTTTCATTAATTTAAACCAAAAATGCTGCTAAATTCTGTTAAATTAAAAATAGTCAGTGTGGACATACTTAACAAAAATTGCATTTAATTAAAATAAAACTTAAAGATTAAATGTGGTTTAACACTATTAGCATAGATAAGAACTAAGCACCTAAGCAACCATATCACCATACAACTCACGCTTGGCAACCCACTGAAACTAAGCAGGTGTCAACCTGGACAGTACCTGGATGGGAGACGTCCTGGGAAAAACTAAGGTTGCTGCTGGTAGAAGTATTAGAGGGGTCAGTAGGTGGCGCTCACCCTGCGGTTTGTGTGGGTCATAATGCCCCAGTATAGTGACGGGGACACAGTGAAAAGGTGTTGTCCTTCGAATGAGATGTAAGACTGAGGTCCTGACTATCTGTGGTCATTAAATATTTCCTGGGCAAATTTCCCACTGGTCTTTACCAGTCTTAGCCTCCTAATAATCCCTATCTATGAACTGGTTTCATCACTCTGTCCTCCTTCTCACTGGTACCTGGTGTGGGGCGAGTGTACTGGGGCACCTCTGGCTCCCATCCCATCATGCAGGTGGGGCTGCTCATTGGTGGTGGTGGAGGGGAGTCCCCATTTACCTGTAAAGCGCTTTGAGTGGAGTGTCCAGAAAAGTGCTACAGTATATAAGTGTAAGAAATTATTATTCTTATAAAAAAAGTTACAAACGAGAGGAGGCCATTCAGCCCATATTGCTCATTTGGTCATTAGTGGCTCAAGGATCATATCCAGCCATTTCTTAAAGGAAACCAGTGTATCTGCTTCAACATCATAGCTGGGTAGCTTGTTCCATACCCCCACGATATTTAAGGTAAGGATAGGCCTCCTGTACTCAGTTTTTAAATCCACTTACATGTAGTTTCTACTTTTGCAATCTGGTTTGTGTTTTCCTGTTCAATCTGAAGACATCTATTGGAATTTCAATGCCCTTGTGAACATGTTTGAGGATTTTCAATTGCTCCAAAATAAAAATAGCAATAGCTGCTGGAATACGTTTCAGTTTCCCATTCTGCACATTCAAGTAGAGAAGGTGTATAATTGTCTTTTTATTCTCCTTTTATGTTCAATTTGTTTATTGGTTTTTCAGGGAAAAAATTATTACATGGTACTATATATAATAATGAACAAATGTGAACAGTAATCACAGCACACTCCTTTTATTCTGTTATTTGTTATCCTCATTAAATCCTCTGTGGCCTCTGCAATTTTATGCATATATTCAGATTATGTTATTCGGCAAACTAACATTTCAGTATGGGATCATTGATGTCAATAGTGTCAGTAATTTATATATATATTATTTGATTATAAAATTTGGGTTTTAAAACTTATTGCTACTAATAGGTTTCTGTCTCTTCCCAAATTTCTGCTATTTACCTTAACCAGAAATCAGTCAAAACAAAAGGGAGCAAAGATATTGCCGAATATGCAGGCTGGAGACAAATAATTATTACTTTTGAACTGAGCAGTCTGCTACTTATTTTATGTTTATTTTGTAAGTGGGGGGATCTTCATGAAACAAGTCAGCATCTTCACAAAACTCTCAGATCAGCATGTTTCTTGTATGGCATTTTTTAGAGGTGTTAATGCCTATGGCATCTCTACTATAAAAACACCAGCCGGAGCTCATTGAGCTAAAACATTTAAAGTTGCCTATATATGAATTATTGCCTGTTAAAATATAAATATATATAAGTATCTTCATATAACTGACATTACAATGTAGTTTTAAAAAAGAAAGTATCTTTAAAAATAACTAAATTGGTTAAAACAATAGGTTAAAAAGATGGAGGAAGCCAACACCTTTGCCTGCATTTCCTTAAATGCTGATGCTTCTGATTATTTTGAAAATAATTTACAGCTGACACAAGCACAAATTCTATTACAAGAAAAGTGAAAATAGGAACACATTCCTTAGAAGAAGGCAGAAAAAACTGATTAACTTCACCAACACTGGCCAAATATGATTTGCCAGCAGGAAGGATCATAACAAAAATAACAAAGCAAAAACACCCAGATTCCTCCTTAATAGCACAATCCGATACCATATACTTTTTCTTAGAGACAGTAAATATCCTGACCTGAATGCACTGATGCAGCTCAGCAAGTGTACCAATGTCTCATGTCTCAGCTACAGAATGGCTCAACAAAGGAAGCTGTGTGTGTTGGCAGAGGAAGAGCCTTTAAGGAAAATTAGTATGTTTCTCCCCTTTTTTTCTTTCTCCTTTGTTTTTTGACTCAAACAGTGTAATTTAAATTGTGCATCCCCTGAGGAAGCATACTGTATGGGATCTGTCCTGAAATGACTAAATATCTTAAAATCAAAGTATTGTTAAAAATGTAAATGAATAAAAATGACTGTATTATAAATCTAGTTGAAATAATGGATGAACGTCCAACCTGAAGATCGTCAGTAAGAAAGAGGACTCAAGCGTAGTTTTCTTTCCAGTACACAGCTGACTTGTTTATCATACTTATTAGTAAAACTTATATAAGTTCTAGCAGAAAACAAACTTTACTCCCAGATTCTGTCAAACTGTGTCCAAAAAACATGATCATCCTCACAGGATTCATCACTAGATGTGGTGTTGAAATCAAAGAAAAGGCCCTGTTTCATAATGTTAGTTACTATATTGAGCAAATACAGTAGCCTACTACCATGACTCACACGTTTTGCCCACTGAATTAGATGAGCTTTCCAAAACTCTAGGCAAGAAAGCATTTAGAAGCAGCAATGCTAGACCTAACTTCAAAGACATCTGGGAACTAAGCAGACCTGTGTTCTATGGATTATCAGGGTCAAGTCCAGATATTTAAATCTATACATATACAGAAGGGATTCCTCGGGTGAGCTTTGAAAAAGAATCAAAACTTATTTTCAGTGCTCAAGCAGGAGCCTGATGCTCAGCCACCTCCTTGAGGTGCTGGAAGCATGCCAAAAGCTGTTTGCCTGATCCCAGGGGTGTTCTAAAAGCTGAGAATTATGAGGTCTGCAGTTTCCCTCCACCTTCCCCCTAATGGAGTTTAAAGAACTGACATCAATTTAATAACATGGTGCAGACAGGAAAGTGAGAACAAAGCTCTCCACATACCTGCTACTTTTCATTCCATCTGAGAAACTGTGTACAAGTTGTTTCTGAAAGATTAATTTGTGCTTGAGTGTGACTCAGTTTTCTATTAAGTGTTTTTTTTGTTTAGTAATACCTCACACCATTTAAATGATACAAGCACAGAATAATTCCACTGCTATGCATTGCACTGTTGAGACTAACACAGAATAATGGAGAAGACTAGATCCTATCAATGGACTACTTAAAAAAACGTTAACGTTGCAGCTGTTGTCTGTTGATGATTTCTGAAATTGCTTATAGAATACAAAGATGGACAAACACATTTAAAGGCAATACATCAGAAGTAAAGTTAAGAAGAGACATGTTTGTTTCAGTACTGTGATATTGAAAAATGTGTTTTGCCTGAATAAGAATAATGAAACACTTTTCCTTTTCAGAATTCAGACAATTTGGATTCACCGTGACCCAGCACAGGAGTAAGGAGGACCATGCCAGAGCCATGGTGTCATAGAGCTCATAGAGCAGTTGGGATCATCTGAGGGGTGGTGTGACTTTATTGACAACACTGCAAATTCACAGGCACCTGCCAAGTCAGAAGACTGTCAGCTGTGTGGCAAGCCAAAGACACCATAGGAGCCCACTCCTATTTGGCAGCAAAAAACCAATGTTAGAAATTGGAAATGCTGAGATTGAAGGAGACATCTGTGAAAAACAAAATTATGTTTTGAGGTAACTTCTGCAAAAATTGGGGAAGCAATAAAAAGACAGAGTGTTAGCTCATACAGTATATTTTAAAAGAATTTAATTTGAGTGATGCAACATTAAACATGTACACTTGCCATATAGTACATATTGTATACATTTTGGTCACCATGTTACAAAAAAAGGTAATGCTACACTAGAATTAGTAAGCATTCACCTGCAAATAGATATGTTTGAGGCTTGATACCTACAGGCTAAAAGAACTGAACTTCTTTAGTCTTCAGTAAAAAAGTCTGCAGAGAACACAGGTGAAAAATATGTGGAAGTATATTTAAAAATCAGAACAGGTGGCAGATTTTTACACAAATGATTGTATGGAACAAGAGAGACATCTGGATGAGATCCTGGGGTTATTTAGCTGCTAGAAAAAAAGAGGTACGGTAGATGGGCTGAATGCCCTCTTGTTTATAATTTGTTTATTTCTTATTTGTTTATTCTTATTTTTCTATAAGGCAGTGTTTTGGTAAGTTAATAATAATAATTATAATAATAATAATAATTACTTACACTTATATAGCGCTTTTCTGGTCACTTTACTTAAAGCACTTTACAGGTAATGGGGACTACCCTCCATCACCACCAATGTGCAGCATCCACCTGGATGATGCGACGGCAGCCATACTGCGCCAGAACGCTCACCACACATCAGCTATCAGTGGGGAGGAGAGCAGAGTAATGAAGCCAATTCAAGATGGGGATTATTAGGAGGCCATGATTGGTAAGGGCTGATGGGAAATTTGGCCAGGACACCAGGGTAACACCCTACTCTTTTCAAGAAACACCCTGGGATTTGTAATGACCACAGAGAGTCAGGACCTCAGTTTTACATCTCAGCCAAAGGATGGCACATGTTTACAGTATAGTGTCCCCATCACTATAGTAGGGCATTAGGACCCACATGGACCACCCCCTGCTGGCCCCACTAACACATCTTCCAGCAGCAACCTTAGTTTTTCCCAGGAAGTCTCCCATCCAGGTACTGACTAGGCTCACACTTGCTTAGCTTCAGTGGGTTGCTAGTTGTGAGTTGCAGAGTGATATGGCTGTTGGCTAGTTAGTGTGCTTTGCCATTTGGAGGAACCAGTTCAAAATGAGAAAATGACATAAATTAAACACACATGAAAATAGGGATGTCCTTGCAGGGCTCTGTTTACACCCTAAGCTTTATTTGGTTGTGTGGCTATTGAGCTACTGAACTGTCCATTCAGGAGGAATAATTAAATTAAGTCAGTTCAGTCAGTCATAAACTTCTCAGCCAGCAGACAAGAACTGGTTTACCAACCTTTCCTTTTGAGGGAAATTTCACAATGAAAGCATTGGAAGGTTAATCTTTTTTCAGCTTGCTGCAGATGTTTTCTGTATCAGCTGGAGGTAAAGAACCTGCTCCACTCTGACATTCTAAGAATAAGTATTCAAGTGAGATTGTACTGTATAAAAAACATCAGTAGCACTTCATTTTTTATACCAGAGAAGTACTGTGAGAACCTGTCTATGGCCACTCAAATGTAGTGAAGGCACTAATGAGTGTGCATTAAATTGCATGATATACAATTCCTCTAGACATATATGAATACGCTATGACCATATTTTTATTTTGTTTATGGACCTGCAATAATACAAAACCTTTTCTGAAAAAAGGAGGTAGAATAGGTAGTGTAACAGGAAAATCTTAAGTGAAGCCAAATTGATCTGTTTCTCACAGCAAGGATAAGATTAAACTCATGGCTGCCATCTTCAGCTAACACACTCTAGCTGGCTACACATTGGTCCCAGGTGTCTGTTTTTGTGTTGGCTGCACTCTCAAACTGTACATTATCAAGAGGTGTAAAGTGTAACTGATGAATTGCTCTGCTGGGCAGTTAGGTGATGCTCAACCCAAACCAGCATATGCTTAAGGCCATTTCATTTTTAGTGAAAACTGGTATTTTACCAAAAAACTTTGCTGCATTGTGATTTTTTTAATGTCACAATGCTGTAAAAAAAATATATGTTTAGCTTTATTTAAGATCAGTTCCAGTTCTGGAATATATTTCTAGACATTAATCCTTCTCATACTGACTGAAGTAAGAAGCCCACAGCAGTCAGCTAAGAAATGTGAATGATGACTTTGCTGAAATCAGCATTTTAAACAGATGTTCTATTTTTTATGACTAAATGAATATTCCCTGACAGTGGAAAGATATCACTGGCATGCTATGCTATAGAAGCATTCAAGATTGTCCAGATGGTAAAATTCAATTAGACATCAGGAAGGCTGATATTTATAACAACCGCGGGACACAATTCCTAAAAGTACAATAGCTTTTCTAATATACTTATTTTATATGTAAATTTATCTCTCAATGTTTAGTGTTTTGTAAAACAACATCCAAACTACTGCATGTCTTAATAGTTTATCTTTATTAATAACTTTATTAATAACTTTATTAATGACTGTTTTAATTTGAAAATACACATACAAAAAAGGAACTCACACACTAAAATGGTGGCTATTTACAACATTTTAAGGAAAATACATGTAATTTTTCTGCTAAAGTTTATGCATTAACAAATGATGATGCTCCAACCCATTAATATATATATACAGTGCCTTGCGAAAGTATTCGGCCCCCTTGAACTTTTTAACCTTTTGCCACATTTCAGGCTTCAAACATAAAGATATAAATTTTTTATTTTATGTGAAGAATCACCAACAAGTGGGACACAATTGTGAAGTGGAACGAAATCTATTGGATTTTTGAAACTTTTTTAACTAATAAAAAAATGAAAATTGGGGCGTGCAAAATTATTCGGCCCCCTTGCGTTAATACTTTGTAGAGCCACCTTTTGCTGCGATTACAGCTGCAAGTCGCTTGGGGTATGTCTCTATCAGTTTTGCACATCGAGAGACTGAAATTCTTGCCCATTCTTCCTTGCAAAACAGCTCGAGCTCAGTGAGGTTGGATGGAGAGCGTTTGTGAACAGCAGTTTTCAGCTCTTTCCACAGATTCTCGATTGGATTCAGGTCTGGACTTTGACTTGGCCATTCAAACACCTGGATACGTTTATTTGTGAACCATTCCTTTGTAGATTTTGCTGTATATTTGGGATCATTGTCTTGTTGGAAGATAAATCTCCGTCCCAGTTTCAGGTCTTTTGCAGACTCCAACAGGTTTTCATTCAGAATGGTCCTGTATTTGGCTGCATCCATCTTCCCCTCAATTTTAACCATCTTCCCTGTCCCTGCTGAAGAAAAGCAGGCCCAAACCATGATGCTGCCACCACCATGTTTGACAGTGGGGATGGTGTGTTGAGGGTGATGAGCTGTGTTGCTTTTACGCCAAACATATCGTTTTGCATTGTGGCCAAAAAGTTCGATTTTGGTTTCATCTGACCAGAGCACCTTCTTCCACATGTTTGGGGTGTCTCCCAGGTGGCTTGTGGCAAACTTTAGACAAGACTTTTTATGGATATCTTTGAGAAATGGCTTTCTTCTTGCCACTCTTCCATAAAGGCCAGATTTGTGCAGTGTAAGACTGATTGTTGTCCTATGGACAGACTCTCCCACCTCAGCTGTAGTTCTCTGCAGTTCATCCAGAGTGATCATGGCCCTCTTGGCTGCATCTCTGATCAGTCTTCTCCTTGTCTGAGCTGAAAGTTTAGAGGGACGACCAGGTCTTGGTAGATTTGCAGTGGTCTGATACTCCTTCCATTTCAAGATGATCGCTTGCACAGTGCTCCTTGGGATGTTTGAAGCTTGGGAAATCTTTTTGTATCCAAATCCGGCTTTAAACTTCTCCACAACAGTATTACGGACCTGCCTGGTGTGTTCCTTGGTCTTCATGATGCTCTCTGCGCTTTCAACAGAACCTTGAGACTATCACAGAGCAGGTGCATTTATACAGAGACTTGATTACACACAGGTGGATTCTATTTATCACCATCAGTCATTTAGGACAACATTGGATCATTCAGAGATCCTCGCTGAACTTCTGGAGTGAGTTTGCTGCACTGAAAGTAAAGGGGCCGAATAATTTTGCACGCCCCACTTTTCATTTTTTTATTAGTTAAAAAAGTTTCAAAAATCCAATAGATTTCGTTCCACTTCACAATTGTGTCCCACTTGTTGGTGATTCTTCACATAAAATAAAAAATTTATATCTTTATGTTTGAAGCCTGAAATGTGGCAAAAGGTTGAAAAGTTCAAGGGGGCCGAATACTTTCGCAAGGCACTGTATATTAATTCAGAGACCTACTGTACCAGCAAAAGTCATTATCACTGAGGAGCAATAGGATTTATAAATATTTTATTTTTATATTAAGGTAGTGCAATAAAACTCAACAGAAAATTGATTTAGACAAACTAAATTCTAACTGATACAATGAAATATTAGAAAAACCACTGTGTCATAATTGTAACACATATAAAAGTGAAATCTATCATGAAATCTCATGACAAAAGAAGTCTTCGTGACAAAATTTGGGAGAATAATTTCCTTGTCAAAACATGTTACTAAAGTTCTTTATCTCTGTTACTCTACCCACCTACTATCCTTCATCAGAGTTATAGACATAAAAGTAATTGTTACTTGTTTCTTCAGAAAAAAGGTATACTGTAATTATGCACTATTACTACTGTCATACATTTAAAATGTATGGTATATAAATTGTTATTTATTGCTCATTGTATTCCTTTTCTTTGTCATGTGAAGCAATTATGCCTAAAATACCTAGTCATAATTGTGACTCTAGGTCTCTGGGCCAATGGCAAGTCTCCAACAACTTGATGAAGAGTGCTTCTGTAGGCCCCAACCTTTTTTACTGAGTCATGACTCACACATTGACTAAGATGGACAACACATAGTGTCTGGTACATATATAGACCACGCTTTGTAGTTGACTTTCAGGGATTCTCCTTGACACTTATACTCTGGTGTTTGACTTGGAATGAGGACGTGTTCTTTTGTCTCATCTTCATGGTGCTCGAATCCCTGCATTCCTTGTCCGATGATGAAAAGACAAATTCTTTACTCGCAGTCTGCTTAGCAGCCATTTCAGCCTGTCATTGCATGTCCGACAGTCAGACAGTTGCTGTATGTTACCATGCCACTCAGTTATTGCAGGGAAGCTCCTGGGACCTACTTTTATTTGCGTCGGCTTTGATGCAGTCCTCTTTTGAACAGCTAATCCTACCATTCACATACCCCTTGATATTTAAAAAGACCTTTCTGTTGGTCATCATTGCTACTATCAGAGTGCATGACCTTCAAGTGCTGTCAGTTAAAGACTCCTCCCTTTATATCACCTGACCTATCCTGGGCCTTGCTGGGGCACATCCTTGTCTTCTTACTGAATACTTTATCAGTCCTGTATCCTCTGGGATCACCCCTATCACCTAATTGTATTGCCAGTCTTCTGGCCTCCCTGGTCCTGTTTTCTATAAGTACTGAGTCTGCTTTTGAACTATTGGAAAATGTCACCATTCCTTGTCACTGGTCTCCTATCTCTGGAACCTACAGTATCCTCCACCAGGGCACATTGTGCTGGGCTCTCTATATCCCAATATTATACCATCCAGGTATATTCCTGGATGAGACCTGTGTGGTAGAGAACTGGAGTTTGCCCACTAAGTTTACAGGGTTATATATTATCAATGTGATGGATGAATCACACCCTGAGTTTGATTGTGCCATCAGCCTACAGCCTGCCATTGCTAGGGTGTTCTATTTTTCACAACCCAGGTGGCTCTTCTTTATGCAAAGAAACACCTGAATGAGATCTATGGGACAATTAGTTGCTATTCCAAATGGACGAGATGGGTTGAGTGTCTTACTTACGCTTGTAACTTTTCTTTTGTGCTGCTGACCTAACCTGTAGTGTGAAAAAAAATGCTGTCATGATCCTTTCTAGGCTGATCTCAGTCATCCTCTGGTTCTGTCTGTAATTGGTATAGATGAAACCACGTTACCCTGGTAAGTGATATGGTGCTTCTCCTATTGATAATGGCTGCATTCATTTCAGAGAACCAGAAAGAAAGAGAGGAAATCTAAGAAAAATATTAAGGAGCAAAAATACACAAATGATTCTCATTGGAGTGTTTTTCAGTGTTCGTAACCCGCACAGATGTGGGTCTTTTATGGCATTGCTAATTTTGACATTTTTGACTTATTTTATTTTCACAAATAATCATAGCTTAATTTTGTAAAAGATTTCTTCTATGCTGTCATAACATTTTTATGAAAAAGCACCACTCCTTTATCAGATTATACCTGCATGAACATGTTCTGTGTGTAATTGCGCAATACACAAATTCTGATACATTGCACAAGTGAAGATGTCTTGTTATTTGCTGTCAAATTTACAGCTGCTTTGTACAAATTTTGCAAAACTAATTTTTTTAGTTGTGAAAAGAACAGTTGTGAAAACAACAGTTCATATCCAAGATTTATCAGAAAACTGTTGAACACAATGTTAATATCATTACAGTTGCAAATTACATTAAGTAACACAATCTGCATATAGGTTTCTAGTGAGAAAAAAGTCAACCTTAAGAAAAACAGTCACATTTTGGTGACAGAAAAACTCTCTCTTCTCTCTCTGCTTATGATTTGTGATTCTTTGTTTGTTTAATGAACCTTAAAACATAGCCATTGATTTGTTGGTAAAGGTAAAAATACCCCAATATCAATGCTATCTTGAATCTCTTTTAAAAAATATATATAAATAAAAATAATAAGAATAATTAACTGAAGTAAAGAGTAATACATTTCATTCTTCCATATAATACACATTTCACTAGGAATGAACACCCAAGATTAAAGCGTTATGAACGCTTGAATGATATAAAAATGATATTAGAGCAGCCCAGAGAGAGAAAGAAAAGAATATTATCATAGAGGTTAAAATAAATCAAATTTTATTTTTATACAACAACAGGAAAAGAATTGTAAAGAATAAAATAAAGTATTATGGAGATATTAAAATGGAATGTTTTAGAGGATGAAAGTGAGTATGAAAAAAATAATTTATTAAATTAACATTTCACTAAGGTGATTATCCAGGAACACACAGACTATATGCCTGAGGCTGAAGTTCAAGACAAAATTTTATATTGACAGTATTAGCAAAGCAGAGGTAGGAGAGTTTCAGGAATCAGAAGTAATCAGGATAAATATATCTTCCCAGCTTAATGGTTTGATTTAATTTGCAATCACAGAAAAATAATGATGCAATTATTCAAAAAAAGGCTAATAAGATTGATCCATGTAATTATAAAATAATAAGTACTGTATATTTACTACATAAACTAGAAAGTTAAGGAACAAATAATTTAAACATTAGAATAATAAATAGGAATAATTACAAAATCATGACAATAGGATTCCATATGACAGTTAACAAAGTTTTAGAGATAGTAGATATTGCATCCCCAATATTAAACAAGTTATAGTTTTTTAACAAGCAAGATAGATAAAATACAGTAAATTAGGAAAAGCTGTGGTCTTAATACTTATCCCACTGGTACTAATTAAAACTTTATCAGAATACTTATGTTTTCTGTTAAACTAGTTATAATTCCAAAATCTTTACTGTTTTGCCTGAAAATTAGCAATTAATCTAATATGAGCCTTCTAAAATTCAAAATATAGAATACCATCCAGTCTGCATCATCTACAGTACTCTAATGACATAGATTCTGGCATAATTAAAGTAGTCAAGTAGAAATACTTACACTTATATAGTGCTTTTCTGAACACTCCACTCAAAGCGCTTTACAGATAATGGAGACTCCCCTCAACAACCACATATGTGCAGAATCTACGTGGATGATGTGTTGGCAGCCATATGTGTTGGGAGGGGATTATTAGGAGGCCATGAATGGTAAAGGCCAATGGGAAATTTGGCCAGGACACTGGGGTAACACCCCTACTCTTTTTGAGAAACACCCTGGGATTTTTAATGACCACAAAGATTCAGGACCTCAGTTTTACATCTCATCCAAAGGAAAGCACCTTTTTTTTACAGTATTGTGTCAGTTATAGTTCGCAATTTATATTATCATAATATGATTAGCAAATACTATAGAATCTGCAGATTAAAATATTTACACAAAATTCAAAACACCTAGAAGACATTTAATGTATATAAGTGAAGAGCGTAAAGTTACCTATGGGTAACAAAGACATAAATTATAAATATAAGATGGGAAATACTGATCTTGAAAAGCTACTTATTAAAAGACCGTGGTGTTTATGTTGACACATCATTTACATCTACAAGAGAATGTGGGGAAGCAATGAAAAAGATGTAGTGATGTGGGGGTTTTTAATTTACTGTAGCAATTAGAAACTGTTAGGAAAACACGGTGGTAATGGTGGATGGAGAAAAAAGAGAAAACATATAGTAAAATATTAAATATCACCTATGTGCCAATAAGTTTTGCATAACAAACCAACAACAGCAGTAGGCTAGAATTGTGAATTCATCTTGTCACGCCCTCTGTAGCCAGAGGGCGCTCCTTCTCTGTCCTGTCTTTTGTTTCCGGTGCTTTGCTGTCCTTCCTGTGTTTCTCTCTCTCTGGGGCTATATATTTCTGGGCCTTTCATTTGCCTTCACTCAGCATTGACGTTCGGATGTCCTGAAACCCGCCTAGCACCAGGTCACCCCTAGTCTGCTTCCTAAAGGGCATAGGTTTCTATACGGCATTTCCTGAACAGCTGAGCCCGGGCTAATCCCCGTCTCGCCTCTATGTAGGGTCTTTTTAGTTCTCCTGCCATTCCACGGTTTGTCCTTTCCGACATCCATGACAGAATGCTGAGCCATTTTCGACCCTGCGAGCGGAGCCTTCTGTTTTTTCCACAGTTTTTTCTTTTTCTCTGGGCTTTTTTTCTTCAGTTCTTCTATTCGAATCACAGGATGCTATTCCTGACTTCCATGTCTGTGAGCAGGTCATTCTGTGTCATGCTGTTCCAACATACACTCCTGAATACCTGGCTTTCCTCAGGTTGTCTCTCCCGGCATTTGTGATTGAATGTTGAGCTGGCTCTCCCATCCTTATTGCTGGATATCACTCTGGTCTTCCGTGTCTGTGAGCGGGTCCTGTACCTGGCTTTTCTGGGGTAGATCACTCCGATATCAGTGATAGGATGCTGAGCCTTTTTCCTCTCCCTTTCTAATTACTGGATATCACTCCGGTCATCCGTGTCTGTGAGCGGGTCCTGTGCCTGACTTTCCTCGGGTTGTCCACTCCGACATCAGCATTAGGTTGGTGACCTTTTTGCCGTTCCTCCATTCTTTTCACTGGATATCTCTCTGGACATCTGTGCTTGTGAGTGGACTACAGTCTGGCTTTCCTCATGTTGTCTACTCCGATATCAGTGTAAGAATGTGAACGTGCCCAGTCTGCGTTATTTTTCCCCCGGGTTTTTTGTTTTTATTCTTGTTTTGTGCTTGGTGTTTTGATTTTTTTCTCTTCCTGGTTTCCCCTTCTATCTGGTCCCCCTGTCCCGTCTGTCTTGGAACTTTTGGTTCCTATCTGTTTTTTTTTGTTTGTCACCCTGGTCTCCCAGGTTTATGTTTGTTGTGGTTTGTGCTTGTGTACTTGTCTTTTTTTTAAAGTCTCTGGAGCCCTACTCGAACCCGCCTTCCTCTACCCCATAAAGGTTTATACCCTGGAGGAGGGGGCAGCTCTCAGCCGTGGACTCCCAGAGGTGTCCTTTCAGTTAAATTAGGTTTTTCCTCCCCCCAGTGCTGTGCAGCTCATTTATTTATATAGGCATTAGGAGCCGCCTATTAAGGGGGGTGGATACTGTCACGCCCTCTGGAGCCAGAGAGCACTCCTTCTCTGTCCTGTCTCTTGTTTCTGGTGCTTTGCTGTCCTTCCGGTGTTTCTCTCTCTCTGGGGCTATATATTTCTGGGTCTTTCATTTGTCTTCGCTCAGCATTGACATTTGGATGTCCTGAAACCCGCCTAGCACCAGGTTGCCCCACTTCCGCTACCTGAGGGCATAGGTTTCTATACGGCACTTCCTGAACAGCCAAGCCAGGGCTAACCCCCCTCTCGCCGCTACGCATAGGGTCTTTTACGCTCTCCTGCCATTCCACAGTTCATCCCTTCCGACATCCGTGACACATCTGCTGTGATATGAAAAGTTGATTATTCACCCAGGGAGTACAAAAATAAGAGATAATAACAGAAGTGTTAAAATATATTGACTATAATATGTAATGATCTACTTCATGCTTCATAACCTCATATAGTTAAATCACATTTACTGTAGATTTTCGTACACAAGTAAGTATGCATATATTATTGTGAACTTAACTATCAAATATGATTGGAATAATAGTTCAACTCTTGAGATTATAATGTGAATCAGGATGTTTTATACTCAAATATCAACTGGTCAAATTTTTCATGATGAGTTTCAATTTCCCTCTGAGATGCACTGTGCTGGGATGGACAGTGAGCTCACTTGTCAACTGCTTGCTCTGGAAGTGTCCCAGTTCAGAGAGAAGAGAAAGAATTTTCCCTATCGTTGCTGAGCACAACTGTACAAGGAATTTAGCATTATACTGAACTTCAGTCTTTAAAACAATCTGTGCACAGCTGTTTGCTTGGATTCATGCTGGCTATAGCTTTTTACGGAATATGATTGGATATTCAAAATATCATCAGAAAGAGTCCAACTGTTTCAATTTTTTGATCAGGTGAAAATAACAAATGGTTTACAAAACACAAGATTTCATCTGTTGCAGAAAGAATATCTAGCACATACTGTAATTCTGTACTTTAGACACATATTTGGGAAAGTCAGAGCGCCAGGCTAGTTGGAGAAAGCAGAGGGTCCAGTGAGTTAACCAATTAAATTAATTGTATATTTCCTTTATAAAGGAGGAAAGCACAGCTGATGATTGGTTATATACAAATCAATACATTTCAGAGGCCAATGTCCTATAGACCCAGAAACAGAATTCTACCCCCTATAATTGGAAACACTATGCAATACCTTAACAGGCCACAAAGAGAAATAATAAAATAATACAAACCAGAACGATATCTCCCTTCCTACAACATATTTGCTTAAAGGTAAAAGGGAATCGACATCCCTTTTCCAACTAAATGTATCACCATCTAAAAGCCAATGTTTTTAATCTGTTAATTTAACAACAGACTACTTATAGATTTAGATTACTTAGCCTGAATCTGATCTCCAAGACTGATCAGAAGAAGGTCTTCTCCCATGGCACAAACCTTACAGGAACAAGAAATATTCTATCTTTCCCTTTTTTCCTTACTTATGCTGTGTTCTATAGATGTTGAATGGTTATTTTTATTATTCATTACCTGTCTTTCAGTAAACCTACAGCTAAACAAACACCTCAGATAACACCCTTTGTTTTAGGTTTTCTAAATAAGACGTGAACTGCAAATGACGCATCAGCAGCTCACAAAAATATTTTTTAAAGTATTTCATTCAGGTGAATTTCTATTCAGTTTCTACAATGTGGAAGTAATTATTTTGAATACTGTGTACAATTTGGGTGTCCGTTACAAAAAAATTAAGAATCACTCCAGAAATGAGTGAGCAGACACATTTCTGGGCTTAAAGTAAAGAGCTACTCTGACTTGTAGCACTGACTTGTTTTCTACATGAAAAGACAATAATTATGAGAGGATCTGATTCAGGAATTTTACAGATTAAAAAGCACTGGCAAAGTAAACCAATGGACTTTACAAGTAGAAAAGCATTTGAAACTGAGAACAGAAGGCTCTTCTTTACACAAACATTTATACAAAAACACAATAAGATCCTCTGATCAATTGAGTACTATCAACCTATAGTAGCAAACTAAATGTATGAGTGGCCGAACCCTGTTTGTAATACTTACTGTATGTACTTATTTTGAAAAACTGTTGAAAAACAGTTGCTTCTCTTGGGCTATCAGAAAGAGATTACCCTGAATTGCCCAAATGGCCTCTGCTTTCTCCCAGAAACTCTAATATCCTTGTGTACATTAAGCTTTTTTTTAACTTTAAAGATACAGATGCATCTTTCACGGTCCTGCATATCATGTAAGTGAGAATGACAAGAAGAATCTGTAACACTCTTATACTTTGTAAATATCCAGAGTCTATGAGACTGCAAAAAAGGATAATCGTTATTTAGATTGAAGGATATAATACTGTGTTTTGTAAATTTTCTTTTGAATGATAAAAAAACTACCCTAACTGGAGATCTATTCAAAGCTTAATCATCAGTAGATATGCTATATTGATGAAGTCTGAAACAACACTGATAGCAAAACACAGAATCATTAGAAATGTATCTACTGTTTTAATAATCCTCCACAGTCAGAGCAAAAACAATTCTATTGTATTGCAAGGAAACAATGTAATGGATTTTTGATTGATGAACGCATAGTGGCAAAAATGTATCACTGCATTTCATAACAAAGACCTTTTACAAAAAGTATCATTTAGTAATCTATGACAGAGAATACATGGCAATATAAACTGTATCTAGATTTATATAGAAAGTAAACTTCAGTTTTTTTATGAGACAGTGAAGTTAATGGAAAGTATTTTTAACTGTACAAAAAAAATTGAAGATAGAGTTCTTATTCCAAATTCTTTTAAACTCTTAAATTCTTTTAAACAGAAAATCACAAACACAAGTATCTCCTGGTGAAAGTAATTAAGTTAACCTTAGCTTATCAAACCTACCACATACCTATTGATCACTGTCACAGTGATGTACTATAGAGCCTTGTAAATTCATATTCATTTAAGTCCCTATAGCTGTGTGTAAATTAGAAGACAAAAATACATCTATACAATGCTACCTTATTAGAATGAGCAGCCTTGATTCTTGAAATAACAGGACTAGCACAATTTTGATTCAGTATCTGAAATGAAAAAAAAATCATATTAAGAGCTGTCAGATTTTCATTGTAATATAAACTCCAAAGCAGAGAAAATTTCAAGACATATGTCCTAATAGACAATATTTGAAGGCCAATCTATTTCTGCTTCAATAATACAATAAAGCACATGCTTCAGACCAAGCAAATTTTGCTACTGTATTAATTTATATATAATACACATACAAAGCAGCATTTTTTACTTTATCTAGACTGCAGATTTGAATGAGTGCAATTGAATTGAATACAACATATCGACTTTCAGCCGGTGTTGCTGACAAACACTACTGCTCTGGATGCAGAACATTGGAACATTTTCTGCACTGAAGTGTCTGTTGCACAACATGTATTTGCCTGTGGCAAGACCAGCAGTTTGCAACAACATGGAAAGCATACAGCACCTTCGCAAACTTCACGATTTTGTGCTTAATTGGAAATTTGTAAAATTCTGCTATGCTGTCAATTAATTTATTTTGTTATAGAGATTTCATACCTGGTCTGGGAAATGGGGACTGCAGTTTCCCTTTAAATTCTTCTAGTATCACAAGCTCATTCTTCCATTTTGAATTCCCTTTGACATGAGCTCATTCCTCCAAGGAATCTACCCTCTTCAGCAGTAAAGCTCCTTATTACCTCAATAGGAGCAACAGTAATGCACAAATTAAGGGATAAAATGAATGCATTGTTAGTATATCATTTTTTATCGTTCCTTTAGTGCATGTTTGTTTACAAAATTGGACAGATGCAGTTACAGTGCTTACTCATACTTGTTACACAAAGCATTGTCCTCTGTATTCTTTGATCTACAGTGTACAGTATACTTTTAAAAATAAATTGTAAGTGTTCAGTCTTCAAACATGTTCTTAAACATCTCAAACTATTAAACTTTCCTTTGTTTCAAACTTTTTCCTTAAATCTGATTGTCTATTGCTTGCTTGTAGAAATAGTTTCCACTTGTGCTAGAAGTGCTAGAACAGTTGCCTTTTTGCAACAGCTGCAATGTTTGAATCTAATATGCTGATGGATGAAATAGCCATGTGAAATATTAAGTATTAAAACACAATGTTTTCTGGTGTGAACTGGTGAGTCATAGATGATCATGTTATATCAGTACAGCATTAAACTTTTTGATGGAATCTTTGACAATACATTAAACAGAAACACAAAAATGCTCATGTACCATAAGGGTCCCTGAAACTACATAGTTCATTTCACAATCAATTTATTAAGTGCAGCTATAAAAATATATTTTTTATACATAATGAAATTCTTTAATACTCACAAAGATCTGTTGAATGTACTGCTAATGACTCATAGACTCAGTCATCACAAACATTTCTCACAGACAATAAAGGATTTCTATCTAACTTTCATGTCAAGTGTGAATTTAAACTTAAAAACAGATACTTGTTAAATTAATTTCTTAAATTATTGATTTATTTGGCTAATGCTTTCATCTAAGGTGAAAATAAGTTAATAATACAACAAATGTGTTATATGGAGTGGAAAATTAAAAATTCAAATTGAGAAAAATATTCATACTGGAATCACAGGAAAATCTTTTGGACCACTGTAGATAATACTTACAGGATTTAATATTGTTCCCTTGAGTGACATTGAAGTGTGATTATTGGGCAGAGTCATCTTTAAACATCTAATTAAACCATTTCCTTATTAAATGTATTGCAAAGTGTCATTACAGTACCTGATAAGAAAACTATCCCTTCATTTTTTTAATTTAAAGGACTACAGAAAAAGTAATGTCTCTTAACAAAACATAAAGGAATATTTTATTATATTTAGGTTTGGAAAGTACAATTGAAAAATAATTGAAGTTTTAAAGGTGAAAAAAATAAAGACGTATTTCCAAAAGAAAATGAATAATGAAGAACCACAAACAATTTCTTTGAAAATCCAGGATCACTTAAAAACCCTACCATCATGCTTGCACACTAACCAGGTCGATAAATAATACAGGACCACACACATAATGATGGCATTTCTCACACTGCTACAGAACTCATTTACATATACTTTAAATACTGTCTAGAATTGTAACATTAACGATAGCCAAACAATGGAAGTGTGAAAACTAGGATCATAGAGCTATGTTTCATGGCTGACAAAGATGGATTGTGAAAGGAGAAGTTGAAAGTAACAGGGAAAAAAAGAACCAATTTCTTAGCTGATTCATTTCTTTATTATTTGCTGAGAGTAAAGAACAAAAATGTTCAGTGGGAGCCTTGCTTATAATAAACTGTCCAGAGTTCACTGTCCTGGTGGTCTCACTCTCATTTCAGCCTTAATCATTAAACCCAGAACCGTATAATAGAAAAGACCCCCTTTTAGGGGACCACACTCAGTTTGCATGCTGATTTCTTCAGATCAGAAAAATGCTGTTTTGGGGAATAGTCACCCTGAGTGTGTGTAATGTCCCAGAAAAAAAGAAATTCTATTTGGCCCAAATGAGAAAACACACTATTGCCCTTTCCTTTGTATTGGTTACTGTATATAAAAAAGAGGGGATTCTAGTTTTAAAAAAGGGACATTTTCCTTGCTCCAGCTGACAAATGAAGTACTAAGGAAAAAAACTTAATGGTTCTTGAACACTGGAGGAACTGTGTTGTTTGCTTTCAAGGCACATTTGCTCATTTTAGAGTGTCTTCCTATTTTCTTGCTAGGGGATCTGAGTGACACTTTTGTACAGTACCCTGTTGTATCTTCACATGAAGCAAAGAATGACAAAGAGGCGGGTGTGGAACAATGAACTATATATTCAAGTTTGGTTGTACAGAACATTACACTACCGATCCGACATCTCACTCTCACTCTAGCTCCCCTCAACTGTCCCCAAGCTCCCCAGCTCTTCCCGGTTTTCTCCTTTGCTTTCTGGCGCAAAAACTATAACAGCCGGGTGACTCCTACAGCTTAGGAAAATGAGGTAGACCCATCTGATGGACTATTACTTGTAATTCCAAATAATACTTATACATTTATTTATATATATATATCACTTTACTACATACAGCACTTTCTCCTTTTTCTAATCACAGTCATACTGAATTGCATTATCAATATGCATTATGGGCAGTATGGAAGTGCAATGATTAAGATTGCTGCCTTGCACCTCTGGGGCCCAGGGTTTGGCTATCTGTGTGGAGTTTATATGTTCTCCCCATTTCTGTAAAGTTTCTACCTGGAACTCTTGTTTCCTCACACAATCCGAAGACATACTGGGAAAACTGTGCCTGGTATGTGTGTGTTTATGTCTGTGTCTGCCCTATGATGGATTGCTATCCCATACTCCAATGCTTGCATGTGTTGCTTGCCAAGGCTCTGGCTTAAATGATGTGTTCAGCATTGACAAGAAAAACTGCAATTGTTTGTGTGTTATTAGTTTAAGCAGAATGTGTTTGTCTATTATAGTGACTTAGTTGAATATCAGATCACATTTTTATGAGTAATTAATGCAGAAATCCAGGTAATTCCAAAGGGTTCACACACTTTTTCTTGCAACTGTATATTACTATGCAAAATTTTAAGCTGGGTTGCAATGTGCTGATAGAATCACCTTCATTAGCTAAACTTTAAATTCTAGGCATTGTTAGATATCCTTCCCCAGAGCCATTGTGTTCAACACATATTAAAAACTCTACATTCGCATCACTACCCATATTCACATAGGCCTTCAGGCAGTGTAGGTCCTTCTGATAGGCTGATAACAACTAATGCTATTGTAGCACGCAACTGTAGGTACAAATAAAGGTTATTTCCTTGCAAAAAAAAATAGAAAGAAAAAAGGGAAAGAAAATTGACCTTTACTTATTCCTTTGTAATCAACAAACATTGATTCGGACCCCATTTCAAACCTAATGCTGTTTTAAAATTTCAGTTTTGCACAAACCAATTAGTCTATAATGTATCATTTGCATTGTGGACCCACTTTTCATCAGTTCTATGTATAAAGTGATAAATATAAGATGACCAATATGTTTTCAAGAAACCCTGTAAAGATTCTGAATTTTTTTAAAATATTTTTCTGAAGTTATGTAAAGTATGTACTGTAACTATACATTCAATTTGCCAGGATTACTGTATCTGGGTCCAAATATTCATGGAATAAGCAAAAGGCAGAAAAAAATAATGGTCTGTTAGCTTTCTTTCTTTGATGTCTTTTCTGCACTGTAAGCTTTCGAAGATCATTCTTTCTCAGCGACATTTTGAAGTCATAGTAACCGAAAGTTGGATTCACACTTCGTGACTTTAAGTGTACCACTAATTAGTTACCCCTTGGCTAAATTGAGATCACCTTTTCAACTAAATCTTAGTATTTCACTGGATGGTCACTCACAATGTCACAAATATTTTTGATGTTTTCTGTCTGCTAAAAAAAGAACCTAACCTGAGTGTGAACCTATCTCTACTGCCAGTTGTTCTCTCCAAATGAGATATTGAGTGTGTGAGAATGTCTCGTATTAAACTTTTCTGAGTATTACTTCTGAGCTGTGGAGGGAATATTGAATGTGTAGTTGCCACAAGTTACAGAGTTTTTTTAAACTTGTATTTTATAACAATTATGTGGTTCACATACAGTAGATCTTTGAAAAGTTAAAATTTACTGTACTTACAATTCATGCTTTGTGCTGTGGCACAATTGCTTTACAATGGCATTAGTATTATAGAATTATGGCTCTACTAGGGTAGAGCTACTGTGGACAAAACCTCAGAAGGACTCTCCTTCCATCAAATATAAAATGTCAGAGCCAAGTACAGTAGAAAAGCTTTGAATGAGACAGTTATCTTTGCCATTTTACCCAAATCTCACTGTAAAAAAGGTTAAAGCATGTCCCATTATGGTTGTAAAAGACATTCAAGCTATTCTATATAGTTAGGGGGAGAATAAATGAAAGAAAGATAAAGACCATACCAAAGCCACAGTGGCTCATTGGCAAGAGTTTATCCTGGTCTCACAGCATTAAGAAAATTAGAGAGTGCAGGTGTCCCCCATTATTAGTTGTTCAGTATATAGGTACAGCACTTTGTTTCACACTTACAGTACATCTTTGATAAATTGAGGAACTTGATATAAAACATCCCAGCACTTAAGTCATTTATCAAGACAACAAAAGCGAGAAACATACAGCAGGCGGTTTGTAGATTGTTTTGTTTTATTTAAACAATTTAAAAAAAATAATTAAAAAATATTGTGAAGAGTACTGTACATGTGTCTAAACTGTATCTTATAAATGTATCTGAAGAAAAGTACATTATTCCTTATTTATATTGATTCCCTTAAGTCATTTCACTATAAGTTGCTTTATTTAGGAATGTACTGTAACCTGGACTTATTAATAGACACTTTATTTATAAGGGAAACAAAAAAAAACTTTATATTAAATCACACTAAAATTAATATCTTGTTCTTACACCAGTTTGATATGCAAGCAAATTCTAAAAAATTTCAGTTATATACTCCATATAATTAGGGAATGCCAAGAGTACACATTTTTCTTCGGCGCAGAGTGATAAAAAACTAATTGCCAGGTGCCAAACTTAAAAAGTATAAACAAATATTTACTTTCCAATAATTTATAAATACATACAATAACACACATTTTAGACTATTACTACAGGTATTTAAAAATATGTGACAATCAGAGCACGGCTTTCTATAGACAAGGAAAGAGAACTCAATGAAACATTTCAGTCAAATTTTAAAGATGACAAAAAAACTGATGGACATAAAGAAATAGTGTACTTTAAACTTTGGAGCATGAATATTATTGGATTGTTTGGGTATGGAAAATGTTACAGGAACCGTAGCAATGAGTTAATGAGAAGCACTTATAGTATCATGCAAGAGTCAGCTCTTGGATATGCAGTGTTTTGCAGGAACACTGATGTAGAATTAAGTGAATTAGAAACATGTATGGTGCAGGCAATGAAACGCAAGTCAACAAACAGCCACCAGCTCGCTTGAGGCTGGGATTCTGTGGTGGGCAACAAACCTAGAAAGAATAGCTGGACATGAACTGTCATAATACAGGAGTAGGATAAGTATCAGTCGTAAGAGATGTAATAATGAAGATAGACAGGGGCTACATGTGCAGTGGGCTGGATTCTCCATGAGAAATGGAGAGAAGAGGGAAGAAGAGAGCAGAGTGAGTGGTCCAATGAGTGTAATGGAAAGTTACTGAAGAAAAGTGTTTTATCCTAAAAATGTCGTTTACGGGCAGAGCTGTGTTGCAAAAGCAGCTGGATTCTATGAAGAAAGTGTGATTGTACCCACCGAGTCAAGGGCACAGGATGTTCTAAGTATATGTTTATCTCTGCACCAGCAAAAAGGCGATGCAAAACTGCATGTAGCTGTCTTCTCTGTCCTTGAAGGCTAAGACCTATAAGGACTGGAAAATTACTGCCTTGCCTGTCTTTGTATTACTAACCAAACATAATGAAGTAAACAGGTTGAGGTGTTGCATCAGTTAAGTGTATAAAATAGGGGACCTTTCTTTATTTTACTTTGAAATCAGCTCCCACTTGCTGCACACACTAGTGGTTTCTGTTTTTCCCTATTGCGCAATATGAATAAATGCCACTGAGTGAATGAGAACACCTTTCCTGGCTCTTCTTTGATAAAGATTCCTTGACATGAGACCAAACACAGAGTGCAGAGCTGTGAACAGCAAGTAAGTCTGCATACGTAAGAGGCTGCAGATGCGAGATTACAATCTGACTTCTTCCTGAAATACTGTTTAACAGGGCCATAAGAGACACACATTCTTCATACTGTATAGCTATTCTTGAGAAATGGCAGGGCATATTGTGTTTTTTTCACCATTGACTGCACAGCAAAATAAGCCTTAATATTAAGCAATCATTTCTGCTGTTGTCACTGTTATAATTGATATTAACCTGACCTGGATGGGTTTCTCAATTCATAAATGAATTCTAATGTGCTTCAGTTTCTTCATTATATTCATCTTGCATTGTCAACATCTTATTACAATCTTCACTTCATTCATCTGTACTTTAAACTGTATCACCAGATTAAATATTGGCTACTAATTGCTTTAAAATATTTCAAATGTAAATAACTTAAAAGAGAAAATAACATTAGAGACTGAACCTCAAACCAATATAAAAATAGTACTATGTGTTATCAAAAATGCAAATGCTGTCATAAATAAGATAAGATAATATTTTATTGTCCCCTGAGGGAATTTTTTTTATGACCACATTGCGACCATTATGACATAATGACCACATTAAAATGAGGTCAAATAAGTCAATTTCTTTCCATTAATCATAAAATTATTTCTTGTTTTTTTCACTTTTTGTATCCCCTCTATTGCATTAAAAAATGTATTAATATTGTTCTTCTCTGTGAATCAAGCTAAATTCCACACACAAAGACATCAGTACTCTATTTTATACAGTGATTGGTGTAATGACTTAATATATGTGCTTCATTTTGAACCTTTATGAAAATTAGAACTATGGTGTTTTGTTAATACATGACAGTTAATCATTTCAGAAGGCTGGGGTTACACAGGCTAACATTTGAAACTTTGGGTGTGAACAGCTATAGTATATCACCCACCCTACTTCTTAAATTTAGTCCCAAGTGACTCTTACTGTTACTACAACAGTATTAGACATGTTTTAACAATTCTGCAATTATATAAATTATCAACAAAGAAGTAACTGGAAGAGTTACAAAAATGTAATTGAATACTCACACCATGAAGCTGGAAAGTTTAGCCTGAGGTCAAACTGGAAGATTGCTCACAATGGAATAACGTTGACATAGTGGACTTTGACAACTGAATTTGATGATCCTGTTGGATTGTTGAAAAAAATCCATGTGATTTCCAAGTATGGTTCAAACTTTAGCATGGAAAGAGAGCACAGCTTATATGGAGACATTTCTGGAGGCCAAAACAAGTTTATTTGTTTTTTGAGACTTTACAGATGGCAGACAACTCTTACCTATTGTGCCCCACAGTGCTCAAAGTCCTCCATGGTGGATGGACAGTGCCTGTTTAACCTCAGCTCAGGAGACAAATGAGTGAAAGCATTGTTTAAAACTCACCTTCTGAGGTTTTGTGACACATTCCTGACTCAAAACATCTGACATTTGCAGAGCATTGCCATCACTATTTTTTTGCTGTTCTGTTATATTTGTTATGGAAAATTGTTAGCTCAGTGACTGTAAGTTTCCTCTAAGATACTTGTCCTACTGGAATATACTGTAGCGCATTCGCCCGGCACTCCAGCCGAAAAGTGCCCAGCTGGGGCAGGACGGGAGTAGTAGTGGTCAGAGTAGGGACTAGGAAAGCCAATGACCAGTGCAGCTGACCCACTGCAAAACGGGCATACTTCCCTGGTTTCGCACCCCTGTTATACGTGTACCCAATTGACACTGTATCCCTGTGTAACTACCCGAATAGACCCCTGTGTGCTGCTCTCTCAATTCAATTCAATTCAAGGTGCTTTATTAGCATGACCGATGGCTACAATCAGTGTTGCCAAAGCAAATAAAATAATGAAATTCACGTGAAACAAAACAAAAAATAAAATTAATATAAAATCTACAGACATTTACAACAATGACATATTATAAAATATTTACATATACTGTAGACAGAAGGAGCATTATTGGGAGACAGACTCACTGTTCCTCAGGCTGTGACAGGAGAAAACATACTGGGCTGCCTGTTCAACTGAGTTCCCTCCTCTCTCTCCCAGTAGGATTGGGACCCGTTGTGATTCTGACAGGTGTGGGAATTCTGGGACTACTGTAGATTTCTGAGTTTAGGAAAGAATGTTTCTCTAATCCCAGAGTATCTGTCACAGTGCAGTAGGAAGTGCACCTCTGTCTCTATTTCTCTCTCTCTCCCTCCCTCCACACGCGGGAGAGAAATAAATAAATGAAGCGCTGTTTTTCACTCCTCAAAGTCTGAGTCACTATGTCCGTCCTCACCGAACCCGAATTCTCTACTATACTTTGATAGTGTTTAAATACATCATTTAGCTGGTCCTAGAGGGTCTGAAGGCTTTCAATATAGCTCAGCTCTTAACTGGTACTTTGAAGATCCCTAAAGTAGAAAACCTGCAGAAAACGCTGGCCCTTCACCACCACTGATTTAAAGCTACTAATACTTAGTAGAGTTCATGACAACCCAGAGCCCATCCTGGAAGTATGGGGCGCAAGGGGTCACTTTAGTCAGGATGGGACTCAAGGCCAACACAGTCCACACATGTGAGATCAATGAACTTGGAGGAAATGAGAGCACCAAAAGAAAACATTTCTGGTTGTGGGGAAAGGAACCAAACTGCATAGACCAGAACTGAACCTAGCAACCAAAAGCTGTGAGACATTACAGCTAACTACTAAGTCACCATGCTTTTCGGTTTAAATGCGTTAAATAATATCATAATTTTTGCTTAATTTGTTTGGCAGTTTAGTACAGTGGGATTCTTTTACTGTTTTCCTTATTATATTATTTTTTTTCTGTGTATAGTATAGTACAGTATATTTGAAAATTAGTATAGTATTTCAGTTTTGGGTGAAATTTTGTAATGAATCATGTACTTGATAGACTACAATCAAAGCTGAAGGGTTGCCTATGTGTGGATTCTGCAGATTGGGAATTGTATGTAATGTGTGTCTATAACCCATCTGATAAAGAATTTGTGCTACAAAAACTGCCTTTATTTCTTCCACCCAAGCACCTTTTATATGCAATGGTGAGATGCTATCTATGTTGCTATTAGATCATTATGCCAATTTCAGAAGATTGATTCTAATACATACTCACCTTCCTTTTGGGGTTTTGATACTAAACTATTACAAGACAAGATATTTCATCCATCCATTCATTTTATTACCACTTGTTCTAATTTAGAGCAAGCAACTGCGGCTGTTCAGGAGTAAAGGGAGAGCATGAGCCTAACTTGGCCAGCAACAGGCGCAATGCCAGTACATCCCAGTACATCACCAGACAGACACAAACACAGACACACGCTTCCACCAAGGCAAATTTTCCCAGAAACCAATTAACCTACCAGTATGTTTTTGGACTGTGGTAGGAAACAGAAGTAACTGGAGAAAACCTAGAGAAGAACGTACAAATGCCACGTAGATACAGTAGCATCTTGGGTTGGAAATTGAACCCAGGGCTCCAGTGCCCGTGAAGCAGCAATGCTAACCATTGTGTCTCTGTCCTGATCCTGAGGTATTTCAGTTCAGGCTAATTTAGAGGAGTTTCTCAATTTTAACATCCTCTTATAGCAGATCTTGTCTCATACCAAACTTAATTAAAGATAACTCCACTATTTGCCTCACAACTCTCTAGATAGTAGTTTAGTCTTAGTATATTTATTGAATTGGAAACCAAACTGTCAATTTTAGAACATGATCTACATCCACTTTTCCTGATGCTACTTCATCACTACAACTTTGCAAATGCTTAGACTGTCTTATTCATCAATGTACAGTAGGTAATATATTAATCGTAACTGGCCAAACCATTTACTGACTATTAGAGTGTTTATAATGGGAGCCGGTTCAGACTCCCGTGTAGTGCATATTAAGGACCTTATGCAGACGGTAAAATCTGGATGAGACTAGAGAAGGGCAACAGGGAAACATGACAGGATCAGGACGGGGTGACCAACAGGGAGGCGTGAAAGCAGTATTCCGGTACCCCGGGGGGGGTGGCGCAGGTGAAAAAGTCCAAAACAATCCGGAAGGGGAATCCAGGAAGCAGTCCAAAGGTCCATAGCCAGGAGATCCATCCAAAGATACACAGGAACGTGGACGAGGAATCAGGAATTAAGAAGTTAAAATCATAAAGGAGCCGGGTGCTCCGAGCCCCTGACCCAGATAGCCAGGATAACACCTGCCCTCGGGCTACCCACAAGCCCAGGGAATAGGCAAGCCTTGTGGCGTCCATCTTCCAAAGCTGGGTGTAGCGGTTCGGAAGCACGGAGTTTAAATAATACACACAGAACAAGTGGCAAGTGAACATAAAAAAGGGTCAGAGCGCCCTCTAGATGAGGGATGACGATTGTGACACTGTTATGTTAGTTTTATTAACATTGTACCTATTATTATGATGAAATAATAATAACCCCTATTATTTACAAACATTTCACAATTTAGGTAAAATATTTCCCATATTGTCTTTTTGATAGTTAAAATGCCAAGCTATATGATAAGCTGCTATCATGCTGTGTGGAGGCTTGTTTGGCCGCATTAATACATGATTAGACAGGCTTCATTATAGGGTTTACATCTGATAATTTTTATGGTTTCCTGCTATATGCCTCCCCCTTTACCATATTTTCATTGGATATCAAGAGGACTTTTCACTAGCCCAGTGGGAATAGCAATTGTCTGTTCTAGATCATACGGATCCCAGATCAGGTTTCATTAATGTTTAAAATTTTCCATACCTACCACATGGCAATGTCAGGTGTTCATCCCAGTTTGCTATATCTAAAGACCCTCATCAAGAATGCCCACTTTCATCTATGTTGTTAGTCTTGTCTTTGGAACTGTGACAGGCAGTCAGCGTGAGTCACTACCTAAGAGGAGTCAGCTGTCAGATGCTGTACTCCTGATACCTGACAGTTGAGCTCCTCTGTATTTAATGGCTTGCATCTTCACAGCAGGTGTGTGAGGTAGTAAGAGCAATAACACACACCAGGACTAGAGTTATAGCTAGACAGCTAAAGAGAGTCCGACTAACCTTTTGCCCAAGATGAACAGAAGGATTTTCAGGTTCTGGTGTGGAAAACAAAAGGTGTGCTGAAGTGCCTGTTTCAATTGAGACCTGAACTGTGCACTGTTAGTCTTCACTGTTCTTGATCTACTCCTGTAGCAGATATTTTTAATCTACTCTGAAAACATTTGCTCTTTAAAGCATACAGTATACCACAAGTGCAATATTAAAGGGACCCTCAGAACATTACATAATTAACCCTGCATTCATATTCAGAAATCAGCTCATTGCATACTAATTAAATACTATTACATACAGTATACAGTATGGGCTTGTGCTGCAATGATTACTGTTTTTAATCATCTCAAATGGATTCAAGCTTTTATAAGCAGAATTTTGCATTATTTCTCCCTAGGACACACTTTTTATTTCTGCCATTGAGAATCATCATTCATCTCATGCCTCAAAATAAAACTGCTGTTGGTCCCTTTTTTTAAACTCTTCAGCTCTATTTGTTTCAGGAGTGATTTTTCCAGTAGTCTGTTGCATAACATCCTGGTATCACTTTTTTATGTGATATTTCAATCTAACAACATACAAAAGACATGTTTGGGAGGGTAAATATGTCAGTTTTCATTAGGATTATCCCCATAATAACACATTGACTTTGAGAATGACATATTTGGATGGATTTGGGTTAATTCCAAGTATGCCAATAACTTGGCTAATTGTACCCATTGTTACATAATCCTTATGCCAAACAAACACAAGTACAGTACAGTAGTGAAACAACAGCTTACATGTTTTACAATAACTTTTTTTCTTTTTAACATTTTAAATAATTTTCTTTTGAGAAAGCTGAGTCTGTCGGATGCCTTTTAAACCATTCACCTTAGTACAGCAGGATACGGACAATAAGTGCCTAATTATAAAGCTATGTTTGGGAGTCATGTCAGTGATGGTGTTTCAGCAGGTTTTTATTTAAACTCAGCTCAGTATATTTATATCAGGAAAATGACAAAATCGTTTTTTGTAAGATTCAGGTAAATTTATTATACTAATTACAATTTATCATCCGCAAGACTGATCACTTTAAAAGTCACTGGCTAGAAGCAATGCAATTTGCAAAGCATGTTTTGCCCCATATTGTACATTCTGTTCTGTCCCATTCATCTCATTGAGCCTGCATACACACACGTCTATCTATTGGTCTCTATGCCCTTGCTGCCACTTGAGGGAAGCAACTGAGGTCCACGTACTTAATCAGAGTATTACTATACAGTCAGGTTACTACAAATACTACAGTTCTATAGTGGGCAGAATTCCCTATCAAAACTATCACTTGAAGTATACTTGAATCTCCTAATCAATCTACTTTGATTAAGTGCTGTGACTTGTAGTCTTACAGACCATGGCCCATCGTTAATGAGCTGTAACATCTTGCTAGGTTAAAAACAATTGTGAAAACCTCAGATAACTGGTGCCTGTGCACAGAGTTTAGCCCCAAACAGCTTACTGATAGTATGAAGTGTAAGAGGACCCGGGGAAGGGTCATTTATAACTGGTATTTCCGGAACAAAACAGTGAAAATACTCGATATAGACCTAGGCAAGATGGCCACCCAGGATAACCAGCTGACCTGCTATTGGAAAAAGCCTATGCAACGAAACAAGGAGACACAGCTGAACTACATCAGGAAACAGGATATAGATGCCCCAGAAGCGATGAGCCGGCGCGGAAGCCGATAAGGTGAAAGCATTTCGGAAGAAGGAGAGATTTAGGATTGTGCTGGAAGGAAATTAAGAATAAAGGACTATTGGATACGATTTATGACTAAGATTACGGATTATGGCTTGGATATGGTGCGGAGTAGTGTGGATATACGGACTTGGAAATTTGGATCGTTTAAGGATACTGGCAATGGATTACGGAACTGATTTGGGGAGACGGACAGACGAAGAACAAAGAAGATCAGTGTGGTGTGGGTTACATCTCTTTTACACCTGTGTTCCCCCGGCGACACCACAATTGGTGGAGGATGCGGGCACCTCCCGCTCAGGATTGAGAATCGAAGAAAGCAAGTTTTTTTTTTGTGTGTGTGTGGGTTTCACTTTGCGTGTGTGGAGAAAAACCATGGAACAATTAATACAGCAATTGTCTCAGGCCACCCTCGCCCAATTTCAGGTTTTAAAAGGACAGCAAGAAGCTATCCAAGTGCAACGGGAGGCGAATCAAATTCAAAGCGAAACTAACGAAGGAATTATAGAGGAGCAAAAATTAGTACTGGAAAAATTGCACAGATTAGGGGAAGAAATCCGGCAGGCCCCAGTAGTAGGGAGAGACACCGTTCAGGTTGAACAAATTGCGCTACAAAAGATGACAGAGCTTGATGATGTGGAAGCGTATTTAACCACCTTTGAAAGAACTGCATCTCAAAATGCATGGCCCAAAGAGCAATGGGCCGGGAGAGTAGCCCCTTATTTAATTGGAGATGCCCAAAAAGCCTATTATGATTTAGAGAAGAAAAGAGGAAGATGCAGAGAATTATGAGACTCTGAAAAAGGAGATTTTGGCAAGACTAGGGGTAACCATGGCAATACAAGTGGTCCTGTTTCACAATTGGAGATACCAAATGGACAAGCCTACGAGGTCTCAGATGTTTGACCTGGTACATCTGGCAAAGATATAGCTCCAGCCAGAAGAATTAAACCCAAGACAGGTGGTAGAAAGGGTGGTGTTGGATCACTTTGTGAGGAGTCTGCCTGTTCACCTGAAAAGGAAAATAAGTGAAGGGGATCCCCACTAGACACTAGATCAGGCAGTGGACTTAGTGGACAGACACCATGCCACAGAGGCCCTGATTAGGGAGGAAAAGGGGGACTTTCGAAAAGAGGAGAGAAGAAGCCCCAAGAGTCTGGAAACCGAAATTAAGTATCGGCCGATAAAGTACAGTGATTATCGTGGACCTATACAGTTTAAGAAACCTTTTGGGAAAGGTCAGACTCAAGGCCCCGACCATGGAAAGAAACCCAACGATGTTTTAATTGTCAGGAAGAAGGGCATTTTGCCAGCCATTGCCCTGGCCTGTCCGAACCCATGCAGGTAGACCCCAAGGACGAAGCCACCTTACAGCACGGGTCCCAACCTGCGAGGATCCCCATCTTACAAAAGTCGAGATAGGGGGAGAACCCGTTGAGGCCTTGTTGGACTCCGGCAGTACTGTGACCCTGGTGACCCCTACAATACTTCCAGGAGAACTGGAGATCCGGAGAACAGAGGAAATACCTATTACTTGCATTCACGGGGACACCAAGGTCTATCCGACGGTAGAAATGAGCATCTCTACGGAACAGGGGACCTACCAGGTTCAACGGTAGGAGTGGTTGAGCAGTTGCCTTACCCTGTCGTACTGGGACGAGACTGTCCCCACTTCCTCCAGATTTGGAACACTGTTCCTAGGCAAAGACCAATCCCCTGCCCTGAAGACCGGGGTGACACCCTGATGAGATGATCCCACAAGAAGGAGGAGCTGAACTTGGAGTTGAGTTTGAAAATATGGATTTACCGGACTGGGAACCCCCAGAACATCGTGGTAATTTTAGGTCGGCCCAATTAGAAGATGGAAACTTGAGATATGCGTGGGGACATGTCAGGAAAATTGATGGGAAGTGGTGTACTGATCCTAGTACGGTGAGTTGCCCATATTTAATGACAAAGAATAATCTCCTCTCTCAGGTGCAGCAGAAAGGACAGGAAGAAGTGGAACAACTCCTTATTCCCCGGGCCTACCAGATAAAGCTCCTCAACTTGGCCCATAGCCACCTCCTGGGAGGACACCTGGGGGTAAAGAAGACGTCCGAGAGACACCTCTCTAGGTTCTTTTGGCCAGGGATCTATAAGGCCATCGAGAAGTATTGTCGGGAATGCCACGAGTGTCAGAAAAGTGCACCACAACCTTACTATAGAAACCCTTTGATTCCCCTCCTAATTATTGAAACCCCCTTTGAATGGATTGGGATGGATTTGGTGGGGCCCCTGATCAGAACCACCAAAGGTCACCAGTATATTTTAGTAATAGTGGACTATGCTACAAGGTACCCCGAATCCATTCCGTTGAGAGCTGCCACCGGCAAAAACATAGCTAGGGAGCTAGTACAGCTGTTTGCTCGAGTCGGAATACCTAAAGAGATCTTTTCAGTTGATCAGTTGATCAAGGGACTCCTTTCATGTATAAAGTCATGCGAGACTAATGTAAGCTACCGGGTATACAGCAGATCCGAACCTCGGTCTATCACCCTCAAACCAATGGTCTAGTAGAATGTTTTATTTAGACCCTGAAAAGCATGCTGAGGAAGACTATGCAAAAGGATGGGAAAAATTAGGATCTCATGTTCGCGGTTCGAGAAGTACCGCAGGCCTCGACCAGATTTTCCCCATTTGAATTATTATACTCTCGGGAAACCACGGGGCCTATTGGATGTGGTCAAAGAATCGTGGGAGCATCAACCTTCCCCTTTACAAACCATCATTAAGCATGTGGAACAGATGAGAGAAATAATAAATGTTATTGATCCCATAGTGAAAGAAAACATGGAGAAAGCCCAGGCTCAACAACAACAAATTTATAATAGGGGAGTGGTTGCGAGGCAATTTCAGACTGGGGACAAAGTACTGGTCTTAGTTCCAACCCAAGAGTGTAAATTCTTGGCATCCTGGAAGGGGCCTTATGAAGTGGTGGAAAAAGTGGGGCCGGTCAATTATAAGGTCAAGCAACATGACAGAAGACGGCAGCATCAAATCTACCACATCAATTTGCTGAAGAAATGGCATGGTTCTGAAGTTCTGCTCACCCACTTTTCCCCTGACCCTCTGGAAGAAGAAACGGGTGCAGTAGCCATGGGAGACCTGGCTCCAGCACAGAAACTGGAACTACAAGAATTCCTAACCCAAAACAAAGATGTTTTTTCCCTGACACCTGGTCAAACCAATCTTATACGACATAAGATTATCACGGAACCAGGGAAGAAGGTAAGGCTACCCCTGTATTGAGTGCCAGAAGCCAAAAGGAAATTGATTAAAGAAGAGGTGGGAAAAATGCTGGAGATGGGAATAATCGAGGAATCCCATAGTGAGTGGGCCAGCCTGATAGTTCTGATCCCCAAGCCGGATGGAACTATTCGATTTCATAACAATTTTAAAGGTTAAATGAGATCTCGCTGTTTGATGCATACCCCATGCCCCGTATAGATGAACTAATCAAGCGATTAGGTAACGCCTGATACATCAGCACCCTTAATCTTATGAAGGGATATTGGCAAGTGCCGCTGGCTGAAGAAGATAAAGCCAAAACCGCTTTTGCCACACCTGAGGGACTATATCAGCATGGCGCTACCGCACCGTTTCAAAGATTAATGGACCGAATTCCGAGACCATATCGTGATTTTGCAGCCGCCTACTTGGATGACGTTGTGATCCATAGCACGACATGGGAACAACATCTACAACACCTGGAAGCAGTGACTGGACCGTTGCGAGCAGCAGGATTAACAGCCTACCCAAATAAATGTTGTCTGGGGGCTTGGGAAGCCAATTATCTGGGTTATACGATCATGAGAGGATTGATCATGCCCCAAGATCAGAAGGTGCAGTTAATTAAGAACTGGCCCAAACCTGCTACTAAGAAGCAAATCCGAACATTTTTGGGACTGGCAAGGTACTATCGATGTTTCCTTCCAGGGTTTGCCTCCATTGCTGCCCCTCTGCACGACTTGAGGAAGACGAGCTGTCCGGAGAAAAAAAAATGGACCGATTTAGAAGAGAGGGCCTTCCGAGACTGAAAAACAACTCTCTCTTCTCAACCCTTCTTACAGGAACCAGACTTCAATAAACCTTTCATGGTACAAACTGATGCTTCTGACACTGGAATTAGAGCCATAGTCTCACAAGAAATTTAAGGACTGGAGCATCCTATTTTATATATCAGCCATAAGTTGAATCCGGCTGAAAAACACTATTCTATGATAGAGAAAGAATGTCTAGCGATCAAATGGCCCTAGACTATTGGAGGTATTATTTATTGGGAAGACGATTTATATTATACACAGATCATGCACCATTAACATGGATGTTACAAAATATGGATAAAAATGATAGAATTACACGATGGGGTCTTAGTCTGCAAAGGTTTCAATTCCAAATGGTATATAGACCCGGAAGGAAACAAGGAAATGCAGATGTTCTCTCCAGAATGCACTGTTTGTTTTTTTCTAGATCACCCGAGGACAGGGCTGATCTCAGGGGGAGGGAAAGTAAGAGGACCAAGGGAAGGGTCATTTATAACCGATATTTCCGGAACGAAACACTGAAAATACTCCATATAGACCTGGACAAGAATGCCACCCAGGATAACCAGCTGACCCGCTATTGGAAAAAGCCTATGCAGCGAAACAAGGAGACACAGCTGAACTACATCAGGCAACAGGATATAAATGTCCCAGAAGCGATGAGCCGGCACGGAAGCCGATAAGGTGAAAGCGTTTCGGAGGAAGGAGAGATTTAGGATTGTGCTGGAAGGAATTTGAGAATAACGAACTATTGGATACGTTTTATGACTAAGATTATGGATTACGGCTTGGATACGGTGCGGAGTAGTGTGGACATACAGACCTGGAAATTTGGGTCGTTTAAGGATACTGGCAATGGATTACGGAACGGATTTAGGGAGATGTACGGACGAAGAACAAAGAAGATCAGTGTGGTGTGAGTTACATCTCTTTTACACCTGTGTTCCCCCGTCGACACCACAGAAGGTACTGCTCTCTTGTCAAGTATGATATGCAGTACAGTATTTATACTTTCTGTATCCTTCTTTCTTATTTTTGCCACTCTTGAAATTCAGCAGATTAAATCACCTCATTATCTTTGCCTTATCATTTGCCTCACTAATGAGGTGATTTATTCTTCTTGTACCACTCATAGTCATTGTATCACAGTTAGTCATGATCATCTGTTAATCAAAATAATAAAGTTCCACAATATTTAATCAATATACAAAATCTGTATACTTTATTTCTCAAAATACACACGTATGTGATAAATTTCTTCTGATATTCAGAAACACCATTTCTGGTATTGAATAAATGTGGGTCTTCTAGTTCACACCAAAAGAAGGCTCCAAGTCTGAAATGCCATGTTTCTTTTCTTCTTTTCAGCATGGAATAAAATGTTACTTGCTCCTTTGCAGCCTACGCATGCTGATGCTGCTACCTTCTTAAACTCATTCAAAAAAAGACCTGATATGGAATTTGTGATGGTTTAAATTTCAGTTATATCCTTTACTAAACTCTATATGCTGTAAGTTACATATAGTAACTGTAAAAAAATTGCATACACCTGGTCACATCTACAGCTTTAAATATGAACCAAACCTGAATGCACAGAGCATTTTGGTCTGTTTTGAAGTTGGATGGAGTTAACTGCAAGGCAAATGTTGACCTAAACTGAATATGTAACGAAAGAGTTCAGATCTGGTGTTCAGCTGAAAGAAGCAAAACATCTGTTGTAATTGGCTTTTTTGTATTTTGGAAAGGAGGAAAATCAAAAATGTCAGACCTAAAAAATGTTGACCTAAACTGAATATGTAACAAAAGAATTCAGATCTGGTGTTCAGCTGAAAGAAGCAAAACATCTGTTGTAATTGGCTTTTTTGTATTTTGGAAAGGAGGAAAATCAACAATGTCAGACCTTAAAAATGTTGACCTAAACTGAATATGTAACAAAAGAATTTAAATCTGGTGTTCAGCTGAAAGAAGCAAAACATCTGTTGCAATTGGCTTTTTTGTATTTCGGAAAGGAGGAAAATCAAAAAAGTCAGAAGTAAGGTATTTATGACTATATTTGCAAAGCAGCATTTTCAGTTGTGAATCTCTTAAGGACAAAATATGGAAACAGACAGCACATAGGCAAAGATCTGCGTATACAGTAAGTACAATTAATCTGACATTGTCCTCTATCGTCAAAAAGTTATCAGTGATAAAATCATCTAAATTTTCAAAAAATAACTGATTCTGATCGTTTCAGACTCTAAAAACAGCTTTTTATATGGTTACTAAGGAACTTAATCATTGTATGTCTTTGAATGCAGCAATACTTACATTTAGGATTTTACAAAGGCAGACATTTTTCTCATTATGTTTCTGACTCAAGGAACTTCAAAATCCTATGTTATCTAGATTCCTGATAACGCATTCATGTTGAGAGTTACCACTTTTCCAAACAGTACAAAAAGAAAACAATCTACTAACTTCTAATGGGGAGGTCATGCTCAATTCTCAGAGGACCTCAGCGTCTTCAGGCATTAATTCAAACACAAGAATTAATATTAACCTAAAATTCATTGAATACATTTGATGCATCTCCACAAGCTGTATATGTTTTGCTTTCTGTAAATGAAATAAGTATTATCAAGTATTTTGTGATTTAGGGAGTACTAACCTTGGTAGAGAAGAGCTGTAGGTTTTCTAACACAGCTACAGTATCAGTTTATTAATGGAACCAAATCTTAAGTTCATTAATCAAGCTCATTGTCATTTTTAGCCATTGATAGATGACACCTGTACATCTTGAAGGATTAGAGCTGTTTTACTCCAGTATTTTAATTTTTTAACAGTAAAAGACCTTGAAGAAAATATGTCCAAATGAGTAAATCACTAGATTGATTATGTTAATTAAGTGTTTACACTGCATTGAAAGCAAAAGGCCTTGCAACCCCTGTGAATTTGGCACCAGGCTATGGCAAGATCGATTAAAACAAATACCTTTTAATGGAAAAAGAAAACATTAAATTTACAATTAAGTCACAAACTTTATGAATTGGAAAGGCTGCCCCTGCTGAATAACAAACTGATTCTGTTCTACATTTCTTCTTTAAGGATAAAATCTTTAAAGAGTCCATATTTAGCTTACATTCATGAATTGTCTTTAATTCCAATATCTAATCAGAACAGCAGCTGATATTATGCATATGCCACATTCACTGTTTTATTTATATCAGCTCACCCTGCTGTACTACTGGACAGCCTCAGCTCGATTGCCAAGGAGAAAGAATGAGCACCTGTCTGTAGTGATTAGTCTCCCTGCAGCAGGTGTTCTGAGGGTATTTTAAACCTGTTCAGTCCCCCTCAGCATTCACCACTTCACTCCTGAGCCACCTTCCAGTGTCCCAGCCTCCCAGTGAAGCCCTTCTTGTTCCTGGTTTCCAGTTCTCTTGTGGTCCGCTGGGGATTGCTGTCCGTGGTTGTGCTGTCCAGGGCTTCACCAGGCTGCTGGGTGTGAACTGGATGTTGGGACTCTGGAATGAAGTATAGCTCTGAACTTTGGTGGCTCTTGCCCATCCATGCCTGCCTGTCAACCTTCTCCGCACTTCCATCTCCTGCATTTCAGTCCCTCAGTCTTCCTGCCTGCGTCCCTGGCTGTCTGCCACCTTGTGTGGCCCTCTGACCAGAGGGGCCCAGACTGATCCTGATATGTCCAACGCCCTGTGCATCCTTTACTTACGGGCCTTGGCCCTGGATTTGTGTGGACAGTATTGCCTCAGGATGTCTTTGTGTCATCTTGCCTTGCGCCTGAGGTGCAGTGAGCCGGCCACTCCTCCTTGATTGTGGCACCCAAGGTCTGTAACATCTTTCCATGACCTCCCCATTCCCTGGGGGGCAGTGCCTGGTTGTAACAGTCAATAGCAGTGTCCAGAATATGGGGAAGAAGTCAAGTTGTATCCCTTTCATTCAAATGCCTTCCCTATTTCCCATTGAATCACAGTGAATGTAGATCATCTGTGAAACAAAATACTATCCAAGAGCTACAAAAGCAATTTCAGCTCAACAATATAAATGTGGTAGCATCTTTAAAAATACCAAACTGACAAGTAAGGCACAGTACAGCAAAAGCTAAAATCATGAACATCAAATACATGTACAAATATGTTATTAGAGCTTGGCAGGACCAAAAACTCGTATATGATTTCTACATATAGTTTAAGGACATTATACTGGTACAATCCAGACACATTCATTGCTTTACACATTCAAGCCCCTGAAGTGCAAAGAAAAAAAGTTATCTTAATTGTCTCAATAAGGCAATTATGAATTGAATTAGAAAGTTAAAAGTCCAGCTGAAAGGATGAAGATATACAGTACAGTTGATAACAGTTTTATTGGAAATAAGACATGAAAAGCCATGTATTTCCAGGTTGTTAATTCAGTCATGTACTGTTGGGTCCCTTGGAATAGTATTCACAAAAATTATTCACACAAAAAAGACTAAAGCCACACTGAAGTGTTACAACAAGAAGATAGTAAATGTTCTTGAGTGTTCTGGTCAAAAGCCTGACATGAATCCAATATATAAAATTTATGGTGAAGCTTGATAATTGCAGTCATTAAATACCCCCAATAAACTTTTGAAATGTAAAAAAAGCCCTAGAAAGATGGATAAAATTACACCATCCAACATGAAAAGCTGAAACCTATCTAAAATGGAGGAGAGCAGTAATTAATGTCAAAGATCCTACCACCAAGTACTGATTAAGGAGGCTGAAACTTTTTCACTTAGTATATCTACTTTGCAGGTTTTGCTGCTATTCAAATTCCTTTACTATGAATGTATACATTTTCAGTTTGAACATTACATTTTGTAATCAAAAAAGATGCATTTGAAGATTAACATTTACAGTATATTCCTACAATATATTACAAGCGTGCCTGTACACTGTTTAAGGCCATGGGGAAAGGCTAAACTAATCCAGCTAAATCTTAATTGGATAAATGTAACCCTAGAGTAGACCTATGAATCATGTTCCATCTACTCTAACTGTACTCTATTTCGGCACATATTTGAACTTTAATCGTGTTGGTGAAATTTAAAGTGGACGTTCTCCTGCTCATTTGTAAGACACTGTTCTAGCTCCCCTGTATAGGATGAAGTGGTTAGAAAATGGATGGATGGTCTAGCTCATGAGAACATATTGAATGAGTACAGAAAAGCTCTTAATCACAGAAGGGTTGCTTCAGGCCTTTTACTCATGTTAAATAGTATTTAACAGGATTTTCAGGCTTGGTTAGAAACTATAAAAAACAATAAATTCGAAGAAGATATCTTGAAAAGTAAGTGAAACACTTTAACCTTTGTAAAAAACCAAAACTTTAGTCCTCACCAATAAAATAATGAAGTGCATTTAATAGCATAATTTAATGAGGAAATACTCATTCAAACTCCAGAAAAACTTAATTTTTATTGTTTCTTCAGAAAGAGCGCATAATTTGAGATTTCAACTATGTGGCTGAAAATGACATAAACAATGAGAGAATATGCTAACTTTTGGTACTTTGAAATTTAAACAGATTTTTTTTTAAGGCTGCAGGCATAGGACAAGGTGAAATAGATTTCTATATTACGTACATTTTTAACTCCAACACTTTCTTAAAACCTTTGTGGCCTTAAATCCACCAGTTTGTTAGCAAAACCATATGGTGCTGAACACATGAAGTGAAGTTTATCCAAAGATGTTTAGTTGAGAGGAGGGCTGTACAATTACACTAACTGTCATCCAAATTGAATTGTAACTTCCTTTAATATGATGCAGCAAATGGTGTTGTTTCATGATTTTTGCTTCCAACAGAAAACAAAACAACAGGAATTCTGGTCATCAGGATATTAGATGTCATTGTAAGATGTGTTTTTCAAAGTTTGGTACTGTTTGCTTTTGATTTAACAGAAAAATTGCTTGTCTCATTAGGTGCTGAAGCTGCACAATGGTGATGAAAGGAAATTACAGATGTGTGAGAAAACAGTCAAAGTAATCAAAATAACAATCCTACACAAAAATTAATCTTCATAAGGTGTGATAAAAACACATGATAATGTAAAAAAGAATAAAATAGTCAAAAATAATGAGCAATCCATCTCAAATAACATTAATAATTGAACTGAAATAATTCTGTCATGTGTCTAATTAGACCACGCCATTTTACATTTTGCAAGTGCTATTCTTATACAGTATTTTAGTTCTGAATCCTTGTTTGTTAGATATTTTAGTTTTACTTTTGCATGTGAGACAATTTGAGTTTTTTTGGAAGGAAAGGAATATCGATGGTTAGTTTAAGGAAAACATGCTGCTAAATTATAATTAAATTAGGTATGGTTTTATTATGAAATTCATTATAGCCTTGGCCTATCCTTAGAAAGGAACTACATTTTAGAGGCATTATAGTTGCAGTAATGTAAGTTCTTTTGCTCGAGTGCAGATATTTCTCCATCACCCATCACAAATGCATTGGTGTTACTATGTTTTCGCACACATTCTATTTGGAAAAACAAATCTAGCAAAAACAAAAATTAAAATGCTTAATCAGTGAACTTTTTGTTGAACTTCTCTGCCAGTCACATTGTGATGGGTGGGAGGATATACAGTATGTGTTCACAGGATTGTGGGGTTTTTAAGTGTTACGTTTGGAACACAATGGCTAAAATCAATGCAATGCAACTAATCTCATGAAAGGAATGTTTTAAAATATATTCAACAGGTTCAAACAGGTTCTTTTACAAGTTAATGTGTTACTTTTCATACTAACTTAACACTAACTATGTACTATAGATCGATGTTAATAATTTCTTTGTGAAGTTATTTTCTCCTAAACTGTTCTAAACTTTTCTTCTAAACTCCCTTCCTCTTGTAACGGTAATACATTACTTCAGAATTGGTCCCAACTTCCATCCCTAGAACCTACAAAACCATCAGCCCAGCAGATTGATCATGTTTCTGAAAATAATCAATGCCTATAGACTTGGAAACATAATGAAAATAGTAAATAACTGCAAAAAATATTCAATTAAAAGCTGAAAATAGAACAGAAAGCCAGGGGCATTGCAAATGCTTATGTAGCATACAGCAACAGCCAAGATGTGTGACTGAATACCACCAGGAATTGGATCAGCAAAGGATTAAAGCATCAGAAACTGACATTCCCATTGGAGATCCACATTCAATATAATGTTGCCTTTTCTGCTTTATTTCAGTGTTAAAGTGAATATTTATTTCTTCTGTTTCTCTCCTTGATAATGAAATTATGGAAAATAATGTCACAAGTGACAAGGGAAATGTAGCTCCAGCCTTTCATTTTGAAGATTATTTTTTAGTTTTCATTTCCCTCAGATCAGATAAGATCTAAAAATCTAATGTGAAACAGAATAGATTTTCAACTGAAACAAAATACTATAAAAACATAACTAAAAAGCCATCTGTAATGGTAATTTAAAGATTTTAAAGTTTCAGAAATTAAGTTCCACATCGACCACACTTGTTGGGCAATGTCAAATTACTGCTATATTTATTCCTGATCAATCATTTGTATGGCCAAAGGTTGCTTCATTGTGCTCAGTTCAATATTTTCTAAGGGATTTAATTTGGGCAAATAATGGCATTTAAACAATAAGTAAAGGAAACAAAGTGGGCTAGATGGTCCGCCAATGTGTTCCATTGGCTTCAAAAAGGTCAGCCTATATTGACTGTTTAGAACTGCTATTATCCATAAAGATGTTAAGAATTTCTTGGGATATTGATGGTAGTGATTGCCTGAAACATTCATTGCACTGCTTTGCAAACTAGCCATTAAAATCACAAAATTAAGTTTTAAATTATGAAGTAATATAGGGCAGATCTATTTTGCCCAGAAGTGAAATCTATATATTGCTTTCAAAATATGACATTTTATAAACCGCAGCCCTAAAATTAATATGGTGTTTTATTTTTTCCAGCTTTCCTGTTAATGTTACAAGACCTAATACTTTGTACAGCTATAGTACATGTACCATTAAGGACAAATCAGAAGTTTTAAGAGATAAAAATAAATGATAACTCAATAATTAAAATTGTATCAAAAACACTGTGATAGATAATTGACAGACTATTGTAATAAAGTTTTATATAACAAGATTTAGATAAAGTGCCAGCCCAATCTGAGCATTTGCCTCTTTATGCATTGAAACAGTAACTTTAGTCTAAGTAGTAGCTAGTTCAGAAGTGGACTAGACATGTGGAATTGCAAGATATGTCTAACTGGGCCTCTGACTGAGTGGGGGTCTCCAGAACAGGGTAAGAATAGACAATTTATCATTACACCTGGCTATCTGCATATGGCCAGTTCATTAATTGTCCCAGCGCTATTATCTCTGCCTGCAACGAAGACATCTCCATGGAAACATGCTACTCCCCCTTCCTATAACGAGTCCTGGTTAGAAAAAGGCTTCACAGTGCCAGAGGATTGACACAGCACACACAGAAAGAGGGACAGATGAATGGGACGGAGAATTTGACAAAATATAGATTGCACCACTAGACTAGACACTAGCAGTATAGGGGAGCATAATGGATCACATTGTTCAGATTGGTTGAGACCGTAGACAATTTCTTAGGCCACCAGAAGACTACACAGAGTTTCTTCACTGTGGTTAAAGGGGGCATGCCAGGTTACTGACTGGAGCTGTGTTTTTGGGGAAAGGTGATGATGGACTGCTCCTTTACGACTTTGGTGTTTGTGTAACTGGGGTCCGTAGTGTCCATGTGTATTTGTGAATGCATTTGTCCCTTGTGGGAAATCTGTGTTGTGTGTTTTGTGATTTTGGATAAATAGTGATATATTCTAGGAGTTAGAAGAATAAAAAGAAAAATTCTTGGATATTAATGTCTTGTGCTTGACTGTCAATGCACTGGTAGTTCTGGAAGATATAAAATTGCTAGGTGGCATAGTCGGCTACAAAGCTAAACGATCCTACATTTTGGGATCGAGCCCTGACAGAAAACCTGTTTAGTTGCCTTTTATTATTTTGATCTGCCACATGGTAACCTGTGGTAAATGACTCCTTCATTCAACTAAGATGCCTAATAACGGATTAATCATTGAAATTGGTATTTCGAGCACTGTGGTACGCTACATACTCTACAAGTTTGAGCTCTAGTAAATATAATAGCGGACAAAACCAGTTTTTCCCTGTTTTCCCTGTTTTGCCTGTCTTGCCTGTCTTGCCTGTGATGTGGAGTGCACAAGAGGATATTTCCCTTAGGGTAAAAGGTAGTTGTTGAAACTTTTTATAAAGAGTTCTGCAAATTCACAATGCCTGCATTCTTTTCAGGGTACAGAATGCCACTCTGTTTACTTAAAAGCAGCAATGTCTGGCAGTGGCCTGGAAAGAACCAATGCTTTTCAAATGTGTTTCAGACCTTAAAGATACATTCCATGAGTAGCAAAGTTCTTCAACCTTGTTTTGCATTCTCACTTCAGATTTCAGAGCCTGTCTTGCTTATTTTGTTTTATCCTGTTTGGTAGAAAAAAAACATTTCTGAATTACTTACTGAAAACAGTTCTGTCACCTACAGTACTGTTACTTACAGTCCGCAATCCTAGCAAACTATACAAGTGGTTTTCATCTTAAGGGAAGGCTTTATTAAACAGAATTACTTGTGTGTACTTCATGCCTGTTTCAGGGTCAGTGTGCTCTTTTTATGACACTAACATTTTAAAGCTTCTAGTGTTAGGTATCCAAACCTTTAGGTACAAGAGTGGAGCGCAACGTTCTTCTTATATAATATAGAGTTCCCTGCAAAAGCATCCATACACTTCCAATGATAACCTGTTTTGTTGAATTACTAATGTGTATATTTAAAAAATGTGTACTTTAGTGCCCACGTGGGGTGCACACAACGCAGGCTGGGAACGGCAGCTGAGGGGCGGGACTACCCGTCCGTATATAGTGGGATGAGCTGGAGACACCCTCTTCCCTCTTGTGTCTGTGTAGGTGTGGTGTAGTGCTGTATTTCCCCTGTCTCTATGTGTGTAGCCCCCCTCAGCATCTTTAATAAATGTCCTGCCCACCTGTGCCAGAGCCTCTGGCCTTTTTCTTTCCATCGGCGAACCCCGAGAGCGTTACAGTATTTTAATCTAAATCTGAATTCTCAAACTGAACATTTGTGAGTGAATGCATTAAAATGTCACCAATTATAGTAAAGAACATTTTAAATTTAAAACATGTTAATTGCACAAGTATTGAACTCCCCCTCCCCCAAGTTTAGTACTACCTACTACAATGTAGGTTTAGCCTTGTGTCATGTTTTTGGTCATTATCTTGCTGAAGTGAATATGTGTCCTAGGTTTTCCTCTCAGATTTGTCTTTACTTTGCTTCACTCATTTTCCCTTCAATCTTGGCAAGCTTCCCAGTCTTTGCTGATAAGAAGTAGCCCCCAGAGACTTGATATTTCTGACTCGCGAACATTTTCTCCCCATTAAATATAACTCTTTTAAAGTTGCTATTGACTTTAACGGAAATTTAACTTGAACGGAAATAACGTAGACAACAGAAAAGTCGTGCTTAGATTTCAGAAGTAAATAATATGAGTTAAAGTCAGTCCATAGACTGTGAAATGCACATCAAAATACCATTTATCTATGATTAGTAAGTCACATGGATCAAATAGAAAAGTTAAGTGACTATAACATAATGGAAATTGTGAAGTATTGCATTAGCTGTAAGATGGAAATATTAAACATATACTGTAAATAAAAATGTTTATACTGTACATTGTAATTCAGCTAATGGGGCATCATTAGAAGCAGGTGAATATGATTGCAAGGCACTGTATATTGGCTATAAGTTGTGCTTCCACCCAACAGATACAATCATACACAAGAATATACTATAAATACATGTAGTATATATTGTGATGCCAAGGGGCTGGCCATCACTTTAAAGACATGATACAAGGTGGATCCACAGTGACTGATATGCCCGTCACTGTATGTTGGGAATCTTTCTCACTCATTTTCACTTTTCATACACTGTCCTCTGAGAGTGGTGCTCAGAAACACCCTATTCAGGGTACATACAGTAGGACATGAGGAATGCTTTACTGTTTTCTCATTTTCTTAACCACCGACAGGCCAACATGGCAATGACATACAGTAGACTGCTACTTTACGGGATTTTTCCCCACACCTTGATGATATTGTGCCTGTAGTAGCCTCTGTATTCCAAGACACTCACATCGAACCTCCTGTTTCCTCTCTCACTATTAGTCTATAAATGCATCTTTCTGTAACTCACTCACGATGGCTATTGACTCAATCACTCTCTGTGAGTCAGACATTAGTCTTAATGTCTGCCTAGCAGCTGATGTCTCTTACACCAAGAGGCTGACATTCTCACACTTTCAACTCATCTAGAGCCTTCAACACATCAATCTTGCACACCAGACTCACTTGCAGATGTAGCCATCTAGAATGCGTGAGGTGTCAGTAGGAATGCTGAAATAGGCAATGTGGTGTCATGGACCCTAATGCTGTATTGCTTTTTTATTTTTCTATATTCATATATTCTGATGCAGAAATTCAGTATTCTGTTAAACTGGTGGTGCAGTGAATCCTTTAAGTACCAAACAAATTAAATTCCTTTAAGTTGTCAATCAAATCTGTACAGTTATAAATGTTTATTAACCCATTTGTGCTTTTCTGCTCTAATCACACCATGTACATACTAGTAACAACCAATTCATGAAATACAATGTTTACATTGTTGAGCTAAGATGTTGTTACCATGTTGCTACCACAACTCCAAATGAGATATTGTATGTCCCAATACTGTATAATAATATTAGTTATATGGAGTATGTACACTTTTTAGTAATTTTTGTAAATAGTAATTACTCATAATTTTATGTTAGATCTTAATTAGAAAAAAATATAGAATATAGTATTCCTAGTGGCGTAAAAAATATAGCTTATTTAAAAGCATATAAACATGTAAAAAAAAAAAACAGCCCAGATTGAAATAAAAATTCTGAGTATTTTGGAACGACTTTGACTGTAAGGTGCATTGTAGCTTATACAAATCTGCACTATATTTAAATCCATATATTTAAATAGTTAATATTGCAATTTGCCTTTACATTGTTGAGATGTGCACTGCTCAAAACATTTTAATATAATTTTAATGATCATCTGCAAAAGAGCTGTGTAAATAATTAAGTAGGGAACTGGTAACAATAAGACTGCTCACAGTTGTTTCTTGTTAAATCACCAAGTCTCTACAGCTGTTGTCGCTAAGCAATACACATTTCTCTAACAAGAGGCTCTGCCTTTTGGCATTTCATGCCTCATACTTTACAATATACACAATATATAAAGACAGTGTATTTAACAATGTATTAAGAAATAATAACACTATGATATAAATACTCTATTCCTATAAAAATATTTTTTGTTTCATGGTTTTGATCTAATGCTTCTATGGAAAACAAAGACTCTTCTACGTAAAGATCCAATAACCCTAGGTCACAGTGACAAATATAAACCTACTAACAGAATGATATAAGCCATCATCTGAAAACAGGCAGAGTTCCATAACAAGACTGTACTGTGTTCATAGAACAAAAGCCATGAGAGAGCTTGATGGGCAGCAAAATGTTCTGGGTTCAACTCGTGACTTTGGCAGAGTTACACATTTTTAGAGTAAAAAGTATGTTTATTTAAAGAAAAAAAGACTGAGCAATAGTTAACTTTAACATGATTTCACTGTGCATAATGTCAAGCACACAATGTGATATAGAATGTGATACATGCCCAGATTTCACTGTTTAATATCTAACTTGTTTTTGATACAATTCCTTTTTCTTTTCTGTTGTGTGTGTGGGTGAGAGAGTATTGCCAGTATTGATTGAGGTATTGTTTTCAGCAAGATCAGACCCAGAACTGGTATCAAATAATTCTGACCTTGATTGATTGGGTTTGATTTTTTTTACTATTACTGTAGGTAGTAGAACATACGTTCTAAAAATATTAAGTCAACAATTTTTATTTTTTCACCTTTTTGTAGTTCTTCTCTTTATTTGTGAACTATTTCTTCTGGAAACCCTAATGAAACTTTTGCAACTTGTCCATAGCCCTATCACTACAGTTTTAGTAGTATTAGTAAGCTGATGCTAGCAAATGTTCTTGAATTTATTTTGTACACGAAAATGAATGCACTCTGCTGTAATATTAAGTGATATGTGAGAGGATTGTAGATTCAGACAAAATACCCCATTTTAGTATATTCCCTAGAAACCTGTGGGGAATTACCTACCACCAGTCACTTAAGAAATTGGAGAAAGACAGCTGGTCAGGTAACAATTTAAGACATAGTCTGAAGGATCTATTGGTCCATTGCATGAGTAGGAGAAGGAGCAAAGCAAGGGTGGGGGTGAAGAAAAAGCCAAAATCAAGTTAGTAAATGAATAAGTGAGAGAATATCAGCTAAATAAGAAAGTGGGTGAGAAGGGTGAGAATCAACTGCATAGAATTTAGCTGATGCCTTACTAATCCTCTTAGGGTGTGTGGGAGGAGCCACAATCCCTGTCTTAAGAAGTGAAAGCTAACCCTATAATTGATGAGAATCTGGAGGAAAAAGAATACTAGTCATTGTTGCTTTGGAAAGGCCCTTGAATCAAGATGACTGTAAGAAATGCAGAAAAGGAGTTGCCAGAGGTTGAGGTGAAAGAGAGAAAGGGGCATCCTGACCTTCCCCTGACATTGAAAGAAAAGGAGACATGAGCTGCTTGACTTCTCCCTGATCAGCAAAGAAAAGGGGGGTGATGATAACAAAAGATCTACTCACCTACTACACCAGTTGAGGGTGGGGCCATCATATCAGCCCAATAGTCCAGAAGGGAACCAGTAAGAGAGTGGAGATGGCTGGGTGGATTTTGAAAGGAAAGGTGCAGTTTGACTTCCTAGATTTTTTTAAAACAAGCAACAAAGAGCATGTGGCATGATATTGTACAGACTTTCGGGAGGCTTTTAATGAGGCCACTGAAAAAAAAGGTGTTCTCAAATTAAATGCCATAATGCTAAATTAATGTATTTTCATGGATTAAGAACAGGACAGGAACAGGAAACAGATTAATTAAACTCTAATTAGGCAAATGCATCTGTATGGAGCATTTTAGGTCAGTTAAACTTCCAGATTTATATAAATAAGATTTAAATTAGGGAGTACAAACATAGTAACAGCAACAAGCAATTTGCAAAGACACATTTGATTTTAGATATTCAAGATAAAACCAAGTATTGGGCAGAAATTGCCAATAAAAATTAACATTGATACAGTAAGTACAAAGTTATCCAAACAGGTACTATGAATATTACATTATACTGTACATACTATATTAGTGAATGTGAGTTGCAAGAATCTGTGCACTAAAAGGATAAGGGAGTTAATGTAGACTCTTCTATGTCCTCATCAAGGCAATGAGGGGAAGCAATAAAAATTGCAAATAGAATGCTTGGGTACATCTACATGTATATAGAAAAATGTGCAATTTAAATCAAGATATACAATTCAACAATAAAACCTTTTATAGAATATTTGTAGTATTTTGGTCAGCATACCACAAAAAATATTCTTGTCTTGAAAAAGTTTAAAGAAGAGTATCAGGTGAGCAGGTGAACAGGTAAGAGAATAAAAGTATAAGATTTCAAGAGATGTAAGTAGAGTCAACTGGGCGAAATCAGACTTTATCGCTCATAAGTGAAACAGGAACATGAATCACTCATAAGTTTATCACTTACTAGTGAAACAAGAACCTGTAACAAGAACATGGAACAATTAAACATAAAAAGGGAATTAATATGAGATAGAGTGTTGGTGCCACTATTTTATGCAAAGAGTTGTGGGTGTCTGCAACAGTGTTCCTAAGCACAAGGTTGAATCCTAAACTCCAGGCTCTGAAAATAATGAATTTTTAGGTTGACCTAATGAGACAATTAAACAAGCAAAATCTGCTGAGTAGGCTCTTTCTTTCAGCCTTATTTTATTACAAACTTTAAGGCACTATTAGAGATGACATCAAGATTTTGTAACAGTCAGAGTATCCAAGATTAACTTAACTGCATGGGAGGAAAAATGATTCATACAATCTTTTTATTGGATTCCATTTGTGGCATTTTCTCTTCATTAACTTTTGGTCCTTCTCCAATATGACAGCTTCAATCATCTGTTCACAATGTTCTTGGAAGAATAATGTTTCTTCATTGAGTGAGGGGGATTTATATAGATTTTTAAAATATATTTTTGTGTGATTATGAACTCTACTGCTAGACTGAACTCAGGGTTTTACTTCTACTATCCGTATGAAATCAGTGATATATACTGTATATACTGTGCTATTTCTTTATTCTTATCATTCTTGTAAGCCTGAAGACAAACCTGAGTTTGTATCGACAGTCTTTGTTTATCATTTATATCCAACTGAAAAACCTAAACTGTTTTGCTTTAACTGTGTTAGTGCCATAAGGTATTTTTTTAGTATTTGCTCTGTGTGACTTTGGAACATCCGGGTACTAGAAAACTGGCAGGTCCTGAGATTGTTTGTGAAAGGGGTCACAGTATAATTCAGTTATCTTAATAGCTTTAGTTAAGCTCTCTCCTGTGCAGGAAGGCACTGTGACCTCCTGTAGTGCTGGAAAGCTAAATTATTGGAGGGGGTGAAGCTTAAGGAGTAAAACATTGATGTGACAGTGCTAATGACGGTAATAATATGTATACTGCCTTGCATTCATCCTAAAGTACTGTAAATTTCTATGGATATCAGAAAACTCAGATATCATCCACCACTCAAATGCAGCATCCACATGGGCAACAAGCAGCAGTAATTATGTGCCAACAGTTCCATTACACAGCAGCTCGAGCAAAGAATTGAGAAATTGCTTTATGAATTATTTTAACTTTAGGCCACATTGCAGAATGCAATGTAGCTAACACCAATACATTTTTAAAATGTGTCGTATTTCATAGATCAGTACTGTCCACATTAGGGTATTGGTTTAGAAATTCTGATTCAAAGGAATGATTGACACTTGCTGGTCCTCATACTGACATTAGAACCAGAGAGAAATACAATTACTTTTTTGCTTGAAAAAAAAAACAACATGCACTTTCTATACACATATTAGATGGAAGGTTAAAAAGCAGAAAAAAGTTTCCTTTTCATAATAATCATAATGTACTGCTATGACTACATGGTCTTCACACACAGCCTGAAGTTGTCGCTGTAGAACCATGTATTATTTTCTCTGATGACTTTCTCATTTCTAGTAATCTCAATAGTGACATCTGCTGAAAACTGCTTTTTTCCTTTTTCAAGAAAGTAAAACTTTAAGATACTTTTAATTAAAAATGGATTAACTTAATGCTATAATTTTGATAAAAGTGTTCTCTTATCATTCTAATTAGATGAAATATCTCTCTTTGCATAGAGATTTTCAGTCTATGGGACATTTCTTGTTGCCATGGAAACTATGTTACTAGTAGTGCAGGGAACAGTATATGTTTTAACTTGTCATTAGACTTTATATATATTCTCATAAATCATTTATGCCTACCGAAATCAGCACTGGGGACACAATTAAGTTGAATCATTTTCCTTGTACAAAATAGCTCTTAAACAGCCCAGCTACATTTTGTCTATAAACAATATGTGTGGGCTTAAATGTATTTCTGAGCAGCATAATGTTGCATATTGTCTTTTAGGCAACTCATTACATAATCACTTTCAATGTCCCAAATGAATTAATGTGATTTTTACATTTTTTCCTTACATAATATTTTTAAAACCCATATTTAAAAATAAATAATATCCATGAAAATATATAAAATTTGTAAAGTGACTCTATCAAATATACATCCTATCATACTACCAATCCATTAATTACATTTTTTTCTGAATATTAGCCCATTAGAGTTTTAGAGTTATTGCTGTTTTTGGAACTGTGTAGTGTGGGTTTTAGTGTACCACTTGGCAACAAAAATTGAATTGAGCTGAATTTGATAGGTGTCATTTAAGCTCAAGTACAAGCAAATGGATTCAATGGATATTCTGTATACACTGCTCTTTAAAGGGAATATATTTTTATTAATTCATGTCTAATAAATGTGAATAGTTCAGGAATCAAAAGATGGTCAACAGTTCTCTGTGAAAGAAATGCTGAATTCATCTTACATAAAATTCATTTTATTCAGAATTCTTAATCCAGTTTAGGTCTACACTATTCAGCTATGGACAGGGTATACTGCCCTAGTATTGTAAACCGATTGATATACACCATAATTTCTACGTGGTATTACATCAAAGTAATGCCCACCTTTGATTTAACGTTACTCAGTTGAATAAATGTATCACTTTTCTTACAGATTTGTAGAAGACATTTCCCCTGATAAATGCTGCTTTAAAAAAAACAGGTAAGTAGGAATGAATTGAAATACACTACTACGCTAGCAGGGTCCGGAAATAATACAACATATTTACTGGGGAGGGGGTGGGATGAGCAGCATTGATTCCAAAAGTTTATTAATAAACAAAAAAAAAAGTCTGACTTCAGCAGCAACACATATCTCTGTCTCTCATGGACAGCCTCTTCCACCTTTCAACTGTAATGAATAAAAGAGAAAGCAAGAAAAATAACAGTGCTGATACCAAATGAATCTAACAAGGAATCTGCATTATCCACTTATCAATTACTTGCTTCTTAATCAGTCTCGCGTACCCAATACTCACACCTACACCTTGGACAGAGGGTCCTGCTTTTAGCAGGTGCATGATAATTGATACTGTGCTTAAGTTGTGTCACGGACGTCCAAAGGGACTAACCGTGGGGAGCAGGAGAGCGGAAAAAGACCCATATGCGTAGCGGCGAGACGGGGAAAAGGCCCGGGCTCATAGTGCAAAGAGTTCAGGAATGCCGTATAGAAACCTATGCCCTCAGGGAGCGGACGTGGGGCGCCCTGGTGCTAGGCGGGTCTCAGGACATCCGAACGTCAATGCTGAGCGAGGACAGAGTGCAAGACCCAGCAATATATAGCCCAAGGGAAAGAGAGGGAACAGGAAGGACAGCAGACCGGAAACTAGGGACAGGACAGAGAAGGAGCGCCCTCTAGCTGCAGAGGGCGTGACAGTACCCCCCCCTTCATGGGCGGCTCCCGACGCCCATACAAATAAATGAGCTGCCCAGCACTGGGGGGAGGAAAAACCTCATTTAACTGAAAGGAAACCTCCGGGAATCCACGGCTGAGAGCTACCCCTTCCTCCGGGGTATAAACCTTTATTGGGTGGAGGAAGGGGGGGGTAGAGAAGAGCTCCAGAGACTAAAAACAAAAAAGTACACAAGCACAAACACAAACAAAAACCTGGGAAAGACCAGGGAGACAAACCACAAGAAACATAGGAACCAAAAACAGGTAGGAACCAAAGTTCCGAGACACAGAGAGCAGGGGGGGACCACAAAGGGGAAACCAGGAAGAAAAAAATCAAAACAAAAGGCAAAAAACAAGAAAAAAAAACACAAAAATCCCGGGGAAAAATACCGCAGACTGGGCAAATGGCACGTTCACATTCTAATGCTGATATCGGAGTGGACAACCTGAGGAAAGCCAGACCGAAGTCCGCTCGCAGACACAGATGCCCGGAGTGATATCCAGCGAAAGGCATGGAGGAACGGCAGAAAGCTTACCATTCTATCACTGATATCGGAGAGAGCCAGACCAGGAAGAGCCAGGCACGAGAACCCGCTCCAGACACAGAAGCTCGGAGTGATATCCAGTAATAAGGATAGGCAAGCCAGCTCAACATTCAAATCACTGATATCGGAGTGATCTACCCGAGGAAAGCCAGGTGCAGGACACGCTCACAGGCACGGAAGATCGGAGTGATATCCAGTGATTAGAATAGAGGAACTGAAAAAAAACAGCCCAGAGAAAAAAAGAAAAAAAAAACTGCGGCAAGACAAAAAAAAGCGCCGCTCGCGGGGTCAGTAGGTGGCTCAGCATTCTGTCACGGACGTCCAAAGGGACTAACCGTGGGGAGCAGGAGAGCAGAAAAAGACCCATATGCGTAGCGGCGAGACGGGGAAAAGGCCCGGGCTCATAGTGCAAAGAGTTCAGGAATGCCGTATAGAAACCTATGCCCTCAGGGAGCGGACGTGGGGCGCCCTGGTGCTAGGCGGGTCTCAGGACATCCGAACGTCAATGCTGAACGAGGACAGAGTCCAAGACCCAGAAATATATAGCCCAAGGGAAAGAGAGGGACAGGAAGGACAGCAGACCGGAAACTAGGGACAGGACAGAGAAGGAGCGCCCTCTGGCTGCAGAGGGCGTGACAGGTGCTGTGCATCATCACATTTTTGTTGTTAAAGTACTGTCTGGATTTTATTGGACAAAAGGATTGAAGCTCATTTTATGTCAATAGATGCCAGCACAATTACTACAGCCCTTGATAAAATTTAGATTTATTTGCTTGTCTAGAAAACATATGAATTAATGAATGAATGTTGGATATTGAGTAAATGCTGATGATTTGCTAAGTGTTAGAAATGATTAATTTTGATATACCACAGCACTGTGTCTATAGATGCTTTGTCTTAGCTGAGGTGTGTAAGAGTTTGGTGATTTGACAGATTTGATTTAGCACGAGAGTACCTGAAAATAAAATAGATATCCAGTGGGTAAACACTGCTGGTGGTAATTTATTTTTCATTGATTTCCTCTCAGGTACTCCTATCATGGTCAGTAATCAGCAGGAAAGAGAGCTCTGTTAATGCATCAGAATTGCCATTTATATCATTACAAGGCATATGGGAAGCTTTCCAGTGCACTATGAGCCAAACAGGGTGAAAGACTGTAAAAGCCTTTATTCTTGTTCAGGTGAGGCCAATGTTCCTGTTTGGGTACAATTTAAGCATAAAACATTATTAAAAAGGTTAAAACATTACTGAAAAGTCAAGACACACATTTTGAAGCTGTTGATTGGCATTCTAGGAAGAAACATTTATGAAGACTGCAATTGTCTTTCTAGGCGATTCTTTCGAATTTTTTGAACATGTCATACTTTCTAAAATGAAAGCCCAAAACAAAATATGCTCAAGGGGCTTACAAATATGTTTCTTGAATGATTTTCCCTACATCTGCAATGCTCAGCTTAGATGAATAGTTGTGGCTATGTCTGAAAAATGTCTGCCATTGACAAAGTTAAAATGGTGATTTTATTTTTATGAGATAGCACACCATCCCCATATATTCCTGGTTATAGACCTTCAGGCCTAAAGAATACTGTATATTCTGTATGTTCAGAAATACAGAGTTAATGTAAATACTAAAAGTAATTGCAGTTATACCTAAACTGTATGAATAGTAACAAATTTAAAACAACCTTCTGCATAGAATTATTTCAACTACATTTATTTATTTTTAATTTTGTTTTATACTTTCTTATGTATTTGCACTGGAGACTTCTTATTACTTACTGGAGACAATCATTGGACATATTGGGTGGAAGAATTACAATTCAGACAAGGATTCAAGGATTGGAAATGTGAGATATCAAGCTTGTGAAACTATGCCAACATTATTCACATTTTTCCTCATATACACTATTGCAGTGGTTCTCAAACTGTGGTACGCGTACCGGCAGTGGTACGTGGCGTGCCGCCAAGTGGTACGCCAAATGACCCTGGAACTGTGTCGTGTGCGCTGAAAAATCGGGACGGGTTTTCATATTTAGTATTTTAATACGTGTCGAATACGCAGCCTAGGTACTACGATTCAGTGCGCGCTAATACCTCAGTGGTCACAAGAGATACTCTGTAATTCTATACCACTCTATAGGAATGCGTGCTACGGATGCAAGTGACCAATTGTATTTAAAAAAGCTACTGTATCTCCAGCAAATAGGGAGAAAGTAGAATGTGCGTGATTTTGGAACAATGCTAACGTTGTAAACACAGAAATGCATAGAAATACGTGCTACGAACGCAGGTAATCTTGTGAGCACACGAAAGCGTGATAACAGAAAAATATTTAAGAACTGTTCTAATTTGAGAAAAATATACCGAGTGTCTCTGTGTTTCGCTCCCATGCGCATGAAATAAAAACTTTAAATAAATACGGAAATAAAAACGGAAACGCGGAAAAATGCAAGCTTGCGGATTGCTAAAGCAGGTAAGCTGCACTGTTTTTGAAGAAACGTATTTACCATTGGCAAAAGAGCTGACACGTATTATGTGTAGAGAAAAAGCTGCTAAACAGCTCGACCTGCTGCCCCCCCCGAAAGACACAGTCATTCATAGAATTATTGAAATGAAGGATTATATCAAAAGTACACTGGTAGAGCGCGTTAAGATGAGCAGATGTTTTTCACTGCAATTAGATGAGTCTGTAGTCGATTTGGCCAATTTGCTCGTTTACGTGAGATACGGGTTTGAGGGCATGTCCCATGAAGACTTTCTGTTCTGTAAACCGCTACCAACAGGAACTACAGGAGAGCACATATTTCAGCTTCTGAATGAATTTATCGAAGAGAATGGCCTCGACTGGATAAAATGCGTCTGAGTTTGTACAGACAGTACTAGAGCTATGACAAGCCGACATGACGGTGTAGTTGCACGAATTAGATAGGTTGCTCCAGAAATTAATGTACGCATTACAACATCCACCGCGAGACCTTTGCCGTCAAGAAAATGCCTGACGATTTAATATCTGTTAGACTCTGTTGTGAATTGTATCAAGGCTCGAAAAATTAATTCACATCTGCTTTGCTCACTAAACAGGCTCACCCCTCTCACTGAAATGGTGCTTTTTTATCAGTTGTTGTTAATGTTTTTTTTTCTGTAAAACACTTTGAGAAACCACCTTTAAAGGCGCTATATCAAATAAAGTTTATTATTATAATATTTATTATACAGTATGTATGTGTGAGTGTGTGTGCACGCGCGCTCATGTTGGTCATTGAGAATTTCTTGGGTTCCTATGAGATGATGACTTGTAGGTGGTACTTGGATGCTTTGGTTGGATTAGGGGTGGTACTTGGTCCAAAAAGTTTGAGAACCACTGCACTATTGCATTCTATTCTCTTCCCCCTAAACAATTTTTTAAAAAATGTACTTTTCAACCTTTCAACAGAGTTGCACGCAGAAATATAGGCCATGACCTTGAAAAAGATGTATAAAGTGTTTGTGGTTAAATGCTATAACATCAGAGAATTACTGAGATATTGTAGCCTTTAGGAATTTAGGACAGAGATTAAAAAATGTCATCCCAGATAATGTACAGTGAAGCCAGGGGCCCTTCATTTTCCTACCAAGTTTCTATCCTTTGTATTAATCGATTCAGCTGTGTGCACTATGGATAATGTCTTCATGCTGAAACAGCTTTACATGCAGCAAGACTCACAGAAAATTCACAATAGGTTAAAATATTGTCAGCAAACAATAAAATGAAAAGCAAAACATGTATGGAGGATTTATGAAAGTATAGAAATAGACTTATTTCTATACTTTTTATGAAAGTATAGAAATACACAGGCTGAGCAGTGTTCAGAAAAAGAAATGATGAGGCCTTTTAAAAAACAAAATCCAATATCCAAAGAATAAGCAGCAACCATACACTCATAAACTAAAATTTCTAAATCTAAACAACATAATTAATGCAGTTAATGTTAATTTAATGTTAAAGTGTTGGAAAAGATTTCGCTGTATATATTGAAATTGTAAATTTCAACTGAAAATGGAACAGTGGAAGTGGAGGTGTGAGAAAGTAAGGGCAAAGATTAAATAGCACAGAAGGACAAAAGCTGGAGGGGTGAGGGGAGAGGCAGAGAGGCAAAGAGGCACCTCAGGAAGTGCAAAGTACAGAGAGGGGTGAAGAAAGGTGTGAAGTCAAACGGCACGAGAATAGAGAAGATTACAGGAAAACAAGTCAGTCATTGAGAGAAAGGGGAAGGTGAGAACCTAGTTTCTGCTATGGAAGTTGAGAAACCCTTCTTTGAGAACAGAGACAGAGATCATGGCCGTCTGAGGTGAAAATGAGAATCTATGGGCTTGGAGAAATCTTTAATCTTCACAGCTCTAACATGTTCTCTGAAGCGTTCTCCTAGTCTCCTTCCAGATCCCCCAACGTAGATAGCTGAGCATTTTGTGCAAGAGATACAGTAAATGAGGTTGCTTGAGGTACAGGATGTCGTCTGGGTGATCCGGAATTGACCTGAGTGAGCGTGTTTGCCAAGAGTGATCAAGGGAGCTGTGAACAAGAAGTTTACATAGATTGGGTGGTCGGTGGTAAGAGATGATTGGGCGGTCAGAAAAAAGGAAACCAATGGAGGGTACGTCCTGTAAAATGGAGTAGTTGTTAATAATGGTCCTGGGGGTAAAAAGTGTGTTAGAGTGGTAGGGAAGCACTAAATGAATGTGGTTGTGAGACCGGGAGTTCCTGATTGAGTTGATGATCCAAGGCTATTTTTGGCCTGATTCAGGGCCCTATCGATAACATGGGTGGGGTATCCTCCGTCAATGAAAAAATAATGCATTTTGAGTGCTTGGTTCTGGAAATCCATTTAGTCACTGCAGAGTTTCACGTAGCCTGAGGAACTGTGAAATAGGGAGAGAGTTCTTGGTGTGAGTGGGTTGAAAAAAGCTGTACAGGAGATAGCTGTGTGAATCTGTGTGTTTGTAATAGACCAAGGTAGAGAGTCATGGGTGGTTAATAAATAAATTTATGTCTAGAAACAAAAGAGTGGTGGAAGATATGTTAACTGTTTATTTGAGGGATGGGTGAGAGTTAGCTGGTCATTAGAGCATGTAGCAGCACTGATGCAGTCATCGATGTATCGCTTGTAGAGGTCAGGGACAAAGACAGTGTAGGAAGCAAAGAGGCATTCTTCTACCCAGCCGACAAAAATATTCCCCTCCATGACAGTCTTACAGTGCTCAAGCACATGCTAGACATAATTAATAACCTTTTTTATCAGCAGGTAAGTGGAATCGCCATGGGCACCAGGATGGGACCTAGCTACGCCAATATTATTTTGTTATTCATAATCCTCTTTAGAATAAAAAGTACAAGTTCTAAATGTTTAAAAATGGATACATTAAATCCATACAGAAATGTGACGGTAGTAAAAAAAGCTTGAAATGATTTAACAAAACAAATGACGGTTAAGACGAGGTGACAGATGACAACAGTTAACTTTGACAGTTTACAGTTTTGGTCATACCTTGTTTCTTTCTTTATGCTGTACTTGATCCATGAGCCCCAACAATTATTTTGATCAATAGACCATAAGGAAACAAATACACAAGAGATGGCCATTAAGCCCATCCTGCTGGTTTTGTTGTTTGAAGGTTAATGTTCTAATAATTCTATCTATACCTTTCCTATACAGTAAACTTCAACCACATCCTGGAAGTTGGTTCTAAACTCCTACTATCCTCTTTGTAAAGTGTCTTTTTGTTTGTCATAAATGGCCCTAATTCTAATTTCCACTTGCATCCTTAAATCCTTGTGTTGCTGCTGTCTTTCAGGATTCAAAATACTTGAATCAAGTCCTCTATAATCTTCTATGTTCCAGCCTGTAACATTCCCAACAGGCTAGACCCAGGCTTGGTTGTGTACTTCCTCTGGAGAATTAATGTCTTTCTTGTAAAATGATGTACAGAACTGAACTTATTCCATGTTAGGTTAAACGAATATATTGTATAATTTTAACATGAATTGTCTTCATTTAAATTTTACACTAACAATATATTCGCATACAGTATGTCATTGCTTTCCTCCACAGTCTAGTAGAAGAAGACAATAATTATACTGTATACCTATACTGTATAGTACTCTTATCTTTGTCATTTACAGTATTGATTCTTCAGGGAGATTGTGTGGCAAGATTGTATAAATGAAAGCCCAAATCTGGAGCTTGTTGCCATATGCTCCTTTTCCTTTTTAATGTAGTCTATCTGCAGATGTTTCTGAAATATTGTCTTTAATTTGAGATAGTAAGGGTTCCCAAAAAGCTACACTCCTCTTTATGATCCCCAAAAAGAAGCAGAAAGAGTTTGACTCTGATCACTTTGCTACAAGCAGAACATATAGTACCAGGGATTAATTCAATTCAATTAGATTCAATCTATTTTTATATAGTGCCTTTCACAACAAGGTTGCTCCAAGGCGCTTAACAATGCAATTGATGATACATTTTGTCAAAACAGAACAGAAGACCAGAAGACAACGGAAGAGAGGAACTTAAAAACTCCTTAGTAAGGAGAAAAAAAACCTCTAGGGGTCCAAGGTCAACTGGTTGCCCAACCCCTTTGGGCATGCTAACTGTCACGACCACCAGCCAGCTGAGATCAACACATAAGCGAGCCAATCAGCACCAGCAGCGGATTACTACTAACAAGCGCCGCAGCACGAGTTAACAAACCTGCAAATGCTCAACCGTGCGGCACGCCGGGTTATTTATACCATTCTTACCTGATTCCCGTTGCTCGGTATTGAGTTCTCTACTTGTAGCTCAGCCTAGCGTTCTTACCCCTCTTTTGCCTTCCTGGAATTCTGCCTGCACCTTTTGCCTTCGGACTTCGGATCTCGTCTCGCCCCTTGGATTGTTTGCTATCATTGCCTGTTTTGGATTTGACCCTGTAGCTCTCTTTTCGACCACGATTCTGTCTCACGTTTTGGATTGTTCGCCACCAGTGCCTTTACCGGATCTCGACCTACCTTCGCCTTCGGACTACGACTCAGCTCCTGGATTTGCTCAGTACGCTTACTTACCTCCCTGCGACTCCTGCATCTGCATCGGATCCTTTTCACCTCTACAGAGCAGCGTTACACTAACATTATATAATTAAAAAAAGGAAATAATGAGGGTATTAATCCATCTGTCCATCCATCATATCTTCTGTGTGTTAGTGCTCCATGCAGATTTCTGTAGACCAGTAAATTCCTTCTAAACAATAGCTATATTCATTATGTTTCTCTTGGATCCACGGCAGTGATGCAGCATCCAACTCAGATGGTGCCCAGCCCGGGCGCCATCTGGAATTGTGGGGAGAAGAATAGGATAGTTTGGCCAGAACAGATGTATCTACCTGATGGGCCAACATAGAGACACACAATGGCATGTACAGCAGCACCAGCAGGCTATAATGTAAGGTATGAGTAGGCTAGGCTGAAGTAATAGGTCTTCAGTCTGGATTTGAATACTGAGATTGACTCGGCATCCCAAATATGGGGTGGGAGACTGTTCCATAAACTAGGGGCCCTGTAACTAAAGGCTTTACCACCAACTGTTATTTTATTAATTCATGGAATATCCTTCACAGACAGGCTAAAAGAACTGAACCTTTTTAGTTTAGAACAGAGTACAATATGTGGAGACCTGATACAAGTATTCAGAATCCTCAAAGGCACTGACAAAGTCAACCAGAGGATCAGTGGAGACAATGTGGAAGTGCATTTAAAATTGAGAACAAGAGGCACTTGAAGGGTTGTGGTAATAAGGAACAAGCTACATTACCTGTCATGTTGTTGAAGAGAACGACTTGGATGAGACAATGTCTTTGATGAGAAACAGCCACAAAAAAGGCACTGAAGACACATGTAGTTAAATTGGAGTTTAAAAATTAATTATGTTGAAAGGACATATAAAAGATATTTTTGTTTGGCAGAGGGATCTGTCCTACTTTCTAGACATATTACTGCCAGCAACAGTCCAATGGAAACATGCCTTTGTAGGAGTTGAAGACCACTGAAGGACGGAAGAAGGCCTAATTTACCCAATTCCATCGAGGTTTGCATCTCCTTAGTAAAAAGTAAGACATACATGCTTTTCACTTAATTTTTTCTGCCAATTGTATGTTTAAATTTAATTTAAAAAGTATAAAAACATACTGTTTCAAATGGGGAGTTACAAAAATAGAGAAAATCAGAAATGATGGAGTGGACAAATCATTTCTTGAAATAAATAATCATAATCCCCAACTTGTAAATTATTTTGCCAAAAATATGCCCAAGCAATTGATACAATTAAAGGCACACAAATTCTTTGTTCTCTGGCACAGCTTTGGTGAAAAGAGTAAAAATTCAGACACACTGGATTAAACAAATATTTAACAATCACAGTTGTTAACTGGTGTGAGTCTGTGTTGTCTGGATTAATCATGATGGTTTCATGATTAAGGAACTTAATCACGTTTATTAACACTTTATTATTTTCCTGATCTTGAGAAAAAAGTTTCCTTTAGGTCACTGTGCATGCTGTTGCAATATCTCAGCCTCCCTCCTTGCTTTGTTCTTTTACTTCCTACTTCCTTTTTTCTTAAGTCAGTCGAAAAAAATAAAATAATACTAACTGCCTCATATTGAGTGTACACATCACATTCCAATAACTAGTATGGGTGAGAGCTAGCACGTAGCCTATGGAGTGTTATGAGAGACAGTGATACAGTTCACCGCGTCTTGCTTAATGCAACTCCTACTTTTTGTGTTAGAGAATGTGTGGTTTATGTCACGATTATAGTTCCCCCTCCTTAAGGGTGCTCCAGCTCTTTCACTCAAGACTTTATTCTCTGCACCTGTTTCCCATTCCCAGCAAACCTTAAAAGCCAGGCGCTGATGCTCATCCGGGCTCTGCATCTGATTTCCATATCGTGGGAGTCCGGGACCTGGAAGCGCCTGGTCCCGTTAAGGTTTTAACCTCTGTTCCCATTCCTGTTCCCCGTCCGCCGGTTCTGACCCGGCCTTCGTGGTTTTTAATTCCTTGTTCTGATGGATCTCCTGGTTTTGGACTTACCCTTGTGTTTTGGATATTCCCTAAGGACTACTCTTTTGGATTGTTCGCCTCGGCCACACCTCCCCCGTGCACCAGCGCACCTTGGACATGCCCCCCTGTCTTCTGCCCCGTTTTCCTGCATGACGTTTCCCTAGTGTTTCCCCACTCGGTCGGATTGTGTCGTCCACATAGGGTCCGGAAAGAACTGTTCGTTACAGTTTAGACTTTATCACGGACCCTAAAGGTTTTAATTAAAATTAAAATTGTCAGTGTGTCTGCAATTATACAAAAAGCAAATTAAGTTAAATAAATTAATTATTGTACAGTACTGTACTTGCAGTAGGTATGTTAAAGGATGTCTAACTTGGTAAGCAGTTTTTTTTTAACACTAAAACCACAAAACACAGTATGAATGTTAGATATTATTGTATCTTTTATCATTTTTTATTGAAAAAGGTAAACGTAGGAGTGACATTTTTGGGATTTGGAATGGACTGTAATTTTCCCCACAAGAAATAATGGAAATAGCTTTTCTTTTTATGAATTTTCTATACACGAAAGGTTTTCTTGGAACAAATGACCTTCATAAAAAGAAGTAGGGGTATATTTTATTTTAAGTGGATTGAAAGAAGTAGAGTAGGGAAACAGATTAAATTAAGCAATTATTTCACTACCATCTAAAGCACTGCTTTGGCCAGTAAATTGCACAACCAAATTACATACAGTGTACCTCAACACATCTAACACAGCAATGAGTTCTACCACACTTTCTGAGTGGCTCCATTTGTAATTTTGAAAACTAAACTGTCTGAAAAGCAGGTCAGACATTAGTGGCAGAAAATTAATAGAATTAGAGGAATTGAAAGAGAACTAGAAGAAATAACTCTTGGAAATATAGGAAAATATAGGAAATGTAGGAAAGGAGAAATAGTCATTTCGGAGTTGAAAATAGTTAAAACTTTTTATAGTAATCAGCATGCAAAAATAAGAATAAATTGGTGATTCTTCTTTAGCTGCATCCATATTTATGGTTCATAATTTTTAAAGTAATAATAAGAAAGTGAATCAGAGATTTAGAATAAGACTACAGATATATTGTCTGAAGAAATGTGGGTGGACGTTGGCCACAGGATGGATCCCAAATAATAGAAACTAAATAAAACTTATAAAACTATAAAACTTCCTAAAGTGTAACAGGGGAATCCGAAAGTGAAATTTAACAAAGTTTTTTGGGCCCAGGGGCATTTTCTCAACTAATAAGCAACAAAGCCTTAAGAGAGTGCAGCATCGGAAAAAGTTGGAGATTACCAGTCACTATAAAAGAAGATGATTCCGTTTCACTGCAGCAGAAAAAGGAGCCGCAGCCTAAAGTGGTGATGCAGAGATGCTGTGTAAGAAGTGAGGTTGAAGAGATGGGAAGTAAAAGAGCACACTTAAGTTATGGTATGCATGGTATAGTTTCACAAATAAGAGAAGCTCAGACATAACAAAAATGAGAGCAAAGGAAGATACATGTATGTATAAGTTTGTTATCAGGTTTGGAATCAGTATTTTCCTGTAGTAAAGAAACAGAGAATTAGAATTGAGAATCAGAGATGGAACAGTTTGAAAATACCTTAATTAAGGTAAGAGAACACAGTAGTGGCCATATACAATTTCTTGTATTAGGAACTTGCTCTTCATGAGACACACAGACAGGGGGAGAAGCTTGGGGTCAGAGCACAGGGTCAGCCATTTATACAGCACTCCTGGAGCAATTACTCACAGGCCCAACCCAGTAGGATTCCTCTGCAGGCCATGGGATACAAACTGGCAACCTTCCAACCACAGGCACAGATCCTTAGCCACAGAGCCACTGCACCACCCCAAATTTTGTGGTTGAATTAGGGCCAAAAGAGTTGGAACAGGAGGTACAGAAGGGAAATTAATGAGAAGAAAATGATCCAAGATATGAGTAGCTGAGGGGATTTTACAGTTATTAGAGGGTAACTCTAGGTGGGTAGCAGCTTGAGCTGAGAGCTGATTTTGATATCCATATAGGATTGAGCCACTGAAACAGAAAGTGAGGTCAAGAGGACATGTTGTTGTCCAATTTGTTCCATTGCTCTCTGAATGGTGAGTACAGGACATTTCTGACCATGGAGAAAGCAAGGTTGAAATCTGATACTGAAAGAGAATGGAAAGAATGGGAATCTGAGAGCATTAGTTTGATGGATATTGAAATGCAAACTACAGTTCTGTAATCAGAAAGGTCACTGGTGTTGTGAAAAAGGACAGCTAAATTAATCTCTTCACTTTGGATGACTTATTGATTAACAGAGAGGAACGTTCTTTTGTTGTAGAACCTGAACTTGTGAGTCCCTGCTCCTTTAAGGTTTTTTGTAGATGAAACACTGTTCTTTGTCAGTGAACATTAACAACACAAATATTTATGGAACAGGTAATATATAAGAAGAATACCGTTAAAATTTGCATTATGATCATAATCATCAACAGGTGCATGTGACACTAATCTGATGGTGTCAGCTCCAGGGTGCTTAAGATCTGTGCAGACCAACTGGGTTCAGTGCTACAGTACATCGTCAACCTCAGCCTGAGATTAGAAAAGGTTCCTATGCTCTGGAAGACATCTTGCCTGGTGCCAGTACCCAAAAAGGGGCACCCTAAAGTCTTGAATGACTACAGACCAGTGGCACTTACATCACACCTAATGAAAACTCTGGAAAGGTTTGTACTGGACCACCTCAGAGCCCTGGTGAGTACAGCACTGGACCCCCTGCAGTTCGCCTACCGGCCACACTTGGAAGTGGAGGATGCAGTCATCTATCTGCTACACAGAGCTAACTCTCACCTGGAGAAGATGGGGAGCATTGTGAGAGTTATGTTCTTTGACTTCTCAAGTGCCTTTAACACCATCCATCCACCTTTACTGACAGATAAGCTAAGGGCGGCGCAGGTGGACACTCCCCTGCTGTCCTGGATTATAGACTATCTGACCTGCAGGCCACAGTATGTACGCCTACAGAGCTGTGTGTCCAAACAGATTGTTAGCAGTACTGGGGCTCCAGAGGGGACTGTCCTTGCTCCATTCCTGTTCACCTTTTACACCTCTGAATTCAGGTACAACTCTGAGACATGTCATCTGCAGAAGTTTTCGGATGACTCTGCAATTCTGGGGTGTATTAGAGAGGGGAGGGAGGAGGAATATAGGAGCTTGATTACCAACTTTGTGGAGTGGTGTCACCTTAACCATCTCCAGCTTAACACCAGCAAGACCAAAGAAATGATCTTGGACTTTCGAAGGAATAAGTCTCCGCTGAACCCTGTTTCCACCTGGGTGAGGACATAGAGGGCGTACATTCCTACAAGTACTTAGTGGTACACCTGGATGATAAGCTGGAGTGGTCTGGTAACACTGACAGCCTGTACAAGAAAGGTAAGAGCCAACTCTATTTTCTTAGGAGACTCAGGTCCTTTGGTGTGTGTGGAACACTGCTACACATTTTTTATGAATCAGTGGTGGCAGTGGCCATCTTCTACGCTGTTGTGTGCTGGGGCAGCAGCATAATGACAAAAGATGCAAATAGGCCCAATAAACTTATCAAAAAGGCTGCCACTGTGTTGGGGATGAGCCTTGACCCCATGGAGGTGGTGGCTGAGAGGAGAATGCTGACCAAGCTCACACCCATCATGAACAACACCTCTCATCCACTTCATGGGACTGTTACTGGGAAGCGGAGCACTTTTAGCAACAGACTGCTCCAGCTATGGTTTTCAAGGGAACATTTCCACAGGTCTTTCCTCCCGGTGCCTGTCAGGGTGTATAACCCTGCCCTAGGCTAGGACTGTTAGCCCTTCATTTGCTCGTCTATGGACAGCATTTTTGCTCCATTGTACTTTTTGGACAGTCAGTCTGTATAAACCTATACACATTTTGCACATATTTTATTGTTTTTACAGTGACTATGATCATTACATTTTGCACACACCTATGTATTTATTTATTTTATGTTTATTTTTATTGATTTTGTTGTCTTTTGTTTTATATCAATTCTGATGTCTGTTTTTGCTTGTCTTGGGCTGGACTGCTGTAACACATCAATTTACCTACGGGATTAATTAAGTATTATCTATCTATCTAATCTGGAAAATTTGAAATTTTAAAGAAATGGTTTGCTGGCAAAGTTTTCATATCAAATGAGGCTGTTTTACAGAAATTTATAAATAATTCCATTCAAAAGGCTTCTGGGGACTAATGCGGCTTACTTTCATTACATTATATCAAATGATATTTTGTTATTCTGGTGGAACAGCTTTCCACACCCACCTATTCACAAGGGTGTTGTCATGCTCAGAACCCCACCTCTTAAGGACGCTCCAGCCCTTTCTAGTTTTGTACTCATCTCCTGCACCTGCCTCCGGTTCCTGCCCCCAATCCTATAAAAGCCAGATGTTCCTGCCAATCTGGACTCAGCTTTGGAAGATGGACGCCCAGAAGCCCGTGAGTCCAGGAGGAGCACGACGCCACAGGCTTCACAATGGCATCCTGACCTTCTGGGTCTGGGACTGTAGCGTCAGGTCCTGTTTCCCCCTTTTTATTCCCCCGACCCTTCGCCAGATCCCGCTCCGGCTTTTAACTCTGCTCTGGACATTTGCTTCGTCAAGGATTTTCCTGTGGACACCCATTGGACTTGTTTTCCTCGGACACACCCCCTGAACACCAGCGCACTTTGGACATGCCCCCTATTTTCCTTCCAGCCCCCTTGCATGCTTTTTTCCCTGTATTTTTCTCACTCCTCCCTGGATTGTGCTGTCTGCATAGGGTCCTGAAAGAACGCTTTGTGACAGGTGTCACTTTAAACATTACTTAGATTCTCTAACAACCCTTCACAAAGAAAACATTACAAAAGGAAAATCACTTGAAATTCACTGCATCTTGTGGACCTTATAAACCTTTGGGCACTAATTCTCCTAGCTCTATTGCTTTGAGTATTTTTGAGTGTATCTTTTATCTTCTAATCTATCCACAGAAGAGCTCTAAACGTTTTGGAAACATGTTGTGCAATAAAATGATAAAAATGACAGCACAGCAATGGATTTTCTTTGGTAATTTTAGCAGTTTAGAGGAAATGATATGGTTTTATATTAAATGCTACACTAAGGGGAGTTTCCTTCCATCTAAGCTGAAATCTAAAAACACAGGTCATTAGATAGAGAACTGATGTTGGAGGGATTTAATAATGAAACTGTCAGTTTTTTAAAGATTGAACATTTTCTTTTGAAATTGTTCTGATATCTAAAGATGAGAACTACAGCTACATGAAATACCTATTGCAAAGTAAAATATACAGTATATAGGCACATTTTCTTACAAGATTTGATAGATTTCAATATAGCATAGTTTTTCACACATTATTATAAAACAGAGCCCTGTTTGTATCAAGAACTTTTTTTTCAGTTGATTGGTCTTAATTTGTAAGCATGAAAAAGTAGTGAAACTTAAAAAAAGCTGAGAGAAAGTGTATCACACTCTGGTAGGACTCAGAAATAGTAGAACTATGGTTTAGCTGTCTATTGTATGTTTCAAAGTATTTGATATTGGACATTGGCATAGGCAATTTGGTACATGGTGCATGGTGCATGGTGCATGGTGCATGGTGCATGGTACAAATTATTTTTGGAAACAATCTGAATTAAAATATGTCTTAAACTTCAAGCCACAAATGTGGCTTGTCTTCCCTCCACCAACTTTATAACATTCACTTTCAAGAAACTGAAAGATGTGCTGCAGAAGCTACACATGGAGGAGAGAGAGCAGAGAACTGTATTTTTAGTGCTCCTCAGCACTTTATCTTGTTTTTCTAGTTTTAAATACCGTACATTTCATTATTGCCCAGATGTGCATTCTAGAGTTCTACTATGAGCAATAGGGAGGTTTTCCCTTTGAGTGCACATGAGGCAAATTGATCAAATTGACAAATTGATCTATTTGCAGACTTGTATTACTACTTGGGAAAGACAAGACCCCTGTGCATATTAAGCCAAGAGTCTAAGCACACAGGGTCAGAAAAGACAACTAATTGTGCTATATTGCATAGAGAAGCAGTGCTAATTACTGTGGCATAAGACATTAAGGCAGGGCAATACTGGAACCACCAGGGATATTGATAATACATTAGGAGAGATGTGCATGATTATCATCATGAGCTTATCACAATCAATAACCACTTTTGGAATTCAGGGTCATGGTAGCCTCGGCGCAAAGGTGGGATACACCCTGGATAGGACAGTAATTCATAACAGGGTACACAGAGACATATATACACTCACACCAGGGCCATTTTGTTGATAGAAAAATTAAAAAATCAGTAAGGCTTTGCACTGTGGGAATAAACCAGAGCTTCCAACGGAAACCTATGCTAGCATGAGGAGAACATGCAACCTCAACACAGATAAAACCATTCCAAGAACTGCACCCACTGCAGGGCAGGCAATGCTAACCACTGTACCACTCTTGTTCTGTAATAGTGTGGGAATAATGTTTTTTATAATCACATTTTATTGTGGGACTCCATTCCTCTTCCAGAGCTGACTAGAGTGATCTGAGAATATTTATAAAATACTCTGGGTGTTAACTTGACAGTTCTGGAGGCAATGTAGAAATACAGAATTCAAAACTGATTGACTGGATACTGTATAAGGTTCCTAAAGATGCCTAAAGCTACAGTCAAGTAGGTTTTGTAGTCTCCTTAAATCACTAGCATCCTCAGACCTGTAGAAGAGGGATAAATTAGTCCAATTGAGTCTTAACTGAGATAATTTAACCATCTTCTTGAGGTCTTGTGGTATTGATTAAAATTAAGGAGACCTGCTGAACAGTTGAAAACTTCAGACAAAGACTTGGGGAGTCTTTCTGCGAGGTATTCCAGTATGTCATGTATTACGGCTTTGAAGTACTGTATGTTTTTAAGTTTCTGTTAAAATAAAGTGAAACAAGACTAGAAACTAGTCCACTGTAAAACCTTCTTTTGAGCTTGAGGCTCTGTTACTCACATCCGTAAGCATAGTATTAAATTTTACATCTGCTCTGTAAACATTTTCAAATTCTTTGCCCAAATGTTACACACATTACCAGTGAATCATATAAAATAATTCCCTCTTTCCCAGTTAGTATGTCTTTGTTATATAAAAGTGGAATTTAACCTTCAATTAACTTATCATTTAGATTCTTGACAAATGTTCTAGTATGCTCAGTCCCTTACATACCTGCACACAAACATACAAAGAAAAATCCCACAAAGATTGTGCAATATAATATTTTAATGAGATTTTTAAAATTGGGGAAAATACTGTATACTGTCTACCCTCTGTGAAAGGTTCAGGAGACCACTGTTCCACCCCCTTTCCCCCCTGCCATTCCCCAGGTTTGGAGATTGGTGGCTATGACTAACAGTCAGAGCTGAACAGCTGGGAAGAAACAGCTGCTCTGTTTCTCATCTCAAGAAAAAGTTGACTTTCCTAAATGTTTTATAGAAATAATCATCCACCTGAAAAATGGTATTCAGTCCTGGGATTTACAGCTTGTGAAACATGTGGAGCATCCCGAAGGGCTCTCAACAGCCAAATAACATCTGTGAAAACCACAAAACAATTTCCTCCTTGAAAAGTCTAGATCCTTATCAATTACTAAGTGGGCTAGATGGGGTGAAGAATTCCAGAATTTTTATTTACTGTATGATTACTACCAAAACTATACAATATATTTCCAAATATGCACAATGACAATACATAGTTAGTGTTCTTGATAGTATTTGTATTTGTCACAGACAAAATGCTGTGACAAAATGTTTATTATAAAATTCTGTTTTTTTTTGTAGGTCAAATAAGATAATCATCCTACCCTGTCACTACCTTGTCTTTAATATTATGTTTATTAAAATGTGATTTCCATAGATGGTACTGAGAAAGAAACAACAAGATATATCAGTCAATGATTTCCCAAATTAATTATTAAAAACAGTTCATAAATAATAACTTACAAAAAAGTATAGATTTATATGACTTATATTGTTACATTTACTCATGTTACTCATGATAGCAAACTTAGGAGCACTGAGAAGCCTATTGGAGACAAGCAGAGAGTGACAATGTAACCACATACATGAAACAAATGCCTGGAACTGAAAATATGCTTCATCAAAGAAATAGCCTTAAATTTCTTTGAGCCAAAAACTGCTCAAAAACTCACATACAAAAATTTATGTATTGACAGATGGCCTCAGGCTCATATACCTTTACGTTTGCATTTTACATTTTAAGTACTGTTGAAACATTGAGGAAACTGTTTCACTCAGATTATGCATGTTAATGACTTTCTGTATAAATATGCGCTCTCCAGGTTGTCAGGGTAAATGTAATTTTGTTCTCTGTTAATTTATCTTGTCAAATAGATGATTAAAAAAGCTTCAAGTAGTATGACACTAGCAGAAAACCACAATGTTCAAATTACAAAAAGTTATCCCTAGAACAGTCTGTGACTCTTAAGAGTTTCGTGAGTACATTTTTGGGCAACCAGTAATCTGGAAACAGATCACAAACCACTTACACCCATCTCCAAGAAGAGGCTGCATGTTACTTCTCTGGACAAACAGTGATTTTTGCTCAGAGAGTAAAGGTATGTTCTGACAAATTGGCATTGTTCTCTCTAGAGTCAGTGTGCAAAACAGTATCCCAAGCTCTAGTAAACATGAAATAGATTCCCATTTAATCACATTGTGTCTGACAGCACAACAGCTGAAGAAACTATCACAAATGACACACTGAACAAAAGAGGTGAAAAATTGTACAGATAGAGTGCAGCTGAGTATTCAACGGACACAGGGGACATGTTATTTACTGGCCAAACATGTACAGAGGCATTAAACACATAGGACACAGATGCAAGGCCTGTCAAAGACACAGAACGTAGTAGCAGAAAGAGCCACTGCAACCGTACACTATGCCTATAGTGTGCTGATACAATGTGGGAGCTGACTTGATTCCACCTAAAGGCAAGGACTTCTTGTTACATTCAATTACAAATATAACATCAATTTTTGTAAAGCTTGGAGTTCACTAAAAACAGCCAGCAGTTAAGAAGCAAAGACTTTCAAACTTTTGCCAGGGACCATGGTTTCCAATACAATACTTTACAGCTACTGTAACTATACAGCACACCAACAGAGGCTGGGAAATCCTGCTTGAATGTGCTTAAATTGTTAAGCCTCATAGAAACAACACCAAGATCAAACCAAGACATGACAGAATATGGACAGGTACTGAGTGACCACAAGAAACTAAGTGGAGGTACTATGCCTTATCCCAAAGGATTCAAAAGAGCTTAACATACAGAAAGGGACCTACTTAACCAATATAACCCCAGTTCAATAAACTCATTGTGCTTGTTTTTGTCTTTTAATTCTCAGTGGTGATATCTTTCTAAACAGATACAGTTTTTTGTATAAATCATCTAGAACATATGATTTAAACACAAATGATGTAAAAAATGAGAACTTAACATTTCTTTTTCAGTCATTTATTTGTATTGCAGCTTAACTTCCTTTAAAACTATTAATGAAATGATTTATACAGCAGAGGAATTAAAATTCTGTTCAGACAGTTCCTGTCCCATTAAAACAGTAAGGGCTAATCAATATTCCTTTTCATAGTATTTTACTATAACAGTCCTTTTTATAGTGACAGCATACTCTTAAAAGATACCACATCCCTGAAATTCACTAATCAATGAAATAGTATGCAGTAAATAGTACAGTCCAAACAATTCTCAGATGCCCAGTGATTCTTATCCATGGCTTTAAAATTATGAATGATATTAGAACATAAAACAGTGACAAAGAAAAACACAGAGTGCACCATTTAGAAACCTGCAAGAATGAAGTGCATTGTGGGAAGGACCTTCAATGTTTAAAGGGATCAGCTGAAACATATTGCAATTACGCATTACACCACACCATAATTAAACTTCAGATACGCAGATTATTACAGTGCTGTATACAATCTCAAGGTCTGTGTCAATTATTGTGAAAACTGTTGGTATCACAACAGTGATTTTAAATGAGAAAAAGCTTTAAAGGCAAAGTAGCAAATAAAAAATGCCTAACTTTGAGCTATGCTGCACTACAATGTCTTTCTTGTGTTTTCTGTGGAATGTCTTCCAAAATAAATTGCTTTAGTAAGAACAAATGTGTGGGAAAACAACTCAACTGTCAAATAGAATTTTAAAAAATAATGCTTATGACATTTTTAATGTACAAATGAGATGAATGAATACATTTAGAAACTCGTAAGCTACACTCTGCTACATAATGATATTGACACTTTGATTATTTACAAAAAACTAATGGTCATCATGGTGGCACAGTGATTAGCATTGTATTGCCCTTGAATTGGCTAAATTCCTGGGATGCTATCTGCGTGGAGATTATGTTCTCCCTGTATTTGTGGATTTTTCCTCCAGGTTCACCAGTTTCCTCCAACACTCCAAAGACCTACCTGCAGGTAAATTAGCTTATTTAAAAATTGACCCTGGTGTGATTGTATGTGAGTGTCTGTGTGTGCCCAGCAATGGACTGTCATCCTGTCCAGGGTGTATCCTGCCTTGTGCCAGTTGCTTGCTGGGAGAGACTCTGGCTTCCCCATGATCCTGTATTGGATATACAGTACTGATTAGAAAATGTTTGGATTCATAGACAGGAAAGTATTGAAAATTTATTTCAATCCCTACAACATTAATTATAGCTCAGAAAGACTATAGAGTCTAAATCTTTTTTGGATTCTAATATGTGATTCAAAATGGTAATATTTAACATTTTCCATTGCACTTTATGGTTTATTGTAAATAAAGTGCACAAATTAAAAAAAATACATTAATTGATTAGATTTTCTACAAAAAATGCATTTTTCTTGCAGTCACACAAAAGCAAAAGCCAATTGATAAAACTGTGAACCAGTCTTCCAGTAAGATTCTAAACTTAGCATGCGTCTCATGAAAATTACATTTACATTTTTATACAGAGTTCTATGGAAATCCTCCTTAATTCCCATAAGCGATGTGATTAGGAGTGAGAGGTTCACTGAAGACTAAACTTAATTATAAAGTTTGGGAACAAGAACCAATGAACACCTTCCTTCTAATGTAATTTACTTCTGAATCTGCATGGAGGATTACACTAGGTCATTTCACAGTGTAACTCTGTTGTTTGGACAGTCACATGCTCCCCATGTAGTTTTGTTTCAAACACACTACACTGAAAAGCTGCGAGCTGAGAAGCAGAGGCCGAAGACGGGAGGGCATTAGCTATGGCTTCAATTAGAATGAGGGTCCCACTGGTGTTCAGTTTCAAATCATCTAGCATTGTCACCCCCTTAAAAAGCTTCACACTGAGGCTGCAGGGATGGGAGATCACCAGCACAGAGAAAGCAGAGCCAGCTGCAACAGAAGCAAAGGCAAGTGAATGTAGGTTTTGTTAGAGAATCCCAGCAGGAAAGAGTGCCTGACTGAAATTGCTGGCAACTAAGGAATAAACAGCCCTCACAGACACTATACTTCCCAGGCCCCCAGTTCCCATCATTAGCTGGCTGACTGACACTCACCGAGAAACGCAGACAGCACACACATACAAATTGTTTCAAAGGAACACATTGCTTCACTGCAGCCCACAGTGTGGTGGGCCAATGGAGCTAACTCTGCCTCACAGCACAAACATATTTTCTAAAAGCCATCTCTCTCTCTTGAATTCTAAATATACTACATGCTCCATTTAAGAGCATTGTCTGTCTCATACTGTATTTCACTATGATTTCATTCTCGATTAAAATAAAATAATATGAACTACATCCTTAAAGTGGATACAAAGATTTTGAACCAATTATTTTGGAAACAGATTTATATTGTTTATGTATATATTTAGTAATAGCAATGGAGTTTTGAAATTCTCTTATTCATTTGTATTACACTGAATTAAAAAAGACTATGTTCATCTCTTGCATTATGCCCTTTTGTATACATTTAATCACAACACATTAGATTAATAAAATAGATTTTTTCACTGCAACATAATGACAACGTGTCCATGACCATGTCCGTAAAGAAAACTTTACAAATGTTCTCTTTCTATTGTACAGTAGTGCGTCAGTATGTTTGTTTTCTTGTTGACTTCACAGTTGTGATGGATTCACAGTTGGTTTCTATAAATACCTATATATTTATAATATATAAATATAGATAGTATACATACATATACAGTCCACATTATATAAGAAATGAATAAATAAAGAAAAGAAAACCAAATGACAAATGCTTCTATCACAGTTGTCTATTTAAAGTCTTCTTTTTGGACCACAGATTGTGGCAATCTTAACTCTCAGCCAGTGAACACTCCATTGCCATCTCACAAATTGCTTGCGTTGTTTAAATGTGTAGTGCAGAACAGATACTGGACCTGAATTAGAAGAACAGAAAAAACAGAGAATGAAAGGGAAAAAAGATGGCAACCTATGATGCCCAAAAAAAGTTTTTCCCTTTAGGATTTTCACATTTTTCACATATCTAAAAAGTAAAATGTTTTTAGATCAGAATATAAGTCCTAATAATATATATGGTTAGCTAATGAAATGACATGAAACATAATACTCTTTAAACATTTATTTTTCATCAAATTATGCGACATTCATTATCCATGTGTGAAAGAATGTAAACCTTTAAATTCATTAATCAGTAGCAGCCCCAGCAGCAATGACTGCAAGTAAATATTTCATGTAACTCTTGTTCACTCACATTGGTTTTGAATAATTTTAGTTCATTCCTCCTTATATGACTCCTCCAACACTGCAATTTTTGAGGACTTCTTTAAATGGATAGCTTACTTCAGGTCCTGCCAAAATATTATTTTGGGGTTCAAGTCAGGTGTTTGACTAGATCATTGTAAAATATAACATTTCTGCTTCTTGTAATTCTTTTTAAGCTAGGATCTGGCTCACTACAAGATGCACTTCAGGTGACATTTTGCTCTAGAATCTGCTGATACACTGCTGAATTTAAGGGTGTCTCAATGATGGCTAGCCTTCAAGATTATGAGGCAGCAAATCCCACTATCATCCTTGACAGTTATAATAATAATAATAATAATAATAATAATAATAATAATAATAATAATAATGATTATAATAATTGCTTACACTTATATAGTGCTTTTCTGGACACTCCTCTCAAAGTGCTTTACAGGTAATGACAGGGACTCCCCTCCATCACCACCAATGTGCAGCATCCACCTGGATGATGCAACAGCAGCCAAAGTGCGCCAGAATGCTCACTACACTTCAGCTATCAGTGGGGAGGAAAGCAGAGTAATGAAGCTAATTCATAGACGGGGATTATTACGAGGCCATGATTGATAAGGGCCAATGGGAAATTTGGCCAGGACACCAGGGTTACACCCCTACTCTTTTCGAGAAGTGCCCTGGGATTTTTAATGACCACAGACAGTCAGGACCTCAGTTTTACATCTCATCCAAAAGAGAGCGCCTTTTTACAATATAGTGTCCCTGTCACTAAACTGGGGCACTAGGACCCACATGGACCGCAGGGTAAGCGCCCCATGCTGGCCCCATTAACACCTCTTCCAGGAGCAACCTTAGTTTTCCCAGGAGGTCTCCTATCCAGGTACTGACCAGGCTCACACCTGCTTAGCTTCAGTGGACTGCCAGTTGTGAGTTGCAGGGTGATATGGCTGTTGGCCTTATGGTAAGGTTCTTCTCTTTGATAGAAGTGTTTAATTTTTGCAACACATATCGTTACTAATTGCGGTCAAAGAGTTCTACCTTCAACTTGTCTGTCAACCAGGCCAGATCGAGAGTAAGCCAATAAGTAAACAGACTTCTGCCTAAGATTCTTTCTGCATTAGAGAAATCTTGTGATTGGTTAGTCAGTTGTACATTTAATAATAATAATAAACTTTATTTTATATAGCGCCTTTAAAGGTGGCTTCTCAAAGGGCTTTACAGAATAACAACAGCAACAACAACAATTAAAAATAAACAATAAAACATACACAATAAACAATAAAAAATACACAAGGTAAACACGATGAGAATACGCAGAGGAGACAGTAGATGGTGGTACTAAATATAGTAGGAGCAGAGGGGTAAGAAATGGAACCAGTTAAGTAAAGGCTCTTCTAAAGAAGAAGGTTTTGAGTCTGGATATTAAGGAGTTTAGAGAAGGTGAATTAATCTCTGCTATGCTTGAGGAGAGAGTTCCAGAGCTTAGGGGCATAACAGGAGAAGGCCCTGTCACCCATAGAGTGTAGACAGACGTGGGGGACAGTTATGAGACCAGAATTAGAAGAACTAAGGTTGTGAGGTGGGGAGTAGGGCGATAATAGATCAGACAGGTACTGAGGTGCCAAGCCATGCAGAGCTTTGTAGGTGAGCATGAGGATTTTGAAGTCGGATTGTAAAGTCTTATAAAATATCACCTTATAAATATAATTAATACAGTTGGACCTTCTTGTCGACAGCATGAAAATCAAAACTATATTCAGTAAAAGTGCTACACCCCAGGACAACCCAATTTCTCCCCACCGGTTTCTTGATATGACCGTAGTCAAACTGTCTTTGCAGAGTGTTTGAAAGCTAAATTAAGCATAATACTAAGCTTCCATCTTCAGCACCTAGCTAAGCAACACTAGTCAGGAAATTCCCTCTCTTTTCCATCCCTGACTGTACAACTGGCACAGAGCACAGAGAGACTGGACAGCTGTGTCAAACTCAGCCCAGCTCTATCGTTTGTATTTTTTCAAATTGCTCATAGAACTGTTTGACTAGATTGTTTAAATAAAGAAAACTGTAATTATTGCATTATAGATCTCAAGAGTTAACTTGTTATCCCAAACACAAATGATTAATTTTAGTTCATAATAATAATAATTATATTTACTTATCTTTGTAGAGGTAAGGTATATTATTTCACTGAGAATTAAGCATTATTATAAAGATGTCTAATAACTTTTCTGTTGCTTTGGCATCTTGTGTCTTGAGCATCTGTGCAAAGAGGCAACTTGGTTTTTCATGGAGATCTCTCAACCCAGTACTGACTAGATCTATCTTTGTTTATCTTGAAGCTAAAAGATGTCCTTAGTTTAGTCATTCAATATTTTGTGTTTTATAATACTATTTTCTGTTTGGACAATGCAACATGATATCAGTTTAATAATTTAAAAGACACTGTATCCTGATGTTACCCAAGGTATTTGAAGATTTACAATTGTTACCCTTGGTTGTGGGTACTCACTATAAACTACATTTCTGGCTACACATTAGGCAAACTTTTCGTTTGTGCTCTTCCTGGTGGAAGCCATCATCACATTAGCCTTGATTTGCTTGATGACGGTTGCCAGATTTGAAACTGAGATGTCTTATAGACCCTTTAAAAATACACCACAAGAGCTAATGAAGCTAATAATCATTTACCACAGATACTCAAACCCCACGATGACAAGAGGCATTTGTATTTTATTTCTCTATTCACTCTCCTTTAATTCCCAGTGACAAACAAAGCAGCTTTAGTAAGCTTCCGTAAACTTTCTGAGACTTTATGAAACTACCAAATGACTATAAACATTACATGATTAAAATGTACAGCATTCGTTACAGTTTCGGGAAATGCATGAATGTAATTGAAGACAAATTATAATAAATGTATGCTATCATCTTGGGGTATTGTGCATCACCAATCATAGTGGATAATATCATGATCAGCACTTCATTAACCTACCATGACAAGGACATATATTCCTAGATGTACTTATCCTTCATAGAGACATCCAGCTGTGTTTTTTCAGAGCACACATTTCTGCAACTCCACTTTTCTCACCACACTGAAACATGCAAATGAGGCAATCAAGGGGCTTTCAGAGTTTTGTAATTAGCTCTTGTCCATTGCAAGAATACACACTAAAAATGCCACAAGGGAAAATCATGTTTTTGAACCAGCTAACTGTATATTCCAGAATCTTAACATTTAACATCACTGTCATACCAGCATACCCTAATGAGTTATCTAAAATAAATGATAAATGCTGCAATCAACTAAACATGCAAGTACTCTTCATGTAAGTTTGCTAAAATAAATATGACAGTTATATAATGCAAAATCTGGTTTGTGTCAAGTGTGATCATCTGAAACTGTGTTGTGTTTAAGTCTTTATTTATGATTGTACCATCTGTCCTTGAACCTTTAATTGACATTTTTGAAACATTCATTTCTGAATTAATGTGAATACCATCTTGTGTCAAAACAAATTCAGATTTTGCTCTTTCCATAACTTAAAAATGACAGATACTGTATATTCTGAATTCACAGAAGGGATAGTTGCCACCACTGCCGATTTCAGTATTATATTAATATTAAATATTAATTAATGATGAATTATTAAAGTCGGGAATACAGTACAGTGAACTACGTGTAGCCAGTAGATGTGTTTGTGCCTTATTCCAATTGGAATAGAAGTTAGGAGCAGAAACGATTGATCATATTATTTAATGGGCTTTGTATTGAGTACAAATCCAAGATAATCATCAAAAAGAACACTTAAAGGCTTGTATTTCAATATATCACAAAACACCATACCGGCTTATAACAATAATTATTGTGATAATTACTGTGGGGCTGAGTCCTTAAGGAGTGGTGCCTTCCCCTGTGGACTTGCATTTTTTTCTGAAGCTTTCCTCTTCCCAAGATGGTGGTGCACAGATCATGGGTAGTTTGACAGGACACTCAGCAATCACTGGAGAAGGATCAGCTGTGCATCCTGCTTCAGACAGAAAGAATGGAGCACTGAGCAGAGAACAAGACAGTGTTCACATGGAGTCAAATCCTAGGAGGAGCCCTGTCAGATCAACCAGCACATATTGAATCCATCTCCAGCTGAAAGGACTGTGCTACTACTACGGTATCTTATTTTTCCTCATCTTTGGCTTAAAGGGCAGAACTACTGCTAACTATTATTCTTCCCCAGCTCCGTCTGGAGAGCCATTATGCTGCTATTTATTTCCCTCTCCAGCTCAGGCAACACATTAGAAATATCCTGCTGTGAAGAATATTATGTTATACCTAGTGACCTGGGGGTGCTTTAGCAAGCAGGAATTAAGGGTTGCTGTATAAGTATGTTGCCTTTCTGTTGTTGTTTCTCCCTTTTAATTAATATCCCTAAATAGGCTCCTCATCTGGTTGGTGATTGTAACCGTGTTGGCAACCACTCCAGTGGTTTATGGACTGGTTTGATGTGTAATTGCAACTGTGTAATTGACTGAGGCAGAAGATAAGAGTTCTCCCTGGGGACATTGTTTAGCCAGCTGGAGTCATTGTTGAGCCATCTATCTTTCAGGTCAAGACTGCAGGGGATCACCAGGGTCTGCCCAAGGGGTCGATCACAAGTGATCAAGTGTTTTTGAAACTGGAGATGGTTCTGACTCCTGTGTAGTGCGTATTTAGGACCCTATGCAGACGGTATAATCCAGAAGAGACTGGAGAAGGACAATAGGGAAAACACAGAGAAGAATGGATGGGAGGATAGACAGGGGGCGGTGCCGATGGTGATCCAGGTGCAAGAGGGAGCGCAGGCAAACAAGTCCAGTGGGAGTCCAAAAAGGAAAAACAGGGCGTAGTCCAAAGTCCAGGTAGCCCAGAGATCAATCCAAGACGGACAGTTAAATCGAGAACCTGGTTGGAACTGGAACAGGAACAGGAACAAGGAAGTTAAAAACACGATGATAAGGCCAGGTGCTCCAAGCCCCGGACCCAGATGGTCAGGATGCCGTAATGAAGCCTATGCTGTCTGGTCTCTGCTGGCGCAGTAGGTGGGCATCCGGGTGTCTATCTTCCAATGCTGAGCGCAGAGCTTAGGAGGCACATAACTTATATACAGTATTAATGGGTTAAACAGGAGACAGCTGCACGTAATAATGAAACTAATAGTAAAAGGTTGGAGCGCCCTGTAGAGGAGGGATGACAGTTTGTGGTATGACTGCAGTATTTTTTTCTGACACCAGATACCAAAACGTTGATTGCTGATTAAGCCAGCTTGAGCTGCTTGAGAACAGTGTAGGTTTTAACAAATTGCAGATGCTGTTTTTATTATGTAAGTACCTACAATGCATAGGGAACAAACTGATTTGTAAACATTTGATTTCAATAAAAAAGATGTAATTATTCCATCTTGTGGTCATCCTGAGGGTTTTTTTTCCCCTTAGGAAAAAAAATATGTTTCTGGTAAACTCACGGCACTTTTAAGTGATACAATATAATAAATTGAGTTGAAATACATAACATTCTTTTCAAGGAAGGTCACCAATACCTTTGTTTTGTTGGAATTTAAATTTTACTTCTTCCAGATTGTAATATGCTACAGTACATTTTTGAACATGAAGTGACAACAGCAAAAATAAAATTAAATTAAAAAGAAATAACAAGGATGAGAAGTTATATTTCTATTAAACAAGCATTGCAGAATGTGCTTGCAAATTTTAATTTAGAAATCCCAATTCTTGTGTTGCAGGGTCCTATGGTCTAACAGTTTACTAAACTTTCTAAGAAAGCAGTGAAGCACTTTTTTTATTTATTGGCACAGCACTTATGGTTCCAGCTACTTAACACTAATTAGCTACAGTGCCCCTTCTGGTATTCTTTTACTGCTTACTTGCTTTCGGACCAAAACTGCAATTCACTCCTGCCAAATAAACAAATGATCTTAGCATTTTTTTATTTAGAATGGGAACTTAAGATAACTTTACATAAGTGTTGGGCTTTAGATAAGGTGCTATATACAGTAAGTGATACTCTGCTACTGCAATGATGCGGGACTGATTCAAATAATTATGTGTCTATGGTATTTTGATGGATAAAGTAAAATACATTAACCTTATTCAGAAATGTATTCTAATGAGCAAATTCTTGTCACATTTCCTCGGGCAACAGAGAAGTGTCCTTAACAGAAGAATATTATGAAATTATATTGTAGATTCATGCTAAAAATGTTTTCTATACTGTACACTTGAAAAATTGTACATTGACAGCTTCTCACTGAGTGCCTGAAAAACTATCATCAATCAATAATGTCATTTAAAAATATTGGTTATGTATTAACAATTTCATCCTCATCTTTACCTTAGTTGACCCACAGCTGTAAGAAGGTCTCTTCTAGATTCATCTGCATCTGCATCTGCAATACTGACTTCAGCTGTGCTAATCCACATTGCGTCTGCACACTTTTTATGTTATACAGGGGAAAATGCTTGGTCAGTTTTGGACTCTTGCAATTCAGTATTTCTTTGGTCCAAATGCTGCCACATACACTTGTGTGGATTACTGTATATAATTTGATAGAAATGCACATTATTGCTTCAATTAACACAAAATAAGAGTTCATTACTCTGGAGTGTGGATAAGACCTGCTGGAAATGAGGGACAGATACAAAATAATAGAAAAAAAACAAAAGAACAGACCCCGGGACTTGTTAATTATTATACAGTAGTAGCCCTAAGATTGTACCAATTAGAATCAGCATGGTTTTTGCCAGACAATAAATGCTCAAACAGTGACTCTCATGACGACATTCCTTTTCATCTGAGTTTTAGTCACACAGGTGATTTTGTCTCTTCTTAATTTACTCAAACAAAAATGCAAAGCATCTTCATCATCATCATTCGAAATTATTTACAAGAGCTTTTTGTCATTGTTGAGTAAAAGATAAAAGAATTAGCTGATGAAGATTTTGATCAGAAATGTTGTTGACAAAATTAACCATGGACAGTTTACAAAATACACTGTGCAATAGATGGTAACTACTGAGTCTTATCTTTCAACTCAAAGACATCTCATAAATTTGTAAAAACAATCTGTGCCATAACTAAGAAAAGTGTTAAGAATGAATCGATTGTAGGATGCCCTTTTTTTGCAATCTGCTGTCGTTTCTTAGAATATACAGGAAATGAAAGTACGGTGATGTGGCTATACTGTATGTAATAGGACTGATAACAATAGGTAAAAATTCCTAAGTGTATCCTCACTATATTCACTCACTACCATTTTTATGATGATGTGTAGCACTGCATGTGGCAGATTTCAGCATTTTACCTTACTAAGTAATTTATGAACAATGTTCTGATGTTATCATCTTTTTTGCACATTAATAATGCATTTTAGTTTTACAATTTTCCACAGAAAAAAAGTTTTATTCAGCATAAAGTATGTGGGTACATTTCACTGTTATTTTAACTAAAATAACTGATAAGATTTTATTGTCTAAACTATTTTGTTCACATATTAACTTCATTGGCATCATCAAAGGAAACTTGGCTTTTTCTTTCAACAATAAATGCTCATTTATGCTAATTGCACTTATTATTAAACTGGCTTCAGATCACTTATATCCTTCACCTTGCTTCTTTTTTAACTCCCAACTTTTTTCTCAGGCCTTTACCCCTACTTTCCATCTGTCCTAAGCTCTCCTCTGTCCAATTCTTCTGCTGCTTGTGCTGTACTTCTCCATCCATATGCCTCCCTCCTACTCCCTTTAGCTCTCCCCCTGCTGTCAGGCCTGTCCCTGGAGTGACCTTGCCTTAATGAGCTCCTGATCACGAGTCAGGAAAAGAGCTTTCAGTCAGGGTGTCTTCACAACAAAACAGGCATTGCATTGTGAGTCTGGTTAAAGGGAGAAGAAGGAACTGGGGAAGAGAAGGAAAACCACTGCAAGTTCAAAGGCACTTCTACACCTTTCAACTCAAAGTAAGTGCTGAAGGTAGTGTGTTCTGTTCACAAACACGGAATTGCAGAAGCAGTTGGGGAGAGCTAGAAATGTACTTCAGCACTCTGATCAGCTCCTTCTGAGCTGGGAATAGAGTCTGGTGTGTGTTCACTCAGCTGTTGGGCTGTGTGAGTGAAGCATACTGTGATGACATATAAAAAACAAGAGGTGAAGAGGTTTTGCAGTGGTGAAATTATCAATTATATGATTATTTTCTTTACTAATATAAAAATGTAAAGATGTATGTATGCAAACTCAGAAACAAAAAAAATGACAATAAAGTTGAATTGTATTGATTATATTAACCACAAGTGAGCAAGGGCTAGAGTATTTTAACAGCTGGCATTTTCATAATTTGTGATAATTGCGAGATCTCACTTTAAGGATCTGAATTAGCGGTTGGAGCTCTTTTTTGCCTTGAGTTTATGCAACAGGTGTCTTCACTTTGGCTTGATCATACATAGTACTTTTTTTAATGTTCTTTGAATATTTTATTAAGAAATGTTTGGAAAACTGTTCATTAAAGTAAAAATCCTTATGTATATGACATTTGTTATATCTTAATAGTAAATATATCTTAATAAATTTTAAAACTTTACTGTCATTATTGTGTAACCAAATCTAGTTAAATACAGTACCTCACATATGATTTTCATTCAGTACACAGTTAAAATTTTGTTTCCATTTATAACCCATTTGCAGGTGGATTTGGACAAGCTGGCAATAAACGTTGTACCAAGCACAACAACAAAAATTTTATAGGCAACAGTTACATTGTCCAGAATTGGATAATAAAACTGTGCATTTTACCAAATGGTCCAAATGTTTTCAGATATCTATTAAGAAATATTATTTTCTTTTTTGTGGTAGATGCATCATTTTTTTGTATGAAGTATTTGTGAAATCCTACACAGAAAACCTTCCTGAAATACATTGAAATCTGTTGAAAAATGAGTTCAGATAAGCCCAGTTAGAGAGTATTTCTTTTTTTACTTTATTATTGAAGGTTAATAAATACAATTGATATATTGATATTGAAACAATTCAATTGTTATGCATTTCTAAGTCAATTCCAATACAATGTTCTGTACACTTAATTGTACAGGATCTTTCTGCTCAGGAATGTCATCCCAAGTTAGAAATTGGCATGAATTGCAATGCAATTTTCTCATTAAATATTGCAGCTGATGCTGATTAACGAATGAATACAAATGGTATTTCAATGCATGGTATTCTGAGTCTGGCTGTTGCTCCTGAGGAAAGAAGTCATTTACAATTGAGTTACAATTTTCAAAGATTTTCAGAGCTTGTAGGAATTCAAGTCTGAGAACTACTGGTTCTTATAAGAAAAACTGAAATATTGGTTGCTTGTGGATTAACCTTATTCAATTGCTTTGGCATAGCTAGAGCCAGAAAATAGCAGAGCTGTGTATGTGTTTGGCTAGGGAGAGTGGGGGAGTTATCACACAAGAGAAGAAATTGGGTCAAACCTGACAGGAATAGGAAACTAAGAAACCTCCAACAACACTCATATTGATTAGGTTAGATATGACTCATTAAACAAGTAGCCCATGTGGTTAGGTTCCAAAATAAAATAGGAAACATTAAATCTGTTCTTTCTACATTTCTCCATTGAAATCTGTTTATAAAAAGCATTAGAATTGAGAAGCAATTATGTTAATTTGAATGTTATGCCATCATACTGTATATATTGGTATTTGTTACTGACTCTCGCTCTAGCATTTTCTAAGGATATTACTTCTTGCCAGTTTTTGTGATATTCGGCCCTAACTGGCTTTTATTTTTTGGGTTAGCACCCAACATGTCTTATTGCTAGAGGTACATTTAATCTTGAACATGAATTATTCTTCATATGAAGAAGGAAACAGACAATTAGACAAAATCCATGTCAACTGCTGATTTTGCCATCTTTTTACTCATTCAGTTTCTTGCAATCAGTGCATAGAGAAATTCCTTTTGACGGACTTCATTTATTTCCCATTTCCCATTCCCTACAAACAGATCACAGATGCCTTTGAACAAATGATCAATAATACACCAGGCTTCTTCTGCTTAATGTTATTCCAAATGATATCTCTTTTTCGGTTTTCACTTGCCCAGTTGTTGTAGATTTCACCAGGCAATACTTTAAAAAGTATAGGATGTGAACTCATAAACTGGTGAACTGTATCATACTATCTTTCTATCTTGCATCACATGTGCATTAACGATATTATGTTTTTTCTTTGTCATGCAATCTGTTTTAGGGTACATCCAATGAATATGACCTGCATCCTTGATGCATTGTTTGATCATAAGAAACACACCAGCAGTGAGAGGTGATTGGCTGTAATTCTGCTGTGTTTCAGTTATTCTCAATGAATGAGTTCTGAATGGAAAATAAGTGTTAAGCCTCCAGCATTCATCCTGTGAATTATTATTCTTCTGAAAACATTGACCTTTCACTTGAGAACAGAAACAGCAAAAGGCCTCATAAGCTCTCTGCCATCCTCACACTTTGCTTTTCTAGACCAAATCAGACCCAGTGCCAGGTCATACCACTGCCAGTGGCTGATAAAATGAAATACACTCTAAAGCAAGTGCTATGGTGAGGCACCAGGGTGACAGTCCCAAGATGAAAGAACGTCAGTTTCAGATTGTCGTGGTTCAGATGCCGCACACGAATTCAGAGATTACACAGTTCGAACAGTTCAGGGTAAATTAATTGAGGAAGACAATTGACTTGAGATGTACAAAAGGAGTCAAAGCTTTATTTTTTCTGATTTTCCAAATTACTTTTAAAAGAAATGCTACCTATTTATCCAAAAAAGATTAAAACGTTGTTAAAGAGTTTTGACAAATATAAATATTGCTGTAATAAATCTGGAAGTACTGAAACTTGTTTTAAATATTATTATGTGATATTGCTTATGTCTGCAACAACTATGGTTTATTTAACAAAAGAAGCAGTATTTGAACTGAGTAGTATTCACATTAGTCTTTTTTTCTAACAATCTTTGAGAAATGTCGCAAAATATATATACAGTAACTACTGTATATAGTTATGTCTGGTATTACAGTGGGTAGTAAAGAAAAACAGCAAGTAATCTCAGTGACACAAACCACTAAAATCAGCATCAAGCATTTGCAGTTTCACCAGTTAACAGTCACACCACACACATTTGTTCTCTTTTGTTGATGAACAAAGGAGATCACACACACTAGCTACTGAACTTCCAGAACATCAGCGGTTGGTGTGAAGTGGTGTGGACAATGTATAGAACAAACCTGTGCACTTGAATGGTGAAGCATTGAAGCCTGGCAGGTTTTTTGGTTTGAATCCTTAAGGAGTCTGTGGCTTGATAGATTCCACAAATTAGCTTTGCTCTAATTCAGAAGGCTTTCTTTTCTTGGTTACTGCATTAGCAAAAAAAAAAGCAGGAAGCTGCAATTCATATGGGGTTGGAAGGGTTTGCATTGCAGGCAGCATTAAAAGTGAGGGGTCTGGAAACTGAGCACTGTCTGTATTGCAATGACAAAATATTCCTTAAACAAGCAAAAGGGATAAAAAATTAACTAATTGCTGTGCAAATTCTTTATTTTTCAATGAACACATCCAGCAAGCTGTCTTTTGTGCTTTTGGGAGTAACATCAATCACAGCATATCCCAGTAATCAAGAAAAAAAAACTGCACTTGGCTTATTTTCCTTATTATGGCTGAGTCTTTGAGAAGTGGAGCTGGTATTGATACAGTACACAAAGCAGTTTTATTGTTTATTGTTAACTTGAGAGTTTCTGGAGCTGTGGTGCACAGAATGGCAGGGGAACATAATGAGGTCTGTGTTTGTCCTTAAGTTATTTTTACATTGGGTTTTCTCAATTGTTGCTTGAATAAAATAACATTATTTATATGAATGCTTATTATTTTCATGAAGGAAACCACCAAACAGTATGCATGTACTGTAGTTCAAATTGTGTATAACATTTAGCAACAAACAGCAAAAAGCTACAAGGTACTCAACACAATTGAGTCAAATAATATTGTCTGGCTGACAGCCAATATGTTTGTTCAGTTTTTATAAAATTAGGATTGCATTGGATCTGAAAATTAAAGTCACTCTAGAAGAATATTGTTTAAAACTCTGAGACAAAAATAATTATCTGTTTACCTTTACAAATACTTTTTTTACAGTAGTACATCACAGAAAAAGCAGAACAATGCACAAAAGACCAGTGAAATAAACGTAAATAAAAAATCACAAAAAGAAACTGTCAAGCTCAATGGACACATTAAGTAAAATTAAATATAAGTATAATGAAACAACAATAAAACTGTAAAAAATGAAATTCAAGAGAATAAGCTTGTCTTTGAGGAGGCTGTCTTTCTGTGCAAAGGTTATTCAGTTTTTGCATTTAGGTCTTTTTAAATAGTTTGTTCTAACAAAAACTGACAAAGCTACAGTTATATAACTTTGATGCAATTGCTGCCCTTCCAGAGTGGTAAGCCCCAAAGGCTAATGGGACCTACTTACGTATGTGTACAGAACACAGTCCAGCTTCACTCAGAATATAATGTGACCTAATTTTGTACACAATATTGTATTTGAATTAGTTGTGTGGGCTTACTATAGCCATACTGTAAAGTGATAAAACAAGCATGTTTGATTGGATTTAACTATTAAGAGCTAATACAGGAGAATACGTTTTTTTTTATTTGCAGAAGAAAAAGTAGTTAAGAATATGAAGATCACAAAAATATAAACAATGCATTTTTAATAAGTATCCCAGTGTTATTGCATGATGAAAATGACATACACTGGTATTTATCTTAAAGGTAAAAAGGCTTTTCTCTAACGAAATTACCATATTTGTATTCATGATAAAAGTTGCATCTCACTAAAGCTGGAAAAAAAATACTACTGGTGTTTACCTTGTTAGGAGTAAGCGTAACTTATTAGTTTTTATAATGAAGGGCTTGTAAAGTAGCAACTTCATATATTAAAACCACAGGTTCCACAAAGCAGAACAGATATGTTTTGTTCAGTTTAAGAGTTAAGTAACCTTCTGATCCCAGGCTTCAGTTAAAAACTGCTGTAGTGTAACAGAGCTGTGACCAAACATGTCAGTTTGGTAGCTTGGGTACTTCTAGACTGTGTACGGTTCCTCAGAAGCTACTGTATGAAGTGTTTACAGGTTAAATTGCTAGATATTCAAGACACTTTTGAAACTACCTGGCCTTTAACACTGATCAATTTGTGTACGCTAAGGTTCCATTTAATACTAAATTTACCATGCACTCGAGTTCATTTATGAAGCTTGCAATTCAAATCAGTTAGTAACTTTCACAGTAACAAAATTCCTGGCATTAGAAAAATATTAAAGCAATTTATTTGATCTTATTTGTGTGAAATAATCAATGTGAGAATTTGTTATTAAATGGGTGTGCAGCCAAATACTGTACAAACATTGGTAAGGAATAGTATCACTTTTGTCAAGTGTAAGTGAATACTGTAAGTATTGTGATTTTCTTGAAAATCAGGTACAATTAAGCAAGAAAGCAAAAATACTTCAGAAACTCATTAAATTTAGACTCAGAGACTCAGAAACCCATGTCATTATGCAATAGGAAAGAGCTGGAAAAAAGAGTGCTACAAAAGTGTGGTAGAACATCTTTTAGTTTTCGTAGAACAAATCATTTGAGCATTGCTATTTTTTATGAAAGTATGCACATTGCAAGAATTAAAAAAAACAGTACAAAAGTGCCCTTTGGAATTTATATCAGAATTGGGTTCTGTGAAGTGCACAGTTTAGGTACAGTTTAGGTACCAGTCAAGATCAAGTTCCCCTCTTGATACTTACAGGTATTTGTATACTCGTTCTCTCTGTTTGTTTGTCCGTTGACATTACTTTCCCCTGGGGACAGAAGTGTTTGTGCTTGTTGTTTGTGTTTCTGTAATTAACACAGTCTCCTGTTTCTCTCAGCACACCGGAGAGAAAAAGAAAGTAAGGGGAGGAGTTTTGAGACAAGAGCACGGGGGAAATGTATGATCTGTAGGTATATTTTAGTTGTCATTGCTTCTGAAGCTTTTGTCTTCACATTATGCTTTACAGGTATGTTAAGGAAATGTTTACTATAAATTCTGTCAAACATAAAATCATTTCAAATGAACTTTTTTTCAAACTACTTTTAACATGGAATTTATAAAACCTGAGAGAATCAGAGATTATAGACCTTCAAGATGACGATGAAAAGCAACATTAAGTCTTTTTAAAGAGATTGATCAATTTTATTCAGATAAATTCACAAATCCCATATTGTAAAAGGGCAAAAGAAAAGCGACACTGGACGAAACAAAGACATTTTTGTAGTCATATCTAAAGTCCTCACACCTACAGTGCTACAAACCTTAAACGAATGTCAAATACTTTATGCGATGACATCAACCCCCATACTGTATGTGAGAGATCAAATGTTTAACATGAAACTAGGTTCATGTTAAATTTAGGTTCTGTTTATCATGTCACACTTTACACAATTCAAAACTGCTCTATCACCGCCTCAAAACTAATGGAACAGCGAAAGAGAGAAGAGGTTACAGTGCACCATATAATCTAATTCATGTGGTAGTATTTTGTTGATGACTGGAAAACAACATTTGCAGTTTGCAATTTGGATTGCTTATTAACAGATTGGGAGATATGCCAGTGCCGCAGCCTTAAAAGAACTCCAACAAATCCCAGATGAGATAAAGAGTAGAACATGTTCACTTTTTAAAAACCTCATTAAACTGATACCATGCATACACTTCACATCTCAAAGCAACTATGACCCTATCAAGTAAACTGTCACTTTGTATACACATGTGCAATCTGTTATGTTCATTAACTGCTTTTTACCAATTCCCAAGTTGACTGGTTTTTATTATTATTTTTCAAAGAAGAATATTACTGAAAGTTACAAAGAAATTATATCTGCCAAGATGTAGTACTTTATTACTCACAGTTTTTTCCATACAATATTTAGGACTTAGGGGAACAAGAAGCTTGGTAAGCAAATCCCTAAACTCTTCATATAAACCAGTTTGAAATAATGAAATCTTGGGTGTTGGGGGTTATTTTGTGACTGTCCCAGCTTTATAAAGGGCCAATGTAAGACTCAATTAATGGTGTACTGTTGTACGTTGTAGTAGTAGAAAATAATCACAATCTTCAGTGAATCACTGTATTAAAAGCAGGTTTTCTGTAAGAACAAACATGTCTGAGTTATACGGATTGGGTATAAAATGTACTGTGCATTTTCCCATGGTGGCAGAAACTTTTTTCTGTCTGTAATTGGGCTTTTTTCCAATTGAAAGAAAGGTTTAAGTCAAAACAGTCCTAACTTTATAAATACAATTACAGTAACTTTACATCAGATTTTACAATCCATTTCTGGTGCTCAAGTATGAGTAAAACCAGGGCTCCTACAATGGAAATACAGTACTGTATGTACAATAATATGCAATAAACAATAACATGCAGTATGTGCAATAAAATGATCTAGTGCTAGTGGAGAGAATTATAGCACTCAGTAGGTATGCTATAGCAGACTTTATGACATGTACTGTATATACTGAACAGAGTGGAAAATATAGATGCTAGAAAGTGTAGTCTTGGCATTAATGCGTGGTTAATTTTACAATGAGCAGTTTCTGCAGTTTCTGTGAGGAGAATGAGGACATACAGGAGATTGTACAGCCAGGAAAACAGTGTGGTTGTCATAGGTCATTTATCAACAGCCAATATATGTTGTTATCACAATTAAAGGACTATGAAGTCAGCAAAAAAAGCATCTTAAATTGTTTTTCTGGCCTTAATATCTGGTGTTTGTTTCAGCTGGCTAGTACTTAATTATAGGCAGGAGAATTACTTGTCTTACAGTTTGTGAATATGATGAATATTGTGAATATGTTTTTTATTATTTTGTCCTTTTCTTGTGAATTGTGAGAGTTTTTATGGTAGCTGAAATAAATATACTGTTTAGTATTAATGTAGTCAATGATATAATTGTTCTCTTTATGTTCTCACATGTTTTAGAGCACATAGACCAGAGCACAGCAGCAGCCAAGGTATGCAGAACACAGCCACACTTTGTGAGGTGTCTGATGGAAGGATGAAGTCAGAATGAATTAACACTGTTATCCTTTAGTTTGTGTTGACTGGCTTAGCAAGGTTTCTTAGGGACTTCAGTTCGATGAGGTATTCTCAGAGCCTGGCGTGGGAGGACTGATTAGCATTGTCACAGTCTGCCCTCAGTGAGGGCTTCTAGGCTCAGAACTCCCAATTTGTCTAGAATATTTGCATACATCTTGGTACTTTACTCTCATTTTGATGGAATTACCTCTAATCAAAACTAAATTTGGCAGCATTAGATTTTCCAGTACAGAAACACTGACCTATAAAGAAGTGCTGTTTAGAAGAAGTGCCCAAGATTTCGAAGAATCTAGATTTTCTGATTTAGAAAATAAAATACATTGTAATTCACATTAAGCAGCAGTTTTAGAGTATTCTATGTGTTCTAAACAGCTAAGAGCTAATTTTACCAGAAAGTAAACTAAAAAGGAACCTGACAGCATAGCATTATATTCATCATTGTCTCGGCCTCCACTAAGCAGACACAAGCCATTGCTTCTTTCCACAGACGCCAACGCACATTCAAATTATCCAACCACATCCCTAGTCCTGCAAAACACCATCCAACCACCCACTACTTTAGGGCTCCTCACCTGCACCTCCTCACTCAGTATTACATCTGTACTAATAGAGCTCCCCTTCATTATAAACTCTTTGTCTGAGAAAACCATCATCTTGAGAAAACCCAGCTTCTTGACCTACACATCCTCCTGACCACGACTTTTGGCAACGCGACTCTGCTAAGTACTCCCTGCTTCTGCTCTCCATACAATTTCCTTGTCTAACATCTTTTGCTCAGCACCACATAGGGTCCAATCCCCTTGCTGTACCCTCCGGTGCGTTACAATCATGTCCTAGGGCCTCAATTCCTGATCTTACTGCAGGGGTATTTTTAAGTGACAATATTCCAGCAGGTCAATATCCTCATGTAATGGTGGCTGTCATGTGAAACAAGAATACGACAGGCATGCCATCAACACCTTACTTGTCAAAAAAAACCCCGATGATGATTTTGAGAAAGACAAGGATGACATGTGGCATCTAGGGCTCATAGACCAGTGAACAAGCATATGCTTCTCTGAACACTTTTAAGTGGAAAGGTTTTACTAGACAGCGCCTACAACTTGGCAAAAAGCATGTGTCACAGATATCCAGCTTCTATTGATTACAACACTGGCCATAATTAGCATGTGACTTTAACAGTAGAACTCCTGTTAATCATTCCATTTGATGACAAATGCTAATCAGCATAAAACATTTACCTCAATCGTGACTTTCAATGAAATGTTAGAACACCTACAGAAAAGATCATCATTTTGCTGATAGATATCTTTTACAGAGCAAACATCTTTTATTAAATGTTTACTGTATGTACAATTGCTCTTACTACATAAACAAAGAAAAATGTCAAGGTTTCTTTTTGGTATGAACAGTGCTAGAATTATTTCAGGTGTTGTGAATGTAAACCTAATTCAATAATTCATATATTGAATTATTATAGAATTTAATTTTATTTTGTTGATAAAATTAAGTTTTACAAGGCTTTTATGTCACTTACTTAAGATAAGTAGGTGATGTAAAGCTCTGATTAGGTAATGGACTGTCTTTGGCCTCCCACAGTTGTCTCTTTTGTATTTCATTAACAGAATGTAGTCTGAGTTTTGATCTGTGCTTGATCTGTTTTTATAATTAAGGCTCCTAGGTATATTTGCTTGCCACTGTGTCTTGTGAACACTTGTATCTTGCTTTTAAATGTAGCCCTTAGATAATTCGTATTTCCATATATCACGGGAGACATAAAAAAGTTGTCAGCATGTCAAAGTATGTCAGTAAGCAAAAAAATTAAACAATACAAAAAAATACAAATAATGAAAATGTGAATCTAGGACTACTGTACAGTATGTCTGTGAAGGATACTATCAGAAGAGCCACATATAAAGAATAGACTGTTTGGTCGTGTGCTTGTTTGGTTGTACTTTTCTGTAGTGCCATAGCTGGTAGTGGGAACAATTCACCAAAGCATGATATTCCCTTGAAGTTTCCCCTCCCCACCAAGAAAGGCATAATGTAGAGTAGCCAATAAAACTTAAATTGCATGAGTGTCACATACTGTATGAGAGGAAATCAAAGCATGCTGAGAAAACTTACATCGGGATAATATACAGCATATACAAATTCACAAAAGGAACACAGAATACACAGAAGAAAAGTAATGATTTGTGAGAAGGACTGGGATTACATGTGGCATATATAGGGCTCACAGACCAGTGGACACCATACTGCATGCTTTTCCTACAGGCTCCCTGATTTTGAACTAAAACAGGAGCCCTGGACGTGTAAAACATTAGTGAACTATCATCTTCACTATCATGTCCCCAATGCATAATGTATAACTATCCATTTATTATCATGATCATTTATTTCTGTTAAGGGTTGTGATGACCTGAAGACTATTCCATAAGTAGTGAGTGCAGGACTGTTACATGGATGGGACACCAGTCATTATCCCCTAACATATACAATATTCTCACATGGAAAAATTAGAGTCACCAATTAACCTAGCCAGCATGTCTTTCGATGGTGGAAGTAATAGAAAGGAATTATGTGAGTAAACTGGAACATACAGAGAAAACCCATGTAATCACTCAGAGAAAAGGTAAGCAGAAGGTGCCCAAAGCTTTAATAGAACCTGCTGTTGTATCAAAAAGCTGTGAGACAGAGGTATTAACAATCCCATTTAAAACTAATAACGTGATTCTTGTTTATCCATTGTATGTATGCTCTGCAATTTTATTTTTTATTTAAATATTTTATACAATTCATATTACTAAAATGTATTTACATCATATTATATATTACTATTTTAAAATAATTCTCCACTCAGATAATTTGCTGTGATTTTTGTTTTGGGAGTGGGACAGCATGTTATTTCAATACGTACATAATGAAGATGAAATACAGTATATGTTTAGTCAAAAAACTCTGATTCAAAATAAACAATGCCACCTATGATCCAAAATCACATACAACAGCAAATCTGGTGTCTCTTAGAGGTCTCCTATCCTTCTATTGAAAAGGGCCAACCTTTGCTTAGCTTCTGAGAGCAAATTAGTGGTGAACTCTACTGTCATACAGACAAATAGAGACAAGCCCAACATCAATCATTTTCAGTTTAAGTGAGAAAGCTAAATTTCTTTAGCTTAATGGATTGACTGATACATCATAAGCATAAGGAGCTGCAATGATAGATGTGGTTGTTGAAAAATACTGGGAGCTAAAGTCTATTTTCTCATATTTTGTGAGAACACGTTTTGGCTGTAGTTGGGGTTTGTCTTCCAGTTGAACCTTTGTTCTGAACTCTATTCCATCTGAATTCTATTTCTAACAATGAGAAACATGTGTTGTGCTTTAGGAGAAATGTACATTTTCACAGGCTGTAGTCCAATATCAATATATACTGTACTTACAAGAGAGATGGATTTAGACAAAATATTTGATCTACAAATTCCACAAAAAAAAGTCACCATCAGATACTAGGTTTGACATTTCCATTTGGGTAAACATTTTGATTTAATATAGATTTTAATGTAACTGGTATAGATATAACTGAAAGGGGTATATACAGTAAATAACCAGAAATTAAAGTATATATGGATATGATATATATATATATATTTTATGTTTAGAGATTTTTTCTCAGTGTAAATTTAATTTTGAGGCAGAATAAAACCCTCACAGGAGTATCCAGTTATTTTACTTTAAAAACAAAACAAAGGGGAAAAGGCATCACTTCTCGGTGGGTCAGTTCTGTGTCATTTGCAGTTCTCATACTGTATCAAGTATTCACCTGGTAGCCAATAGAACTTCTAGAAATTCTTTCTAGATATAGAAAGATATAATGTAAACTGCACTTTAAGTGCAGAAACGTTCATATAAACATCTTTCATAAAAAAGGGATCATTAAGTATATTAATTAAGTATATAATTAAGCTAATTCCACATGAAAATGGGTTGAAATAACTAAATCAACAAACAAGCGGAAAATGTTGCTATTTACATATCGGGAATGAAATACACAGAGATACAAACGAATGTTGTTGCAGCATTTGCAGACGTATACAGTAGCTTCCTCTGCAGACTGGTACATTAAAAACCACCTCATGTTGATAAATCACTAAGGGACTTTAAGTAACTGGTGCCCACATTGGTGATCAGTTGGTTGTAATTACATAAGATCTGTGCTATGTGAGGGTCATTCTTAAACAGATTTTCCAGGTTGTCCCATTAATAAAATCTAAACTTATTTTCCCCATGATTCACAAAAGCTGTCATGACTAATAGACTTTTTTGCCTGTGCATTTATGGTGAGTAAAAAATTAATTGCAAATTACAAACATTTCAAAGAAGTTTGCTTCAAACACAATTTTTACCATTCGGAACAGATGTTAAAGGTTACAAAGTAAAAACTTCATAGATTATAAACGACAACATCTAACAAAAAGTACTATTATGATTTATTTTTAAAAAGCACCATTTTGTAGCAATATTGTACTGGTGCTGATCATTTTGTTGTTTTGTCAGTAGTTGAGGATTGTCATATACATGCTCTTTAACACCTGGAGCACTGGTTTCTTTAATTGTGCCTTTTTGTACCCCAAATTAAGTGTGTTCCAGAGTTACCAGAATTATAGGTAGAAAATTTAAAACGTTATACCATGTAAAAATGTTTTTTTAAGAAGAAAAAGCTAAATTGAATAAAATAATATCAGAATTCATAACTATAGAAGTTATTCATGTAAATTATAGCTATTGTAGCCACTTCTTGTATTTTCCAGCTGTTACATTAGTATCCAAGGCAACAATTTTTAGTAAATGCAGTTTATGTAATTCAAGTGAAATTAATCAAAATTCTTTTTAGTCCACCTAAATAGATTGCAGCCTATTTCAAGTTAAAAACTCCAAACACAAGCAGCTTATTTTATTCATCTTGAGTCAATTTAAATTATTTCAAATTAAAATGTTTGAATCCCCATTTAACTTCATACTCTAATGTATTGGAGCCATTAATTATTTCTTACAGCATATCTGGTGCCTGTTTCATTAGTACAATCATATTCAGCATCAGCTTAGATTTTATATATTTACTGTAATATTTATTTTTGCGAGGTCTTAAATTTAACTTACTATATATCTATACAGTGATGCAGTACTCACTGTATTTACCATGTCTTAATTAGTACCAATCCAAGATACAGTAACTGTGTAGGTTGCACAGTATATACATATATACATGTACAATATATAAAGTCGTACCTGTTACGAAGCGTTTTACAGGACCCTATGCAGACAGCAGAATCCGTAAGGGAGTGAAACAGACAGCAAGTTCAAAAGTTCAGAGCTGGGTAATCCAAACAAAACAAAGACAAGGTTAGAAACCGGAACGGGATCCGGTGCAGGGACGGGGAATAGAAGCGGGGGTGACGAGGCCAGGTGCTCTGAACCATGGACTCGGCTATGTCAGGACGTGAATAGGAGGCCTATGCCCTCAAGCCGCGGGCGCAGGGCGACTTCGTGGTAGGCGCGACTGCGGGCCTGCGGGCGTCTATCTTCCAATGCAGAACCCGGAATAGAGTGAGCGTCTGGCTTTTAAGGAGGGGCAGGACTGGAGGCAGGTAACTAAATGTGAAAGAGCCGGAGCACCCTTAAGAGGAGGGATTACAATCATGACAGTACGTCTTTATCTTGTCCTTGTTCTAAAACTAATGCCACTAATGCTCAAAACGGATTACGTTATCAAAACTTTCTCTGAGAGAGAGAAGCCAAATGTCAGCACAAAGCTGCAAAGAAAAATCCAACACTAAAATATGTTTGTACTGTATACAGTATATATTCACCCTCTTTTCGATAGCTAACATAGGTATGCATCATCAGTAGGTATCAGCAAAATATTGAAAACATGAGCTTTATGGTATTGATTCCAATTTAAGACAAAAAATAGATATATTTTAAATTTTGCTGGAAGTAATGCGTTTTCTAGACTTTATGTCTATTGTCTTATGATTCTGATAATTTTTTCTTGTTGTATTTCGTGAAATAAATTACAGGAAATGCAGTACCTGGCCCATGGTCACTAATCTCCTAGTAACATTATGTACTTGGCTGGCCTTGGCAGGCATACTGTAGTCCAACATTGAGGTGCTCAGCATGATTTTATATTAGATTTTGTGTCTGGGGGAAATTGTATTTTCTGTACTTAACAGGATTGAAGGCGTCTAAAAATAACAATTTATTTAACAAGAGAGTGCTGTATCACTGCAAGCATGTTGGCTATTAGATAGACTCCATTTCTTGTTGATCTCTCCTCTCTATGGAAATCAGTGAAAACATACTGTAAACCTAACATTATGTCGTAAATAATACAGTAACTGCTGAAAACTTTCAATAAGTGCAGGACAGAGGTATACACTGAGCAGCAACTGAGGCATTCAAGCACCTCCACCACAGAAGATAATTTCGATTGGATTGAATGTGCAATTGTGAAAGACCAAAGGAAAATAGAGCAAATAAACTCAACATTAACCTGTGTACTATGCACAACATATTCTATGGGTCATTGAAATACTGCAAATTGTTCACTTACTAGGTTCCGCGGAATCTCAGACCATCCGAAATCTGGATGGGTCTCTTCTATATTAATGCTATATTAATGTACAGGTATTAATGTCAGGCTGCTCACTGTTACCTAAAATATTTTACAAATGGGAAGTGCAGTATTAGACCTCCTTGACTGGATACACATCGATTTCCATATCTTGGTCTCAAAGAAGTATCTGTTATCCAGAGCACTTGCTACCAAAGGTAGGTCTTGATTTTAGGAAGTTGAGAAATAATACTACACTGAATCAAATGTATTGGCATAACAGTGCTTACTAGTTCAAAACAACTTTAGTTTTCACTATATTTAGATATATCATTTTCATCAGTTGCAGCTTACAAAATAATAGAAAGATGTTATGCAAATCTTGAAGAATAAGAAACAGCAAATTCCTAATACAGTAGGAGCAGAGGGGTAAAGAAGGAGTTTAGAGAAGGTGAATCTCTGATATCCTTGGTGAGAGAGTTTGTGAGCTTAGGGGCATAAGATGAGAAGGCCCTGTCACCCATAGAGTGTAGATGGGCTTGTTGGACAGATAGGAGACCAGAATTAGAGGAGCAAAGGTTGCGAGATGGGGAGTGGGGTGATAATAGCTTAAGCAGGTTCTAAGGTGCAAAGCCATGCAGAGTATTATAGGTGAGCATAAGGATTTTGAAGTTGGCACGAAACTTGACAGGAAGCCAGTGCAAGGACTCCAGGATAGGAATAATGTGATCACTTGCACTAGACCTGGTCAAGATTCTGGCTGCCGAACTTTGGACATACTGGAGTCTGTTCAATGTGGATTTAGATACCCCAGCAAGTAGAGCACTACAGTAATCAAGACAAATGTGTTAATCATCTTTTCAGCCACTGTTAGTGATAACAAAGGGTGTAGTCTAGTGATATTTCTGAGGTGAAAGAAAGATGTTTAAATAATGTGCTGCACATGGGGGTCGGATGTTAAGCCTGAATCAAATATCACCCCAAAGATTTTCAATTTAGACTGAAGCTCAAGTACAGACAGGGTTACAGGATTGGGTTCATAAAGTTGATGGGGGGTGCCAATAAGCATGACTTCAGTCTTGTCACAATTAAGATTAAGCACCATTTGCATCGACAGCTTTAATATATAGAGGAACAAAGGAATGTTTGCATCTGTTTGACTTACATTTGGGAACTCTAAAATGTTTGCCAGAAGAAAGAAGTTGGTATTCAGAATTGAGGATCCTGGGAAGGGTTTTTTCTGCCTGTTTGATTATGGCTTTTTCAAAGATTGTCTGAAGGGAGGGGTGCTGTTTCACTCACATGACCTTCAAAGCTGTTTGGATGAGATGGGTAATTTGCAAAATTTGGAGTCATTCAAGTTTTTATGTCAGAGATACAATTAGATAGAATAGAGACAGCCACGTCAGTGTCAGGTTTGGTATGGATGTATATTTGAGTATCATCAGGATAGAAATAATAGTTGAGGCCATGTAATCTTTAGAGCTGACCAAGTGAAAAGTAGGGGACTCAGTATTGAGCCCTGAGGAACACCAGACCAATTTCAGACCAAAATCCACCAAGAGAGGCAAAGTAACAGCGATCAGTGAGGTAAAACTTGAACCATTTGAGAGCAGTGTCAGACACAGTCTTAAAACGAGAAAGTAAGATGTTATGGTTAACAGTGTCTAAAGCAGCACTAAGATCAAGAAGAATGAGCATAGAGAGAGAACCAGAATCAGAAGATATTAAAAGATCATTAGTAACTTTTAATAGGTTTATTCCATGCTGAAAAAAAGAAGAAAGAGAACACACCGTTTCGGCCGTGGAGCCTTCTTCAGGTGTGAAAGAGACAGGGCGGTAGGCAAAGGTAAAGTAGCGGGAGAACAAAGGTTGGGAGGGAGGAGGAGTGAGAGGCGGGAGCAGGGGACAGAAAGAGAGGCCAATCAAGAGGTGTGAAGTCAGAATGGGTGCAGAGAGGTGTGAAATGAAACTTCCAATGAATGGAGAAAATTTAAAAGAACAGTAGTCTGTCGTTAAGGGAAGGGAGAATATGTGATCCTAGCTGCAGAATAATTTTAGTTTCGGTGGTCTTTCTGATGTATGAGTTCGAACACGTCAGGGCTGTGAAGATTAAAGATCTCTCCAAGACCATTGTTTCTCATTTCACCTCTGACGGCCACGGCCACTCTAATCTCTCCGTCTGTGTTCTCAAAGACGGTTTTCCGAACAATCATTCTTACAATATTACAATATTACAATAATCAAATGTGTCTTCTACCAGGAAATAATTCAGTTTCAGTTGCAGCAGTTGCAGTGAGGTGTACCTTTGAAGCATGTTCGATGAATCTGCGACGATGCAACAAGACAAGAAGGAAATCCTGAATCAATGTGGTAGCACGTGGTTAAAAGGCCTCAGTTGAACAATTTCATCAGGGAGTAGTTGGCAGTAGAAGCAATAGTCACAATGCAAGTGGGTTGCATTTGTAAATTGCAACAAAAAGCTAATAAAAATAAATAACCAGGGCAGCAGAGAAAGAAAAAAGATGAAAAAGTAGATTTTAAAAAGAAGTAATTTGAAAAACTGGTGAGAGGAGCGGCAGACAAGCACACCAGTGTTCCCTCTCAGCCGGGACTGGAATAAGAGCTAATCAAAAGCTGGGGAAGCCAGTCTCACCTGGAAAGCATTGGGCGGGATACACCCTGGACATGATGCCAGTCCATCGCAAGACACACACATACTGTACACAAACACACACAGTCACTCTAGGGCCAATTTTTACAGAAGCCAATTATCATATCAATATGTCTTTTGAAATGTGGGAGGAAAACAGAGCACCTGAAGTAAAGAAATGCAAGCAACAGGAGAATATACAAACTCCATGCAGATACCGTAGTGTAGCACACTAGAAACAAAGACGACAATGCTAAACACTGTGCTGCACTTCTGCCCCCAACAACAAAATCGTGTATTAATAATAATAGAATTATAAGTAAGAGACACCTTTTTCACATTGTGAAATTTCACACATAAACATCTTTTTGTAACGGAACAGTTCTTTCCGGACCCTATGTGGACGACACAATCCGAAGTAGTGAGGAAACACTGGGGAAAAAGGTCATGCAGGAATAAGGGGATGAAAACAGGGGGGCATGTCCAAAGTGCCCTGGTGCACGGGGGAGGTGTGGGCGATGCAAACAATCCAAATAATAAATCCATAGGCGAATCCAAAAATGGGCAAAAGTACATGGCTAGGTGAACCATCCACGACAAAGGTTTAAAACCAGGAACCGGGTCGGAACCGGAAGGGGGAACAGGAACAGAGACTTTAAAACATGAAAGAGCCATACTCATTGGGACCCGGGCTCGCACGATATGGAAATCAAATGCGGAGCCCGGATCTGACTGAGCTTTTAAGGGGAACGGGAAGGAGGCTGGAACAAGGGGCAGGTGCACAGAATTAAGTCCTAAGTGAAAAGAGCCAGAGCGCCCTTAAGGAGGAGGGACTACAATCGTGGCACTTTTGCTTCCAGAGTTGTTCTTTTTGGTTAGCCCAGTTCTACCTCAGTTCCAGGGGTGTAAGTTTATCTGGTGTCTTTCATAGCAACGAAACAAGAACAATCTCCTAGGCTTGTTGATACCTTTACGTCAAAGTCAGCTCCTAAGCAGTGTAACATAAAAGTGTTTTTTTTTTTGTCAAGCAACTGGATATTAAAACAAGTTTTTGAAATTCTGGTAATATTAATATTACAATCCCAAGCTCTTCCCAAGTGCTTTTCAGTTTTGAGCATGGTTTGTGTTTCCGTATATGCAATGTCTTTCTTACACCAGCAGTCCTAATGCTTTGGTCTGTCAAATCGTGTTTTTACTCTTCCAGTATTATAAAATTATAGCTTTCACACCTTGGAGACTTTGGTAAAACAGCACTCTGCAACTGACACAAGGTGTTTCCATGAGTGGAAAATGTTATTGACAGTGCTAGTAATAATCCTACTGCTATGTAATTCACAGAAGCTGGGTTGTCATTAAAATAAAATATTTAGTCTGTTAATTCAGGTACCTAAGTTGATTAATGGGTAGCTTAATTGGTGTACTTTCTAAAATAATGGTAATGATCTTAAATTAAACTTAAACCCAGCAATACTTTAAATTTTAAATAATTTATATAATTTATATGAAGAAGTTAAGAAGTTACATGTACACCCAGGGAGTATTTACTGTATTTGGTTTTCAATTTGCATTACTACTTCTTCAACTGTTTCCATAAAATAAAATAATAGTATGTTCAGGATACTGTATTTCTCATTTGTATATCTACTCTGATTCAGAATCTATTTACTCAGTAAAAATAATTCCTGATGTGGTACGTTCTAACTTATATTGCCCAGTCCTTGTTTCATGTTGTTGTGTGGGCCTATTGAAATGATAAGTCACTGCACTATGATGAAAGATACAAGATACTTGATACAAAACTGAAAAGTACTGTACAGTATGTGCAATTTTCTCATTTGTATTAAAGAGTGTACTTTTGAATGTAGTTTTACTTGATCCTAAAATAAAATGTACTGTAATGCATTCTCACTAGACATTGTTTTACAGTAATTCTGCCTACAAGATTCCATTCTGATGCAACATTCTGGAATTCTGCAAGTCAGAAGTGTGATCTTTTGCTACATTTGTTAGTTGAAGAATTGCTCTTTACAAAGTTTGGTGACAACCAGTCAACCATCATTAGTGACAGAATTCCAAAAACACTTGTCAAATTCACAATTTTGTCTTTATTAAGTTCCTCCTGAATTCTTTCACACAATCACTGTTTAGCACACATTGATAAATATAGGGAGTAATTTGTAACAATTAAAACCTAGAGTAAGATTGTAACACCTACTTCTAGACCTTCATGTCCAATTATGATGATTAGTCAACTGCTGCATATGACCCACATTAGAAGACAAAATGTTAGAGCTTTTTGTCCTGGGGTGCTTTCAGTTTTCATGCTAATGAAACAGTGATAATATAACATTTGTTAAAAACGTATTACATTTAGGACTTGAACATTTTTAGTTGGGATCTCCTACTTTTATTTTTCCTTGTAGTGAAAAAAATATTAACAAAAAAAACTTGGTAAATTAGATATCACACCTTATGGGGGAATGTCAGTCTGTTCCCCAAAATCTGACTTACCCTCTTAAATACAGACAGGCAAGGCTGAAAGACTCAATTGAGAAAGAGCCCCCTTCACTCTCCAATGATCCCCTAACCATCTACCCTTCAACCCTACCACTATGGTTGCCATGGAAATGAAAAGCTTCACCGAAAAAACGGGGGCATCCTACCTCTGGTCTTTTCATTGGCATCTCAAAGCAAAAGAAAGAAGCTCATTCATCAGGGAGAGAAAGGCATGCTGGGAAAAAAGGGCTGACCTGGATTTAAGAGAAGGAGTAAAGAGTGTGGCAAAAGAACATCTTTATCATGAAATAGAGAGCATTCAGCCAGCCAAAAGAGAGCAACAATTTGGGTATGACAGTGAAATATAATTTGTTACCTGGGCCCCCACTTTGTCATATTTAATTCATGAAATATTTCAAGAATGTTATTTTTTTCTTTATCAGTACAGTTTTCAAGGCAGGTATGTAGACTGCTTCATATGGTTCCCTTACGCATTGCATTGAAGAATTTTTAAAATACTAGTGTTACAAAATACAAAAATATAGAAATACACAAAACAGGTGGAACGTGATTTAAAAATAAATAATCATAACCCCCTAAATTGTAAAGATTTTGAGAAGAATATGTCAGAGCACTTGGTATTATTAGAGGCAAAGGATTCTTTGTGAAAACTTCAGTGATAAGACAGCTTAAGTGAAAACAGAAATAATTCAGGTACACTGGGTTAAACATTTATTTATGACACAACACAAATTAAACAACACACAACATAAAAAAAATATAAAAGTTACACTATTTACAAATAAGGCATGTCGAAGGCCTACGTCCTGACAACCAGAGATACCCCAGACTGCTACCAAGCATTCAAATCCTATGTAACACTTAACAGGCTCAAAAACAGAGATATAGCCAACAGAATGCAGCCTAGAGTTAAATCTCTCTATACAGTATATAAACCCAGATACAAAATGAATGGGAAAAATATTTCCCTATTCCAAAAACGCGTTAAGTAATCAGGGGAGGCCATATTTAACCTAGGGATTCTCTATACAGGAAATCTGAGCTTCTCAAAAACCAAAGAAGGACAAGTTCTCTTAAACAAGGTTCAAATGCTTAACTGTAATCAGCCAACTGTAATTGGCTCCTCTCCTCTTCCTTTGTGTCTTTCTGTCTTTTCTTCTTCCTCAGTTCCTCAAGTTGAAGCTAAGCAGGTGTGAGACTGGTCAGTACCTGGATGGGAGACCTCCTGGGAAAAACTAAGGTTACTGCTGGAAGTGGTGCCAGTAGGGGGTATTCAATCTGTGGTCTGTGTGGGCCCTATTGCCCCAGTATAGTGACGGGGACACTATCTTGTAAAAAGGTGTTCCATTTTGGATGAGACGTAAAACCTAAGTCCTGACTCTCTGTGGTGATTCTCGAAAAGAGTAAGGGTTTTACCCTGGCATCCTGGCCACATTTCCCATTAGCCATTTTCAGTCACAGCCTCCTAATAATCCCCACCTATGAATTGCCTTCATGTTGTTCCACTGAAAGCTGATGTGTGGTGAGCATATTAGCGCACTATGGCTGCTGTCAAATCATTCAGGATGGTGCTGAACAATTGTGATGGTGGAGGAGAGTCCCCATTACCTGTAAAACACTTTGAATGGAGTGTCCAGAAAAGCACTATATAAGTATAAGTAATTATTATTAATTATTAATACCCAAGGTCCTTTCTTGCTTTATAGTCCCTGAGAAGTATAAATGTTAACACATGCTAGATGTTTGACTATTGTCCCTAGATTCTTCTCAGTAGTCACTTCCAATAACTGTAACAATAGATAGCTATACTTATTTATATGTGTTTGTTTGCTATGTGTTGATTTTATCTCCTCACATTTTTTTTGCTGAGTGATAAAGTATTTTCTTTCTTAATATGTTGGTTGTAAAATTCTAAGCTTTTTGCTACATATTATTGCTGTAACATTTGCAATGTTCATTTTTTACAGGTCAGTAAGTGTCTTGAATATAGGTTGTCTCAGATAAATAATAACTAAATAAGTAATGTAGTAACTTCTACATTTCTACACTATTTGTTTTTTTGTATACACTGTATCCTGTTCTTATCCTTTATAAAGGAATATATTGTCCACATTCCTGAGGACAATGGAAACCACATTTTATTCAAAACATAAAGGCTCAAACTAAAAACTTCTAATGCTAAGATTACAGTAAATGTCAATACAGAGTAAAGAGTAAATAAAATCAAACTCAGACCCTTTAACTCAGTTTTTTGGTAGAAGCACCTTTTAGAGCAATTGCAGACTTAAATTAAATCTCTCTGGGTAAGTCTCCTTTTGTACACTGCCTTGGTGCAATTTTTAACTATTCTTTTGGGCAGATTTGTTCAGGCTCTCTTAAGTCAATAGGAATTATGTCAGGACTGACTTAACAGGATTTAATTAAGCTAAAATGAACCTTTAGTAAATGTAACGCTCAGCATTTAGACCAAAAAGATCCAGTTTAGTGTAATCTGCCCAAACATTTTGTAGAATCACTCAGGTGCTTTGTTGTAGACTCTGTAACAGGGTACTGTGAGGTAATGAACAGACCTGCGGTGATCGTTGACCCCAGTCAATATCTCTGTCAACAAGTAGACTGTCAGCAATGAGCTCTCTGGGGAATACTTGTTTGCTTTGTAACTATCATCTTGAAATAGGAGAAGTGTTTTATTTCTTCTCTCTTTTTATAGGAGAGAACAGGATTGAGAGCTGTGATGAACACTTGATCAGTCACTTGTGCACCCCATATAGGGGTCTCTCTTAAGGAGAGAATCTGTAGCTAATAACAAACTTGTTGTTGTCCTCACAGTGGCATCCTTCATGAGTTTCCTTTCCTGGCTGCTCAGTTTGGAGGGATGACCTAATCTAGGCAGTGTCTGGGTAGTACGATGCACCTTCTACTTCTTGATGATTGAGTAGACTGTGTTCACAGGAATATTCACAAACTTCAGCATTTGTTGTACCCTTCTTCTGATCTGTGCTGTTCAATAGTTTTATGCAATGTTAATGTTGACTCTTTGCTTGAAATTCACTTCCTGACCATTGAACATCAAATTATTTTGTTCACCTTAATTAACTTAGGTTTTCCCCATCAAAAGGTTTGAATGATCATACAAGCATGAAAGTTCAATTTTGTAATATGAATTATTAATTTACTTCTTTCTTTTTGTTTTCTTGCCGTAAATGTGTGGAGTAGATTGTGTATATAATAAATATTAATTGATAATTCAAATTGCCCCTGACATCAAGCTTTAAAGCTAAAAAATTAGTAAGATATATTTGCAAGTCACTATAAATACATATTGTGATGTTCTGGGGTTCCAGTAGATTGCTAGCCCAGATACTTTTAGCAGAGTGACAGTCATAGGTTAAGTGTTTACAGTATGTGCTATTGCCATGGTGTTTTTATCTTCATGAAGCACCCCTAGAAATAAGCAAAAATACATTTTCAGTTAATACAGTAGGTCTATTTGAAAGCCTGGGAGCAACACCATTAACTAATCATTAAATGATGGTAACCAAATACCTCACAGATCCTTTAAATCGATCTCTGCATTTTCCCAAAAATCATTCTGAAAGTACTCCTTTCCCAGTTGCTCCATTGGTTATAGAAGTTTGTCTGACAATAAAAGCTCTATCATAAGACCAGGTCTCACCCAGAGCCATGCTTGTTCCTTTTTAAAGTCTGAGAAACAACCTAAATTGAAAGAACTGTGATCCACAACCTAGACTTAAAGCTCATTTTGGATGTCTTCTCTCAAAATGCTTTCTTAGATCCTAAGATTGTGTTTTCTACCTCGCATTATATAGGAAGATCCTCAAATGTACAGTACAAACTTTAGCAAGTAAGATTAAAGGGTTTAGAAACTTACTAGTTCCATTGTCCATAATTCCTTTGTAACTTTCCCCCATAATGTTTAACAGTATATTAAATAATATACTAAATGTTTTCTTAATTTTATTAATTGTTGAAAATATTAGTGAAATAGACTCTCAGTGAGTAGAGTAGGCTTGGGAAGCACAAGATAGACTTCCCTGACCTAACTGTCTACAATCCCTACATCTGAATCTGGTGGAATGTACAATTCAGTCCTACACACCATTATCCTTGATACAAACACAACTGAAGGCTTGGGCTAAGAATACTGAAAAGTTATTTTCAAGCTGTGCTTCGATTGTTTTTCTTTGCAAATACAGTATGTTTGGTCAGAAACCAAAATGAGTGAATTCTAAATACTAAATTATACATTTTGGTCAGTGAATTTTTAAGGGTCAGTACATGGTCAAGTACATCAACATAAAGTCTAAAAAATCAGGCAAATACAATAAAAGAATAGCAGCTGATTATTGTGCTTATTTACTGTAGAGCAGGGGTGCCCAACCAGTGCTTGTCGGTCGATCGATCGCAAGAATGTTTGGAAAAAAATAAATGGGCCATTTGACTTTTGACTTTTTTGATAGCCTAAAAATTCATTCAGATCTGTGCATGTTATCATACATTTCATTGCCCTTGTGTGTGTTTAAATCTTGTTGAATGGGTTGTGATCGTCTCTTCCCTGAGTGCTGGCTGACACTGAAAAGGCTACAGGAGCTCCGTAAATAGTCTTGTTGTGCTCTGGTTATTGCCGCACGAACCCCACATTCTCTACAGTGCAAAGTGGAGCGAAACGGACTCGCTAACAGTTTGGTAAGTTTGATTGCCTGTTTGATAGTTGTAGTGTTTGAGTGAAAATGATGAAGCAAAGAGACCGAAATCTTACCGGTACCACAAGTAATGGGAGCATGATTATTCTTTTGTACTTTCGCATTCAAATCTGCAATGCTGACATCTAAGGGAAAAAGAGAAATATAGAACAACATTTCAAAATTGTACACAAAACATATAACGTGGATTTTCCGGCTAAAAGTGAGTTATGGAAAAGAAAAGTGAAAAAATTTCAATCTCAACTAGCAGCAGTCGGTTTTCACGAGGCCTAATACGAGGGAAAACGGCAATCATCGCATCGTTCCGTGTGAGCCAGGTCCTGGCTAAACACAAGAAGTCATTCAGGGATCGAGAAGTAATTAAAAAAACGCGTTTACTGAGGCTGCTGACTTGTTGTTTGGAGATTTCAAAAGCAAACATTTTTGGGAAGGTTCAGACAGCTGTTGCCTGAAATCAAAGAGTTTCTCAAGTTGTCTAAACATGGTGAATATGCCCAATTAGAGGATGACCACTGGCTTGTGGATTTATTATTTCTCACATACTTGACTGAACTGCTGAATGTTGAGCTGTAGGGACAAAATAAAAATGTCATCGACATGATCAGCAGGGTCAACACGTTAAAGGAATTATAAGTGTTCTCAAGTAAGCTTCTCAGTGCCAATGCTCACATTAAGGTAGGCTATTCTTTTTTTTCGAAAAGGGGAAACATTACTTGTTCACTGTAGCATGAGTCACTTGCTTTTATTTGCTGTCATTCTAGTGATGGGTATTGTTACTGTACTGATGTGCCCACAGTCTGTTTTTCTTATATCAGAGCTTCAAATTCACACTAGTAGGTCGCACTGGACTGGCAAATGAAAAAGTAGATCTTATGTTAAATAAGGTTGGGCACCCCTGCTGTAGTATGTATGTACTGTACAGTGTAAATCAAATAATTGAACTGTGCTGGTTTAAAGTTGAACATCAGCTTTCAGTATGGGCATTGAGAATTTAATATGATGTAAATAGTGGCTTTAAAATAACACTTATAATGACTTGTAGTAACATGGAACAGCAACTGGCTATCCTCGTAGCATGCTGAGGCAAGGATTTTACAGTGGATTTGACCTCACCTATCCTCCACAATACTGCACACTACATCCTAGCTGTGGTTTTAATTTGTAGGATTTGTGAGTATTGTGACTATAGTAGGCTATTGGCTCTACTTTCAGGCAATAAGGGACATTTTGGACTGCATTGGAGCTTGATTCAATAAAATGATTCAAAATCAGCATTTGCTTGGTAAGTATCAACAATCAATCATTTGCTGTACATAAATTACAAAACAAATGCTAGTCTTCAGTATGAATTAAATACATCCAGAATATAGACTTGATCCCAAAATGTTCAAGCCTGGGTTTGAGAAAATATTGAATTGTATCCACAACACATGGAGAACCCTTCAGTGTTAAATAGCTTGGCAATGCACAGGTGTGTGAAGCATCATCAATAATATGCTTGGAATGATAAATAGGTTCACTAGATAGGTAATACAGTAACCATTATTTAAACTCTAATCGTAAAATTGAATTGTTAAATTCAAAATGTTGTTGAATACTAAAGTTCTGGTAAGTGCCATAGAGTCGGTTTGGACGCAAAGTGATATCAAAAAGTCAAACTTTAAGCTGTGTTTTTATGTCAAACACTGTCTTATTTGGAGCCACCAGAGGGCAGTGTGTAATTAACAAACAAAAGCTTCCACTTCTAAACTATTTGCTAGCATAGATTGTCAATATGGGTCATCTGTGACCCCCTTCTTCTTACCTGGGTTAAATTTATTAATTACAAATTTATTTAAACAGTTGTGTGTTTTTAAATGCTAAGAATAAAAAAAGAACACATATATAATGTCTGACTACAAAATCTGTTACAGAACTTTATTCACCATTTAAACTTTCCATTTTATAGCACAATAAACTATATTTTTCCATACAGTAGGACATTATGCCCTTCCAGTGAGTTTGACTTGTATACTTTTCACTGGATTTGTATTACAAAAATGTCCCAATGCGTCCCAATGCATTTCAAAAATCTTCTGGAGGGTGTACAACTTGGTCTGGTGTTTCAAAGATCTCATTCTATGAAAACCATTAGTTTACCTGCATAATGCCACATATCCAGGTATTTATGATTTATCATGAAAACTAGAAAGAAAGGTATTTCTTATTTCTTTTTGTTTATAAAAGACAAAGTAATTGGCTGGTGAAAATGTCAGTAGTCTGACAGAAAAAGAACAAGATGTCTTGGTTTTAAACATCAGAGATATCATGATGGGGTTCAAGAAGGAACTCTCTGTTAAGTACTGTAATAGGATGTAGTGAGAGAAAGCCTGCTGCCTCAGAGAAACAACAGCAGATAACATGAAAGCATGAAGCCTGAAGTATAATTACAGAACAGCTGGGCTGAATAAAAGCCGGAAGAGTTATGGATCAAAAAGATGCTGGCTGACTTTTTTTCAGATGTGATATATAGAGAAATACAAATAAGCATTCTAGAGAGCACTTGACAAATGCTTACAAAACATTAATTGACAAGATTTGCGCTGTAGTTTATTAATTGTCAATTTAATTTAAGTATTTTCTGCTTTTAAGGATTTTTAACATATAACTCATAATGTACAAGTTTCCCTTTGTTCCTTGAATTGTGTTGATGAGCGAAGAACAAATCTGTAAGAACACTTGGTTGCAAGTTCATAGGGGATTTTTGCCTTCAGTGTTTGACAGGTGTGTGTTAATTGCTTGGAGAGAGCATAACATTAACTAACACTCCATGGGGTAAAATAAAGTACTGTGAGATTTCTACCTCCCCTCTTTTTATTGGGAATATTACAGTGGTTCTCAAGAGGAAGGATGAATCCAGCATTTCTTTCACCTCCTGAGAGCTTCAGTGCCCCTAGTTGAGTTATGGGCCTGAACACTGAGCCCAGAGCACCTATAATGAGGTAGGGCAAGCAACTATTTCATCCCAGGTAGGGTGTTACCACTGGAAGGCTTCTGGAAGCTCTAAGTCTGTCTTCATACTCTTTTCCAGAGAGGCATAGACTCTGTGTAGTGTTATCTGGCAACTCATGAGAGAGTAGGTCCAGCTCTCCCATCATTACTGTTTATACATTAATGAATAGTGGTTTCTTTGCTCTTGATTCAAGCCTTTGGTGCCTCTTTCCCACAGAGCACAGACCACTGCATCCCTGGTAACCTGGTTCTAGAGCCACACTGCCTCTTAAGGGACATTGGTTGCTGTGAATTGCAATTAGCTTGCTGACCTTACATGGCCTCTAGTGATCCAGACCAACCCTTGTACTTCCCATCAGGAGAGGAAAGGGATACAGAGTACAGGGATTGGGATTGTACCAACCTGAACAGCTCAGGAGGGACAATCTGGGAGACAGGCGGTATGCAGGCAGAGCACTGAATCTCTCAGGAGGGAGACTGATGACTGTTAAAGATCCAACTAGCTCCAACTAGCCGAAAAAATCCAAGCCATGAATATAGGACTCTTGGCAGATTGGATTTGGATGGCAGCAAACCCATCGAGGTTCTCTGAAGGATTGTTAGCACACCTACATAGGTGCACACATGCACACATGTCTCCCATAACTGTGCTCAACCTCAGGTCAGTTGAACCCAGCTGAGTTTCTTATGGGAGAAGGTCAGGATGGACAATAGTCAATTCACGTTCATTAGCAACTGCCATGACCAGCTGAGCAGAAGGGAAGCTTTGTCTGGTTTGGCACTTGGTCCTTCTTGTCAGACTGTGTTGGAGATGACTAATTTAAGATTCCTTCAGCCTCACGTGCCTACCCAATGAGATAGCCAGGAAAATGTGGTGTCTTAGACTGTTGGTGCTTAAGTAATGATGAAGTAAGGCCAATTAGCTCTTCCTGGGCCTCCCTCAAACACAAGTGGTCTACTCCAAAAGCCCAGGAGTTTCTCCCCTGTTTGACAAAAGCTACACTCAAGCTGTTCTTGCCACAACAGTATGGTCTCTTGTCCCTCCTGATTGGCAATCCAACCAAATACTTGCCAAATTGGGATTCATCCATCTTCCTCCCTTCATCCATGTTGTACCTGTTACGATCCCTGCCTCTCGGCAACGGAGGAGGCAGAAGTAGGTGTAGCCCCTATCCATCAGTTCACCTATCAGTTTTCCCATTCACCACCACACCCCCGTCTCATCCTACTTAAACACCTGTCCTTCCCTACCTCGTTGCTCAGTATTGGTTTTCCCTATCGAGCTTCCTGGTTGCGCTTCTTCTACTCTGTTTTTGTCTTGGATTTCGGCTTACGGTTTTTCCCTTTGGACTTCGGCTTTTCGGATCTCGGCTTGGATTGGTACTTTCGCTCTGTCTTGGATTACTGGCTACCTCTGGATTCTCGGATTGCTCTACGGACTACGACTTCGGATCACACTTCGGCTTCGGTACACATTCCCTTTCGGATATCTTGCTCCCCCTGGACTCGTTCGTTCCTACGATTACGGTTTGCTTTCGGTTCACGAGTTGGCTTTGTTCGCTCCTGCAAGTGGGTTCACTCACTAGTTCGGTCCCTATTACCGAACTCGTAACAGAATACTGAGCCATTTAACATGGACCCAGCGGAGCAACAGGAGATTCGCACGGCTTTGGATCAGCACGAACAAGCCTTACTCCAGCTCCAGGCTTCTGTCCAACAGATCTCTGTGCACCTGTCTGCAATGCCGCCCATCGGCAATCTAGGAAGCAACGCTGGAGCTGCCGCTTTGGCTCCACCCCCGCCAGCTGCTACACCTGCCCCTCGACCTCTTCCACTAACTCCACCTGACAGGTTTGACGGCAACCCTACGAAATGTCGGGGCTTTTTAGCACAGTGTGCGCTGGTTTTCAGGCTCCATCCGGAAACCTTTTTTTCTCCTCAGGACAAGATCGCCTTCATAGTTTCACTGCTAACTGGCCGCGCTTTGGAATGGGCTACTGCTCTGCTTGATCACGAGGCTCCTGAAATTCAGGATTATGATCTCTTTTTAGGAAAATTTAAGGGTTTTTTTTGTTATCCTGTAGTTGGTCTAGACTCTGCCTTCCGCCTCTCCTCCATCCGCCAGGGCTGCCGGTCTGTACAAGACTATGCTATAGATTTTCAAGTAGCAGCAGCGGAGACTCACTGGAACAACGAGGTCCTAATTTTTTTTTCCGTCAAGGACTCAGTGAAGAAATAAAGGATCGTCTGGTAAATATGCCGCAATTGGGCAGTACCTTGGAAGAAGTAATTTCACGAGTATTGGAATTGGATATCAGAATTCGTCAAAGGAGTGCTGAAAGATCTCGGACCTCAATATTAAAGGCTCCTCGGCTTTCTCCTATCAGATCTTTCGACTCAGATCAACCTAGGGAAGTAGCCCGAACCCAGTTAACCCCTGAAGAACGAGAGAGGCGCCAACCAGAGGGTCGCTGCATGTACTGTGGGAAATTAGGACACTTTAAAACGGCCTGCCCTGCCTCATACTCGTCATTGAGGCGCAGCCCACCTTCTCAAGTTCCTAAGGTGAGTGAGATTTCTCAATCCCCTCAGTTTTCCTCTGGATTTTTTATTCGTTCTACACTATTCTGGGGTAATGAAAGGAGACCTCTTCTAGCTTTTATAGACTCAGGGGCAGCAGGAAACTTTATTGATGCCTCCATCGCTCAAACTTGGAAATTACCCTTGACCCCGGTGACTACACCACTTCGTGTTCAATCGATCGACGGCTCCCCCGTATCTCCAGGACTCATTAGATGGCAAACTGAAATTATAAGTTTGCAGATTGGCGCCACCCATGTGGAAGACATCTGGTTTTATCTCCTTGAGACCCCAACACATCCTCTGGTGTTGGGCTTTCCTTGGCTACAACAGCATGACCCTAACATTTCTTGGTCCCGAAAAGAAATTTTAGCTTGGGGACCCAGATGTATTAAAGACTGCTGTCGTCTACCAGTACGAATTGCACTCACGGCGACATCCCCTTCAGGGGTTCCTACCATACCCCCTCAATATTCCGATCTACAGGAAGCCTTTAATGAGCAGGAGGCCTTGACCCTCCCACCTCATCGACCTTATGATTGTGTTATTGACCTTTTGCCAGGTACTATCCCTCCTAAAGGTCGTATTTTTCCGCTCTCCAGTTCTGAGTCTGAGGCCCTGAAAGTCTACATACAGGATTCTCTGAAAGCTGGACTTATACGTCCATCCACTTCACCAGCATGTGCCAGTTTTTTTTTCGTGGAAAAGAAGGATGGTGGGCTTCGTCCCTGCATCGACTATCGTGGTCTCAACGAGATCACAATCAAGAATCGGTACCCTATGCCTCTAATTCCAGCAGCACTTGAGTCGGTGCATGGAGCCAAAGCCTTCACCAAACTGGATTTACGAGGGGCCTATAATCTAATCCGCATTCGGGAAGGGGACGAGTGGAAGACGGCCTTTATGACTACCCATGGACATTACGAATATTTGGTCATGCCCTTTGGTTTGGTTAATGCCCCAGCGGTGTTTCAGTCTTTTATTAATGACATCTTTCGTGATCTACTACAAAGATTTGTCTTGGTCTATCTAGATGACATTCTAATTTTTTCTGATTCCTTCCAGGATCATGTTCTCCACGTCAGAGAAGTACTCTCCCGGCTCATCAAGAATAAACTATATGTCAAACTGGAGAAGTGTACCTTCCATGCTTCAAGGATACATTTTTTAGGTTATGTCATCTCTCCAGAGGGTGTGGAAATGGATTCGAGTAAAGTCTCGGCGATTACTGATTGGCCCACACCCAAGAACCTCAAACACATTCAACGATTTCTCGGCTTTGCTAATTTTTACAGGAAGTTTATTCGAATCTTCAGCTCAGTGGTCACTCCCATAACCTCTTTGACCCGTAAAGGACCAAGACAAGGCAAATGGACCCCTCAAGCCGAAGAAGCATTTCAGCGTCTGAAACACCTGTTCACAACAGCCCCCATCCTAAAACACCCTGATCCAACTTTGCCTTTTGTAGTCGAAGTGGATGCCTCTGGCCATGGTGTGGGGGCTGTTCTCTCTCAACGTCATGGAGAAAAACAGATTCTTCACCCCTGCGCCTTCTTCTCCAAGAAGTTATCCCCTGCCCAAATGAACTATGACATGGGTAACCGTGAGCTCTTGGCCATTAAGCTGGCATTGGAGGAATGGAGGCACTGGTTAGAGGGTGCTCATCACCCTTTTTTGATTTACACAGATCACAAAAACCTGGAGTACCTGCAGTCGGCCAAACGTCTTTGTCCTCGCCAGGCTAGGTGGTCTCTTTTTTTTTCCAGGTTTAATTTTTTGATCACCTATACTCCAGGTTCTAAGAACGTCAAAGCAGACGCCCTCTCGCGGATCCATGACCCCCCTGAGGCCGAATTGACCCCAGAACCCATCATTCCATCTGGTAAGTTCCTGGCTGCGGTAAGATGGGACATTGAGGTGATTGTCCGACGAGCCTTGGTTGGGCAGACGGTACCTCCTCAGTGTCCTCAGGACAAGTTATTTGTCTCTCATCCCGTCCGATCGGCAGTTTTACAATGGGGTCATGACTCCCGCTTCGCTGGACACCCTGGAGTCCACCGTACCTTGGATTTCATCTCCAGAGACTTCTGGTGGCCAACTATGGCTAAGGATACCAAGGAGTATGTCCAGGCCTGCGCTATCTGTTCCCAAATGAAGTCTTCCCGAATGAAGGCAGCGGGTCTTCTTCAACCCTTACCCATCCCAGATCGTCCTTGAACCCACCTCTCAGTAGATTTCGTTACTGACCTTCCACCCAGCCATGGTAACTATTATGGTAGTGGTAGACCGTTTCTCCAAATCTGCTCATTTTATTCCCCTACCATCTTTACCTACAGCTCGAGAACTAGCAGAATTGTTTGTACAGCATGGCATCCCTAAGGATATTGTTTCAGATAGGGGCCCTCAGTTTGTCTCCCGGTTTTGGAGGGCCTTCTGTAAGACTCTGGGCGCCTCAGTCTCACTTACCTCAGCTTACCACCCTCAGGCCAACGGTCAGACAGAACGTATAAATCAGGAACTGCTGACCTATTTACGGACTTATATCTCCTCTACCCATGATAATTGGGTGTCCTTGCTCCCATGGGCTGAGTATGCACACAACTCATTGTATACTACATCTACTGGCATGTCTCCCTTTAAGTGTGCCTTAGGTTATCAGCCTCCTCTGATCCCTGACTCCCACCCCAACACAGAGGTCCCTTCGGTTCAGGACTATATCTCTAACCTGAAGACCTTCTGGAGGAAGGCCAAAGCCACCCTTCTTCGCACCTCAGCTCAGCAGAAGAAGGTAACTGATCGGCGCCGTCGGATCCCACCCAGACTTCGACGCGGTCAGTTTGTTTGGTTATCCACTCGTAACCTTCCTCTTAAGCAACCTTCTGGCAAGCTTGCTCCCAGGTACATTGGTCCTTTTCGTGTCCTCGCCCAGATTACCCCTGTAACTTACAGACTGGCCTTGCCTCCTACCCTTCGGATCCATCCTACTTTCCATGTTTCCCTCCTTAAACCCTTTCACAGATCCACCCTGTCTAAACCACAACAAAAACCCCCACCGCCTCGAGTGATTGATGGACTCCCTGCTTACACGGTCAATAAAATCCTGGATTCCCGATGGTCTCGTGGAGCCCTACAATATCTCGTCGATTGGGAAGGCTACGGTCCGGAGGAGCGCTTGTGGGTTTCGGAGAAGGATATTCTGGACCCCAATCTCATCAAAGACTTCCACCTTAACTTCCCGGATCGTCCCGTTAGGGAGTCAGGAGCCGCCCGTAGAGGGGGGGGTAATGTTACGATCCCTGCCTCTCGGCAACGGAGGAGGCAGAAGTAGGTGTAGCCCCTAGTAATGATGAAGTAAGGCCAATTAGCTCTTCCTGGGCCTCCCTCAAACACAAGTGGTCTACTCCAAAAGCCCAGGAGTTTCTCCCCTGTTTGACAAAAGCTACACTCAAGCTGTTCTTGCCACAACAGTATGGTCTCTTGTCCCTCCTGATTGGCAATCCAACCAAATACTTGCCAAATTGGGATTCATCCATCTTCCTCCCTTCATCCATGTTGTACCTGTTACGATCCCTGCCTCTCGGCAACGGAGGAGGCAGAAGTAGGTGTAGCCCCTATCCATCAGTTCACCTATCAGTTTTCCCATTCACCACCACACCCCCGTCTCATCCTACTTAAACACCTGTCCTTCCCTACCTCGTTGCTCAGTATTGGTTTTCCCTATCGAGCTTCCTGGTTGCGCTTCTTCTACTCTGTGTTTGTCTTGGATTTCGGCTTACGGTTTTTCCCTTTGGACTTCGGCTTTTCGGATCTCGACTTGGATTGGTACTTTCGCTCTGTCTTGGATTACTGGCTACCTCTGGATTCTCGGATTGCTCTACGGACTACGACTTCGGATCACACTTCGGCTTTGGTACACGTTCCCTTTCGGATATCTTGCTCCCCCTGGACTCTCGGCTCGTTCCTACGATTACGGTTTGCTTTCGGTTCACGACTTGGCTTTGTTCGCTCCTGCAAGTGGGTTCACTCACTAGTTCGGTCCCTATTACCGAACTCGTAACAGTACCTTTGTGGGAAAAAGTTGATGAGATTTCTATTCGACTGACACTAATGTAGCAGTATACTTTTTACCTTTTGAAGTGTGTCATTGAATAGAGAAGGAAGCGAGCAAAACAACAGATTGCAAGGTCACAGGGTTTTATTGTCTTTAATCTTTAAGCACTGAGAGAGACAGTGAAGCTTTGTTAACACCTCATATGATAAACTCAAGTTATATTCTACCACCTTTTTCATATGGCAAGAAGCAGGAAGAATGAGCATGTGTGGGGAGGGTAAAAGATCAAGGAATAATATATAAATAGTAGATAAGGCATTACCTAGTTAAGATGAAAAAGGGTTTGTGCCTTTCCTTCAAGTCACAACCTGAATTTCTGATCAGTGACTTGATGATTTAATTATTTTAATTAAATATACAAACATTTCTTTGATACCAAAGTGAATAGACAAATAGAAATAGAACAGAATGCATATTTATATCAAATCCGTAAGCAGAAGTAATGCTTCCAAAGAGTGGTTTGATAATTATTCATCAGTTTTGGCATAATCTTTTGGAAATATATTAATTGGCACTTGAAATATATAGTAAGCATGTTGGCAAGGCTGTCATGACACAGATTCATTGAATGAGGGAGGTAATTTTGCTAAAAGGGAGGCAGACAGGCTCCTAATACCTTTGTAATTTGGTATATGCTGTACCTACTACCATCTGCAATACCATGTGCAATGCAGCACATTTTCTACTACTGCTCTTGTTGCTTCATTTTCCTCACAATAATAAACCTAAACCTTGCAAAGAAGAACAAAATGAAATATGCAAAATTAATTTATAGGCAGAGAATGAAGCATTCAATTAGGTAATTACAGCATTAAAAAAGGTTCTTTCTATTCAACTTGTCCACCTTCTTAATGTGATTATATGAGCAGTCACTGTCCTGGGCCATTGTTCACTCTATTTCATAAAGATCTGCTCAAGAGGATCACTGATAACTAATTTCAGAAATACTTAATATAAACTCTATTTGGTATGTAAAACGCTGACACTCACGGGTGGGGGGAGCATCTGTGATTGATGGAATAGAGATAATTTTAGCAGCATCAGAAGCACCAGTCCAATTCTGTGGAATTATGACAATTCTACCATATCACCTAATGATGGGATTTGCAGCAGAATGTAGTCTGTGAATCTGGGCACAGGTTAACAAGATATTTCATCTGGAACATCTCTGTGTAGAAGCATAGGATAAGATAGGACAGCAAGTTTGATTTTTTATGAAAGGAATGGTTTAGAAGACTGAAGAGTGAGTTTTAATCTTTATGCTCCTTGGTGTTAATTTCTAATTAAACTACTGTGCTGCATTATCATTATAAGGATTTAAGCTTGAAAATTCATATGTAAAATTAATGAAATTTCAAATAAAATTCAAAGTAAAAAATTGAAGTAAAATGATGAGGCTTTTATCAAGCCTTTCTTTTAAATTTTGACAACTTCTCTGGCAATCTCAACAGCTACTTGGGGAAATCCAAGTGTTCTTTGAACTATTTTTGATTGATGTATTTAGTGTCTCCTGAATCATTCACTGATAAAGTCAAAGTAAAGTAGCCCAAATACAGTATTTTAATAATTTTTCATTGAGCAATGCAGACTTCTTCATCATGAACAGGTGCTGTAAGAAAGCCCTAAAATATTTCAAATTGGTCTGAAATTTTCTTCTTACTGACGTGTTCTGAAAACATGACTTCCAGCTGTGCCCTGCACAGAAAATAGAAACTTAAATTTACACAAAAATGAAACTCATATTTCATATTAAACAAAACCTAAAAAGATTTGTGAGAAAACATGGTTATTGTTTTCATCCCAGAGGGCAAAAATAAAACTTAAAATAATTTAATAAAAATGCCCTCAAACTTCGATAGTTATAAATATATGTGTAGACTTTCTTCATAGATGCAAGTGTGAGTGTAGGAAGATACCTGCTCGGCATGACCTTAGAATTACACCCAAAGATGACCCAAATTCCTTTCTTTGTCTCCATAGCAGCTACAGTAGGTGCTAGTAGAATAGTACAACTAGGAACTCTGCTATACAGTATGCGGTGAGATGACTCTTCTTCTTCTGGATGTTGTCAGTCAGTAACATCCTTTGACTGAAGTTCAGCAAGAAAAATTGTGGTGTTTGCTGAAATTGTGACATCAGAAAATGCTTATTGTTTATCACTTTAGCTTGAAGGCTAGCCCCAGGTTGCAAGACAAAAATGGAATTTGAATTCTAAGATGTAACTACTGGCTGGCTGACAGTTGAGATAGGAAAATTATTAACCATGGTAGATATGAGACATGCTTTACAAGTGTTCACTCACGTTTTTAACTTTGGATAAAACATAGACACCACAAAGTGAAATAAATGGTTGAAATTAGTTGTGTCAGACACCGAATTTATGGATGTGGTACATCAGTTTAAAAGCTATGAAATCATTGGCCCAATGGTCTTCTCTCTAAGAACAACAAGCAACCTCCAGTAGTCAGTGGGGGAGACCAGCAGGTACTTTCTGACTGAAGTTCCTCTTCAGAGACACATTCACGAACTGTAGGGTACAGACTGGGGGAGAGAGCTTAGCTTGGTAAAATGACAGACATTTGCACAAACTGCTTTCAGTGCAACAAAGTTTTAAATAATCAAGATATTGTATATATATATAGTTTTCATCATTGTTTTTTATCTAAGATGTTAACTTCCATCCTTTAACAGAAATCTGTATGTCTCGGGTAAGGTTTGTGGCAATCAAAAGTTTATCCTGGAAGCATAGAGGGAGGGTTTAATTCCTGGATGAGACACCCGTCACCAGGACACACAAATATGGACAATTAAAATACTTTTTAACCTATCCAGCATGCATTTAGATGGTGGGAGGATACTGGAGTATCTCGAGATCTAGAGAAGATCCACATCTCAGAGGGTACATGCAAACTCTACAAAGAAATGTCTGAATCCAGTCCAGCACTTGAATACTGGAATCAAACCTAGTTGTGGAAGAGCTGTGAGGCAGCAATGCTTGCCATGATACCACTGTGTTAACTCAATAAAAACATGTTTGTGACAAATAATCTTGTCAATTTCATTACAATTGATAAAATAATCATGAATTAATTAATCCTCTTCTTCTTCAAGCAAGATGCACAAGGTATCACAATTTCACAGTCAACTATAACTAGGTTACACAATGCAATAGGTACAATAAAGCTTTTGTTTATAAATCATCTATAACCTATTGCAATACTACAATACAAGGAATGAAATAAGTAGAATAGCAGATAAACAGCAAGGTATAATGCAAAAAAAAAAGTAAGTAGGATATCATGTGAAAAGTGAAAAAATCTATACAAATTGACAGCATAAATATACAAAAATACTGCAGAAAACATAAAGCAGAACAGTACATCTGTAGGTTTGTAATTCCATTTGAGTAACACTCAGTAACTCTTCAGGGCAGAGCTTATCCTGTTTTTTAGGCATGAAGTGATCAGAGAGCACATGACTCCCACCTGTATGAGATACTCGTCCATCACAAATATTACCCCCAGCAATGACCGTGCTTATTTATACAGCTAGATGAACTGAAGCAATTGGGGTATACTAGCAATGTGTGCAACAACGACTTGAACTCTAAACCCATGGGTCATGAGTCCAGAGACTTACCTAGGACACTACACTGCACCCAGTGTAGTATATCTAAAAGAGAGTTCAACACTTTAAAAAAGTACATCTTAAAAAAAAACACATCTCTCAAATATGGCACATTCACAAAATGCCCTTAATGTATTTTTTCATTAATATTCTGAAATAAATATATTCTAATGGTTGAAAGACAGGAAATAACATTTTCCCTGGTAAAAGTGGCAAATTTGTGAAGTAAATCAAACATTAATTTGGAGATCAAAATAAAGTGGGCATGGTGTAGTACACCCATGCCTATTTTAATTGAAAAAAAATATACAGTACATTTACTTCAATGGCACCTTGGGGTGTGAGTCTTTTGTAGTTGTAGTAATATTCTAGTTTTGTTTTGAGTACTGCTCAAGAAACTCAAAGTGCACGCATGGCACTGTTATGTACATACTGTACATGCTATACATGTATGTATGATGTACATATGTTTGTACATATATATATATGTGTACATGTATGCATTCTGTGCATTATTTACTGTACATAACAAGTAAAAGGAAAAGTACATTGAACTGACCAGGTAAAGCTTAATTAATTGCATTAAATATTTTCGTGGAAAGCTAAGTCTTTAAAGCAAGATTTTAAAAATGTCAACATTCTCTAATGGACTTGGGCAGTGAGTCTGACAGACATAAGGTTGATACAAGTCACTCTTTCCTATTGTGTGGAACTTGATCCTCAGATAAGCAAGAAGGCCTCCCTCGGTTGATCTAAGATTTGAAGTAGGATTTTGCCCAAGCAAGAGCTCCTTAAATTAACTTGGACATTGACTGCTCAGTGTCCTACACGTAAGTAAGAACAGTTCTACTTAACCTCTTAATTTCACTGGGAACCACTGAGATGGAGCGGTTATGGACTAAAGATAAGATTTTAGATATTAGATATAATTAATATTACAGATTTTGACTAAATACAGATATCCATTTAAACATTAATCAATGTTTGCACATCGGCAAAAAATACCCTTTCTGTGTTCATAACATGAGATTCAAATGACCACAGGTTTAAAACTGTATAGTAATGATTTCAGCACTATCAATAACAAAACTAAGATTACATATCCTGTGAATCTGATATTGGTTTATTAGCATAATCTCAGTTGTGTTACAATTTAGATTAAAACAGTGAACAGAAGGCAAATTAGTCATGTAATTAATTTAATATGAAATGGACAGTCAATATGCAAGTCAAATAAGGAGTAGTTTGCATTTGTATTCTTTGAGAATGAATAATAGAAAAAGAAGAGAATACTTATGAAATGTGAACCTCTAGTTTTAAATAAAATCAGAATAAAAGTCATTCACATAGGAATTATTTGTAAAGATTGTTTTCTTATAACACAAAGGTAAGCAGGAAATTAAAGACAAAATAAATTATAAACAACATTTTTCCCTTCACTTCCAAATACTTTGCATAAATGTTCTTTCTGTAATTGACAGCTGCACATTTTAATTTAACAACCAGTAAAATAATACTATGATTTTCTAAGTCATTTTAGTATTATCACAAATAATACAAAAATAGAAAAAAATGAGAGGGTAAGTACTATTTTAAACAGTGTTTAAATTGTAGCTTCATATAACTTTCAGTCTCCTCACAACAATTTCATTTTTTAAAATTTGACTTGTTAAAACCACAATATGAATTTGCAGATATTTTATGAATCATGACAGGACTATCTATGGCCAAACAGTATGATTATAACATATCTATCAGTTCTTCGTCATATACAATATGCTACATACGGTATTCTGAAACCTAGTAAATATAAATTGTGAGATTGTATTCAGATTTCCAGAAATGTGCTAGACCTACAGTACAATGGGTAATTTCAATTGAACAATAAAAAAAAGTTTTATTTATGATAATTTGTTTTCCAGTTTCTTATTACTCACTATAATTTGTATTGCAGTATGATAGAGATGGGACTATGAAATGATTAGAGATTAAGAAATGATCATGAAATATTAGTCAGGCTCATTGGCAGTAATGGCTCATTGTCTATGTACTGTATGTTAACAATAGCATTGTTTATGTACAGTCATATCAGTTCCAAATGAAGTCCACCTTTATGAAAAAAGAACAAATGGATATTGTTCCTCCACCAAATTCAGATATTTTGAAGTTATAAAGGTTAAAAACTACAAGACAATTACTTTTGAATACTTTCCAAATACTATTTGGCATAGCAAATTAACTTAAAGTATACTAAGACATTTACTGTATTTGACAGTTAATAATGTACTGTAGTTTCAGTATCTTATGCAATGACTAGAACATGACATTTAGGGTGTAGCACACCAAAGCATAGTGTTGAGGAGTCTTTATTTCAGCAGTCATCTAGGTTTTTATGCTAAAGAAAGGTGTAACAGAAAGAATAAGGTTCTGGATCCTGAGATGAAGTTAAACAGATGAGTTTATTGCATGCAAGGAACAATAAAGCTGAAGTCTTGTTTCCTGCAAGAAACAACAAAACCGAAGTATTGTTCAAAGTGCTGGTACAAACTTTAGGTTTATATATCCTTTCCTTTCCGCTTCTGATGTCACTGTTATGGCAAAGGGGGGAGGTCACGTGTCTGGCCAGCTTACAGCTTTTTGGCCAAATGGTCAGGGGGTTCACACAGGGGGTTCTCTAGCTCTCCTAGCTCACATCTGGAATCCTTATCAGTTAACCCCCTTCCTGCCATAAACTCCAGCCTTAGAAGTCTAACCTTAATGAAGAAAGAACTTTAAATTAACCCCGTCTTCACATCTTACTTCAAAGGTTTCTACTGAGAATTGACCACTTGCATGATACCAGGAAACATGCCTCAATAAAACAGCTGAACAGCTTTTTCCAGACCCCCACTGGCAAAGGCTCTGGATTGCTGCAATAATCACTAGGATTAAATGGCTTTCTGTTAACAGATGGATGGACAAATGATTCCAATGCAATGACCACAGCCTGTGGTTCTGTTGAGAATGTACTCAGAGCTGTAGGTTTCAAAGGTTTGAAATGGGACACATCCAGAAATCTAATCTGGATTGATGCATGATCTGTATAATATGCATGATCATCTTATATTGAACATATTTATTTTAAAAAGAATTTTGATTTGTGCATGAACAAACTTTAGTCCCACCCACATGCTTTCAATGTCAACACATTTTTTATTGATTTAATACCCCAAATTATGTCTGTGGAGACTTGTGTTATGCTGTACGTATTTTAACTCCAATTGATCCTTGTAAGATGTGAAGTGGTGAAAAAACATGAGGAAACATTGTGAAAGTGAATTAGATGCAATGCGTAATTTTGAAATCTTGGTTGCTGTGCTTTCCTGTACATCTTATCAGTTTATACACAGATGCACATTCTGAATTTTGAAGTCACTAAATTTGTGTGTTGCAATGGACTGTATCTAAACTGTAAGCATTCTATAACCAGCTTTAAATGGTGTCCTTTGTGACTCAATTGCATTTGCAGTGCTCAGACTATCAGTGTGAAAGAGGTGCTTAAATTAGAGGCTGACAAAGCCCCTATCGATTGGCATACTATATGGGAACATGGCACATTTTAATGAACACGTATCCCAAGGTGCCTTAAACTATGTCTTCTCCAAAACTCATTTATTTAAGTTGCTCATTCATTTAAATCAGAAGCTTTTGAAGACACCTTTTAAAGATTTAAAAAGAAAGTGTGAGAGGAAGACATAGATAGGACAAATGCAGTGTGATAGCGCTGCCTCTTGCAGCTGTCAGCCTCATGAAGAGATCAGAAAGAACGTCAGAATTAGATGATCTATTGTAAATGACTAAGAATAAATATCTCCTATATGCCAAGAAGAAAGAAAAAAAAACAGAAACCATTTAAAAAAGCCATGGGTAGCCAGTAGGTTCGTAATTCAATCCTGACTTCAAACACTTAGTGGTAAATGTATATTATAATAAAAAGTTATTTATAAGCACTTTTCAACAAACTCAAAGCACTGGATAAAAGAATGCAAAAGTGCTGGATCTTACATAATCCTACTTTAGTTGTCTCTTTCTATGGCATTTTATTTGATGATGGTGGCAATTTGACACAATAATCATAAATGTATAGCCTATGTGTGTTAAAGTAAACTGAGTTCAAGACATTAGAAAGTATCATATAAGCGGTCATCACCTTGTCAATATTATTTTTTTTTCAAAGAATTCCAAATGCATTAACATTTAAAGTGAACCAGATTCAGTTAAAAAATCATACATTCCAAAATGTTTCTGGTCATACATTTGTCTAGCATGCATCAAACCAACAACTACATTTATTTTCTGCCACTTATGAACTTTATATTATATTCTTGCCATTACATTTTCTGATCAGGATACATCCTCTGTTTATCTCTGAAATCTGAATAATTATCTCCTTATTCATCAGCTCTTGATGTTGCTGATTACACTGCTGAGTGTTCTTACAAATGGCTGTGGAGTTGCAGGTTTTATGATGTTTGATGAATGATTTGATGACTTGCCACATTTTTATTTTTAGCACGCATTTTTGAATTAATAAAGTACTGCAGTGTATGTTATTTCACCCATTGGTGAAAGCCTTCATTAGAAATACAGGGGATTCAATTTCCAGTTGAGAATGCTGCACATTGTATTCTTTAACAATTTTTACATTTGTTATTTTGTTTTTTTCACTTGAAGGTTATGAAAGTTATTTTTAGAATACAAGAGGTGATCATCCTTAAGTGATGCAACAAAGCAAAAATGTAACAGCCTTAGATTAATCAGAACACAGTGTTCCTATCATTTATAAGACTTTCATCGAAGTACTGTAAGTAGACCGAGTTAAGCAGAGTTTTAAGTTGTATCTCTCTAGAGTAATATGAACCCTCTTAACTGTCCCATGACAGATATTCTACCACCCTTAAAAATCTTTTAAGTACTGGCTAATTTCTGACCTCCAGGTCCAGGTCCCAAGGAAAAATCCTGTGATCCAAGGTGATCATAAAAACATGTTGTTTATGTTAATGACATAACATATTATATTACATTAGAATTACTTGCTATGGTATATCATATCATAATAAAGCATTGAAGGGATATGATAACATATATGTATTGTAAAGTTATTAATTTTAAATGTTAATTCATAAAATCAGTGTAGCATATTGTAAGTACAGTAAATACTTTGGACAGTCTGTTGAAATTACAGGAAAACCACACAATTACTCTGCAGATGCCATTATGAATCTTTTGTACAGAAACATAAAACACAGAAGAGAAACTGCTTCCCTTTTTCTGATATATGATAACATTAAATACCAACAAGTTAATTATATATACTCCAATTGGTTCTGTGCCAAATGTGTACAAAATCCAAGCAACAACAGCCTAGCCGATCTAAAGGATTTCTGCAGGAATTACAGACATAGGACAGTAATTTCTCATTGACCTTTCTGTGTTGATGAAAGATCCTGTACAAGGTACCTTGAGATGAAGATTATTCAGAGGGGGTGAAAGGCACAGCTGTGCAATTTGTTGGAAGAAATGGCGTCTTTTATGCACAATTTGATGCCTTCAATTCTAACATTTAGGCTCTAATGCACTTTTGAGCTGCTGTTTATCATTTTATTTTATCATTAAACATGCCGTTCTGCTCCTCAGCAGGCACTCCAAATGAATCTAAAATTGTGTATTATTATGCAACATGTTCAATGTTCAACTAACTCTGATTAATGGTGACACCGTCCAAGGTGCAACAGTCCACAAATAGGTTTTAATTGCTTGGCCTTTGGTGAGCACACTGGGAATAGCTGATCCTCAAATCAGCTAACTTAAATGATTAGAACATCCCTATGGGAGACTGTGTGTGCAGTATGTACATTATGGAGTGGTCTGTTTCTTAAAAAATGCTAAATCAATTGAACAAAGAAAATGGTCTACTTTTTTGTTGTTTATGGAACAACAAAAAATAAATGCATAAATGGCACTTACAGTGCCTTGCGAAAGTATTCGGCCCCCTTGAACTTTTCAACCTTTTGCCACATTTCAGGCTTCAAACATAAAGATATACATTTTTTATTTTATGTGAAGAATCACCAACAAGTGGGACACAATTGTGAAGCGGAACGAAATCTATTGGATTTTTGAAACTTTTTTAACTAATAAAAAAATGAAAAGTGGGGCGTGCAAAATTATTCGGCCCCTTTACTTTCAGTGCAGCAAACTCACTCCAGAAGTTCAGCGAGGATCTCTGAATGATCCAATGTTGTCCTAAATGACTGATGGTGATAAATAGAATCCACCTGTGTGTAATCAAGTCTCTGTATAAATGCACCTGCTCTGTGATAGTCTCAAGGTTCTGTTGAAAGCGCAGAGAGCATCATGAAGACCAAGGAACACACCAGGCAGGTCCGTAATACTGTTGTGGAGAAGTTTAAAGCCGGATTTGGATACAAAAAGATTTCCCAAGCTTCAAACATCCCAAGGAGCACTGTGCAAGTGATCATCTTGAAATGGAAGGAGTATCAGACCACTGCAAATCTACCAAGACCTGGCCGTCCCTCTAAACTTTCAGCTCAGACAAGGAGAAGACTGATCAGAGATGCAGCCAAGAGGCCCATGATCACTCTGGATGAACTGCAGAGAACTACAGCTGAGGTGGGAGAGTCTGTCCATAGGACAACAATCAGTCTTACACTGCACAAATCTGGCCTTTATGGAAGAGTGGCAAGAAGAAAGCCATTTCTCAAAGATATCCATAAAAAGTCTTGTCTAAAGTTTGCCACAAGCCACCTGGGAGACACCCCAAACATGTGGAAGAAGGTGCTCTGGTCAGATGAAACCAAAATCGAACTTTTTGGCCACAATGCAAAACGATATGTTTGGCGTAAAAGCAACACAGCTCATCACCCTCAACACACCATCCCCACTGTCAAACATGGTGGTGGCAGCATCATAGTTTGGGCCTGCTTTTCTTCAGCAGGGACAGGGAAGATGGTTAAAATTGAGGGGAAGATGGATGCAGCCAAATACAGGACCATTCTGGATGAAAACCTGTTGGAGTCTGCAAAAGACCTGAAACTGGGACGGAGATTTATCTTCCAACAAGACAATGATCCCAAACATACAGCAAAATCTACAAAGGAATGGTTCACAAATAAACGTATCCAGGTGTTTGAATGGCCAAGTCAAAGTCCAGACCTGAATCCAATCGAGAATCTGTGGAAAGAGCTGAAAACTGCTGTTCACAAACGCTCTCCATCCAACCTCACTGAGCTCGAGCTGTTTTGCAAGGAAGAATGGGCAAGAATTTCAGTCTCTCGATGTGCAAAACTGATAGAGACATACCCCAAGCGACTTGCAGCTGTAATCGCAGCAAAAGGTGGCTCTACAAAGTATTAACGCAAGGGGGCCGAATAATTTTGCACGCCCCACTTTTCATTTTTTTATTAGTTAAAAAAGTTTCAAAAATCCAATAGATTTCGTTCCACTTCACAATTGTGTCCCACTTGTTGGTGATTCTTCACATAAAATAAAAAATTTATATCTTTATGTTTGAAGCCAGAAATGTGGCAAAAGGTTGAAAAGTTCAAGGGGGCCGAATACTTTCGCAAGGCACTGTATACTGTGCTCCAAAGATGATTTTCTCCATTGTAAAAGGACACAGAGTATTTAAGTGGTATTATGTGACAGTGCAATGCGAGCCTCCTGAATGTGTGGTTTCTCATTTGGAATTCAAGTACAGTATCTTTGGGAATACTTTTTTTCTCTGAATGGAGGACAGTTATACCCTTCCCTATTTTCTCCTGTAGTTCTTGATTTACCATTCTTACCATTCAACTACAGTACATTACATTTGTGTACAGGAAGAACTACAAATAATCATACACAATAAAGTGTAGTGAATAGTAGTAGTCTTTGAGAGCAGAAGTATCTGCAATTTGTTTTTCTGTATTTTTGTCTGTATGTCTATGGTGCACAGTCTAGTGACTTCTAAAGGGATTTTTCATATTACCAACAGCCTGAGAATTCGTGAAAGGATTTAACTTTTTGAATGACCTCATTTAAAGGTCAAAGAAACAAGAAACTGAAAATAGCAAAGCTTTCAAAGACTAGGGGTTGTGCGCTCACTCCTGAACTGTAAAACATGATTCACAACCAGCTTTGTGTTATCACTGAGCAAATTAATGCTGATGTAAAGAGATCAAATTATAGTTCTTTCACACAGGCTTGGATGGCTATTAATCTTGGGTCCACAGTACACACTTTCCATAAAGATGGGATGATTCAACAAATGTAGTGCCTATGGCAATTAAAACTAGGGGCTAGAACTACAATACAGAATCAGAAGCAACATCAAGCAAAATGGGTTGATGCTTAAAATGTTTACAAGTTTTTATACATAATATATTAGGGCAGCTTCAGGATCAATCCAGGAAACTTAACAATTCTTACAACACAGATTTGTAAGCAAATGAATAAAATACATTTGATACATTTGAAGTACAGTACCTAAGGATGTTAATGTAAGTCAAGGAATTAAATAAAATAGATAGAATCAAATGTTTTATACTATATACAGATACAAGCAACATCACAGAACACGAACACAGATAAAATAAAAACACAAATCAAAGAATCATGATACATTTTCAGTATGAAACATGGGTCCCTGTGAAATAAAAACACTTCAAATATAGTAAACCCTCAGCATTATCACAGCCTTGACTGAGATAACATTTATAATCTTGTTTCTGGACACACTGCTGTGAGATGTTTCACCCCGTGCAGCCAGCTATTGATGGCAGGGCAGTAGTAAGAACATAAGAAAAGTTACAAATGATTTGCAACCAACAAGCCTATCCAGCTTGTTTGGTTAATAGAAACGAATTGATCCAAAGATCTCATCCATCCATTTCTTTGAAGAAACCAGGCTATTTGAACTGTGCTTGGTAGCTTGTTCCACACTATCACTATCCTTAGAGTTAAGGATTCTGTCCTGTTCTCTGTTTTAAATGTATTTCAACATATGTCCTCTGGTTTGTGTTTCCCTGTTTATTTAGAAGTTCTGTGTTCTCACCTTCTCTGTTCCATTGAGGATTTTTAATAATTTGATCAGGTCCCCCCATAGTCTTGTCTGTTCAGGTTCTTTATCCTGTCAGTGTAGAACATTCCTTTAAGCCCTGAAACATCCGGTTGCTCTTCTCTGGACTGATCTTAGACCAGCAATATCTTTTTATAACATGGTGAGCAAAATCTTAGACAATATATTAATACATTGCAAAGGAACAAGTAATAGGTTTATTCCATGCTGAAAAAAAGAAGAAAGAGAACACAACGTTTCGGCCATGGAGCCTTCTTCAGGTGTGACACCTGAAGAAGGCTCCACGGCCGAAACGTTGTGTTCTCTTTCTTCTTTTTTTCAGCATGGAATAAACCTATTACTTGTTCCTTTGCAGCCTACGCATGCTGACGCAGCTACCCACCTGAATATTAATACATTGGTCAGTTTTACTATTAGTTTGCTCCTTTATGATCCAAAGTTTGTGTGGTATTGCATCATCGCAATGGAATACTCGCTGCTTGCAGGAATGGACAAGATTTGGCTCAAAGACTAAACATTTTCATTGAGCAGTAATGTCGGCCTCAGTCTGCTCCAAAGTTTTTCTTGGGGTAGAAGAGCTCCTCTATGCCATCCCTCTTCCACCTCTTCAGTGACATTTTCCAGGTCTGTGAAGGCCACATCAGGATTTTTAGTGACTTAAACACTTTGTCACTCTGTTGCCACATCATATGTTGTCAGTCCCACGGCGTACAGAATTTTGTCTCTTAACTTTCGACATTACACCACAACAATCTCCAAGCAAGCAAATAATTTCTGTACAGACAGTAAGCCACATTATCATAACATTTCATTTTGAAGTATAATTCCATATTCCATACAGCTGTCACAATACTCTGCTGTCTGGATGAAAATTACACAGACACACATCAAATGTTTGAGATGGTCCCTCCCTGCTTTGGTAATCCTCTGCCATCCCAAGAAGTGGACTGTTCCTCATTGAACCATTTATGTGTTTTTTTCTAGATTAGTCTTCTGAATTTTTAAGCGGATTTAAATTCTCGGCAACTTTTCCCTAAAATATGCTTTCAGTCATGGAAATTTCAGCAATTGTAACTAAACTCAAATACGAAATTGAGCACAATAAGACTTAATGAAATCCTATGATTTGTTATTCCAGGCAGCAATGTTACTTGACCTATGAGCAAACTATTCTTCTATTTAAAATGTATATACAGTAACATTATGGCTGTGCCCAGTGAGCTACTGGTGCAAAATGTAGATTGTTGTGTTTTTATAGGGCATCTGTAGCCCATTAAGAACTTGAATAAAATTGTGGAATAGAACTGCCAAGGTGTCTACACCTGGATTATTCAGTCACCTGGACAACATGCACAAAATAAAGTTAGTAAAATTAACAAGGGATATGCCACACTTAAAGGAAGAGCATTATACACCAAAATACCATAATACAGCTATTACTATCAACACAATGAAATTGTGAGACACTTTTGTGAGGAATCCCAATGAATATTTTAAATGTCAATCAGAAACCTACTGTAATATGCATTTACAGGATATCTGTGAAAATCAGACTTTTTATAGATGTATAGCAGTAAATGTCGGCATCTATTTATCCTGCATTTTTGGGTGCAAAAGTTAAGCTTTTTTTCATAGAGATAATTTGCAAACACTGAGGATCTATCCGTGTTGGACTGCAGGAGCTTCAATGTTGTGTACTTAGATAAATTGCTAAAAGGCTTTATTTTCTCTAAAATGGACTCTGCTATCCACAGACAAGCATCAGATGGGTTTTTAAATCAGACAATTGCTTATCCCTTTTTCAGTTTTATCCTAAAGCTCGCCTAAATTCATCTATACACTCCATTTCTTCCTCGCATGTGCCCCCGAGTGTCACTCCACTAGAAAATAACAGCATATTTCAGTCAGCTGTGGACAGGTTCTCCTCTAAAAACTATTTTTGTTCATAACAAAATAAAACACCTGTCCCTGATAAAAAAAAAAACAAACAAATAGAACAACCTTTCCCTGGCACTATGGGATTGCTAAAGGGAACATCAAAAGACTCCATTCATTATACTACTGAATGCTCTTCTTTGGCCTTATTTCTAAAAACATGGAAAGCGTATATATCCTCTAATCTCTGAGTTACTTTGAACCATAACCGATAACAAGTGGCTTTATCTGTTCGCATCCCAGCATGAGTACATTTGAAGAGAGATGCTTTATATCTCCATTAAAAATATTAAAGGATGAAGTGGATTACCTTTAGAGACGGGGAACAACTATATGGAAAGCAACAATAATAAATTGAATTAAATGAATTGTTTCACTGAGAATGCAAAGATTTTGAAATGTTTGATTGCAATAGGTGAGTTTGGAATAAATTAACAAAATCAATTGTCACAGCTACGTGTTGTATGGTAAAGTTCAAATACCACAAAGTGAATTTTCCTGCCAGTTGTGTTACAAGTGTACCATGGAGAAAGACCCTGTTCAGGCATATGAAAATATTTTAATTAGTGATTAGTACAAATTGAGCTACTCACCAAATGGCCTTCTCAGATTATTTGGTTCCAGTTCTTTGTTACAACCAACATTAACTGTTATAAGAACGGGTATTGTTGTATAACATTGTATAACATTATAGTACAATATATACCGGAAGCCGGGGCGAAGTGTTTTCGTTTTTACTACATACCACATACTGTAATTTCAACTTCTGCGCTTTGGTTTGTGTTTCACTGTTCATTCTGAAGATGTTTGCTGGGTTGCCTTTATCAGTGCCTTTGAGCATTTGATACTTGTATCAGTTCCCCTCTTAGTCCTGTTCTGTTCTGTTCCTTCCACCTGAAAGTGTAGGACATTCCCTTAAGCCCCAGAAAATATTTGGTTGCTCTTCTCTGTACATATTCCAAAGCAGCAATATCTTTTCCTATATTACCAGTTACCAGTATTATAAACAATATCCCAGATGAGCCCTAAAACTGAGTTTTACAGTTACCATCCCTTGATATAAATTTTATGCTTTAACTATTTCAGTTGATTGGACATTTCCAATAATGGTGAAATGAGCTGATGAATAAAAAGTGCTCAATAATTTGGATTTAACTTGTCTTGCTGAGAACATGATGGCACTGAGCAAGGATCAGCACCATCATCCCCCTAAGACACAGATTTCTAACTCTGAGCTAAAAACAAGTTGGTTGGAGTTTGGTTTTGACAGAAGCCAGTAGAATTTGTATGTAACATATAAAAACATGTATAATACGGGTTTACACTTGTATGAGTTTGTGGATTTGGATGTAGTGCCTGAGAAGCATGGATGCTGTGGATGACAAGATTCAAATCAGAAAACAGGTGGTACCATTATCGGCAAGCAGCCATAGCAGGACTGGCTTGTTTGGATTGGAGCTCTGTGGAGGGTAGCAGAGGACACTAGGCAACTAGAAGAGTAGTCGGACATGGAATCGGAAGAAGAGCTACCAGTTAGTAGGTAGCATGCTACAGTAGGAACAAGTAAGGGTTTATTCGATGCTGAAAAGGGTAGAAATTAAACACAACATTTCCACTATGGAGCCTTCTTCAGGTTGTGTTTCTTTTCTTTTACTGCCTACACAGGCTGACACAGCTACCTACGTGAACTACTTCAGCATGCTACTAAAGTTAGTTTGAGACAGGAACTCTGTGGGCAGTGGAAGATGCTGAGTCACCAGAAGAGTAGGCTGGCATGGAATGTGGAAGAGAGGTGCTGCCTGCTGAATTTACTGTAACTTGATGACCAGAACATATTTAAGAGGAGGTATATCAGGCTGGAAGCTAAAGGTGGCAGAAGAGTCAAATGTTGATACCAACCAGTTGGATGCCATACAAAAGGAGGGGTACATGGATATGGAATCCATCGATGTAGCCTTGTCCCAGCTTGGGACTGTGTGGGAGTGAACAATGGGTGGACCTGGATTTGGTGCAGACAGGCTCCATGCGCTCGTACCTGTGGAGTGGAGTGGGAGACAACATACAGTACAGTATACCTGTACAAGATGGGGCCTTAGGTGTGGTGAGGCTAGAGAAGCGAGAGAGGCTCTTGTCCTGGATGAAGGCGATGAATGTGAGCTGCATCCAGTGGCAAAGAATCTGTTTCAGATTGTTCGGAACTTTCTCCTTATTCCCTTCCTTATTAGTTCAAAGGTCTTGTTTCTTCCTTAACCCTCCTGTTTTTGTAAGGGTGCTGTTGAACTCTACATGACAATGGATATAATTTATTCTTATTTTTGGACTGGAAGGTGTTAGTACTCCTATTTTTATATTAGAATAATATAGAAGAATATTATTCTATGAGAAGAAATACTTTTTTGGACAGCTGATTGAAATAAGCTACCAAATACAGATAAGAACTGTAGTCCTCCTCCTAATGAAATTAAAGCAGTGTGGTGGCACAGCAGTTAGGATTGCTGCTTCATGGCAGTGGTGCCCAGGGTTAAATGTTTCGGGTGCTATGTGCATGGAGTTTATATACCCCCCCCCCCCCCCAATTGTGCGGTTTTCCTCTGGTTTTCCTCCCATCTACTGATCAAACATACCAGTAGGTTAATTGGCTTCTGGGAAAATTGGCCCAATTGTTAGCATGTGCATGTTTGTATCTGTGTGAGCCCTACAATGGCCTGGCATCCCATCCAAGGTTTATTCTGCCTTGAGCCTGTTGCTTGCCAGGATAGGCTCCATATACCTGTCACCTGCCACCCTGTATTAGATAAAGTTATAAAATGGATGAATACTGAAATTAGTCACCATTGTCAATTGCATGTATTTACTAACACTACTTATTTGCATTTTGCATTCTTATGTTCTGCATTCATATTCTTCTGTATTTAAAAACATTTTAGTATATTTTGTATTATCAGACTGAACAATTCTGAATAGTTTCTTGATTGTGTTGGGGTTTTCTGCTTTGGGTCCAATAAATATTAACCCTCACACTTCAATCCAGAACTTGAATCTCTCATAGTTTTAGAAATCATTACACTGCTTGATTTTTCTTAACATTTCAGATCAGAAATGTCAACCTTTATATTTGCCTACAGGAAGAATGGGAACGAATCCTGCTCTTCACTGTCTGTTTTCTTCTGTGAAGTTACAATTTTATTTGCAGCTTCTAGACCACAAGGGTATGATTCATAAGCTTATTGCTTTCTCATGCGTACAATATGTGCTGTAGCCGTGGAGCTGATTTGCTTTGTGGCTTCCATAGGATAAGATTGTAAATCCACTCATTTCTGATCATTGAATGTTACTCATATCCTTTTGGAATAAAAGCCATTGCAAGTGCATTATTCAGTAGGTTTAGTAGACGCATATCAAATAACTCGAGAACTGACTGACTTGGAAAATTTTTCAAAGGCTGCACAAAGTTTTATCTCAATCATTTTGTGGAGGTGACATATAGCCTCTCTTTAACAGTAATCACAACCATTTTCTAAAAATATGATCAAGGATCATTAACCCTTCCTGCGAGGTTCTGCTTAAATCATGATTCTAAAAGAAATAGCTTCCATTTTATGGGTAAGACAACATGTAATTTACAGATGAGTTTAATGTGACATGACCACTTTTTGTATTGCACAAGAAATATATTAGAAAATATTTCTGATAAAATCACTTAAGAATTAGGGACAATTAGAGTACAGTATATGCAGCGCCATAGTAGTGATACTCATTAGAACGTCTAGTAGCCACCTACACATCTTAGCAATTAAAAAATGCTAGGATGTTTGTCTTTCCACATGCTGTCATATCTCCCAGAACCACCTTTAAAAGGACATCATCATTTATCCTTTGTCTTTCCTCTTTGCCCGTCTGTTCCAGGTCTGATTCTAGTCTGCTTAGCAACCCCATACACCCAACGTGTCACCACTGACTGGTTGGTAATTGATGGGCAACTACACAACAGCATCTCATTTAAACTGTGATGATTGTCACCTGCCACATATTATTCATTACAGGGACAAACTGAGAGAGATGCAGACACAGAAGAGAAAAAATAAACTGACAAAAGTACTGGCCATTATATACACAACATAAGTAAACATAGTCCCAGCCCTACGACCCACTTTTGTCATCCCGTGACTTTACAGTATACTGTAGAGAAAGAAAGCATTCTGTTTAATAAGGGATCATTACTTGTCCAATTATAGTTAAAGTCTCTCCACCTGGATAACAGCATAGAACATAAAACAAATGCAATGGCTTTTAAACTATACAACTTAGGAACTAATTCTTCAGTTTCTATACTTTCTCCAGTGGTTTCACAGCCCCTGACAGCACCCCACAATTGAACAAATTAATGAAACAAGTCCTTAATCATAATTATACTAATCGTAACATCAATTTTAATAACCACTTACCCAATTTAGGCCCAAAACAAATCCCAGAATGCATTGGGCACAATATTGGATACACCCTGAACAGAACGATAGTCCATTGCTAGGCACACTACAGACACAAACATGCAAGCACTCATGCCTGGACTAATGTTTACAGAAGCCAATTAACTTACTGGCATGTCTTTAGACTGTTGGAGAAAACTGGAGCACCCAGGAGAAACCTATGTGAACAGGAGAAACAGTATGTGAACATGGGGAGCACATAAAAACTCTATGCAGACGTCAAATTGAACCCAGGGCTCCAGCAGAGTAAGACAGCCATCCTAAACATTGTGCCACCATGCTGCCCAGTACTAGTTATGCTCTTTCTGATTTTGTCTTAAGTAAACAAGTATATGCCTATTGTAAATCTTGGTCTGCAACTTCAACAATATAAATCATTGCTCATCTTTTTGTCATGCAAACCACATGCAAACTGTCTATTTTCACCCCTACCATGAAAACGGGTGCCAAAAAAATAAAAATAAATAATTGAGCCGCTAATGTTTTTCAGATCTTGCTGCTTGTGCTCTGAAGATTATTGTTTATGGTTATGTTACATCTATATTGATGGCTTCATTTTTCAGTAGTGGTAGTCAAACACAGGTTCACAACAATTCATTCTCTTGTTTCAGTCAATTAGAAATGCTTCTCTCAAAAGAACTAGAAGTCCTACAGGAAATTGAAACATTTAAAATAAACAAATCTTCACTTGTTTCCTTAAGTACCCATTGTACTTAAGGAAACAAAATGAAACAGACCATTAATAAAACTCTCCCATCAGTGTCCTAAGACAAGGGTCATACCCACTGACTGGAAAATTGCTAGTAACCAATCTAAATACATTATACAAATGATGAAAAAACAAACCAAGTAATTGTAGACCAACAGGTCTTACGTCTATTAAATGCAAGCTATGAAAAAGATAATTAAAACTAAACTCGTAACAACTACGGCTATGTGCATTTGAAATGGGAACAGGAGGGTTTTTATGAAAAGGGTTATTGGAGTTCAGTATAGAAGAAGCTACACATGTTATTGAAGTGACACCCAGATTTCTGTAAAAAACCTGCTGGAGAAGATTGACATTTTCAAATAGATACTGAAACCAAAGTGCGCTTCATAGACCAAATGTCCTTGTAAATGTCATGTCATGTCATTCGCCAAACTGCTTTATACCATATAGTGTTGTGGGAAGCCGGAGCCTACTCGGCAAGCAACGAGCGCAAGGCTGGGTACACCCTGGACAGGGCACCAGTCAATCTCAGGGCAAGTGCAAGCCAATCATACATGGGGACAGTTTGGAGGCCACGGTAAAGGCCAAGGGAGACAATTTAGCCCAGACACTGGGATAACTCCCTATTCTTATCAAGAAATGCCTGGGGCTCTTTAATGACCACAGAAAGTTAGGACCTCGGTTCAATGTCTCATCCAAAAGGCGGGATTTGTAAATGCATGATCATATTCATGGTGTTAGTGAGAGCTGAACTGATGCTCTGTATACAAATTAAAAAGTGACATACTTTAAAAAGTGAGAAGTGTAACAATATGTTTATGATAAATGTCCTGAAATTTTTATGCAGTAATAAAACCTTAATGTCACTGTCGCATAAAATTGTTTAATAGTACTGTATGTCTTACATTATACTCACTAGTAAAAATATTAAGAACCCCTGAGAATACCATGTTTTCCCCTTCAAGAAGCATGAACAACATATGCAGAATTAAATTTCTATCCTTTGTGAACTTATTCTGCTTTCCTTGCACTTCCAAAGGACAAGCTGGTTATGTTAATCGGTGTCTAAAAATATCCCTATATGTATGTGGATGTTTGTTTGTCTTGTGATTGGCTGCCTTTTACCTTGTAATTTCTGGATAGACTTGAAGCTAAATTTGTCAGGAAAATTTGGTCGATGAATGTACTTTTATTTTTTCCAGTGCAATCTTCACCAGGGTAAGTGGGCTGAATAATGATGGATATATATGTCTGCTTTTCTTTGCAGTTACACAAATTGAAGTGATAAGGGTGTGTCCAAAGTAATTAAATAATAATGTCATAGTATTTTGTAGACCTAATTTTCATGCTTTTACAGATTTATCTTCTACCTGTATCTTCAGTACTAAAAAATCATATTTTAACATCAAACTCTATACTTTGAAAACACAAAGCATACTGTATGTGTTTAAGTTTTTTTCCTATGTGTTGTTTGTCCCCATTTAAATGGGTTTAAATGAGAATTGGTATCACCAAGAAGCTGTTTAATCTATAATCCTTATATGGTTATAGGTTTATTCAATTCAAGCTTTAAGCTTTATTGTCCCCCAGGGGAAACTTGTTTTATGGCACAAACACAACGCAATGACAATTACACATCATCAAAAGGGAAGAGAATACAGAAGTGTTAGAGGAGAAAATAAACAAGAGACAAAGTAGTTACTTTGCATTGTTTAAAAGTGTAATTGCAGTGGGAATGAAAGATTTCCTGAGTCTGTTGGTTTTACACCTGGGGGCAGAGAGGCATCTCCCAGATGGATGAAGTGTGAATTCACAATGAAGGGGGTGAGACACACACTATTCACATATATTCACATTTACTGTACATTTCAAGGCTTACTAAGAAATTAGCTTCCACAACATGGCTTGGAACTCATTTTGTGAAAACATTGCTTTTGTTTTCAACCTTCAGTACACTCAGTTGTACTCTTTGAATATCAAACCTACAGTATAAGGTAGTTTTATACTTTGTGGAAAAACCTAACATTATCAGTTCTTGTGGCTCTGACTTAGGCTTTGTGTTTTTCTTTTTCATTTATCACTTTTATCACTCTGTACAACAGGTTATGTACTGTACGGACAAAGATCTTTCTGGAAATCCAAGTATACTGTTAAAGAAATTTATTTTGGATCTTGAATAATCATTGAAACTCTTGTTTCCCATCCTGTTTGATAACATTACAGCACATAAAATTAATCTACAGATAGCCTTTGGCTTCTATGAAAGATGCCATTTTTTTACAGATGAAATAATGAAATGTAATGAAATGGATATTTTTGTAATTATCCAATTCAATTTAGCCCTCATTCTTGAGGATGGCTTTTGCATTTGCATTTAATTTGATGTAGAAGGCTTAATATTCTTTTAATTATTTTGTTTTAATTGTGTCTTGAAAAGGAGACCTTGTGCCACAATGTAAACAGCATCTTGAATGATAATAGATTTAAACAAACTGTTTTCATGTTTTGTTTTCTTTGGGTAGTGTGGTTTTATACTCCCCTTAGTCAGATCCCTTTGTTTTAAAGACAAGACAGATGTATCACAATCTTATGAGATGTAATTCAATTACTGCCTCTAATTCAACAATTGATCTGCTCTGAATATAAATTGGGATTTCTCATTTTATAGCTGAATGGATACACATCTCAGTGCACTGCTAATCTATTTGACAATTAAGCTGGCTCTACTCCATAACTTCTCAAGAATCAGATTGAAACAAGAGCATGTTTCCTTGCCAACGTTTCATGTGAGAGACTCAAAGAAACCCTCACATATTGTAATGCTTTTCTCCAAACTCTCACATAGTTATAATGATATTCTAAGCTGTGATAGAGAAATGAGAAGGTACTAAAATGTTCAGGGTTTAATTTGCTGTATGCTTATATAGCGTACTGTCTCTCAGTCCATCTAAAATCTAACTAATGATTTGTAGTCATTGATAAAGGATAAATATCAGCTATGCTGAGGAAACTGGATTAGGTATAGTAATATGATGTGTTATCAGTACACTATCTTTTTGTAAATAAATTGTAAATATATTTTGTAATGAACAAGAATATATGTTTGTAAATCTAATGAAATTTATTGACTACAATAAGGAGTTTGCATAAGAATGGTTCAGGCAGGCTACAAGAACACCTGAAACCCATTCATATTGCATTAGTATACAGTACATTATCTCATCACCAGTTTGAGCTACTAATAATAATTTAATAGAATAAAACAGCACTGAATGAATGAAAGAGACAAAAAATTACCATTTTATAAAATTAACCCATTATGATGTTGGTAGTGGAGACAATATTGTCTCTTCCTCCTTAACATCTTCTTGCTGTTTTACTTAATGTTATTATCATTTCAACTTAATACTACTGTACTTCACCAATAAGTAAAAGATAGGTTACACAAGAGAGGATGCCATTTAACCCATCTTGTTCTTTCAAATATTATAATCTTAATGATTACTTATTTCTTGAAGGATCCAGGTAATTGTCATTAGCAACATTGCTGACACTCAGTCCTTTGTACAAAGGTGGGTCTCCTGTTCTCCATCTTAAATGCACTGTTAAATATGAAACAAATGTTGAATATAAAGTGGTAGACAAAGTTAATGTTTTTTAGGATGTTAAATACTTTATAATGACCTCAGGGGTATCACTTGCAAAAGGAGATTCAGTTCAGGAAAAAGGTAGACTTTTTTCCTCAACTGAAGAGTGAATAAAAAAAATCCATGGAATCCATTTTCTTGTAACCTCTTTTTACTTGACTTCTGTCTTATTGCCAAGAAGCAATGTTAGTGTTAGAGCTGGTACTGTGACTAAGATTAACCTTACATTTTGAGATGCAGACATTTTAAAAATGACACATCATAGTCATTAATTATGTATCTATTTCAGTTTAGAGATAAATTAGAAAACGTATTCCATATAAAAAGTAGCTGATTAATCTTTAATCAGATGATTACATACTATATTTTGCTTCAGGTCATTTTGTAATATTCAAATTAGCAAAAATCCTTTCAGAAGGATTTATAATGTGCTATATTTTATATATTGTATAAAGGTAACATTTTCAGTTTTCCTTGATTTTTCTTTATGTTCTTTACTATATAATATTTTTAAATTTTTGATGTATTATGTGTAGTGCTTAATACAATACAATATTGTATTTTGCAAAGCTCATACTTGAATCGTGATTTCACAGTTTCATCTGACTTTGATATGTTTTTACTTGAGTATACTCAACCTGAATATATAACAATAAGCTGTAGAAGTGATTTACATTGCAATAGTTTCATTTCAAACACCAATCTATAAACAAACACTACATTACAGAACAATATTCTGTGATGAAACCCAATAAATAATGAAAAAAAAACAATTCAGAGATTATGAGTTTGTTATATTATTATTATTTCTGACTACAATAAAAACAATGCATATGCTCCTAATGTGAATAATTAAAAATAGGTCAAAACGACTCGTGCCCTGCATTTACTGGTGGCATTTTAATCAATTTCTGTCTCTCATGCCTCCAACAGTGTAGGTGTACTGTACCTTTCCACCAGACACGACGTCACTGGCTAATGTTCTCTTCTGACAATAAATAACATTTACTACAGCTACAAAATGAAAATGCAATTAAAATAAAACAAACTAGAAAGGGAAAAAGAAAACCATTTTTCACCGACTATAAAGTATGTAATACCAGCACCTTAACTGGAAATCGATATGAATGAGGCAGCATGCCATGGTTGATTACCAATTAGGGGAGGTAAAAACTGCTCCTCATCTATACCCAAATGGCAGACTCTTTTGTCCTGGTGTGTTGAAGCACGCAGGCATGCTGAGAATTCATTGATTGGCACCCATCTCCCTCTCCTCCTTCTAGTCTACTGTAATTCTTACCAATCAATAGAGAAATGGACTGTTAGATTGGACTAATTTCTGGTTGCTTTCAGAAAGCAAGCTCCACATTATTCCTAAAAGCATTTGTTTTCTCCTTGAGAACCACCTACTGACACCCTCCCTGTGATTTGTTTACTGTCAATCTCCACAATAGCCCTAATTTGTGTAAATAGCATATTAACATTAGTTATCAGCACTGTGTAAAATAAAACATCATTAACAAAGAATCTTCACAATCCATGAAAATTGGATAGTTGTTCTTAAAAAAAATATCTGTTTGGGCAGTTTTATGTGGGCAGTAAAAATATTCTCACCCAAAAGTGCACAAACTTCACATCATGTTGATGACATGTCCATTTGTAAGATGCATGCTAAAATGTTTTTCAAACTCATGTTTAAATTAATGTTTAAAACATTAATCATTGAGCAGCTTCATTGTACAGGGGACTTCTTACAAATGTTTTTTGTTTAAATTTGAAATCCTATACTGTCTCCCTGATGAGAAGTTACAAATTGAGAATAGACTGGATGGGTGGAATTAATGTGATGTTTCTTCCTTGCATTTCTGAGAGTATTATGAAATAAATCGCTGAACTGGGACTGCTGTTTCCCAATTATTTCTCCTGCCATTTTCACAATCCAGGACAGTTTGGTTTTACTTTTCAACCCCAGGTTTCCTTACCAAACTCTCATATTAAATGCCAGGATGTTCTCAACAAGGTTTTTATAGGCCTTCTCTAGGACATTTTGACTAAGACTAAAGTTCTTTAGTCTTTGAATTAAAAGCAACCTCTGATTTGCTTTCTTAAAAATATTGTTTGTGTTCTCAGTGTAACTCAGCCTCTGGTCAATATGTGTCTTTTGTAATTTAAATCTCTCCACAACCTCTGCAGACTGATCGTTGAGTACTATTGGCTGCAAAGGCTGCCCACTGTCAGTTTTAATGTCGATACCTTTGCATATGTGCGTACATAAGAAATCCTTGGAGCTCACTGTGCTAAACAGTGCAGGTTTTTTGGCACAGTGGAGTTAATCTTCTGTCTAGGGAGTGGTGCTCTGTGAACTCTTAGCCCACAAGGTACAGTATTATATTGTGGTGAAGGCAGGAAGAGCTGTGCTTGTTTTGCATGCTACATATCAAATCCTTTGCTGACCGATGTACTGGAAGACTTCATATATATTCACTCTTTTCAGATCCAAATACACTCTGAGATGATGCATAGTGTAAATATGACTTTCTGTGAGATGAAAATCTTTCTGAAGTGTTCTACCATGCTGAAAAAATAACATAATTCACAAAAGTTTGCTGACGTATATTTGTCCTTAACTTTTCCATGGGAGGGAATGTCAAAAAGTAACAGTTTTGCAACAACACAGAATGGTTTATATTACCTTCACATTATCGTATTCAGCGGCATTCACGCAGTGCCTTGACAATATCTCCATTCCCCTCACTTTTCTGTCCTTGGTTTCCAACCTATCTGCGGGAGATTTAGGGGATGGATAATCAGTTCTGACTATAGCGTCTAATGTATTTGCTGAAACAATTTTGTTTTCTTCAATTTTCATCATGTTGATTTTGAACAAAAATATATTGTTTTGACTTTGCCCCTCTCTGAAGGACAAACACAGAGAAAATGAACCTCTTTGTGATTTGCAATACACTAGAATAATTCCATCTTTTAGTATAGTCACCTACTGTACTTTTATCCTTCTAAAAGGATTGTTTCAAACAAAGTTTTTTAACATTACATAGATCATCAATAAAATGTAAGGAGTTAAACAAAACAATCATGGCTTATTTTACTGATTGCTTATTATTTTTGTGGTTGTGGATTTAATACTTTGTAAGCATTCTTCTCTTTAAATACTTCAATCCAATGTTCCTGATGGAGCACAATTCTAAGAAGATGTTAAAACAGGCCTCACCCCACTGGGTGAACAGGCCCATCTGTATGTGATCTTCACACACTTGTAACTCAGTCATGTTACTTTTTTCTTTTACATTTATATCACCCAAACACAGTTCTCTCACGTTACTCACCGGTTCATAATTTCACAGTGTGGTGTTCACTCTTATCTGCCAAAGTCTTTCTCTGACCATGTAGTGTATACACACTAGATGTCACTCATTACCAGAGAGCCAACACCTGGAAAGACCACCTCTTCCTTTGGATAAAATTAACTAGAGAAGTGCATCATCATCATCTTTATGATGATGTCTAAGGAAAGACAGGCAAACAAGTCCAAACAGTCCAAGGAGGAAATCTGGGGCGCAGTCCAGGGTCCAGGTGCTGGGAGATCCATACAAGACAGGTTAAAATCTGGAACAGGATCCAGAACAGGAACAGGGAACCAAGAAGATAAAAACAGGATAACGAGGCCAGGCCCCGAGCCCGGGACTCTGATTGTCAGGACACTGTGATGAAGCCTATGCCATCGGGTCTCTCCTGGACCTGCTGGTCCATCTTCCAATGCTGGGCCAGGAATAGCGGGAGCACCAGGCTTAAATAATGACAGACTAAACAGGGGGCAGGTACACATAATAAACTAAAATACAAAAGGGTTGAAGCTCCCTTAAGAGGGGGGATGACGATCGTGACAATTTGCCTGTGGTGGTTTATTTTGCTGAATGGTGTAACAACTCCTTCTTTTGGTTCCAAGTGTCAAAAACCAGATAGATGATCATTGATTGCAGAAAGCAACCACCAGCTGCTAAACCAACAGTAGCTGAGGAGCAAGAAATTGAAATTGTCAACAGTTACAAAAATCTATGCACTATTGTTGATTACAAGTTTACCTTTTTAGAAAACACAGATGCTATATGTAAGATGACCCAGCAGTGATTGATCTTCCTGATAAAACTCTGCTCTTTTAATGTGTACTACAACAATGACTTTATTCTTTAGAAGTTTTATTGAATCTGTCCTAACATTCACTGCAGTAACCTCGTTTGTTTACACCTTAATACATGCAATAGATACAGATTGAGGAAGATAGCAGGTAGCCAGCAAAATTATTGGTGGATGCCGGCTACAGCTGTCAGGCACCTAGGTCAAACAAGTAGTGCGGAAGGCCAATAGAATCATTGACTATCGTGACCACCCCTTGCCCAGTGAATTTGAGTTCCTTTCATCTGGCCATTTAGACTACACAGAGTCCAATAGAACTCAGTTATCCTTCATTCCCATGGCTATTAACCAGCTTGATCTGGACAACTGATAGTATATATTATTTAGATATTTTTTCTTTCTCATCAGACATATGTCTGTTATTTTTTAATGGGTTCATGTTTTATGAAATGCATTGTGTTATATCTTTTATCTGCCTGTAAAGCAAATTTACCATCTGGGACAATAAAAGTATCTACTGTATAAATGAAAATGGTGCATGTAAGGTTAAGCCAGATTTTTACTTTGTACTTTATACTGTAGATGAATCAAAACAAATTTGAAAGGGGAATATTTTTCCTTTCACACACAGAATATTAAATTCAAAAATTCATTTAGAAGACAAAATTGCCTAAGATTAAACACTGAGCCGTTCAGAGAGTAAGAGGAAAACTGTGCTTTGCCTTTAGGCTAGTGATGTTCCAGCAATGGATAGGTCTCTATGCACCTGAAGACTTGTCTGTTTTCTTCTATTTCTTATCTTCTGTAACCCATCTTTATCTATAAAATACTTTTGTGATTCATTTGTGGTTACAGAGGATTTGGCATGTTTCAATATGACACTTTGTCACATATTGTAGTGGTTATTAAGGCTTTAGTGATCATTTTAGAGTAGTGTTTAACTATAACATGAAAGTTAATCAATAAGAAAAGCACATTTGAAATTTATTGCACAAATACTCTTCAAACATGACAAACTTTAATTTGTCACTATTGTTGCACATCTACATAATTCTTTCATAAATTAGAAGGTTATGGATTTCCACATAATAGAATGATGTTGGTTGGAGCATAAGAATGCTTATAATAAGAGGAAATTTGACCAGTTTTAATCATTTGGAGTTTAGATATCATGATTTTATTCTTTTCTTTCCGGATCTGTAGGCATAGTAATATGGAAGTGGAATAAGGATGTACCTCCTGTTTTCTGTTTTGAATGCATTTAAATAGTTTATGCTTGTGTCCCCAGGTCTTCATATTGCTGCTGATCTTTCTTTTTCGCTTCTAATTATCTATGAAGATTTTATGATTTCTCTAATATTATGAATCTTTTTTGCTGAATGGCAAATCTAAATTAATTGTGTAACTATGAGGCCAAAACATAATCTATAATGTCTAACAGTATAAATTACATCTAAGTTATGACACACATTTTTCAAGTGCATACCAAGACATAGGAGTGTCAGGGAAAGTTTAAAATTCTAAAGTGCAATCTATCCCAGTAGCGTTACAGGAATCGATAAAAATACTACAAGGAAGCACATAATCAAAAGTATCTGAGACCAAATTTAGATATGAGACAAAGGTATAGGATTGCAGCTTTTGTTTCAAGATATTGTTTTGGATACTTGTTTGCTATGTTAGAAAAAGACAGCTAAAATTTATGAGGGATAAGATAAGATCACTCTATTAGCCATATACAATTTCTTGTATTAGGAATTAGTCTTTTCACATACCCCAGCTTGCTCTCCATGAGACACAGACACAGAGAGAAGCTTGGGGTCAGAGTGCAGGGTCAGCCATTTATATACGGTAGCACCCCTGAAGCAGTTGGGGTTAAGGGCCTTACTCAGGGGCCTTACAGAGTGCAGGCCACAGGATTTGAACCAGCAACCTTCTAGCTACAGGCACATATCCTTAGCCACAGTGCCACCACTGCACCCCAAGGAGTGATTATGCCCTAGAAAAGCTAACTCCTTTTCCTAAAATTATATTTATGTAGTTGTCCAGCTATTAGAGCAGAATTATCCTTTATGAAACATTAGGATATATCCTATACAACATTGTGGTTTTGTAGTGGTACAAAATGCAATAAAATGTAAAGATAAATACCAGTAGGGGCACGCAAGGATATATCAATTAAAACATATCTGAAGAAACTGGCATGGTGATCTGATAAAGACATGGCAGTATCTAGGCTTTGAATGCAACAGAAAAAATCACTTGGAAAACAGATATAAAGTATATTCTTCTATACAGTTTATATCTATTGTAGCAGAAAATATTGGACATTTATCTCTTTCAACTTTAAGGGTCCAGTATGTGATGCATGCCGAGGTTAATGTCTGCATTCAGAATCACATCAAAGGCAGTACATTATGTTCCAGCAGGGGTTTGGATAGGAAATATGCTTACAAGTCAGTCTAAATTCATATGGGCAAAAATGGGAAACAAAATCAATTTTTGTCTGATATACTAGTTCTTAAATATATCACCCTTCTTAGTTTGTTATGCCCTGTTCCCAGTGTAGAAATTCCAAAAACTTTGCAATGCATAAGACGAGGCAACCACATGGAAATAATTTAGAATGTATATTTATATTATACTGCAATAACAAATGTACAAACAATATTATAAATTATATATTTTACAATAAATCTTGTTTCAAAGTAGACTTGGTTCATGATAGTTTATCATTCACCATATCTTCCTCTTAACAGTTAGCATATTTTAGAGTTTCCCTCTAAAAAGAGAGAATAGACAGTTAAAAGTAGATAGTTAAAACAAAATCACCATGTGGGTAGGGTTTCTAAGGGGGGAATTGAAGAAATCCAGAGTTAAGAATTTTGTGCTCTGAGAAAGGAACAATGGGCTTTGTTCTCATAACTGTCCTTAGTGAGTAGCTGGCTGATCACTTATGACTCTCTATTATCAGGTAATAGACATCCTGTTTTGAAACTAAATGTTCTCTTGGTATGCAAACAACTGAAACTGCTTAAGAAAATATCTTGTAGATGTTATTCAGCTGGAATATCTGCTGTTGTTTTGGCTTCCACTTCTATAACAAATAAGATCACTTTATTGGCCATATACAATTTCTTGTATTAAGAATTTGTCTTTTCACATACCCCAACTTGCTCTCCATGAGACACAGACACACAGACAGAGAAGTTTAGGGTCCAAGCACAGGGTCAGCCATTGTACAACACCACTGGAGCAGTTGGGGTTAAGGGTCTTGCTCAGGGGACCAACAGAGTAGGATTCCTCTGCCAACCACAGAATTTGAACCAGCAACCTTCCAGCCACAGGCACAGATCCTTAGCCACAGTGCCACTGCTCCTTAATGCCTAAATAAGTAAAACCCTCCTTGCATACCACAAAAGGGGTTTGAATTGGTGGATGACCTCTCTCATTCTCATATAAGAACATAAAAGCTGATTTATTGTTATTTATCTTATATCCTGAAAAAAGCCCATATGTTTTAATCAGATCTAAAAGAGAGGGTATTGAATGATTTAAGTTTGTAAGAAATAAAATTATGTCATAAGCGTGTAATGCTATCCGATGTTCTACATTACCTATATTTATACCATTAATGCCATGGCCAATGGTTCAATGGCTAGTGTAAACAGCAACAACGACAAGGAACATCTTTGTCATGTTCCTCTGCTGAGATTAAAAGTTGTAGATATCAAACCATTGGTTACAATTTCAGCGGATTGGTTAGCATAAATTACTTTAATCCATTTGAGAAACCCTTTTCCTATCCCCATTCTGGATAGAACCTCAAACAGGTACTGATGCTCGATCTGATCAAATGCTTTATCTGCATCTAATGATAATATTGCATTGTCAGGCACCCCTTTCTTTTATCATACAATGTTGAGTACCCTTCTAATATTGTGGAATGCTTGCCTATCCTTAACAAATCAATTTTGATCACTATGAACTAATTGAGGCAAAAGATTCCCTAGTCTTTTTGCCAAAACTTTACACAAAATCTTAGTGTCATTATTGATCAGTGAAATGGGTCTGTATGAACCCCGTTTTAATGGTGATTTTCCGGGTTTTATTAACAGTGCAATTTATGTACGATTTAATAAAGGAGGTTGAGTTCCATTTTTATATACAGACTAGGAGAGAAGCTTAGGGTCAAAGTGTAGGATCTGCCATTTATAGCACCCCTGGAGCAGTTAGGGTTAAGGGTTTTGCTTAGGGGCCCAACAGAGGAGGATTCCTTGACCAGCTGCAGGATACAAACCAGCAACCTTCTAGCCACAGGTGCAAATCCTTAGCCACAGAGCCACCACACTGCCCTAGCGCCAGTCATTTACATATGACTGAATTAGTGTGACTCTCACTGTATAAAAAGGGAAACACTGCTGTATTCAGTTTGAACTACACTCAGAACTGTATTCTGTACTGTGCTCCTGTATGTATACATAAAGGTCAGCTTTCCTGCTCACTTCAAGAACCTGATCATTGAGTGATTTCTACAGGTGGGAGAATTTAGTCAGTTTGTATTCCAGGGCAAAACAGAAATAATGATCATGTTCATTGTCAATGAGGAATTAATAATTGTCATGGAGTGACAAATAGCGGGGGTAGGGCAGTAGCATGGAGGCTATATTGGTTTTATACAGTAGATGCATACAGTATACTGGCCAGTGTTTTTATCAGATTTGGCATGTTTGTCTCCAAGCCTTCCTGGTGCAAACTGTAGGACAGTTGTAAATAAAATAAAAAGTTAATCCGACTGTTTGCTTAGAAGCCCATTAATTATCACAGAGTCAGAGTGACGTAGCATTTTGTAACTGGTCTACCCAGACCTGAGACAGAGAGGGAGCAACAGAACAAAGAAGGAAGAGGCCTTAGGCTGTTAACACCTGGTAAACTGCAAACTGCAAACTGCAAACAGTTAATAAATTAGGCCCCTACAAATAGGGTCTATATAATTTTGGACAGAGGATTTGCACCACTTAACACTATAAAGGACACAGAAATGAGGTAGGGATTCCTCTGCATAGCAGAGGAAGGCTCAGTCATCATATTTTACTCCCTACCTTGTATTTTTGTATTGGGACACGATAGGGGGCGTATAATGGGACATATCATTTGAGACTGAGGTACCGAACTGAGTAATGCTGAATTTCTTTTCCTGAAACATTTTTTGGGTGATAATAATCTGATATTAATTTAAGTAGGTAGCTGTGTCAGCATGCGTAGGAATGCAAAGGAACAAGTAAAGGTTTATTCCATATGAAAAAGAGAAGAAAAGAAACACAATGTTTAATCTGTGGAGCCTTCTTAGATGATATTCATTTATTTCTGTGTGCATCACTTAAAGATGCTTTTCTATTCTTGTATTTTTAATGGTTAAATAATGTACAGTAGTAGCTAAAGTAATAAAAAAAGTAATTATGTAGTATTACTGTCTAGGTGCATTGGTGGGTCTGAGGGATACGAAAAATCTCTTGCAGGAAGAAGTGTCTGAGCACCCTTAAATTGCCACAGTAGGTGGCATAGTAGGCTACAAGCTTCTGCACACTGTGCCAGTCACATACTGTATATATCTATCACCTCCCAGATCTTGAACATGATTTCTTAAATTAACAAATAATACTAATTAGTACATATGCAAATGTTGTTTTGTGTCAAATGAGACTGAATCATGGCAGTATCTATATTTCTTGATCACAGCAAATGTTGGTGTAAGAATTTAGTCTGTGCATGATCCAGGACAAAATAGAAATATTAGGCATATGTATTAGAAACCAATTGAACATGAAAGAAGAATAAAAGTATTTAAGAAATAACATATGAAGCAGCTACTAACTGAGGTGAAGTCCTTAATCTTAATCTTTAACCGATTAGTTGAATAATTGGCATTTTCAACTCCATAGCAACAAAGTAAAGGGGTTACCATTGTCTGCTGATCTATTAGGTGCTTGGGCAGTGTGGCTATCTTAAACAGTTAAGGAGAATTTATATTTTAGTTTCTTCTTAGTGGAAAGCAGACTAGTCTGGCTTCTGTTGTGTAAAATAGACCAGGAGCTGAAACCCCATGCAAAAAGCAGCAAAGTGAGTTCAAGGAACTGATTTTGTCAATATCTTTCAGGATTTAAAATTCCAAATCAAGGTCTAATGTAATCTTTATCCAAGTTAAAAGGTTTCAGCTCCCTTTGTGTTTAAGTACAATATTCTCTACAGACCAGGAATTAGTCTGGATATGTTACTTTGGATTGTCCTCTAAAACATCAGTAACTATCATGTAGCTTCTCTGTATTTGATGAAAAGGAGAATCCATACAGTTAAATTATATCAGTCATTTTTATATGAACTGTTAAGCCTTAGTCCACCAATTATTTGGTATTTTCTGTCTCAACTGAACATTTTTATAATTTTTGTAAGAGACTTAAAAAAGGACTATTGATTCCATAAATTGCCTCAGTATAATCATCGTCACTGTGCTCATTTATTTGCTTTTATGGATTGGATAATGTCTCTTGCTTAAATTATTTTAAAAATGTAATTATAATACAACAGCAAAATCACATGTATCATAAAGGCCAGAAAACATGAAAATTGCGTTTCTAGTATTTCTAGCTCCTAGTATTTCTGTAAATGACTTCCAACAAAAATGTTTTAGATTTTATTTGTAGTGCAGATTCCATACTCACTTTTGAAATTCACTCTGTCACTGTAAATCTCTGCAAAGCTTAATAGTTTACTAGTTTACTAGATTGTTAATGCTATAGCTTCTAAATCCAGTATGTTATTTTTATGCTCCTAGCATTTAGGTATGTGTTTCTACAGGCTTGGTTGTTTAAGGCTTTTTCTTTTACTTTCATTGTTTTTAGCCTGCTTGGTCTTAAAAAAAAGCAATTACCCTCATCACCAATGTTTCAGTATGGGCAATGTCTAATACAACTGATTTCCCTTTAATTGAGCACCCTGCCCCGAACTCTGTATATAATTCTCAATTACATTGCCAGTATACCTTTCCATTGCATTTACTCCATATTGATTCAGATGTTGACTGTTATCAATCAATCAATGTCAATTTATATTCTTATATACAGTACTGCGTTGAAATCCTGCGTTGAAATCCAGAGCACTCTCAAGGTGTTTACATAAATTATACATGTGAAAAAAAGTACATTGAGCAGAAAAAATAGTAATAATATTAAAAAACACCAGCAAATAATTTATTAGTAATATTGTTAGGAAGAGATCCCCTCATGTAATTGGTGGAGTCCTTGGATGGTTAAGGAACCTGGAATCAGCTGAATGAAGTGAGTAAAATGGGGTGTGTGGGTACACAGGAGACAGATCACGCAGTACCTTATAGGCCAACAAGAGAAGTTTGACTCTGGTCAGAGCAGCCATATCACTCTGCAGCTCACAACTGACAACCCACTGAAGCTAAGCAGATGTGAACCTGGTCAGTACCTGGATAGGAGACCTCCTGGGAAAAGCTAAGGTTGTTGCTGGAAGAGGTGTTAGTAGGGCCAGCAGAGGGTGCTCACCTTGTGTTCCATGTGGGTCCTAATGCACCAGTATAGTGATGGGGACCCTATACTGTAAACAGGCGCTGCACATTGGTGGTGGTGTAGGGGAGTGTCCAGAAACCTGCTATATAATTGTGAGCAATTATTAATTGTTATTATAAATAATGGGGATAGCTAATTAAAAGCATCTTGGTCTTATTCATGTTATTTGGACATAAGGAGTAAGGATCCAATTTAAAATGACCAAGGCTATCAAATTGTTGTCTGTGAGAAAGATAAGACTTTAACCACTGTAGTGCATTGTCACTAAAACCTACACTGGTTTACAGTTTCAAAGGCTGCTGAAAGGTCTAATAGAACAAGAGTGGAGAGCAAAAACAGTATCGATAGAGATCACAACTTTCACCAAAGCAGTTTCAGTGCTATGGCAGCCTGAAGCCTGACTTAAAGGTTCTGCTTGTACAAATCCCATTGATTCAAGAAGAGTGACCAACATCTCATAAACCTAAAATCTCTTGTAATTAATAATAATAATTGCTTACACTTATACAGTATAACACTTTTCTGGACACTCCACTCAAAGCGTTTTACAGGTAATGGGGACTCCCCTCCACCACCACCAATGTGCAGCATCCACCTAGATGATGCAACGGAAGCCATAGTGAGCCAATTTATAGATGGGGGAATATGGCCAGGATGCCAGGGTTACACCCCTACTCTTTTCAATAAACTCTGTGGGATTTTTAATGATAGTCAGAACCTTGGTTTTACGCCTCATCCGAAGGATGGCACCTTTTTACAATATAGTCCCCGTCACTACAATGGACCCACTGCATTGGGACCCACATGGACCACAGGGTAAGGGCCCCATCTCTTCCAGCAGCAACCTTTTTTCTCAGGAGTTCTCCAATCCACGTATTGACCAGGCTCACACCTGCTGGGCTTCAGTGGGTTGCCAGTTCTGAGTTGCAGTGTGATATGGCCTTGTAGACACCAGGATTTCAAGCATGTGATAAATCTTGGAATTTCTGCCTGAAATTCTAGATAATGCATGTGGTACCTCAACTATTTCAGAGAAAACTCATGGAGAACTAATGTTCTCCTGTAACGTCCTACACAAACACTTGAACCTTGTTGTCATAACTGAGGTTTTCACCTTGAAGAGTTTCTTCATTGTATCAACGAGATAGAAATCTGTCATCATGAGATCCAATTTGGTACAGTTTATATTTTTTTTCACCAGATCTTCCCTTTGAGTTTAGGAAATTGTCAAAGCAAGAAGATGTGAGCAAACATGCTTGTCTGATGTTGCATGTCATAGAAAAGACATTTGTTCAGAAATACTGACAAAATGTCAATTAGTTTAAATTTTTAAAAATAACCCCTAATTTCATTTTAGTCTCACAACTCAAAATAAAACTAAAAATTAAATGCAGAAATGTTAACCCTGTTATTTTTGATCAAAGGATTGGAGAATACTCTCAAACAGGACTGGAACCTGATTTAGCAAGACCATTACAGAAATGTCTGTCTGAAATAATCTAACAACTGGAGGATAAAATAGGCCAAATGAATTTATAATCTGCTTTATGCTTTTCATAATCTACTGTACTCTATGTTTGTTGTATTTTCATGGATCTGGTGTCCCAACTAATTGAAAAAAAACTTAATTACTTCTTTATAGACTTAAAAAATCAAAAGAAACTACAAAGTGATGTGAATACGAGGGAGTCAACTCATAATTAATTGAAATTGAGCAACAGAAATGAATTCCCCAGTGTGCTGTACCTTTACAGTAATTTGAGCACAGCAGAGCATTTAAGTAACAAGATTGCTCGTAATTGCTTCAGTCTCATGCTGATTCTCTTTTACCAAATGCTGTACTCCTTTTGAGACTTGAAAGTAAAGGAAGTCTCTGTCCCTTTCTTACTGAAATTATGTTAATGTCTCATCATCATGTGGGACCTATAGCAATGTGTATGATTAAATCTGTCCATTCTTCCAGGGTTGAGGAAATTCTCCGAGACACCACACAGAGAAAAGTGTTCTTCCAGCCTTGAGTTATTGAACTGCTCTAGAACAGACCTGGAGAATTGCTCTGCATGCCAATCCCTATCAGTAAAAAATTGATGTAATGGTTCTATTACAATCTGTTGAATTGGTCACCTAGTTTAACTGATGTTGGTCTCAGGGAGACTGCATGAATTTTTCACTCATTTCAAATATTTTGCTGACATTTCTTCTCTTAAAACATTTTGTAACATTCTGGAGTATGTATAACAAAAATTTAAACTTTGTAATCCATTTGTCAATCCTCAGAATGAAAGTAACTGAAATAACTGCTTTATTTTAGCAGCCATATCACCCTGCAACTCACAACTGGCAGCCCACTGAAGCTAAGCAGGTGTGAGCCTGGTCAGCACCTGGATGGGAGACCTCCTGGGAAGAGGTGTTAGTGGGGCCAGCAGGTGGCGCTCACCCTGCGGTCCATGTGGGTCCTAATGCCCCAGTATAGTGATGGGGACACTATACTGTAAACAGGCGTCGTCCTTCCGATGAGACGTAAAACCGAGGTCCTGACTCTCTGTGGTCATTAAAAATCCCAGGGCATCTCTTGTAAAGAGTAGGGGTGTAACCCCGGTGTCCTGGCCAAATTTCCCATTGTCCCTTACCAATTATGGCCTCCTAATAATCCCCATCTATGAATTGGTTTCATTACTCTGCTCTCCTCCCCACTGATAGCTGATGTGTGGTGAGTGTTCTGGTGCACTATGGCTGCCGTCACATCATCCAGGTGGATGCTGCACATTGGTGGTGGTGCAGGGGAGTCCCCATTACCTGTAAAAGCGCTTTGAGTGGAGTGTCCAGAAAAGCGCTATAGAAATGTAAGCTATTATTATTATTATTATTATATGACCAATATTGTGACAAGATTTACATTTAAATTCACTTTTTAATTAAATAATCTTAAGCTTTAAGTCAAATAGTTAAATGAATAGCTGTGCCTTTTTTTAAATCCATCCATTTGCAGTCTGTTGGTCCTATAGAGAGTCTTGATGGTTTTTAAAATGTAAATACTATACAAAACACAAAGATGAATAGTGCTCAGTGCAGGAAAGTAGTGAGAGAATGTATAGCTTCATAAATTACAGCGTTTTGTATGATTTCCATTCATGTTTAACTACAAATCTTTGCTACAGGCAATTTTAAACCTCTTCTCTTATTCTCTAAGGCCATCATCCTCTTGCCTATATCAATCCAGTCTTAGCCAAGCCCATAACGAATAACATAAAAGATTTGTACATTGAGCATTCTCAGTTGTTCATTTAATGAATTCTGCAAAGAGAAGGGGGAGAGAAAGGGGACTGTTAAAATAAGGGTCTTGTGCTGTTACAATTTATAAGAAAATTCATCTTCTGGTTGTTGTAATTGCCATTTCAATGAATAGATAGCTTTGCCCCAAAAGGTACAGTTTTAAGTTCACAAAGTAACTTTGATTCATAATAATTCCTAGTAAAATAAAGACTACCAACTGCATGCTCAGTTGCCTTCACATGTTCCTTTCATTGTGTTAGATTTCAACAGTTGAACAGTTAATCCACTAATAAAATGCACTTAATCATTTTTATCACAATGAGCAAGAGATGTAAATAGTCTAATGTTTTGACAGAAAAGTGTTTTCACCAGGATAAATGCCATATGAATTCCAGGACTACTAGTTTTGTATTTCAGATGCCACTGAACAGTGGGTTAGTGGTTGTAAGGCTGACTATTCAAGTATGTTCTTATAATTACATATTCCTGTTGAATTCCACAGTAGTATAATATCTAACTGTGGTCCAGGATATTCATGATTATTATCTTGTGAGTTTCAACTGCTTTAACTGTTTGTAGTATCAGAGCATACTGTATATTGTACAGGGATCTCTGAAATGTCATACTGTATATACTGTAACTGCCATAGGGAAATGGTATGGTATGCTCTAGATAATGAAAATCGATGTACTGTATATAGAAACATAGGCCTCATAAAATAGTCTGACTCTTTGACATAAGTGTTACTGTATATGCTGATGTTAAGTACCAGTGCTTGAATCTCAGTGCCGTTTGACCTTTGTTACCAGAATACCCGTTACAGTGCCTTGCAAAAGTATTCACACCCCTGCCCAGTATTCACATTTTTTTGCTTTACAGCTTGCAGTCATTGCAGTCTGAAGTAGCAATTAATATCTGTTATAAAAACATAACCTGCTCTGTGCATTCAAATACAAAAATAAAACTTAATATGCACAGTAAACAGATAATTCATTTGAAAGTAGCAAGATTGCAAAAGTACCGAAACACTTGCTATTGCAAAAGTAAATTCATTAGGTGCACAAAATTACCTTAATGTGCCACAAAATTAGAAATAGCCTCTGTCTGTTTGCAGTAATATTGGTTCACATGGCTCCATACAGTACCTTTGTCACTGTTCTTTAATCAGGTAGTGAATTTCAAGCAAAGATTGAACTGTGAAAGCTAAGGAAATTTCAAAACAACTCAGGGAATAGAGCTGTTTTAATTAACTTTTTTTTCAAAGCAATTACTTTGAAAAATCTACAGATCATGAGTAAAAGATAGCCTGCATGGTTGAATAGAAAGACAGAAACCATTACTGAAAATATAATCTCAAATCCTGCATGGTGTTTCTAGCAAAGGATTTAAGTGATTATATACACTGTATATACGGTAACTGTATATTGTAAACAATTTGTTTAAGGGTCAGATGACACAAAATGGGAACATTGTAATCTGAATGCAAAACAACAATCTAGTGCAAACAACACAGTTCATCATCCAGTTAATACAATCCCTACTATCCACCATTTAATAAAATCTAAAATATATAAACGGTCACTATTATTTTACACTGTAGTTCTGCTTTCTCATCAACAGTGACTGTGAGAGGGATCGGATTATGGTGCAGAAATGAGCAGATGTTAGTCAGAGCCCTGCTATAATATTTTGAATTAATTATTTGAATAAAACCACTTCATGACATTCAAACGTATATATCAGTTTATATAATGGACTTAAGACATATGGCATCGAAAATGATCAAACAAGCTCAAAAACAGCTGAAACTGGACTCACAGAGCGAGGCTAAAGGGAATGCCGATGAAGAGGGAGTAAGTCTGAAGTGACAGCAAGAGGACTCTGTGAAAGAGGACTTTCCTGAAAGGTCTGATAGCATCCTAAACGCTATCCAAAGAATTCAAGGGGAGCTGAAAATTCACACTACACAGATAACTAAAGCATAGGAATGAATTAGCACCAACGAGGATGACATCAGTGCTCTGCAAAGTCAGGCAGAATAGCTGGATGAGACTGTTAAGGCACTAACTGTAAAGGTGGATGATTTGTTAAATCTTTGTTGCTGATCAAACCTGCGACTTGTAGGCCTACCAGAAAAGAAAGAGGGTAAAGACGTGTGCTTTTCTACAAAAGTGGCTCCCTGAGGTGCTGGGCTACGGTGTCTTTTCTGTCCCACTGGTCATTTCTGAGGGCACATAGAATTGGTCGAATCAACGAAGACCTGTCAAGATCCTTCCCAAGGGTTGTTATAATAAAATGTTTTAACTACAGTGACAAGCAAGAGACAATAATGGTTGGAAATCAACGAATAATGTTCTTCCCGGACATTTCAGCAGAGCTTCATCAAAAACGGATGAGGTTTGATCCGGCAAAGAAGGAACTTTGGGCTCTTGATATCCCTGGTCTCAGATAAGGAATCATCTACCCTGCAATATTTTGTGTGACATACAGTACAATTAAAAAATGTAGCACCTTTGATAGCCCGTCAGAGGCACAGAAATTCGTTCAGAAGTTAAAAAATGAAAATCGGGAAGTGACAGATGAGGGATGAGTATGACTTTGCAGTTTCTTTTATAGCCTTAATGTATTTTATTGTATAGTGCTTAGCTACTGAAAGAAAGGTTCTTTGCTGATCTTAGTTCAAGTCATACTGACTACAGTATTTGCTTTCTTGTTAAATTTATAATGCTGTATACTTTAAAATTCTTTGTGTTCTGTGTAATGTTCAAGAACTGGTGTTGAACTGGTTTTCATTAAGATATTGCACCGAATTATTGATCTGTTTCATTTAGTGTTTTTTTTAGTAAATCTGATTTATAGGGACTCAGCCCAGACTTTTAAAACAGTCTAGAGCTGTTCCTTAAGAACAAGGACTGGACAGGCTCCATAACCAGGTCTTTCTGGAAAGGGAATGGGTAGGGTGGAATCGTCGCAAAGCTTGATTGGGGAAGTATTTTTTTTCTGTGTTCCAATGTTTTTTTGTTTGGTTGTGTTTTTCTTTCTATGGGTGTTTGCAAGGTTTATTTTGTTCTTCGTTCTAAATCTAAATACATCTTAAAATGTAGGATTACTATTATCGGCAGTGAGCGTAGCACAGATGGTACAATTCTTATAATAAATTATTTATGTTGCTGCAATGGCGGTACCTTTTGAAATACAGTTTACATCATGGAATGTTAGAGGCTTAAATAAACTTACTAACTTAAAGCATGTTATGAATAGAATAAGACAATTAAAATCTTAAATAGTTTTTCTCCAGGAAAGCCATTTAATGTCTGAGGACATAGAGTACGCAAGAGATGGCCTGGACAGGTGTTTATTGCTTCATGTAACTCTCAGGCAAGAGGAGTCATTACTCTTGTACACAAATCAATTCCTCTACAAGTAAAAGATAAAATATGTGACCGCTTAGGGAGGTATGTCAATATCCAGTGTGAGCTGCTTTCTGTTAAACTTAATCTAGTAAACATTTATGGAACAAATGATAATGATCCCAACTTTTACAGAAAATTATTCCTGATACTGGCCTCACTGCCAGGTCATTTTATCATAGATTTTAACTGTACCCTCTGCCCTGAAAAAGAGGTTGACTGGTATCGACACATCTCATCAGCAAGCAAAGAAAGCTACATCACTGTATAGAAGATTTTAACCTATTGGACATTTGGAGATTTAGAAACCCTGAACTCAAGGCTTTCTCTTGTTATTCAGACACTTAAAAAACTTTTTCTCGAATAGACTATTTCTTGATATCTGAAGATTTATTACCTAAAATTTCAAAATGCTGGTATGACAGCATAATTATTTCAGACCATGTATGTGTTTCATTTAACTTTCTATGTCCAAGCTCTCTCAAAGGACTTTCTAGGTGGCGTTTTCAAACAACATGGTTGAAAGATCTGGACTTTTTAAAATTTTTGGAAGCACAAATAGATTTCTTTTCTGAGGTAAATACAACTCAAACTTCAGCTTGTGTGAGTTGGGGAGCATTTAAAGCTTTTCTTAGAGGTCAAATGATTAGCTATATGAGTTCTAAATTTAAAGCCTCCCAACTTGAAATGAAAAGATTAGAGAACAGAGTAAAAGAACTAGAAGATATTTTCAAATAGCTCCTTTGAGTTCATTCCTGAATTGAATAAAGTAAAACCCTCTATAATGAATTATCAATGAATCAGGCAGCAAAAGGTTTACTGCGACTGAAACAAAGTTATTATGAACAGGGAGAAAGAGCTGGCAAATTATTGGCTTGGCACATCAAACAGATACAATCAGAGAGTGCAATAAGTGCCATTCAGTCTAATGACAGAAATCTTACAGCTGAACCAACAGAGATAAATAATGCATTTAAATGTTATTATGAGACTCTATATACTGTAGTTCAGAATATTCAGAGGCCTGCCAGCCCCAGCAGTCAAACTTTTTAGATACTCTGGAGTTTCCTTATCTAGAGGAGGATTTAGTTGCATATTTAGAGGATAACTTAAAGGTTGATGAACTGTCTGAAGCTGTTGTCAATATGAATGGAGGAAAGAAATCAAGGTCCGATGGCATCCCTATAGAAATCTATAAAATATTTAAAAGTTAACTAATTCAGCCGCTTATAGACATATAAGTACTAAGAGTCATATAAAAATGGAATTCAACCTCTTTTATTTAATCGTACATAAATTGCACTGTTAATAAAACCCGGAAAATCACTATTAGAACAGGGTTCATACAGACCCATTTCACTGATCAATAATGACACAAAGATTTTGTGTAAAGTTTTGGCAAAAAGACTAGGGAATCTTTTGCCTCAATTAGTTCATAGTGATCAAAATTGATTTGTTAAGGATAGGCAAGCATTCCACAATATTAGAAGGGTACTCAACATTGTATGATGAAAGAAAGGGGTGCCTGACAATGCAGTTTTATCATTAGACGCAGATAAAGCATTTGATCAGATCGAGCATCAGTACCTGTTTGAGGTTCTATCCAGAATGGGGATAGGAAGAGGGTTTCTCAAATGGATTAAAGTAATTTATGATAACCAATCCGCTGAAATTCTAACCAATGGTTTGATATCTACAACTTTTAATCTCAGCAGGGGAACATGACAAAGATGTTCCTTGTCATTGTTGCTGTTTACACTAGCCATTGAACCATTGGCCATGGCATTAATGGTATAAATATAGGTAATGTAGAACATCGGATAGCATTATACGCTTATGACATAATTTTATTTCTTACAAACTTAAATCATTCAATACCCTCTCTTTAAGATCTGATTAAAACATATGGGCTCTTTTCAGGATATAAGATAAATAACAATAAATCAGCTTTCATGTTCTTATATGAGAATGAGAGAGGTCATCCACCAATTCAAACCCCTTTTGTGGTATGCAAGGAGGGTTTTACTTATTTAGGCATTAAGGAGCAGTGGCACTGTGGCTAAGGATCTGTGCCTGTGGCTAGAAGGTTGCTGGTTCAAATCCTGTGGTTGGCAGAGGAATCCTACTCTGTTGGTCCCCTGAGCAAGACCCTTAACCCCAACTGCTTCAGTGGTGTTGTACAATGGCTGACCCTGTGCTTGGACCCTAAGCTTCTCTGTCTGTGTGTCTGTGTCTCTTGGAGAGCAAGCTGGGGTATGTGAAAAGACAAATTCCTAATGCAAGAAATTGTAAATGGCTAATAAAGTGATCTTATTTTATAACATTACCCCAGAAGTCAACAAATAATCCCAAAAAATTAGAATCAGTAATAGAATCAATAAATAGGTGGACCAAAATGCCCGTATCATTGATTGGGAGAATCAATATAATTAAAATGTCAGTTTTACCTAATGTTTCTGTATCTTTTCCAGCCAATCCCTCTTTACCCACCTCCTTCTTTTTTTAATTTATTGAAGAAAGCATTCACAAATTTTATTTGGAATAATTAACATCCTAGACTCAGTTTGTCTTTACTGTATTTACCATATGAGAGTGGAGCGCTACAATTACCGAATCTAAAATGGTACTACTGGGCAGCACAGATCCAGGCTGCTAGGTTTTATCTTAACACAGATTCACCACCTGCTTGGATGCTGATTGAATCTCAATCAATAGCTAAGATCCCACTGAATCTATATCTTTTTTTTATCTGATAGTAAAAACTTGAAAAACACAAAAAATCCTTTTCTTAAAAATGCATTATCTGTTTGGCACGAAACCCTTTCATATTTAGGGGAGGCTTCACAGATATCTCAGTTTACTCCTGTTTTTGGTAATGAAGATTTTTGTCCTAGGAAGTCTGATCCAGGATTTAAAATTATGGTCAAATCTAGGTATTAAGCAGGTATCAGATATTTATAAAGATGGGTATATAACATGACTTTTGAGGATCTTAGAAACACTTACAGTATTCCAAAAACCCAGTTTTTTTAAGTATCTACAACTGAGAAGTTATATCCTCTCAAAGCAGAATCACTCATTAGATCAATCGTTTGATTGTAGGCTTCAATCTTGGAAGAAAGATATACAAGAAGACATATCTGAGGAAGAGTGGAGGGAAACTTGTTTAAAAGCTCAGACTAAGACTGTTAATACTAGCTTAAAACTCTAACAGTATAAGTGGATAGGAAAATTATATATCACACCACATAAACTTCATCAATTCAATCCTAATATTCCTGACTTCTGTATTAAATGGAAAGATAACAAAGGTGCATTATTTCACTGCATGTGGGAATGTCTAAAAGTTCAGGGTTTTTGGAAGCAGCCATTGCATGTAGTTTCACAGATTATTGGTATGAAATTGCCTCCTAACCCTTAATTATGCTTTCTTAATATATATCCAGAACAGCTTAGGATAACTAAAAAGGAGTGTTCATTGGTAACCATCTGCCTTTTGGAAGCAAAACGAGTGATAGCCTATTTTTGGAGACAGGAAGAAAGTCCTTGTGTGTCACATTGGTTGAAGGGGATGACTTCATGCCTTGCATTGGAAAAGATTACTTATCTCCTTAAATCAAAAATGAGAGAATTCAGAGAGATATGGGATTCATTTCTAAACTTTCTAGAGAATCATAGGGGTAACATCTAGAGATAAGGTGAGTAAAGGCTTAAATTAGGGGAACTACTTTATGAAAGGTAATACATTTAAGATATATATACAACATGTATCTATGTTAAAAAACGAACACCTATGTAACTTGTGTTTTGAATCACTGCCATTGTATAAGCTATTTGTAAATGTGCAAACTGTCTGGATGTTTTATCACATTCTTCCTTTTTATTGTTGTTTTCCTTTTTGTTGTTGTTTGTACATGTTAATATTTCTCATTTCATATTTAATATGGAAAAACCAATAAATATATTGTTTAAAAAAACAGTGACTGTGAAGCTTGTAAAAACTGATGTGAATAGATGGAGAAAAGTACTAGTTTTTCTTAGAAGTTAGCTTGTTTTAGACCTAAAAATCTTCCAGAAAGACAATAATCCAAAGCACAAAGCCAAACAATATACATACAAACTATACTATAATGGCTTCAGGTATATGTTTTCCTAATGTTTAACAGTCTAGCTTGTAGGTTTTATAGTCTATTATAACAGTCTATTATAACTAAATCACATTTAAATTTTCAGACACAAGTAAATATGCATTTACTATTGGGAACTAAACATCAAACATGCATTTGTAACAATAATTGTTGAGAATTGTGCCTAATGAGGTTATACTTAACAATCCATTGCCTAGTCCTTGATGAGTTTAAACTGGCTGGATTTCCATAGCAGGTTCTTGGTGCTGGGGGTCCCAATACAGGAGAAAGAGAGTGCTTTTCTGACATTGCCTAGCACTTACATTGGCCTCAGGCAGCTTTGTTAAAGTAGCACTCTACTGGCTTTGGTCTTTAAAACTGGCTGTACGCAGTTTGCTTTCTTGAGGTTCTTGTGACAAAAGACAAAAGGGAAACTCAGTTTATTCCTTGCTATAGCTTTATTCAGAAAATTCTGGATGTCAACAAAAAGAAAGAGTCAAGTGGTCTAATTTCATTAATCATGGAAAATAATAGTGGATTTGAATAATAATAAACAAACACAAGATTTCTTCTGTTTCAGAGAGTATATATTCTGTTCTAAATGACTCACTCTCTTGGCCTGGTGTCTTGGAGAAATGTTCAAATGTTTGTAGTTATCTGGTCATAAAAGTCAGTTGGCCAGTTTAGGGAGAGATCTTCAGATTAATGAGTTAACTGGAGAAAAAAATGACTTGTTTATATGGGGTGACATCACCGGTTGGTAATTGGCCAAGATACTATCAAGTTTGGTTCTGGTACCTACCTAACAGATCAATTATTGGTGGATCCTCCCCTGGGTGACTGGAATGTTGGTGGACCCACTTGCACTATATATTCTTACATTGTTCAGCTACTTGGTCAAGGCACAGAAATATTTAATAACACTTAATTCTAAGTGAAATAATAGACCTTGTCCCTACAACATGCAATAAAGCCTATGTAAGTGTTTAGCATACAAAATATATTAAATATTTTTTGCTGTTTTACATTAATGTAAAATATATAATACATATGAACTCCATAGGTCATATCATTCCTTGTTAGCACAAATGCCTCATTTAAGGATTATAAAGTTAAAAGGAGGGTGAAAAAAATCACAATAAAACCTAGAACAAAAGTTAATAACATAAAGATTCAAATTAATTATTTATTTGACTTATTTAATTTAAATTTAGTTTTAAATGTATTATTTTTGTTGTCCACCTTTTAAACATTTGTTTTTATCTGCTCAGTTAACTGATTGTACTATAATTATACCAAACATTTCCCAATTCTAATGCAGTAGGTTTCCCAAAATAACATACAGTAAGTATGGTTTTGTCCATTGCTTTTACCACCTTATCGTGTAACCATGTAATATTTTCTCTGCTATTTCCCCAGAATGCAGAACCATCAGCAGTGGATGATAGGAGCTCTGGTGGTGGCTCTTTTGGTTCTCACAGCAATGGCAGGAGACATTGGCAAAGCAGAGAAACAAGGTGAAGTTGATTTATTTACCAACACAAGATGCAAAGAGTCTTAACTAGTATGAAGAACTACTAAATATTGAACCTTAAAGTAGAAGCCTCGATGCAAAACAGCACTCACAGTTCCGAAAGAAAATATGTACAGTCCTCACCCCAGTTATGCCCGGTATTATCAGTGTCATAGTACGGAGATGATGTGGTTAGCAAATAGTTAATGAAAAGGCAGAAAAATAATGTTACTAGCAAAACATATACTGTATTAATATCTGGAGACACAGATGGGACTGATACTAAACTAGTAGTTTATTACAAATGGTAAATGTACTGTATGTCTGTAATTCTAAATTAATTCAAGTAGGTGGCTCATCGGCATGCTTCAGGTCACATGAAGAAGGCTCCACAGCCAAAATGTTGTGTTCCTTTTTTTCTCTTTTCAGCATGGAATAAACCTTTACTTGTTCCTTTGAATTCTACTTCTACTTTGTATATACTGTTTCCCTTTCTATTGTTCTTTAATTTTAACAGAAAACATTTTCTCCTTCTAACTGAATTGTATCTTTACACCTTAAAAATACAGAGTTCAAATATTTTTGCAAGGGAACTTATTTCTATATAAATATTTTGATATATTCTTCTTGAGAATGGAGTTAATGGAGTTAGTGTTTCCAATTAGTCTAATAAGAATATAAGCTAAGACAACCTAACCAGAGAAACTGATTCAACAGTTGATTTAATAGGAGGGAATGAAAGACTATCCAAGAACTCTGTCTTTCTACATACTTTACCTTCTGAAGCTAAAGTATTTTATAAGGTGGACATACTTTGACCTGGAATGGAAGAATCGCTGGACACAAGGGCTACTATGTAATCTATACTGTGTTATATACTGTAGGAATGTGTGATACAAAGCTAAGTGAAAACTGAGACAGACTCCTGACTGTCTTTTAAGGGGAAGCAGAAACAACAGATTTACTCCATTTATTATTTGGGATAAATCCCAAACTGATATTTAAATGTTATGCACAGTTCCACATGCAATATCAGTTAATTTATCATGACCAGAGGAGTACAGCAATAAACTGAATCTTTTTTCTTAACATCTGAGGTTAAGAAAAATAAATGTAATCATTCTAACAATTGGCACTTTACCTGTGAAAAATACTGTATGAAACATGACCTAGAGCTACAGCAAAGAAAAGACTCTGAATACTTTTCTTAAACAGAAAAAGATTGATCTCCATATGTACTGTATACACAGGGAAGAAGGAGAGGAAGTCAGACTGTGGAGAGTGGCAGTGGAGCGTCTGTGTGGCCAACGTTGGGGATTGTGGTCTTGGGACAAGAGAGGGAACTAGGACAGGAAATGACTGTAAGCAGACTATCAAAACTCAGAAGTGCAAGATTCCTTGTAACTGGAAAAAACAGTTTGGGGGTAAGTTTTTTTCATTAAGTCTTTGTATGCTTCTGATCCAATGTCAGTCTTAATGATAGGAACATTGCCTTGCAGAAGTATTCAGAACCCTTGGATGCCATTACAGCTGCAGATAGGTTTGGGTCTCTACAGACTTTGCACTCTTTGGTGCAATGTTTGCCCATTTTCTTGGCAGATTCTCAATAGAATATAAGGCAGGATTTTGACTGAATTACTCAATGACATCCATTGTCTTATTATTAAGCCACTCCAGTGTAGCTTTGGCATTATGCTATGGATCATTGTTCTTCTGAAAGTTTTATTGAATTTTATTCATATAATATTTATTAGAAGTTTGCTACTTCTTTTCTAATCAGTCTTGAGAAGCATAATAGGATGGATAGTGTTGACTGAGTGATGTACTCTGGGTTGTTTGCACTAGACAGCATATTTTGCATTTAGAACACAATTCCTATTTTACAATTCTGTATTGCTGACCTTAAAAATATAGTCACATGTATGCAACATCATTTAAATGCTTTGCTAGAAACTCCATGCAGAATTTGAGATAGGTTTTTTTCAGTAATGGCTTCCTTTTTGCCACTTTGCATACAAGTTAGGTTTGACTCACAAACATTATCTTCCCTCTCAGTCATTCCACTCTGTATCTTTTATAAAGTAGCTGCTGCCCTCACAGTGTCATCCCTAACTGTTTTCTCCTTGTATGGTTGCTCAGCTGGGAGGGACAACTTGATGTAGGCAGTTTCTGATGTAGTGCAATACACCTTTCACTTATTACTAATTGACTTCACCATTTTCAAAGGAATATCAGTAATTTTTAAATGTTTATACCCTTATTCTGGTCTATGCTCTTCTGCAGCTGTGTTTTCTGCATGCTGTATTTTTTGCAGCTGAGTTGTTTTGAAAGATTCTTGGTCTTCATGGTTGAATCTACTACCTGACTGAAGAACCACACAGAAGCAGATGTATTTATTCTGAAGTCATGTGAACCCCTTTTATTGCTCACAGAGGCCACTGAACTAATTTTGTGGCTCATTAAATCAATTTTATGCACCTAAATTAATTTGGGTTTGCCACAGTAAATGGTAATTGAATACTTATGAGATCACAACTTTTCTATTTTTGTTCCATATGAATTATGTATTTACGTCTTACTTTTTGTTTTGAATGTGTGGAGTATGTTTTACATATGAAAGCAAAAACTGTACATACTTTATACAGTATGTCCGTATACCCCAATATTCCAATGAATTTTCACAATTGAGTTTAAACATTTGTAATTTTTTCATTACATTAACACTATAATGGTCAGGTTTTAGAGTAATAAAATATCATCATACCTCTCCAATGTGTAACACCAGATTTATATCATTTAGACAGGCCAAGAAGGGTATACTAGTCTTACAGTTTGTTAGAATAAAACGGCTGGCAGCCACATGGGAAGGCAGTCGTGCAACCCTTTCACCTAAAGTATGCTTAGTGCTAACTATAGGGCTAGCTCTGCAGGTTGGAGTGTGCAACACTAAACCTAGGATGCCTTTACTTTTGCCATGGTGGCGGAGCATTCATGCACATTAATTGCCCTTTATGTGGGGTCTCTATAACATTTATATTGAAACAGAATACAACTGAATACAACTGCTCTGGGAATGTCTGTTCAGAGGCAGAAACTGAACCTACTGTGCTGTTACTAATTCACTTTTGCAGTGCTAATCTGGTTCATAACCCACTTTACCTACCCATTTTTCTCTATTGTCAATAACATAATGGGGTACCTTCCTCCTGAACGGGTGGATCAATTTGCTTTGCCCATCTGAGAGCTAAATAATTTCCCGGGTCATCAAACTACACTTTTCTTGTCACTTGTTTCAGAAATAACTTGTTTGCTATATAAACATGCTGGTTGATGAGTGAGCATTGTACTACCTGTATCTACTTTGATGCCAACACTTAGCCTGCTCACTAACTGCAGGGGAATACCATTGCAGGGCAACCTGGCACTTATTTTCTCTCTATTTTTTTTTACGTTGGGCCCAAGGGTCTTGACAGTTTAAGTACAAGGGCATCTCAAAATGACAGTTTCTCTCTTCCAATAGATTTGATAGGCTAGAGCAGGGTGAGAGCTTGTAAAAATGTCCATGCAGTGCTGATACCTGTCACTGTCAATATTAATAATTTTTAGACAAAGTTGTGATAATTCCTACAGGTGTTCAACAGTTAATGACTTGCACTTTTATTGCCATTGGAGTAATATGTTTATGGTTGTTTAATTCTTAATGAGAAATGTCAGGAGCAAGAAGAAAATATATTAATCAAAATATTAATTTTGATTAATTTTAATACTAATATACTGTACCAAAATTCTATGCTAACTTTCTATGCTAACTTCTGCATGACATGCCTTCAAAATTAGGCTCTTCTTCAAAATGCCTCTATCTTCTTAAGGTGAATGTAGATTAAAAACAATTTTTGAATGTCAGTTTAACATGTTCCTCTACCAATTTCTCAAAAAGTAGAATATACTGGTACACATGTAGTGCATACAAACTGTGTGGACTGATTGCACAAAGATCCTCTAGAAAACAATGAAGAGTTAATTTCTGGATCTGTACAGTACTTAATTTTACTCCTTAAATAAGTCATACATAGCAGAAGCCAAAACTAGGCTGATAGAAGTTAAGAGACAAATAGAAAAAAAAAACTTTCTTGGAGAAGTTACTAAAATTCCAAACTACATACAGTATATTCTTTGTGATGGTATACATGTTTTTTGGTACTTTAAGAAGGAGACCTTTGAGAACTTGTAATGCGTGGGCTATCTCTTCCCTTGGTATTCCAAGATTAAAGGGTTAGCTGGCTGCTTGGCAATTTGAAAATGAAGCAGATGTATTAGCTTGTGGGGACTGGGAAATTGAGATTTCAAATGAGCCCATGGGGCTGTAAGAATCAAGTGAACGGCAAGGCTGTGTCCGCCATTCCTGTGGAAACCAAACATCAGGAAGCAAGTAAGCATGACAGCAGCAAGGTGGAAATATGAATTACTAGGCATATTAGATCAGCTGCAGAGAGGATTCATATGAACTGGGATACAAGGTCTTTAAGAGTTATGAACTGAACTGTGGGTCACTAGTGCTGTGTAAAAAACAGAGCTATTCGCTCCAGTGAGGCACCGCATGTGCATTTAATAATCATGCTACTTTTCCTTCATTGCAAAATGGTTTATTGTCAAATATTGAAAATATGGAAAATAATAAAAATAAAAATGTATCCTTTGTCATTTTAAAGTATAGCAAATGATCTATTCATTTACCAGGCAACTTGAGTTTGCTTCAGAATGTCAGAAGACACTTGGAATATGGGGTATTATCCCAGAAACAAGGATTATGAAAACACTGAGAAAAAAACATTACTTTAAGATGATTATAGGAGTAAAAATCTCTTTCTATAAACAAACCGAAGCATTTCAATTTGAAATAAAATGACAAACAGCATTCTCAAACTTTGCAGATCATATATTATATTTTAAAATACCAGAAAGCACCTCTTTGAACTTTCGTACTTCTGAAAGGGCCTCATTTTTGCCTACTCTTTTTAAATACTTCACTTGACATGTAAGGTAGTCTGCTGAAGAAAGACAATCTTAGTTAAGCCTTAATTTGATTGAACTACACATTCAGGAGTATCAGTCATTACAGTATCCTAGACTGTATTATATGGTATGTTACAGGATAGATTTGCTTCTCTGGTTAATATTTATTTCACATCATTGTACAAACTACACTGTAGAAGACATACTTTTGTTATGTTATGCCTTATGGCTACCTCATAGAAAGAAGCTTTATATTCTGTCCTTCAATGAGTCAAAATTGTTTATATCCATGAAGTGATCTCAATACACTTGCCAGCACTCATTTAAAAACACTTAATGGATACTTGAATACTGGGCTGATTTCAAATCAGATAGGTGTAATTTCTGAAAGGTAAACTATAGTACTTTTTGCATCATTCTAACCAAGAAAGTGTTTGTCAATACAAGACCTCAACATTAACTTTAAACAGGCCTCATTTTGTTTTGCTCATAAAACAAATGAGAACTTACTGTCTGAAAATTCACACTTTTCCTGCTTCTGGAGCAGGGATGATAAGAATCCCAGAGTAGCAGTTAACTGTTATAGGTTATGTAAATGAAAGAGGAGAAATTGAAATATATTGCATTATTTCTTTTGGTGCTGCTAATAAAGACAAATTTCCATAGCAGTGGACAATAAAGTATCCATGTAAGGATTCGAATATGAACATTACAAGCCTTACTTAACTCACTAACTAGCCTCAGCAATTCTGCCAAGGCCGACAAAAACAATAGGGAACTACAGTAGAAATTCCTAATACTCACCCACATGGGAATCACCCACCACCCACATACCAAACAAAATCCATGAAAACAGCCTATAGACACCCACATCTCAATCACTACCTACTTAACTTGCTATCGTTCAGCCCCTTTCTAAACACAGAAATGTACATTGTTGTATATCTGTATATGTATTCTGTACCAATGTCATAGAACTTATTTTCCTGCCCCTGGCAGGTGAATGCAAGTATGACTTCCAGGCATGGGGGGATTGTGACATGTCCACTGGCAAGAAGAACCGTACGGGGGTCCTGAAAAGAGCCCTACCAGATGCCACCTGTCCTGACACCGTCAGTGCCACAAAGCCCTGTGGCAAAATTGTCAAGACAAAACTACAAGGTGAGACACTAGGTATGAGGCAACTTAGTTTAGAACCAGGTTTATTTTGCAAAGGGAACACTGGAAAGTACATTTTTGAGCAGTTTAGATTGGTTTCCTGCTTAAGCATCATTTAAGATTACAATTATTTTCAAGACTAAAATGAATGGGGACACAGTTACTGCAATTCAGTCCAATACAACAAATTAATTAATTACAACACATAATACAACCTTCTTTCAATTCATTTTTTCTTGGGTCAAACATTATGTGATAGTGATATTTAAAACATAGATATTTCTTAAATTAACTTGACTCTTTTTTGCCATAACAGTGTGAAAAGTATTTTAATTACTTTTTTGACACCTGAGAATCAATTAACTTTGGTAGACCAGTTTCCGAGGTAGTTGTGTAGATTATGGCAAGTAAATTAAAGTGAAAAGTCATAAATGTGAAATGATTTATAGTATAACAATGCTAGCAGAAAATGTCATAATCTATATTTAATTTATTGGGTGGATGCAATTGTTTAATTTTCTTAGCTGTTTGAATTAAGAAATCCCTATGTTGATCCTTCAGAACAGTGCTCTTTTAAGGCTTATGTAGCAGTTTTAGAGTCATTATTTTCATCTGAGATTCTCCAAGTTAAAACTGGCTTAAAAGCCATTTGAAGTAAATCCATTGTATTGCTAATGTAAGAAATCAAATATTTAAAAGCTGCATGCAGGATAATAAGTAGAGTCAAGTCTTCTCTGTACAAAATCTTTATAAAGGGCTCCTGTCCTCAGCTTGTAGTCTTCCTATAGGACATGCCAACTAACTACTCTATGTTGCTGTTGTAGTAACCAGCCAACAATGCTCACAAATGACATTTTCTTGGATTAGAAGGTCAATCATCATACATCATGCAAAGTTTGATTTAGCTAAGTTTTGTTAATGAAACAATGTATCAAATATATTATACAGCAAATAAATTAATGCTTGGCGAAGAATATGTGACATATTGTATATTAAGGAAACATTTAAACATGGGTGAGAATAAAAGTGTGAATTTGCAAGACCATCTTAAAAACAGTTAAGAGAATTTGGTAATTTACATTAAATCAATTAATAAGCCACATAGTCAGATTTAATACAGTATAACAGCCTAGACAATTGTGAAGAATATAAAATATTTGCATTTTAAAATGTAACTATGCTAAGATATATGATTTATATTAATAAAAATCAACATAAACACGATGAGAACATACAAACTGCATCCAGATAGCATTCCAGGGCCAGAATTGAACAAAAAGGGCCCCAGCACTGTATGTCAGCAATGATAACCACTATGCCACCATTCTTGCCCATGTTTTGGTAAAATAAACCCATTTAAAAGGTTAAAAATGGCTTAGGTTTAAAGCTATTTAGCAGGTTTCTTTAATACATAGTTAATGAACACTATTGTGACAGACCCTGCACCTTTCAATAGGAAGTCACAGAGATCAGTGCACTCAATGACCATCAAAGTGAAGTAACAGAATTTTTATAGTAATCTTTTTTCTAGGCTAAGCACAAAGGATTTTGCAGCATGCAAAATCATGCCCTTTGTATACAAAATGCACCACTTATTAAACCCAATGTGAGATCATACACTTTTTAACCTATCACTAATTGCCTAATAATCAAATAGACACCTACTGAGTCTATTTACAGAAATCAGAGGTTCTCCTGGTGGCACAGTAACTGCAATTGCAGTTATTTCTAGGGCTGGCCAGACAAAAACACAATTTTACTTTCTATCAGATAAAATAATTCAAAAGGAATTCTTCATAACATAAAATACAGAATGCAAAAAAAACTTTCTGTCCCCATGCTTGTTTTTAAAGAGAGCAGATTTGATCAAAATAATTTTACAAGTGAAATGGATATTAAACTGAGTATACCATGATCCTTTTGCCTTTTGCTTAGCAGAATAATTACAAAGAATATCTAAACCATGGCATGCTTCTTTTGCAGAGTAATTGCACTTTAAAGTAAATCAATAATTGCTTATGTTCAAATTAGCCAAAATTATCTTTGACATTTTATATGTGAAACCAAACTGAGTCAGAGCTACTGGAGCAAAGATAAAAATAAAATATTTGAGATTACGCTATTCACAAATACTATATATATACAGATGCAGCCATTCAAAACAGGTGGGGTATTTCGCGGTATACTGCAGTGGGCGTGTCGCATCAGTATCACGAAGTGTATCGCGTATTTGACGTCATGCCGGAAAGTATCCGGAATCACCTTGTAAAACCGCCAGGACGAGCCAATAAAGCTTAACCTCTCATGTACAGCATTTGAGCTTTTAAATTTAAACTGTGTATTACAGCATGTTAATCATCAGTCATTAAAAAGTTGGTATATTTTATGAAAGCAAGATTGCTCAGTTGGACAAAAGTACACAACCTACCTTTATCATAAATATTTTAATTATGCAGAAATATTTTATGCATCAAAGCCTTTACCGAAGATATTACTAATAGTATTAATAATGAATGACTTTGGACAAGCTGTAAACTCAAAGTATTACGCTGGTCCACATTCTTTCTAACTGTCATTATAAACGAAAATACTTTTATTTTTTTCTTTGACAAACACCACAACATTTCATTGATCTAACTAACGAGGACAGGACATTAGCTAGCCAATACGATAAAGGAATTACTTTTTTTGCTAATTTCTTTAGCACATTTGTACAAGCACTTTGAATCTGTCCAAGCCCTACTTTGTCAGGCATTTTCTATTACTGCAACGGACATAAAAACTCCCTTTGCTTTTAACAGAGCATTTCATAATTTCTAACTATGAAAATTATTTAAACTGCGACACGTATCATTCAACCAGAGCTCAAAATATCACAAGGATCCTCAAGAGCACAGCAAAGACTGTATTAAAAGATACTTGTATCAGATACATGAGAATCCAAGATTTTTTATCTACACTTTCTTTTCCGTATACCAAATATTATGGTACCACTTCAGAAGGGTGTTGGCCAGTCAGATTCCAGGAATGGGTACTTTAAAGAAAAAATACACACCAGTATTCCATTTCTCAAAATTTAAAAGATCGTTTAAAAGAGGGGGGGTCTACTCTCAGTGACAGCTGACAATCCTCCATACACCCAAGTGAAAAATTAATAATGCCAATGTAAACGTCGTATTTACAATTTGTTGATAATATAAATGTTAAGTTCTCTAAAGCTTTGTGATAGTTTACCCAGGCAGCAAAAGATCAGCTACACTGGGAAGATGCGACACCGAAGATATGATTAATAACCTTTTAAATCTGAAGGGAGATCTAAAGGGATCCCCCCCCCACACACACACAATAGAAGCAGGAAGCAGAAGCGGGGACAGTTGTCAGAAGGAAAGAAGGTGACTATTCATTGTTATTAAAAATGACTTAAATTCGATTTAGAGATATAAAAAGTCAATTGTCCATAATATTGCTATTCTATTTTTTCAAAGAAATGTTTGTTAAAGGAAAAGTTGCAGCGTCAGCTGGATTTGAACACACAACCTGTGGGTTATTAGTCTGGCATGTAGACCAGCAGGCTACTGGGGAAGTCATGTGAGGAAAGGTGAAACAGCCCTACACAGCCCTACACAGCCCTGTCGCAGAACACGGATATAATTATATCATTATTAATTTCTTTAGATATTCCATATTATATTAGCAGAAAAGCTTAAAACTACCACTTTTTTACACGCTATTTCACGTTAGTTAAAGACTTCAATGCTTAAAATGTTTAGAGAGAAATGGAATACTGTTGTGTATTTTGTCTTTAAAGTACCGAGACCAGCCATATACTGTATGTTTATGTTCCAAAATTAATATCGTTTATGGCCTTCACACGTGTTACAGTATGCTCCTATTCTTTTTATGCTCAGCTACTAAGATTTCCCTTCAGTGGTAAAATTCCATATAAATATTCAATACTAAAACGGGCACAGTAAAGACATTTAAATCTTTCTACGACCGACCAACGCACCACGAGTGCCCCTGTTGGTCAACCAATCACGTACCGCGGTATTTTGCGTCAACGCGTGTCACAATGCGCGAGGACGTAGCCAATTACCCGCGGTATGTGTCTGTACCGTGCATTTTGAATGGCTGTATTTGTATACAGTACATACTGTACACAGTATATAAGCTTTCTTAGAAATCATTCAATGGCATATTTACACTGTTTTGTCCCTGTTACTCCATTAATCCACCATTGAATTTCACTGCATCACATTGCTGTGATACTATGTATAAAGAGGTATACTGCTGTCACACATTGAATTAGATGCTTTATTTCTTACTTTTAAGTTTCCTTAAAGTTTCCTTAAGTTTTAAGTTTCCTGATGTAATTTCAGTACAATTTCTTTTGTTATATAAGTGAACTGTTTTACGTGCCAAATATATATGCTGCTAACCTCTCATGTACAGCATATATGATATATATTTATATTATATTATATATATATTAAAACATAAAATCATGTTTTACCATTAAAACAATGATTGAGAAAATTAATATTCTTCCTTATTCATGTGATAAACCAGGCTAGTAGTTGTTGTTAATTCTGAGTATTCGATGAGGTTGCAGCTTGTGTCTGTTTTGACTACTTGTCTTGAAGATAGGTACAGTATTAGTTTGCATCCTGACTCTGCCTCTGACTCTGCAGTTGTGCTAACAATAAACAAAAAACAACCAGGAACAAAAAATAAATTAAATTAAAACCTTTCACCACAAAATATATAGTTGTGCAGTACAGAATAAGACAGAGGTCAAGCAGAGATTAATCAGGCCAAGCTCCAGCCTGAAGGTATCAAGAAATTGTTGAATTACCCTGTTTCTAAAAGGGATGAAAACAGGGTGTAAAAGAGTGTTTTCTATGATAGTCTGACAAAGATGAGGAAGTTTAAGTTGAGGTTATGATTATTAACACTCTTCATTCCCTTCTGTGAATCAATATCACAGCAAACTCCATTTATTACTTTAAATGCACAACGCACAGCCTTGTTCCAAAATACAGTTCCATAACGTAGAATTATAAACATACTGAACATACTGTACATGGTCTGATAAGAATCTGACAATTAAATCATAAACCATAATCAGAATTTTGCTTTTTAAAAATGGAAACTTGAAGTCTGTTTAGTGGTGGCAAAAATGAAGATCTAATGCAGAATTTAGCTGCCTTATGTTTACATTTACTGTAAGTATAACCAGAAGCATCGGTACCAAGGGAGCTTTTTTTATGAATGACAGAACTATGTAGTACATGTATGTAAGAAGGCTTGGATGATTGGGGCATGTAGCAATGTGAAGGTTTTTATTTTAATGTACAGTAACAATTAAAAATTACAACAGTACATTGTGAGAATACAATATCACAATGACTCTTAGGAATCAAACGTAATACTTTACAGTCTCATTTACTTTATTATATTTGTGAATAGAATAGAACTGCTGTGATACTAAAGGTTGATCCTTCATTAAGGGATTACAAAGATAATAGTTGATAGCATCAGAGTTAACATATGTAAACTTTTCTCAGCAATGCTAGGCTAAGCTCTCCCCCCTCTCCTGTCCCACAGTGCAAATCTGACTGCAGACTAACCCAGCACATACAGGGTATCTTGGCTATAACGCGTTACTAAACTATCAAACTAGTGTGGAATATTGTAATAGTTCAACTCTTAAGAATTATAATGTGAATAAAGAAATATAATATTTGAAGATCCATTTTCCATATGTTTCTTGATGAGTTTCCCGCAGTCAGATTTGTCAGTTGCTTGCACTGTGGGGCCGTCACTGTGCAGACAGGAGAGAGGGGAGAGCTTTGCCTAACATTGCTGAGAAAACCTCTCTAAGGAAGTGCTATAATATGCTTTGCCACTACATTAGACATAATAGACATACATAGAGTTGTGGCAATGTGTATCTTGGAAAAAAGGTCAAATACTTTATGGCAACAATAATATTTCCAGTGTTTCCTGTGTTGTGAAGAAAAGGTCATCTGACTTCTGGCTAGACCAAGAAGTCCTGTGATGTCATTTGCAGTTCTAAATTGTAACTCCAGGTGACAGAGATACAGTAGGCTTCCCCTCATTTAAAACACCCAAACAAATGTAGTTTTTAATAAGTTGACTTATTAAAGAATCAGAGGTATGAGGCATTCAGGGGTATTGTCCTTTAAATTAAAGAATTACAAAAAGGGAAGAACCCTACATTTGAAAAGGAGCTCTATTCCTCCTTCCCGGTGTTAGTAAAATGCATCTATGGGAGCAAGTATGAATGTCAAAGATGATTCCACAAAAAAATGCGATATTGTTTCCTTAAAGAGCTCAAAACAGGTAATGTTTTGCAATGTCAAGACATTTCTTCTCAGGAGGCTCTTTGCTCCTATACCAGAACTCCTATATAAACACATGGTAATTGCATAGCAAGCTTTGTCACAATGGGACCACACTGCATAAATATTTGCACATCAAGGACCCCTGCTGATGAACAGCAGTTGTTTGGTAATGAGAATGCATTAAAAAAATGCCTATGCTGCAGAAATATCTTGAGATCCCAGCTGGAAATGATAACAATAGTCCACTCCAATATGAAAATAGCCCGGGACATGCAGAATATTTAGATATCTGATTCAGTACATATGAATAAATGATTTTGAAAAGTGTGAAGGCTTCTTTTAGATAGATAGATAATACTTTATTAATCCCGTAGGGAAATTGATGAAACATTTTAACACATTTTAAAACTTATTTATGTTGTGGCTATTTAGTTTTGGACCAGAATTGGCTAAAAACAATGTTTAGGTACTTACAAAAACAGAAATAATACTGTAAAGGTTCTCAGTGAAAAGAAAACTGTCTACCTTTATAAACATCTTAATTTAAAAGATGCCACAAAAGAAAACTAGCTTAATTCTCTCTTCCCCAATGTGGTTCCCAAATGATGGAAAGGTGTTTGGGTAAAATAAATGTTAGGTCACACTACAAGTCATATCCAAATTGTTTTTTGAGTGTTTATATCAGTGGATTCACATTAATGTTAACTGGTATATTACAAAAAAATGACCTTCCTTATATTAATCAAAATTAATTGAATTTTGAATTGAGACACACAAGGGGGTTAAGCTGATGTCTCTCTCTTGGAACTTACATTGAATTTCCTGTAGTGGAAGGCCTCACCTTTTAATCTATCTGAATCCTACTGTATGTCTGGGGAGTGCATGCCTCTGAAGTCGGAGGGGGGAAAGCTGCACTCTTTCCATTTTCAATATTGAGCAGAGAAGTTTATTGGCTATTATCTTCAGATAGCAGAATACTAAGCTGCGGCATACAATTGTGTACAAATGTCTGGCACTCATTGTTTGGTGCTTGAGTTGAGTTAAGATTGTTAAAGTGAGTTGATTAAACATCTGTTTAAATAAACATTCTGAAGATGACTTTATTTAGTTTCTACTGGTGTCATTGAAGGTATCCTCTGTGAAAAAAAATTCTCAGAGAAAGGAAACCTTCAGCAGGCGAATTCAGAAAAAAAAAACAGGAAATATATTCTGTGAGAGGAAAAGTCACATTTTTGGAAGGTTCCTAGTACAGGCCAAGACAATTACATATGTCTGATTTATCAGCAACCAAAGAAGTAAAACCAGAAATAGAAATAGCTTACTTTCTGTATGAAAATTATTTGCATGCTTAGAGGCTATTCAGAGATAACATTGACATCTAAGAGACAAATCCACCTTCAGTGAGTCAGAGTATATCTGACATGGTGACAGGGAGAGTAGTGCAATGCTTTGTTGGTGTTATTTTTGTTCAAAGCAACTATTGGGGCAGTGGAAATGTGATGATGTGGGGAAGAATCAGCTATCTAACACAGCAGTTTCCATCAACCGGAGACTTGTGACTTGCAGACCCTCACCAACTAAAAGGAAGTGGTGAACATTCAACAATAATCAGTTCAGTGGCTGATCATGTTAATGTAATATTGCTATAGTACCAAGACTATTGATAGCCTTCTTAAACAAAAAGTAGTCTGAATGTACATATACAGTGGGATTTATAGTTACCAACTGCATGTCTCCTGAAAGAAACATAATGTATGAATTCAACTTTCATTAGCTCCAATAAGGAAATAATTAAAATCAGATGTTTAAATAATTAAGTAGATCATGGAAAGTGGATTTAGAAGATAAAGATGAAGTGTTATTGATGCTCACCAGCCTGGAAAGGGTTCCAAAACTATTTCTTAGGGCTCCACCAATTCTATGTCAAACAGATAATCAACTAATGGAGAATGTTACAGACCACTGTTACACTTACCAGGAGTGGTCATCCTAGCATAATCTTTTCAACAACAAACCAGAAAATCGTGAAGTTATATGAACCCCAGAGTAACATTCAAGGAACTGCTGGCTACCTTCACCTTGGTTAATGTGACTGTGTATTACTCTGGTATCAGGAGAGGACAGAACAAAAATGTTATTCATGGAGTGATAAGGAAAAAAACATTTCTAAGCTTTCCTAAAAGAACATTGCTACACATCTGAAGTTTGCCTACATAGATGGTCATACATAGATGGTCCACATGGCTTCTAGAACAATGTTCTCTGGACAGATGATTCAAAGATAGAAATCTTTGGCCTCAATGAGAATGTTATGTTTGGCGAAAACTAAATACTGCTTTGGACAGAAGATCCTCATCCCAACCATCAAGCATGGTCAGAGTGTGATGGTTTGGGGCTGCTTTACAGCCTCTGGTACTGGATGAGTTGCCATCATTGACACAAACTTGAATTATCCATTCTATCAGAAGATTCTAGAGGAGAATGTCAAGCTATCTGTACATGACCTGAAGCTGAACTGAAAGACATTGATCCTAAACATACTGTACATGCAGCTCTTTTTAAGATGGCTTTCAACCCAACCACTGTGTCCACAAAATAAAAACAAAAGTTAATGCCTTTCTAATGTAAGCCCACCACAGGCATGTTTTCTAATTCCTCACAGATCACCTGATGTTTGTTTTAGAAAAAACAAATTAATGTTGATTTAACTCATGTGCAAACACACAGGACCATGATAGAGACATGTCCTAACACAGCTGGAGCCACAAACAAAGAGTAATTTGTTATTCTGAATCAGCTTTCCCTGAACTGTAACTAAAGAGAGAGAAAGATATGCTGTTTAAAGGAAATGCCCAGCTGGGATGTGATTTTAAGATTTCATCTTACGTGGTAGATGGCAATGCATTAAACTGAAGATTCCCCAAACTATCGCGCAATCTTTGAACTTTTAAAAAGGGCATATTTCCTCTCTGTGCTCAAGGTCTAAATACATTCCCAGTGGCTTGATTTTCAGGCAGAATGGAAGAGCTGAAACCCTTTGTTTCATCCAGTTGGTACATTAAGCATGAAAAAAAAAAGAATTTCTTTTGATTTGCATTTTTCTCAGTTTAGCTATGGGGCACTCTCATGCAAATGTGCTCTCAATCATTCTCAAAAGGTCACATCTTCAAGACAGAGGCTTGTGCCAAAGGGAGAATAAACTATTTGGACAGTCACTGTACTATGAAATTATAATGTCTTTTCTGTGTAATGGCCTTGAGCATGTTACGGGTTGTGGCGTTAGCGGGAAAGATTGACATTGCTGGTTTATAGTTCCAAATTAAGTGGGCACTTTATAAAACCAACACAAAAAACAATGTAAGGCAAGCAAGTTAATAAAAAGTCATGGTTTTAATCTCTGCATTACTGCATACAGTCATGTTTTGCTAAACACCTGACAGATGACATTTAAAGAAGAGTAATACATATGTCATGTAGAGTAAAGAGTTACATGCAGGAAGCAAAAAAATAAACTGTGAATAAAAGATGGGAAACATATCCAAAGAAACTATGTAAAATATATAAAAAAGTATGAAAATGAATTAGGTGTCTTTATTGATACATCATTGTTACTTTCGAAACAATGAATAAGTCATAGTGTTCAGATATACTGTATACTGCAAAGCAGTTAAAGTTGTAGTATTTAAATCAAGTGATATTATGTTAGAATTATTTAATGTATTAATCAGAACTATATTTTCTATGAACCCAGTTTTAGTGAATTTAAACTTGGGTTGCTGTCTTGTTTGTTGTGTTGAGTTTTTATCTCCATGCACATGTGTCTAAAATTATACTTATTATATACTCACCCCTCTATATTGGAAAAAAAACAAGAGCTCTGTTAGCCTGGTCATTATACAGTGGGTTTCAGGAGTGCAAAACAATTCACAGCCATGTTTGTAAAGCTGATACCTGGACTTCTTTTTAGAAATGTTAAATTTGGAAAACTAAGCTACTAAGCTACTAAGCTACTGAAACTAAGCTAATGAAAAGCTGAAATGGCAGCCTTGTTTATGTTACTGTAAAATAAATGTTCTAATTAATTCACAAATTATTTATTCATAAAATTATATATACACTATACTGTATAAAGTAACTTACTGTATATGTATGCAAAGTTTTACATGAACATTAAAACAATGTAAAAAATTATTGTTGTTTTTGTTATTGAGATTGTTGGCTACATTTATCCCTATTTCTTCAGCCTAAATATAAATATATTTGGTTTTGTTAATGGTCAGTCATTTCCTGCAGATTTATTGAAAAGGTGCATGATATTCCATGCAACAATAGTGGAATCTTTTCAAACAGGAGACATTAGATCTTGTAAAACTAATAAAATACACAGCACAGAATCTGAAAACCCACCATCAGAACAAAGGCAAAAATAAGCTTCTCTTTTGACAATTTATCCTTTTCCTCTTCTGCGCAGATTCTAAGAAGCCGAAACGAGAGGGAAAGAAGAAGGAGAGAACTCCAATGGACTAATGGTGCTGCAGGCTAGTTAGGAAGAGCCTTTCACAATATTGACCATTCTATTTCTTTTCTTTAACTCTTTCCCACCCATAGTAGGTCATGAATGAACCCATTATCATGATTGTAGCACATACAGTATGTGTAAGTAAGACAAAAAATAAAGTGTTACTTTTTCCTAAATACAGATATAAATTTACTTGTATTTCTTTTAGAGACTTTAATTTCCAATTATATTAAAATACAAAGGGACTAATAATAGGCACTACAGTGCCTTGCAAAAAAAAAAACTTTCAAAATGCATGCTTGTAAAATCATAATAATAAAGACTTAACACTATTGAGTAATATTTTTGTAGGTTTCAGTCTGGGCTGTATATTACATAGAGGGAAAACTGTTAATCCTTTTTTACACAATTATTTTTATTATTATTACAATGTATTTGGGAGTGGTTATTATTTTTTTCTTCTGAGTACTGTACTGTATACTTTTTAAAACATCTGAGTCCAGATTAAATAAAAAATAAAAAAATTCGACCAAGCTAGATCTCAGACCCAATTCTTGACAGTAGCTACATACAGGGAAAGATGCGCAAAGCTACCATGTCTGGAATTTCCCATTGGCATCTGGGTCGAATACTTTTTTAGGTCTTGTTCAATTTGAAAACTATAAGTCGAACTTTCAGGTGTGAATTGATTTTATTGGTATAACATATCTACATAACAAACTGCAATGGATCATTTCCAGTAGTTCTTAGTGTGAGCAAAATTATGTTAAGATTAAATATATGTTACCTCCTCATCCACTGTCTCACTTCAGTGTTGTAATAAACACATGAATCAGCATCTTGGCAAATCATTTGAAACCATTGTTGGAACTATTTTAATTTTCTGGTGAAGAAAGTTTGGAATAAAGTATTGACCCACCAATGAAGCTTATCATTTTTATAAAATGTTGTATTTATATACAACAACATGAGAAAAGGAAAGACAAATAAGTTTGTAGTAGGTTAAGAGATACTTTATTGAAGGGATATGACATTGTTAAATTCATTAATTTGATGAATGTCATCACCAAGGTTGATCAGAAGAGGTTCTACTGTTAAAGTCAGAGGCTAGTAGCAATTCTGATCACCATTGCAAGTAATACAAGCTGTACATACAGTATGAAATGCATGTTTTCCACCATGATACAAGATATTTTACATCTGTCTGATTTTCTCCTGGAAAATAAAGTGTCTGTTCACTAGCCTCAGCATCCTTAAATTTCACACAATGGGTCTCAAGCATGGTAAGTAGGACATCTATGGCATAACTTTAATTTTGTCAGTGTGCAAGAGAGCCATTTTTATACATTCAGTATGAGGAAATGTGTTGTTACTGTACGTCAGGATTAACGCCCTGGAAAGATCAACAAATGAGGTCTGAGGACTTAAACAAGGTACCTCTGTACCGTCAGGCTGCAACTCACTACACTACAAATGGAGTTCTGTCTACACCACACTTGTTGCTGTGTGGGTGGTCACCTTATGGGTGGTCTTCGTAAAACTTTGATTCATTACTAAAGAGACCACTGGTTTTGCTCCAGTATACTGATATCCTGAAGGTGCTGTTCTCTTGTTAAGAGGGGTCTATCGTTTCATATTTGTGTTTGTCTTACATTTTTATTGAGAATGCCAATCAATTCTTTTACTAATGAGGTGATTTTATGCTTATGCAATTGTTAAAGTCAGTCTGATCAGTCTGTCATGAATGATCAACTAATATAAATGACATCAAAAACACATCAATATTGTATAAATATATTTAAATATAAATATCCACATCTGAATATTTTGTCTAAAAAGAAACATAGAGCGTTAGAGTCCATTTATGCCTGCAGACCAAAACAGTCTAAAACACAGATATACTGTAGAAATAACATCTTTGTGTACTCTGTCATTCAAAGTAAATTGAATTCAAATTAAAATGAAATGCAAAACATTTCACTTCTGTGTCTTAACAGAGCCTACTGTGGAATAGCTGATTTTCCACACAGCATCTGGACAATTAGGGATTCAGGCTGTTTGGGATCTAAGGCTTGTTAAGGACTCAGATCACTGAACTTAATTTCAAATTCATGCTAAACGAATGCCCTTAATTCAATCAGTTTTTGGCAAAGCTCTGTTGTTAAAGTTGTGAATTTCTTAATAACACCTATGGACAAACTTTATTAAGCTTTCTAATAGCTGAAATAAATGTGTACCCATAAGTAAACAAGCTTTTATATACTTATCTTATTGCACTGTATTATGTATCATAAGCAGGACCCTTTTTTCTATTTTCTTTTGAGGAAAATGTAGACTTTAAAACCAGTTATTAAGCCATTGGGAAAAAAATAATAGGATTAAATATCTAAATATCAAATGCATAAAATGGCTTCAGATTTATACATTGTGTTTCACAGCTCTTATAAATGAATTATGAATATGTTCGAGAATGGTCTAGCATTTATACAGCAGACTAAGTACTATTGCTATCTTTTTTCTCTTTCTTCATTTTAGTCTACATATTGTTACAATTGGGGGGCTATGGAACTGGTGAAAATCAGGAAATGAGTCAATCAGTGAAATAATTATTCTTAACCCCCCCGAATTGTAAGTGATTTCTATACCCGAGCAGCTGGTATAACTAGAGGCACGTAAATTCTTTATTCTCTGGCACAGCTTTGTTGAGAGGAGTAATAATCCAGGCACACTTGGCTAAAACAAATATTTATTACAATAAAGTACAATAAAATACACAAAACATACAACACACCAAGTTACATTATATTGTTACAAATGGGGCTGGAGAGATATTTTAAAACAATGACACAACACACAACAAAACACATAAAGTTACATTACATACAGTATTTACAGACAAGGCGTTTCACAGGCCTAGCATTCTGGACACCCAGAAAACCCCAGACTGCTGCTAAGCACTAAACATACTCTATGCCTACAGAGGCCACACAAGGGATGAGCTGCCTTCTAACTTAATAAAAAGTAACCTACAGTTAAATTTCTCTCTCCACACCCTGGATGCCACAAAATAAATGGGAGCCTATATCTCTATCCATAAAATACACCCTAATCAGGAAAGACATTTCTAACTGAGTTAACAGGAAACCCAAGTTCTCTAAAGAAACAGAGAATAGCATGCTCTCTCTATCAAGGTTCAAATGCTTAGCTCTTGCCTGGTGCAAGCTTCAAGTCCCAACCCCCCTGGACTCTCTCTCTTCTCCCTGCTCTCCTTGTTTCTTCCTCCTGCATCTCCTCCTGTTTTTTTCTTTCTCCCCATGTGCTCTTAAGGTTACAATTATTATTCAGTTCAATTCAAGATGCTTTATTGACATGTCTGATGAGTACAACCAGTGTTGCCAAAGCAAATGGAAATAAAATGAACATTAAAAAATCTACAGACATTTACAACAAAGACATATCATAATATATTTACATATACTGTTAACATACAAAGCATTATTGGGAGACAGGCTCACTGTTCCTCAGGCTGTGACAGGAGAACACATACTGGGCTGCAAGTTCAACTGAGTTCCCTCCTCCCTTTTCCAGTAGGATTGGGACCTGTTGTGATTATGGCAGGTGTGGGAATTCTGGGATTAGATTTGTAAATTTAGGGAAGAATGTTTCTCTAATCCCAGAATATTTGTCTCAGTGCAGTACGAAGTGCACCTCTTTCTCTATTTCTCCCCGCTGGCAGTGGGAGCACAGCCTGTCCTCTCTGGAGGACACAGAACTTATACTGTGTCTTTCTGCCCTGCTCCTTTGCAATCATCAATGCACAACTTGCCTAGGCATACAGGTACTAAGATAAACTTTACTATTGTTTCTGCTCAAGGGACCTCAGCAAACATCCTCTCTGCTTTGAAATTAGACATGTTTACTCTTCACAATGTCACAAATGTTATTTAAAATCTGAGAAACACTTCTCAAGTCACCCAAAACTGTAACAGTATTATACCATAAATGCACTGCTTGTTTATACTTCCACAACTATGGATATATAGTATGAGTCCTGCTATTACAGGCCTTTACTTAAAAGTTGTCAGAATATAAAAATATTATTTAATTATATACTGTATAATGTAAATGAGCACTACAACAGGAAAAAAGGCTTCTCAAAAGTTAAAATAAAATTACAGATATGACATCTGTAGCGGCGAGGCTTATTAATAAGACAGAATTAAGTGTTGCGGTGCTTTCCCAAATGAGGCCCCATCTCTCTGTTCATCTCCGTGGTGCAGCCACAGAGAAACTATTCATGCAGGCTGATTTAAAGATGTTTTCTTTTGATAAGGGACAGCTCCCAGAGGGGGATACACTTAGCTAAGCCCGGCTATCATGATCAATGGTCATCCATTGGCGCCTATCTGTCTAGGGAGTGCCAGATGGACATCTGGACTGCATTCCTAAGTGTCAGGAGTAAGTGATTCATATCTCACCTTGATCAACCAATCAGGGACTGGTAGGGCTGAGTAACCCACGTGGGACTCTGATGCCCATGGAACTTTCAGCCAATGAACGAGCTGAAGTTCCTCCAGGTAAAAACAGGCAACACAGAGGGCCTGAGAGAATTCTGTAGACTTTTTGTGGACTTTTCTAAAGGGAATTCAAAGGAGAATTCCAGGGCAGGACGGCCCAGGAGCAGAATGTCCCAAGGGCAGGACATTCTCGCAGCGCGCATCCTGACCTTCCTGAGACTCAGCCCGGACAACCACGGAATGGCCAGTGTGTCCGAGTGCCCGAGTGCCAGAACTTTCTTTTGTTCTAAGAGTCTAGAACGGAGGTTGCCAGAGAGTAACCAGAGGATCCATCCAAAGTTAGCATCAGCAGCAAGCCTCGTGAACAGGTCGGAACTGTGGACAGCTGAATCACTATTCAGAACTAGCGCTTCATCAGGAATGAACTGGTCCTCTTCCTGACCTGCTGGGAGCCACAGTCATCTTTTCTCCTGTGCACAAACTATTGCTAGTTACAGCCAACACTAACTAGCCGTCAGTGAGCATCAGCAGCGCACCATCGCAAGCCGCACAGCACAGCCTGGCACGGAGCCAGAGAGTCCGCAGGAGATCTGAATCCCCAGAGATTGGATGAGTATTCAACTTCAATGCATTACAGCTCGAGAATTCAATTGTTATCCCAACCAGTTGATATCAATTTAATGCCTAAGAGTTATGTACTTGTTTTGAGTATCTAATGTAGAAGTTGTAACCAAGTTCACTGTATGAAACGGTTTAAATGAATGATATACTGAACGTATGTCCTCTTGATATATGTAACTCTTCATAACTGACTGAATATATACCTTTTGTATTCTGATAACCCTCTCGATAAGATCTGTTAGGTTTACATGCATATTCTATGTATTAATAAATGTATCCTCGTGTATTAGTACCTGTGTGTTTGCGTTGTTTGAGTTATATCGCATGGTTGGATTCTAAAGCCATGAAAAGAATCATTTTGTGATTTACTGCTACAATTAATAATTGTCCCAGTAAATGCCCAAACCCTACAGAACTGGTGCCTTCAGAGAGCACACTACACATCAAAATAAGCCATGTTATTTGGATAAAAATAGTATATTTTCCATTTTAAAAATCACTCATTTAAAAGGCAAGTGCAAATGTATGTAGTAAACTTTATCTATTATTAGCCCTTAACTTAAATATATTGTCCCATATCCCATACTCTAAATAAAGAGCAATTATCTAAAAAAAATAATTGACATACTGTATCTGCACACTCCTTCATAGGTGATCACCTGTTTATCAGATTCAAATTCAGTCTGACTGAGAATACACATACTGTAAGACATTTCTTGAATTTATGATCTCAAAATAAACTCCCACCTTTACTCAATAAAAGGTCACAGTGCTCATGCTGTGACATCTTGTTTCCTCAATAGGGTTAGAATTTGTATAAAAAACACACCACTTTAAATAAAAGAGACACATCGAATCTAGTTGAAATTCACTTTTCCTTTTTCCACAAGGACTCAGATCCTTGCAAAGGGCAATTAAAATCCATCTCAAAGGGGAAGAAGAGTTATGTGATAAGAAACAGGAAGTTTGCTGTGGGAATTTCACTCTCAAGTACCTAAGCTTAATGGTAGAGCCTAAATTGGGCTGAAAACACTACATTTTATTTTCAATTTATAGAAATTTAAAAGATACTGACAATGACTTACAAAGTAATGCACTTAAAATGCTTGAAAAATGAAGTAGTCAACATCCTCCTGTGAGGCAAACAAATGGGCGGCTATAAGACCACTTATTCTTTGATCATAATTTTCTGGGCATGGTCTATGTGTCTCTTCTTCCATTTCCATTATGTGGATTTGCAAAAAACACATTTTCCAACCATGGTTATAAAAAAATCATGCATGTTTTAATTGATGCCATGATAATTGAAGAATTTGTGTATCCTTTTGGACCTGGACCTACTGCATACTTGTATAAAAAAAACTGCCCATCACAATTGCTCACAAGTAAACTCTCATCTTTATGGGTCACTTGCAACATAGAAAAAGTCGCATTCTAACTGGAGATGATCCCACAGTTAGAATGTAGCTCTGTATGTTAGGTTAATACCAATTGCAATAAACTTCTAAAATTACCAGATCCTGAAATATTGCAAAGAACCCAACGCTGATCACATGAGGAAGTTATGAATATACTAGAGGCTTAATATTGAAATAAAATAATTAATATGCAACGATTGTAAGCATTCCGCACAGAGAAATTAATTGTAATATTCAACTAAAATTGTATTCCAGCCACATACACTAAATCCCATGTTTCTTTTACTGATCATAAAGAAAGGTATGTGGTATGTGATACTGAGTTCTGAAATACCATATATATTGAGAAAAATATGAGCGGGAAAGCAAACTGATATTCAAGATGCCATTCCAGTAATAATGTTCACAAAATCACACATAACTATAATACAGTGGTCAGACAGGCCCTTGATGAAATTGCCCCATTAAAGACTAAGGTAGTCAAAACCACTAGACACTCTCCATGGTATAATGATCACACACGATCCCTTAAACTGGAGTGCCGCAAACTAGAGCGCAAATGGAGCTTTGCAAGTATTCAAGTCATCATGGACTGATAGCCTGCAACAGGCTCGAGTAGAGCTCGTTCAGCTTACTACTCTACTACTAACTATTTAAGACAATAGGTAATCTAACAAATAAAACCGATTCTATCGGACCATCTAACTTTAGTAGTGACAATTTCATGAACTTCTTTAACGATAAAATTAATCAGACTTCAAACACAATCAAATAAGCTGCAAAGAAGTCTGGTACAGAAACAATATGAGCACCTCTTTAGTGTTTTTTAATTAGTTAATGAACAAGAATTTAAGAAATTAATTATTAAGACAAAGTCAACCACCTGTCCGCTAGATCCCATTCCGACTCAGCTAGTCAAAGATGCCCTCGAAGTACTGGCAGGACCTATAGTTAGTATGATGAACACGACCCTTGCATCAGGCAATGTACCTGATCAATTTAAGGTAGCGGTTGTTAGAAATTTGGATCCACAAGTTCTTAACAACTACAGGCCTGTCTCAAACATCCCATTTCTACCTAAAATTCTTGAGAGAATAATTGTGCCCCAACTTCAATCGTATCTGGACTCAAATAATATACCTGAGAAAATCTATTCTGGTGTCTGCCCAGGCCACAGCACTGAAACTGCATTAACAAGAGTCGTAAATGATATTCTGTTAGCTACTGACGCAGGGAATGCAACAGTGCTTGTGCTTCTTAATGCTACCTTTGACACGGTTGACCACTCTGTTTTGTTACACAGGCTTGAGTTTGAGGTTGGCTTATCTGGATCCGTCCTTAAATGGTTTACTTCATATTCAGCTAATCATTTTCATTATCTTCAAATATCTAATAATTGTACTGCTTCATCAATATCACCAGTTCAGTTTGGGGTACCACAGGGATCAGTGCTGGGACCAATATTGTTCTCTCACTACATGCTGCCAGTAGGTAGGATAACATAAAAACATAATATTAACATTCATTCATATGCTGCTGACACACAAATATATATATTTTTTACACATAATGACAACTCTTCTACTACCACTTTAGTAAATTGCATTCATGAAGTAAAGACTTGGATGTGTGAAAACATCTTGTTACTCAACTCTGATAAAACTGACGTTCTGTTGTTTGGAGGCAACAATACTGATAGGACTACTATAACTTTAGCACTTAACTCAGAGGATTTAAAAATTTGCCTCAAAGACTCAGCATGTAACCTAGTCGTCATATTAGACACAAGCCTCTCATTTAACTCTCATGTTAAAACAGTATCTAAAACATACTTCCTACAGTTATGAAATATTGCAAAACTAAGGCAGTTTCTCTCCACTCAAGACAGAGAAATTAATACATGTTCTTATATACAGCAGGTTAGACTACTGCAATGTCCTACTATCAGGGAGCACCCACCACTCTTTCAACAACTTAGAGCGAATTCAGAATGCGTCAGCTAGAATTGTTACTAGGAGCAGAAAGTACAACCATATGACCCCCATACTTAGCTCTCTTCATAGACTTCCTGTCAGGTACAGGACTTCAAAATCTTTCTACTTACAAGGCTCTCAGAGGTCAGGCACCTGTCTATCTAATAGAACGTATTAATGTTTACCATCCAAGTCGCCTGCTTAGATCACAGTCTTCTTAATATTCCATGCATTAATAAAAAAACAGTTGGCGGTAAAGCCTACAGGGTCCCTAGCTAATGGAACAGTCTCCCTCTCCATATTCAGGATGCTGAGTCAATCTCAGTATTCAAATCCAGACTGAAGACATATTACTTCAGACTAGCCTACTCACACCTTACATTATAGCCTGCTGCAACCGTGGCTGCTGGTGCTGCTGTACATGTGTGTGTCTCTATGTCGGCCCACCAGGCAGATACATCTGTTCTGACCAAACTATCCTATTCTCCTCCCCACATGTCCAGATGGCGCCCGAGCTGGGCACCATCTGAGTTGGATGCTGCATCTGCATTACTGCCATGGATCCAAGCGGGACATTGTGGATCTGCATGGAGTACTGACATACAGAAGACATGATGGATGGATGGATTAGTACCCTCATTCATTTATTTCTTTTTTTAAAATTATATAATGTTAGCATGCCCAAAGTGGTTGGGCAGCCAGTTGACCTTGGAACCCTAGAGGTTTTTTTCTCCTTACTAAGGAGTTTTTTGTTCCTCTCCTCCGTTGTCTTTTGGTCTTCTGTTCTGTATTCACAAAATGTATGGTTACTTGCATTGTTAATCACCTTGTTGCAACCTTGTTGTGAAAGGCGCTATATAAAAATAAATTGAATTGAATTGAAATTGAGGCAGATACATATAACTAAAAGGGAAGTAACTATTAATAAGTATTTTCAGTCATATCTAGACACATATTAGTCGCATACAGTATAGAGGAACATTAGTACAGTGGGTACAATGTGTCATTTTATTTATTTAAATGTGAGGGTGTATAAAGGAATGGATTGCATTAGAGGCTTCCTTCATCTTCAGAAAATAAGGATCATTATCAAAACCCAGCTACTCTGAAAAGTCAAGATCCACAGAAAAATTACAAAACACTTCTTAGTGCATCTTAGTACTAATGTAGCACATGAAAGGGTGTGAAGTTTACCTTTATTTTACACACAAAAATGTAGACTAAGACTCTCCTAAAAAACAAATTTCCAACGTGTCTTAGTATGTCTGTCAATGAAAATTAAAGCCACATGATCCAATTAAAAAACCAACCAACAGCAATTGCACTTATTTTTTGTGCATTGACATTATAGAATGTGATATAGCTAGTTACGTGCCTTTATCTGGAGTATTTTAGCATACAAAAATGTGTTTTTTTCTTAAAAACTAACATTATGAGCATTCGGCTATATACTGTATATGACAAAGCACTAAATACATATTTATATATCAGCCCACATATTATCTTACTGGTACAAATAATTAAAATATTGCAAATCAGGACCTTCTTCAGTTTCTGCTTAATAGAACAACAGCTTAATCCCTAGTCCCATACTAAGAACAGGATCATCAGGTCTCTGACATTTTTTTTCATTACAATTGAATGTGCTGCTGGAGATGATCCCAAGATAGTACCACACCGGCTAGTACTCAGCTTAGTTGAGTTCTAAATTGGCGCACTGCAATTGACCCCATATGTCTTAATGCAATTATAGTCTCTGCAATGTCTACTGGAGAATTTGCACACTGTCAGACCCCACTGGATATGTCTTAACAGGATCTTTAAAAAATAGATGGGTCCAGAAGAACAGATACACTAATATACAGCTGTGTACATATACAAACACCAGTGCAATTTAAACCAACAAAAGCTTAGCTCAGCTAAGTAGCTGAGCTACTGACTAACTTCTTTAGTCCACACCTATTGTATATGGCTGTAAAGCTGCTTACTGGCTTAAAAACAAATTTGTTTGTTGCAGTGAAAGGAGGCATGACAAGTTACCGAAGAGAGCTGGTTTTGGAGAACAGCATTGCTGAACTGTTCCTCTTGGACATTTGATTCTGGTAACTGAGGTCCGTGGAGTTCTTGTATTGTTCTATGAGTAAGTTGTATCATGTGTTCTGTGCTTTGAGTGGGCAGTCGTAGGACTTGCTGTATTACCGGGATACTTTTAATTGATGGTAAAATTGAAATACCATAAATAAATGTGATATTATGTAGGATAATGATCTTGGTCTGTGGGTGCACTGGTGGTTCTGGGACATAACAAGAACCTGTGGCAAGGGAAAAAGGGACCTAGCACCCTTTAAAATTGTTAGGCGTACAATAGCTGGCTACAAAGCAAAAGTAGTTCCTGTATTTAGGAGTCACCATGTCTGTAACACATCCCATTCCACATTCCTGATGTTCCTTCTCATTCCTGTCTCTTCCTTATTGTTCCATATCAAACACTAGGTCCTTTCAGGTACTTCATTAATAAACTTGGCCTTCCTAAATCCCTTCTTTCTCTACAGTTGTTTATTGCCTCCCACTTCTCAGGGTTCTAAATCTCTCCACATTCCTTATTTGACTCCCCTCAAGATCTTTAATCACTCTTTATCTCTATAACATCTTCCTTTTTCATGTTTCATACTGTCATATGCCATTAACCTTGTATGGTTGCCCCCACTACCATCACCTCTGCTGCTCTCTCACATCTTCTCCGCTATGTACAATCTCATTCTACTGTGTCACTTTGCCCCACACTCGTCTTCCCTTTACCTTGATTCAGAGATCCAATCATCTCTGAACTTGCCTCCTTTTTTTGCTAATTGCTGAATTTGCTCATATTCTTACATTTTGATTCTTTCTAGGTTTTGCCTCCTATTTACTTTCCTTCATTGGCATTTTTAATACTTCTCTAATCCCTAGATATTTTGATTGCTTTTAAACAGGCCCATGTCATCTTGCTTCTTTAAACACGAAACCCTTGATCCCTTTTTCCTCTAGAACTGCCATATTGTAGCACTTGAGCTGTGCTTAACATATGGACAAGGTCAGAAAGTTGATAAATATATACATTCATTATTATGAGAAGTCAAGTTACACATACTGTACAAAGCACAGAGACAAAACATGAACAAACGCCTTTCAGTAAACAACAAAAATAACAGTAGTTCAGGTGGGTAGCTGCGTCAGCATGCGTAGGCTGCAAAGGAACAAGTAATAGGTTTATTCCATGCTGAAAAAAAGAAGAAAGAGAACACAACGTTTCGGCCGTGGAGCCTTCTTTAGGTGTCTTCTTCACACACCTGAAGAAGGCTCCACGGCCGAAACGTTGTGTTCTCTTTCTTCTTTTTTTCAGCATGGAATAAACCTATTACTTGTTCCTTAACAAAAATAACAGCTTTCCTCAGAAAATGCAAATGTTTGCGAATATTTAGATTGACATCTAATGTATAGTTGGTTAAAACAAAAGGTAACAAAAAGTAAACAAAAGGTTCAACTTTCTTCCATCAATAATACACTTTATTTCAAAAAACCCAAAAATATAAAACACTCCAAGACAAAATTTAGATGACAAGCAGTCATTTTAGTGAGTCATTATCACTTTCATTATCATTATCACCTGAAGAAGGCTTCGCAGCCGAAACCTGTTTTTTCTCTTCTCTTTTCAGCATGGAATAAACCTATTACTTGTTCCTTTGCAGACTACACATGCTGACACAGATACCCACCTGAACATTATCACTAGGTACTGTCTACTGTATATCTTCCTTTCACTTAGAATCCTAGACCTGGCCCTAATAAAGCAGTAGATCGATTACCAAAATGAACTTTATCAAAAGCCTTCTGAAAATCTAAATACACCACATAATGTGACATATCTGTATCCATTACTGTTGTTGCTTGTCAAAGTTGCCTTAACTTGACTAAAAACGTTAAGCAAGAATCACCTTTTTTATTAGTGCCCCTGGAGCAGTTGGGGTTAAAGACCTTGCTCAGGGGCCCAACGGAATAGGCTTCTTCTACCAGCCACAGGATTTGAACTAGCAACCTTCCAGTCACAGGCACAGAACCCTAGCCACAGAGCCACCTCTCCACCTCTCCCCATTCATTGAAAGCTGTAATGCACAGTGCACTAAATCTGTTTCTATGTGATCTTTGGAAAGCTTGAAGCTTTAAAAAAAAGCTTGACAGCCACTTCAGCTGTATAACAATTACTGTACTTTTTGCTGAACATCTAAAATTTACCAGAGAACCAGAGAACGTGAGTGAGGAGGAGTAAAGACCATGTGACACAAATATAAGGATGCAGTGAAAGGAAAAAAAATATTTTTTTCACTTCTTTGGGTTTTATTTTAAAAAGTTCTGGTTTAGCTCTTAAACTTCATATGAATATGCTCACTAAAGAGCTCAGAGACCAGGGACAAGAATTCTATTTTGACTTTTTAAAAGCTGTAATTTACATGCTGAAAATTTACCTTGAGAGTTGTTTGATTTTAAGATAAAATCACTTTCTTGGCCATATACAATTTCATGTATTAGGAATTTTTCTTTTCATATACTGCAACTTGCTCTCCATGAGACACACACACAGGGAAAGAAGCTTGGGGTCAGCCATTTATATGTCACCCCTGGAGTAGTTGGGGTTGGGGGCCTTGTGCAGGGGCCCAACAGGGTATATTTCCTCTGGCAGCCACCGGATACAAACCAGCAACCTTCCAGCCACAGGCACAGATCCTTAGGTACAGAGCCACCACAACGCCCATTTGTTGTGAAGAAGTATAAACAATACATGTCATAATTATCAAGATTTTGCTGTCTTAATTTAAAAGGTTTGCATATGAATGAGGAATACAGATGTTCTTTTTATTGAAGTTTGATCTGTTTCAAAATTCAGATCATGTTTTTTAAGAACAATAAAACCCTTTAATCTTTTTGTTTTTATAGTACTTCTGCTGAGCTTCTGACAACTGAGCTTATGTTTGACTCATGGACCTCATAAATTATATCTTCTTGTTGATATCTAATTACAGTACCTTTTGCGTAGTATAATATATGACGGTATTACCGGAGGATCATTTGTAATCAGTGAGTAGCTATTGTGTCATAAACCATCCACTGTTACTAGAGTCTTTCAGTCCCATCCATTCCATTCATTTTATAACTTCTTTATCCAATATAGGTGACGGGCAAGCCAGAGCCTATCCTGGCAAGCAATAGGAAAAAGACTGAAAGCGCCCTGGATGCAATGTCTGTCCATTTGCAGGACACACAGTAACACAAACAGACAATTAAACCAGGGCCAAATTTCCAAGAAGCCAATTCTGTACAGTATGTCTTCAGACTGTGGAAGGAAAACAGAGAACCTGGAAGAAACTGACACGAACATAGTGAGAACATAAAAAGTCCATAAAGAGAGCACTACAGGAATAAAACCCATTGGCCCCAATGCTGTGAATCAGCAATGCTTACCAGGGTGCCACAATGCTGTCCTCTTTCAATATCTTCCATTTTTATTTCAGATTTTTTAAATATGGGTAAGTAAAGACCATGATCACTTTTCCATTTCTTCCATTTTCCCAACACAGAATTCCACAAAATGAACTGTTATCAAAAGGAGTAGCAACACAACTCTCATTAATACCAAATCAAATTTATAATGCACCCAGTAAAGTCTGTTGCACATACAATCTGACATACTGTATAATTTATTATCCATTATCCAGAAGGTGAATTTGAAGCTAATTGGATATTATCTGTGATAAAACTGCATTCAAAATAATTCAAAATATTCTAAATGTTAGGGGAATATTCAGCTTCTACAAACTTACTACAAAACTAAAAACACAAGAAAGGCAATATGCATCCATCAAAGAAGCATAGAGCAGGGGGAATATCAAAGGTTTATGGAAAGAATATTTCCACGTTTTCAAAAGTATATGCTCATCTTAACATTTATCATAATGTGTACTAATATTTTATAAAATTTGAATCTCCATCTATTGTGTTTATACAGTACCTATATGATTTGGAATTGATATTTGTTTTAAGACTTTGCTTTCAAGCAGAATGAGACATGCAAGAGGGTTCCTCTGAGCATCTACAGAGTCATTTGTCATTTCACGCAACGCGATCAGTTCAGCACTGCCATCAGGGAATCCCAGTCACAATTGGCTGTAACATAACCTAGGCTTTAACACACAATATCTGAATCATAGACCATTAATACAATTATTGGTTGAGTCACTTGGGGGTCTGTAATTATTGTTACAATTTGTGTATGCAGTCCAAGGGATAGCACATCTCTGTGATTAATATGCTGTCTTGTGTTCCCCTGTATAATCTGCATTATTGTTAGCTGCTTTTTTATTACTCTTTTCTTTTGCATATAGCTCTCTTAAAACATACATAAAGCCTACTGTATTTTGCTTCTTGCACCACAGGTTTGTATACAATGTGGTCTGCAGCATGTAAAATGCTGTTAGATTATTGATCCCAATAACTCATTAGTCAAGCTTGTGAGGTTTAACTAGAAGATGAGCACATTGACTATCACTAATTGTCCAGGAAATTAAAGAACGTAATTGACTCTTGTGGCACAAATATATTTTGTTTACTTGCAAATCTATTATTAAGATTTTTCTTCATGAAAATTAAGCTTCAGAAACTTTTTTCAATAGAATTGTAAAAGACAACTGGAAAAATTGCAAAAGGAAACTTTGTTTAATGGCATGTTGAAAAATGTGATGATTCACCATACCTTGTAAGTTTCCTGCTGTGGCTGTTTTTGACAGGTTTGAAGAGATGCAGACATTGGCACAAGAGGATTATAATGTTTCCAGGTGTTTTCCTTTTTATTTTTATAGTTCCATGGCTGTAATGAAGTATCATTAAGAAATGTAATGGAGCAAATGTTAGCAGTGTCATGCAGATTTCTCTGCAAAAATGAATATGATCCCACAGAAGGGCTGCCATTCCTGTCAGAAGATTTAAAATGTTTTTTTTTTTCTTTTTCTATTCATATATAATCAGAGTTAATTTGTGTTGTTAAAAGTGTCTCTATGTGCTAGGTCTTCATATATGTACTATATGTGTGTACAGTATGCATCCTCTGTGATGGAGTAATGTTCCTTCCAGAACCACTCTCCGCAGACTTTGCCTCACCCTTTTGCTGTGTTGCAAAAAAGTAAATAATTTTACTTTACACAATTCTTGTTGATAACAACATTTTGTTGTTATTAGCAAGCTGTCAGCTAGCAGCCATATCACCCTGCAACTCACATCTGGCAACCTGCTGCTGCTAAGCAGGTGTGAGCCTGGTCAGTACCTGGATGGGAGACCTTGTGGGGAAAAACTAAGGTTGTTGCTGGAAGAGGTGTTAGTGGGGCCAGCAGGGGGTGCTCACCCTGTGGTCCATGTGGGTCCTAATGCCCCAGTATAGTGATGGGGACACTATACTGTAAATAAGCGCTGTCCTTTGGATGAGATGTAAAACCAAGGTCCTGACTCTCTGTGGTCATTAAAAATCCCAGGGTGCTTCTCGAAAAGAGTAGGGGTGTAACCTTGGTGTCCTGGCCAAGCTTCCCAATGGCCCTTACTGCTCATGGCCTCCTAATAATCCCCCTCTATGAATTGGCTCCATTATTCTGCTTTCCTCCCCACTGATAGCTGATGTGTGGTGAGTGTTCTGGCACACCATCATCCAAGTGAATGCTGCACATTGGTGGTGGTGGAGGGGAGTCCCCATTACCTGTAAAGCACTTTGAGTGGAGTGTCCAGAACAGCACTATATAAGTGTAAGCAATTATTATTATTATTTTGCTCTAAGGAAGTTTACATTACCTTTAGAGTGTTCGGTTTTTCTCTTTAACACTACTTGAGTCAGTGTTACTAGTTTTACAATCCTCCCTCAGAATAAAATACTGCAGTTCAGGTGTGTAGCTGTGTCAGCAGGTGAAGTCTGCAAAGAAACAGGTTTATTACATGCTGAAAGGAGAGGAGAGAAAACACACAGTTTTAGCTTTGAAGCCTTCTTCAGGTGTGAGAAAGACAGGGCAGACAGCAAAGATTCAATAGCACAGAAGAACAAAAGCTGGGCAAAGAGGAGAGGGGTGAAGAATAGTGTGAAGTCAAAACTGGCATGAGAATAGAGAAGATTACATGAAAATTAGTTGGTCATTGAGAGAAGGGGGAAGGTGTGAACCTAGTTTCAGGATGAGTTTCGTTTGTGTAGTCTTTCTGCTATGGGAGTAGAGGAACCCTTCTTTGAGACCAGAGACAGACAGTGTGATCATGGGCGTCTGAAGTGAAATGAGAAACTATGGGCTTGGAGAAATCTTTAATCTTCACAGCCCCAACATGTTCTCTGAAGCGGTCTCCTAGTCTCCTTCCAGTTTCCCCAATGTAGATAGCTGGGCATTTTTTGCAAGAGATAAAGCAAATGAGGTTGCTGGAAGCACACGGTGTTGTCTGGGTGATCTGAAATTGACCTGATTGGCCCTGAATGAGCGTGTTATTAGATATGTATTTTCAGGTGATGCAGCGAGTTCAGTTGTAGAGGAAGGTGTCTGGTGGGGATGATTGCCGAGTGAGGTCAAGGGAGCTGTGAACAAGAAGTTTACGTAGATTGGGTAGTCGATGGGAAGAGATGATTGGGTGGTCAGAAAAAAGGCAACCAATAGAGGGTACAGTAGTTCAGGTGGGTAGTAAAGGAAAAAGTAATCGGTTTATTCCATCCTGAAAAAAAGAAAAAAGAAAACACAATGTTTCGGCCGTGGAGCCTTCTTCAGGTGTGAGAAAGACAAGGCAGTAAGCAAAGGTAATGTTCCTCAGGCTACATCAACTCTGCAGTGATGACATGGATTTCCAGAACCAAGCATTCAAAATGCATTATTTTTTCAACAGAGGATACCCCATCTATGTTATTGATAGGGCCCTCACCTGGGCCAAAAACAGCCCTTGGATCATCAACCCAATCAGGAACTCCCGGTCTCACAACTGCATTCATTTAATGCTTCCCTACCACTATAACACTCTTTCTACCCCCAGGAATTATTAACAACTACTCCATTTTACAGGACAATCCCTCCGTCGGTTCCCTTTTTTTCTGACCGCCCAATCATCTCTTACCGCTGACCACCCAATCTACGTAAACTTCTTGTTCAGAACTCCCTTGACTACTCTTGGCAATCATCCCCACCAGGCACCTTCCCCTGCAACAGAACTCGCTGCATCACCTGCAAATACATATCTAACAACTCATTTAGGGCCCCTCAGGTCAATTCTGGATCACCCAGACGAGACCATGTACCTCCAGAAACCTCATCTACTGTTTCTCTCACAAAAAATGCCCAGCTATCTATGTTGGGGAAACCAGAAGGAGACTAGGAGACTAGGAGACCGCTTCAATGAACATGTTAGGGCTGTGAAGATGTTAAAATGTTAAAGATTTCTCAAAGCCCATAGTTTCTCATTTCACCTCAGACAGCCATGATCACACTGATCTCTCTGTCTCTGTTCACAAAGAAGGGTTTCTCAACCTTCCCCCTTCTCTCAATGACCATCTTATTTTCATGTAATCTCTATTCTCATGACAGTTTTGACTTCACACCTTTCTTCACCCCTCTCCACTTTGCACTACCTGAGGGGACTCTCTGCCTCTCCCCCACCCCCCCTTCTAGCTTTTGTTCTTCTGTGCTATTTAATCTTTGCTGTCTGTATTTCTCACACCTGAAGAAGGCTTCACAGCTTAAATGTTGTGTTTTCTCTTTTCTCCTTTCAGCATGGAATAAACCAAATACTGTATACAGCACCTGGTGTAAAGTGAATGTGTGCTCCCACAAAACACCAGCTCTAGACTTCATTAGCTAAAACGTTGATTTTTAATGTTTTTGTCATTTTTATTTTTCCTTTCCAGGAGCCACCTTTTTCACCACTTACAGTATGTAAAGTTCTACAATGGTATCACTGTTTAGGTTTATGTCGTCCCTTTCAAATTTTTGAGGTGCACATTTTACATTCTATTACATACTTCTGTTAAATATGACTATTTTTCTTCACAGTTGAATTGAAAGGAATGCTGTTAAGGGTGTCAAGAGAGAGTTCTAGGGAGAATGCAACTATGAGCTGTGAATATTGATTTTCTTCTAGCAATCTAGTTAGAAACAGCAAAGTACCTCAGAAATATAATTAAAGGAATAACTATAAGTTAATACAATACCTAGAGGTGTTTTTGCTCATTAAAAAGGAAAGTCCATCAAAGGATAGGGAACAAGTCTAATTGACTTGAAATTTGAAAGTTGAAATTATCGGCAACATAACTAATTTTCTTCCCCTGCTCTAAAGCAAAATAGCATTGACACATGAAACAGAGTTCAGCGAATTTTTTTTCAAATCAAAATCCTTGATTTCCTTGTTTCTGTGATCTAAGACGAGAAGAGTATTTGCTAACATCTATCTGTTTACTTCTTCAAATCCATTATGTTCCTTTAAATGGCATTACTCATTGTACTGTAAGTACTTTAATGTAAAGACTGAGTTGAAGCTAAGAGCTATTATGGTGAAGACAAGACTGTACAGTATATTTTTATGGGATTGTTAGGTTTAAATTCTTCTTTTTCCATTTAGACTATAATGTAAAAAATAAAACAAATTATAAATGAAATGGGACCATTAGGTCTATCTAACACATCTGGTTGTTTAGCATTTTTAAAAACATGACTTTCACAAACTCAAAACCCATTACAGTATGTAAAAGTGACAATAGAAACATTTGGTAAAATGTGTTTGTGATCAGATTTAAACATTTTGGTCTGTATCATTTTCATTGTGTAGTAAAAACAATACGGTGAGTCACTCAGTATGTTTATGGGACAGCTTCTCATCATTAAGGACAGAGAACTGTGTAGTCCGAGGTGAAATGGTTGGATCAATGTACAGTTCCCTTGCCTTCTTGGCAAATCAATCAAACTTTGTGATAACACCCATACCTTCATACATTTACAGTCATTTTCTATTTACTCTCCAGAGAACAGAATCATTATTGTTTTTCCCTTAAGAGAACATGGATTAAAAACTGTATAAAAGCATAGACTTCACCATGGAGTCACATAAACGTTAGGCATTTTCTCAGGTTTTGCAATGAATGTGCAATCAGGCACACATTTTCAAAATAGCCCACTTTCATCAGCATGAAGACTTGATCAGGCAAATAGACATTTGCATCAATCAACTTCTTCTTTTCAGCAAGAAACTAAGATCATTTCTCCTTATCTGCTGATGCTGCCACCCATGCTACAGTAACTTCACTCTATGTAGACTGTAATGATTTTTAAAGTTATCAAACCACCCTTTGCTAAAAGGAAACTTTTCAAAGTCTCCCTGTCCTAAATTTTCAACAGGATTCTTGGTAATTCTCTTAGCTTTATTACATATTATATGCATACTCAGAGGCATTTTTTCGACGTCTGGTCTTCTATCAAAATATGCAAATCCTGCTCTATTTTATAAGTGTTTGAGTCACGTGGCATTTATGAAACTTGAAACTTTAAGTGAAGACAGGGTACAGTACCACTGGTGACACTCACCCTGATAGGAGACAGGAGGAAAGTACAGTATAACTATATTGTTATCACTTGAACTACAATCACCTATCCATGTAATTCACTATACAACATGAGAGGCACTTAAAACAATGTATATAGTACATGTGATAAGTAATGAGAGAAACTCTAAATATACATTACTGTTGCAGAATTATAATGGGTCATGGTACACAAGCAGATATACAGAAATTTGTACACACTTAAATCCGCATTTGGTAAATTCACGGTTGGCAAGGGATTATTCTAGAGGGAAATGGAAAACCCCCTTCAATCTGCTAAAGACATAAAACATGGACAAAAAATCACTTTTCAGTAGGAGAATGACCCAAAGTACAAGGCCAAAGATACACTGGAGTGACTTAAGAATAGAAATTGAATGTCCTTGAGAAGCTTAACTAAAATCCTGACTTGAACTTTACATTGCGAATCTGTGGAAATGCTTGAAAACTGTTGGCCTTACGTGAGCCCCAAGCAACTTCAAAAAACTTCAGCAAATCTGTCAAGAGTAATGGAGAAAAATTGCACCAAACTAAAAATTGCAAACGAAAATGCTTGAGATAGTAATTGTTCAAGAAAATGCTTCCACCAAATATCCAGTTCAGGGACCTTCTGTATACTCAGGTACAATAAATATATTCCTTTTTTTCTCTTCAGTTTTTGCCATCATTTACTGTAACATATTTTACCCTCTGAAGTCTTCAGCAAGGCTATTTATATTTTGAATGAAATATCTAGTTACAAATATGTACTGTACAGTACACATTATTTTGTAATTTTATAAAATAGGAAACTATACAATGGGTCTGATCATCTGCAAGGTACTGTATATGCTCCGTAAAGCAAACAAACAACTCATCAATTTTTTGGGTTTTTTAAAATGACTTTGTCACTTGCTAATTTTGTGTGATGGTGTCAGTGTTTTTTTAAGTTAAAAGGGGCTCATTATGTTTGATGATCTAGGAAACCCCAACTAAATCCATACTATTCCTCCAACCCTAGCAATTGTTAGTCAGCTGCGCACCACTCTTCGGTAGCCCCCAGTCATAGACTGTTAGCTTACATTTTTCTGTAGTTCAAGTACAGTAGGTAGCTGAGTCAGCATTCGTAACCGGCAAAGAAACAAGAAAAGGTTTATTCAATGCTTAAGAGAAGAAGAAAAGAAACACAATGTTTCAGCTGAGGAGCCTTCTAAAGGTGAGGAAAAAGACACTTGAAAAAGGCTCATAGCTGAAACATTGTGTTTCTTTTCTTCTCTTCCGCATAGAATAAACCTTTACTTGTACCTTTAATTTTTTTCTGGCATCCTCCAGGCTAAAAAACTCAGTGTGCACTCTAATCACCTCAAGGCTAACACTAATAAATTTAGAAGATGTTCACATTTTCACTACAATGTATCATCTTCCCTTTTTAATGTTGTGTTAATGTTATAAGAAATAATTATAAGAAAAAATACCAAGGTAATAGTATGGTATCAGATTAATGAACATGGTAGTTTAAAATTAAATAGAAATTCTGCAACAAGGTAAGTGAATATTAACTCTTGTACAGGTGGGTACAGTAGCTGCGTCAGCATACGTTGGCTTACATCTGAAGAAGGCTCCACAGCAGAAACATTTCTTTCTTCTCTTTGAAGCATGGAATAAACCTATTACTTGTTCCTTAACTCTTATACACTCATTTTCTGAACCACCTGGCTGGGAAGCCTGTTACAGATATCCATAATTGTATAAACAACTATTTCCTTTTCTCCATCTTAAATGAATTATGGTTTACTTTCAGATTGTTAACTTGGGTCCTCTTGGTTCACCTTATTGTAATTTCCTGTCACTCTTCTTTGTTCTAGACTGAATATATATGAGTTCCTTTAACTTGTTCCTGTATGATGAAGAATCATTCTTCACAATATTCTAAATGAAGTATTACTGATGCATTGTAAATCTTGACCATGTCATTTCTTGACTTAAATTCCACACTTTTTTTTTCCATAATTTCCCTCCACTGACTATAATTTCTATAATCACTGCTTTCCCTGCATAGCTCCTGTAGTTCAGACTCACTCAAGGGATATGTATAGTTCACCTGTCTCTTCACAGGTTTCTGTTTAGTAGGAGAGAAATGCAAATCATGCAACTGAAAATATTACTGATCTTTGAATCTAACTTTTTAATTTAAGTTTTGAGGCTCCAGATTTGGAGTGGATTAGTCTGTAAGTGGGTGGCTATGATTAAATTATCATATGGGATTGATTAAATTAACTCGGTATTGTAAAAGGGCGGTGGGTTCAGACAAGATATTCAATTCAATTTATTTTTATATATTGCCTTTCACAACAAGGTTGCCCCAAGGCACTTAACAAAGCAAGTGTCCATAAATGTTGTGAATACAGAACCAAAAAGACCAGAAGACAATGGAGGAGAGGAACCAAAAACTCCTTAGTAAGGAGAAAAAAAACTCTAGGGGTCCAAGGTCAACTGGCTGCCCAACCCCTTTGGGCATGTATACATTATACAATTAAAAAAAGGAATAAATCAATAAGGGTATTATAGAGACATTTGTCTACTGTATATTCCACAGAAGGCCATGAGTACCTGTTGTCCTCAGTCACCTGTCCACGTGGTGGAAGACAATTGGTTGGGTGACATTTAAAAACCAGGAAGCTGAGGTTTACAAGAACTTGTTAAACTCCGCTGACTTTCAGTTTTGCGATGTCACCAAAGTGAAAAAGCTGCTTCTCGACTTTTTGGATTAGCTCAAGTGTAGTATCAAAAGGAAAAAGGAAACAAAGAAGAAATTGACCAACCAATGAACCCACGAGCATAAAAGTATAAGTTTCTCTTGATCTCAGAGAGTAGCTGGTTTGGAACCAGTAACAAACTGCCAGTTGTGTTTATAGAGAGGGACTGAACACGTATTGCTAGCACATGGATGAAGAGATTGTTCTAAAGGGTGAATAAATGTTCTTTGTTACATCTTTGTTGAAGTGGAATGTTTTCATGTATAAATATCTCTGAGGCATACTGCTAGAAACTGGAATGTTTCGTAGTATGTCACAACAATTTCTAACTTATTCTTTCAGTGTCTTACCTTATGTGATATACTTTTTTAATGTGTGTCAAACTCTTCATCTGCTTCATGCAACACTAAAGACTGTTTATTTTTCTTGCCATATTTCAGTGCTGGTGTTACACTTGTGCACTATACATGATTTCAGCTTTTGAGTCTGCACCCATTGGGACTGACAGATAGCGAAGTCTGTCGTGTGTGAAATTGGTTTCATGAACACACTTCACTGACTTTATTCATAACAGTCCCAATCAATTTTGCTCATAGTAAATTGCAAAGTTGTAGTTTTTGAAAAGTATTCCTATTATTTAAGCACATTACACAGTACTAACTAACATATTACCTTGGTGCACTGCAGGGTTTCCACTTTCATTTAAGAGAAATATTTTTGCCAAATACTATTGAAAGTGTAAAATGTACATGTAAGTTTTTTAAAAACCTTCATAAATATTGTTATTTGTTGGGTATCTCAAGACATTTTGGACATGCACGTTTGTTATTTGTATTGTCTCTCATTTTAAAAATGTTGCTGTTGTAGCAGTGGTCTAATTAGAATTGTTTTAAACATGTACAGTCAAACTCTTCTGAGCTGCTTTTACATGTCAAGGATAACAAAGTCAAGCAGCTGCCAATTTATCAGAGACAATCAAAATTGTTTCACAGCTTGGATTGTTTGGACCTGGAAACCAGCATATTTTGGTAGAGGCAGTTGGGAGGGAGGGTTTCAGCACTACTAAATTAGATTCAACATTCATTAAGCCTAATACTGTTTATTGGGCATTGGGCATTGAAATGACTCAGGAAAAAGGTTAATCAGGTAAAGTTTGCAATTTTAATTTTATTTGGATACATGATAGAGAGACCAATGGATGCGTTCAGTCTTTTGTGAATTTACCTGTGGAGGATTATTTTCTGAAATTAGTTACAAGTAAAGATTTGTCTTCTTCTGAGTACTATACATGAGTTTGTCAATTAATTACCAAGTGAAAGTTTAATGTAGTGTATATGTTATGGGACCAACTCCAGTTGTACAGTACATAAGTTTTAATTTTTATTTGTTCATTTTGTGTGCTATGCCATTTTTAGCTGATCTCTGTATTCTCTGAGGGATTGTTACTATTACCTCTATCACCTGTAGTATTAAGGAAACAATGTCGAGATTCCTAACATCTTTATATTTTGTGAAATTTTAAACATTTTCAAGAGTTAACAAATAATAAGATTTTTCAAATGTAACAAGAAAACAATTTGTAAACAAAATAATTAGTTGGCTTAAGTCATGGTGCCTGACTGCCCTAGTGCCCTAGTTTCACACCAGATGATGGAATAGGCCTTTTGTTTTTCTTTAGACAGTATTTTTAATCTGCATTCTCAGGATCCCACTATTACCACTCTTCTAACATCTTAAAAGTGACGCAAACAAATGACCTGGCGGAGGGGAATCCAGCCAAGTACATTAAAATCAACACTCAGGGGACCATGGCTAAAGAAGCAAGCCTATTCAACCAGCTGTGAATAATTTCAACTTCTTTGTCTGTTTGTGCACAGGTGAGCCATGGTTTCATCTACTATTAAACAATAAAGAAAGAATACAAGTTATGCTGAAGTTTCTTATATCTACTAACTTAGCTATGCATGTGTATATATAAAAAAAGATTGTTTTAGAAATGAGAAGAAAGAAGGATACTTCATCATACTGGGAAAAAAATGTTCCAACAATGCTAAGACTAGCCAAGAAATAAACTGACATTTCAAAAAGGAAACATCAATTTAGTTTCAGTAAAGTCTAGGTTAAATGTTTCAAACCCCTGTTATTTGCACCATAACAAATCCCTTAATTGTTTTATATGTCGAGTTGATTAATTGGATAAATGCAGCACCTTAGGATTGCAAAGATTCAAAGCCTATGTACCCAGAGTGAGTTTGATTCCATGCTGTAAGTGATCATCTCATGGAGAAAATGTACAGAGAAACTGAGAATTTAAAGCACAACAGCTATGAACAGAAGGGTGGATGCTGACAAAGCTCTTATTAAAGGTCCATGGTTCTATTCCATGCTGAAGAACCCTTTGTGAGAATGTCAATGTTCCCCCAGTGTTTCTACAGGTTTTCACAGGGATCTTTGGTATGCTCCTAGAAGCATGCAGGTTTGACATGGATTTTATCCCTTGGCCCCAATAACCAACTGAATATTCCTCAAAATACTGTCAACTAAAATAATTTAGCAGAGTACATTATTCAGAAGTTTAAAAAAAAAGATTAAAACAAAATGGTTTAAATGATGTTTTAAACAGCATAATGTTTTTCTAAACTTCTGTATTTTGTTAGCATAAAACATCATTCCACAGACCACTGTTCTATTGTTGTAAGAAAATATAGGAGTTAAAAATTATAATTATTCATTGCTTTAGAAAGCACTTTTTCACAAAAGTTATGAAATTGCAATTTGTTCATGATTTGTTATATTACATACTCAAAGAGAAATCTATGCATGTGGGATTTTTTGTCACTGATCTACACAAATCACCAAAGTGGGATGAAAGTTCTGGAAATTTGTTATACTATATGTAATTAAAAATTTAAAAAAATTAACTGTCTTGTTTTTTTTTTGTCTTCACACGCTTTGCTATGCCACTCCAAACTGAGCCCAATGGCACCCAATTTCCTTGTGAGATCACTCTAAAACTTAAATAGAGTCCACCTCTGGCCAGTTCAATTTGCTGACATGATTTCAGAAAAATACACCTATACTGTATACAGTATACAGCAGGATGGCAGTGCATGTCAGAGCGGAAACTCTACTTTGAAGACCAAGGAGCTGTCCATGATATCATTTTGAAGAGGCATAGATCTGGGGAGGGGTATATTAAAGCATGTGTTGAAAGTAACAAAAATATTTTTGTCCATTTTGTCCTTTGTTGCATGTGTGTGAATCAAGGTGAAAAAACATTCAATGCACTAAAAGTTCTGACCATACTCAAACAATATTTGAAAATGTTTTGGAAAGGGGGTGAATAATTTCTGAAGACACTGTTTTCAATTCAGTTCAATTCAATTCAACTTTATTTATCATTATACTTACACGGGTGTATAGTATAGTGAAAAGTGTTTCTCATTAGTCTCTCAGGTGCAGTATGTAAATAGAACAGAAGACAAGATAAGAGACAGTAATACAATAAAAATTGTAAACAACAGTATGGAGCCAATGCAAAATCGTGAAAAACTATGCAAATATGCAAACAGAGAAAAGTATACAAACAGGACAAAAACAGTACAAAAGGCGAACACTGCAAAAACAATACGATGATTAATAAATAGTACAACTAGTACAGTTTTAAGTACAATTTCAGCTTACATTCAGTTGTCGTGTATGTAGTGGTGTTGGAGTACAGTCATTGTGTGTACAGGAAGAAGTGAGGAGAGATCATAGTATGATGGGAGGGAGTGGGGGCGTCACCAGCTTGACGGCTCTGGGGAAAAAGCTATTTTGGAGTCTAGTTGTGTGCGACTGGAGGGTCCAGAACCTTCTACCAGATGGTAGGGGAAAGAACAAGTTATGACTGGGGTGAGTGGGGTCAGACATAATTTTGGTGGCTTTTTTCAAACGTCTGGTGTTGTAGATTTCCTGGATGGATGGTAAGGCACTGTCAATGATGTGTTGGGCAGTTTTGACCACCCGGTGCAGTGCAGTGTGGTGCAGTTGCCGTACCAGACGGTGATGCAGCTGGTTAGTATGCTCTCCACTGTACATCTGTAGATGTTTTTGAGGTGTGGATGCAGGAATATTTTCTTCAGCCTTCTCAGGAAGTACAGCCGCTGTTGTGCCTTCTTGATGAGACTGGAGGTGTTGAGTGCCCATGAGAGGTCCTTAGGGATGGGAACACCTAGGAATTTGAAGTTATTCACCATCTCCACCGCAGACCCTTCGATGTAGATGGGGGAGTGGACTTTTCCTTGTCTCCTGAAGTCAACGATCAACTCTTTGGTTTTGCTTATGTTGCGACGTGCAGTAGGTTGTTGGTTTGGCACCAGTCTGCAAGTTGTTTTATGTCCTCCCTATAGTCTCATGGTTGTCAGTGATCAGGCCCACGATTGTGGTATCGTCAGCATACTTGATGATGGTGTTTGTGCTGAACTTGTCAGTACAGTCGTGGGTGAACAGGGAGTAACTGGCACGATGGTGGTCGTCTTGAAGCTAGGTACAGTGGCCTGGGCCAAGGACATGTTGAAGATGTCGGTACAGACATCAGCTATCTGCCAAGAACATGTTCTGAGTACCAGGCCAGGGATATTATCAAGTTTCAGCAGCTTTTTGAGTGTTCACTCTACATAGTGATTTCCAGATATCTACAGATGCAGCCATTCAAAGTGCGCGTTACAGACACGTACCGCAGGTGGCGTCGCGCATCGTGACGCAAGATGACGCGGGGTACCGCGGTACGTGATTGGTTGACCGACAGGGCCACTCGTGGTCCGTCGTAGAAAGACTTACAGTAAACGTCTTTACTGTGCCCGTTGTAGATATTGAATTTTACCACTAAAGGGAAATCTTAGTAGCTGAGCATAAAAAGAATAGGAGCATACTGTAACGCCTGTGAAGGCCATAAACAATATTAATTTTGGAACATAAACATACAGTATATGGCTGGTCTTGGTACTTTAAAGAAAAAATACACACCAGTATTCCATTTCTCCCTAAACATTTTAAGCATTGAAGTCTTTAACTAAAGAGATACCGTAGTCAACAAGCATACTTTTAGAATTTGATTAAAAGGGAATATAATATGGAATTGCGTATCTAACGAAATTCGTAACGATATAATTATATTCATGTACCGCAACACAATTCTTTGAAAAAATGAAACGTTTCCCTTGGTCAGAGATATTAAATATATAATATATAAATAAATTAAATTTAACTAACGTGAAATAGCGTGTGAAAAAGTGGTAGTTTTAAGCTTTTCTGCTAATATAATATGGAATCGCGTATCTAAATAATTTAATAATGATATGATTATATTCGTGTACTGCGACAGGGCTGTGTAGGGCTGTTTCGCCTCTCTCTTCATGCGACTGTACCAGGAAGAGGATTTCTTTCTATTCGAAACGTGTATTTTAAAAGTTTAATTAAGAAGTAAAAACCTTACAGCGTACACAGATTTCTAAACTGATCAGGATCGTTATCTTTGTCTTATGCATAATAATGTTCACCGCTCTGTCCAGCAAATTAATAATAAACTTTATTTTATATAGCGTTTTAAACGAATAAGTAATTAGATTGCTCATAAACCTAATCACTTGTTTTTTCTTGTTATTTAGGCTCAGATTTCAACTATAGATCGTATTATTAATAACCATAATAACAACCAACCAACAAAACAACCATATAAACATAATACCAACCAAAAACATAGATAACGACCACAATACAAAAACAAATATATCAAACCATTATACTCTCGCAAATTCCTCCAATTATCATAATCCCACGCCTTATGCAAAACCAAACCCTCCTCCCAGCCCAGTTTATCCTATTTATCATAAATAAAATCCACCTCAATTTTCAACATAAAGCATTACACAAAATGAATACCTCAACACGCAATACTCAACAAAGATAATTCACAAACAGCCAGAACATGTAACTCCACATTTCCTAACAGACCTCATTTCCATAGCCCCGCCCCTTATGCAAAACTAACATCCCTCCCCTGCTATTAATTCATTCAGGGCTAAAGTATGTTCATTGTCTTCAAATGAAAGAAGGGTTCCTTTCGCCGTGGTCGGGTTGAAATTAGAAGCTTGCCACGCCCGGACTCTTACACCAACATATTAGCATGTTAAAGCGATTTCATTGAGGAGCCTCACCTTTCTTAACTGGTACTGTACTTACTGGGTTTTTGAGGGGGGGAGGTGTCTTTCGCTGTAAATCTCGCCTGCTTCTACTTTACGAGTACAACCCCCTCTCTGCCGGAGTGCTGACTGTGACAAATTAAACTGGTTTCACAGGTATTTTCAAAGTAGGAAGTACAGTTAACTGGTAGCTAGGCTCCTCAATGAAATCGCTTTAACATGCTAATGCGTTGGTGTAACAGTCTGGGAGTGGCAAGCTTCCAATGTCAGCTCGACTCGATTGGAAGACAATGAACGTATTTTAGCCCTAAATGTATTAATAGCAAACATGGTTTACATAAAATACATTTTCCAAGAAAGTTTATAATAATACGATCTATAGTTGAAATCTGAGCCTAAATATAAAGGAAAAGCATTTTCAGAGAGCAATCACGCTGTGTTAATGTAGAAAAAGCGATTAGGTTTATGAGCAATCTAATTACCTATTCGCTTAAAATGCTATATAAAATAAAGTTTATTTAGAGATGAATGATAAGTGTCGCAATTTAAATAATTTTCGTATGAGGGCTTGGACAAATTCCAAGTGCATTTTTGAAATTTGCATTGCATTGTCCAATGTGCTGTTGTAATACAGTTTAGAATACAGTTAGTCTAAACTTTATCAGCTTTATTTATGGGTTGCAATTTAGAAAAAGTCAAAAACCGCACTCAAAATGCAATTTAGAGCTTTCTGGCAAGAGGAGACACCCAAATTATAATGTAACATGCCACTGTTTGTGCATGAACAAAGTTATACTGCAATTTTCGTTAGATACTCGATTAAAAAAAAATGTTTTGAATCCCCGGTGGAACACAGTCGATAAGAATTAGCGCTTTTATACAGTATATCGCTTTTAAACACATATATTTAAACACGCGTTTACGATTTAAATCAAAACGGGATTCAAATCAATATAAATGTTTATTTTGTAACGCATAGGTGACTATTCATTGTTATTAAAAATACTTAAATTCGATCATGCGATATTTAGAAATATAAATTTGGTGCGAGTGAGGTTTTATTTAATCTCTGACCAAGGGAAACGTTTAATTTTTTCAAAGAAATGTTTGTTAAAAAATAAAGTCATAGTTCCATGGGATTCAATCACAGACCATGTGACATGGGAGTCAGGAAACTAACACACAGCGCCACCAGATTTGATAACGCTATACAAACGCTATAAAATAATGTGACTAGGCACAGAACAAGTTTACAGCACAGTACAATAATAAATGCTGACCATGACTTTAGAAGCATAAATTACCTTACACTCAATTTAAACACAAGCTGTCTTTAGCCCTCTAAGCTGGTTCACACAGAAATGTAGAGATCCAGGCTCAGAACACACAGCTTCATTAGCGAATACATATGCAGGACAACTAGAGAAGACGTTTTACAGAGGGTGGATTTTTAGAAACATCCCATCAGTGACATCACTGAAGTCAACTCCTAGGTACTGTAACTGTCGTGTGGATAGTTTCACAAGAATCAGACAAAGGTTTAAGCATCGCTTGTTCTAGATAAAACTGCAAAAAAAAAAACAACAACCCATAATGTACTTCTTTGCGGCTCTGTTTGCCCAAATCATATATTCACAACGTGAAATTTAGAAAATAATATTACGTAACCAAAATCCGCAATATGGAAACAGAACCTGTGTAATTGTTGATAGATGATGTACTCGTAACATTTTTACAAGACGAACTACAACATTTAAAAAATGACTTGTATGTACTTGATATCTCTAATCAATCCACGGCGACATTGTTAAAGCAGAGTCCCAGCACAAAACGAAACTAAAACGCCCTGGGCATACTGTTTCGCGGTTCTTATTAGTTGCTGAAAAGTAATTTGACCGTATGAAATGCATAATATAAACCTAGAAACATATACTGTACGTGAACTGTATTTACGTAGTATCGGTGTTAAGACATACCTCTCAAATACTGTAAATCAAGTTAAAAACATCTCAAGACCAATTCTGGTCATAATGAAACCATGTTTCGTGTATGTTTTCTTTAAAGTACCGAGACCAGCCATATACTGTATGTTTATGTTCCAAAATTAATATTGTTTATGGCCTTCACACGCGTTGCAGTATGCTCCTATTCTTTGTATGCCCAGCTACTAAGATTTCCCTTCAGTGGTAAAATTCCATATGAATATTCAATACTTAAACGGGCACAGTTAAGACATTAAATATACATATACATACTGTATACAGTACAGTTTGCATACGGTAATATGTTTATGTTCCTAAATCAATCTCTTTTATGAGCATGTGAAAGGCATGGTGAATCGATTCTCTAAAATTACTGTACTTTGCATGATTGGAAAAAAATGCGTGATTGCGAAATGCTGTGGTGTTACTTTTACAAAGACCATCAATGAAAAAAGGAATGTGGACCAGGGAAGGCCATAAACAATATTAACTTTGAGTTTACACTTACAGCTTGTCCAAGGTCATTCATTATTAATACTATTAGTAATATCTTTGATAAAGACTTTGATGGCGACAGCTCAAACATGAGAGGTTGAGCTTTATTAGCTCCACCTTGCGGAAATTCCGGATACTATTATTTCGCTAGCGGTATTTACCGGTAACTCGCGGTATTTACCGGTAACTCGCGGTAGACTGCGTACAGAGTACTGGAAAATAATGCGGTATCGCCCGCGCATTTTGAATGGCTGCATCTGTAGCTTGGATAGTGTGAGGTTGGGGTGGCAGGGGAGTCAGTGGTCCAGGTGGCTGGTCCAAAGTTTTGAGCTTCCAAGCGTGTGTAGAAGGTGTCAAGCTTGTTTGGAAGGGAGGGGTTAGTAGCACTTACAGGGCTTGTTTTGTTCATGTAGTTTGTGATTGTATTTATGTCTTGCCACATGTGTTGTGGGTTATGGTTGGTGTTGTAGTGGTGTTCTATCTGGGATTTGTAGTGTTTCTTGGCAGATTTTATGCCAGCTCTTAATTTTTTCCTTGCCACTCTCAATTCTTCCACATTACCAGATTTGAAAGCTGCATCATGTGCTTTGAGCAGGGAGCGGATCTCAGTGTTTATCCAAGGTTTTTGATTTGCGAGTTTGCGTATCTTTTTAATGCTCACCACATTATCAGCACATTTGCTGATGTAGCTGGTGACTGATGATACATACTGTACATGTCAGTATTGGTGTGGGATCTGTGGGAAGCTGCATCTTTGAACACACTCCAGTCTGTGGACTCAAAACAGTCCTGAAGCATTGATGTTTTTACAGTTATAACTGATGCCCTGATGCGTTTAAGACATCGTCTGTAGGCTGGCAGTTTTGTATTTGAGAAGTACATTTCAAGTAGTGTTTCGAAATGTATGTCAAAATAACATACAGTATGCACCAGATTTACCATACAAAACAGTTCTTTGCTCTAGTCCAGTCAACCAACAATCACTGACTTGCTGGTAATAGATTTCAGATTGAGTGGTAACTCTTTCCAGAATAATTTATAATTTTCATTTTCATCAATTCACCATCCTCATTTTCATCCTCTTTTAGTGTTGCAAAGTTGGTCTTGTCTCCAAAATATTTCTGTTTTGCAGCTGGTAGCCACAATTCTGTGCATAATAAAGTCTCTTTCATATATATATTTCTTTTAGGGAATATTGTGTTGTGTATTATGTCTAAGGGTAGTGAGGTGACTCTGTGGCTAAGGATCTGTGCCTGTGGCTGGAAGGTTGTTGGTTTGTATCCCGTGGCCGGCAGAGGAATCTTATTCTGTTGGGCCTCTGAGCAAGGCCCTTACCCCCAATTGCTCCAGGGGTACCATATAAATGGCTGACCCTGCAGTCTGTCGCTACTTTGTTGGACTTTTGGAGGAAACTTGAGCACCCAGAAGAAGCGCATGCAAACACAGGGAGAACATGTGAACTCCACACAGATACCACCCTAGGTCCAGGACTGACCTGCAAGGCAGAAATGCTAACCACTGTGCCACCCAAACTAGGATCACAGCTCTTCTTAACTTATATCAACGAAATAACTTCTGGAATAGTTAGTAAACTAGTGAAGATGACTGGTCTAGTGAAGATGATACCAAATTAAGAGAGTTATCAACACAGTAGAAGCAAATTAGTTTTTAAAAGATTTAAATAAAATTCCGGACTGGGCAAAAGACACCTAGCAGATTACATTTAATATAACAGGTGCAGGGTACTACATGTAGGTAATAAAAACATAAACTAAATACAAAATGGTTGACACTGAGCTCAAAGAGGCTACTTACAAAAAAGACAGGTGTTTATGTTGACATTATCTAGAGATTCTATACAATATGGGGAAACAAAAAGCAAACAAAATGCTAGGATATATAGTTAAAAGTGTAGAATTTCAATCAAGACATGTTATGTTAAAACTGTATAACGCACTAGTGAGCCCTCATTTAGAATATTTTGTACAATATTTATCAACCATGTTCTAGAAAAGATGTTGGGCCCTGACACAAATATTTAAAATCCTCAAAGGCATTTTCAAAGAACCCAGTAGAGGTTTTCAGAATGAACAGTGAAGCACAAATCGAAGGGCACAAATAGAAACTAAAAGGAAGATGACCAACTACAAGCACTAATCCAGGAGTGACTAGTATTAAGGGTTGCTACAGTTCTATGTATAGTTCAATACATCTGCTTAGAAGACCAGGTGCTGTGAAGAAACGCATTTTAATGTTGTTTCAAAATTGTAAGTTGCAAAACACGAGAGTATGAATGGAGGAAAAAAAACAAAAGAACCTAAAATGTAATTTCAAAAGTAATGCAATACAGTTACAAGCTACTGTACGTACATAAGAGATTTACTTTTTAAATTCACAGTTTAAAAAATGAACACTGCTACTCAGTAGTTTGGGGAAATTGTTTTAAGATAATATATTAATTTAAATAATAACTTTACATACTACATAAATTAAAGCAACTAATTATTTAAAAAAAAAGATTTACACCATTCTAGTTGTACCAAAACCATGAATGAGATTGCAAAATAGAAGGGATTGTAAAATTGATGACTGCAGAAGCTTTGTTGTCAAAAGATCTCCATATTGAATGGCAATTTGTGTGTTTATTTCCCCAAAATTAGAAAAGATTCTAATCTTAAAAGTTCATTCCCAACAGAATTAATTGTTTGTTGTTCTTAAATGTCTCTCTCCTCTTTCTGGCATACAACAGCCAACATGCGTTTATGAGATATAGTAAAACCCAGAGTTTTTGAAAACGTGCTTCCTCAAACTGTAAGAGAAACATTTCAGCCAATCTTTCTAAGTACAACATAATTATAGAAGCTGTGCAGTCCAAAAAGTAAAAGGAAGTACTCTGTTGCTCTGCACTGAAAATGAAACTGAAGAGTCACCAAAGAAGGGAAAATCATACACAACATTTTAGAGTATGTGCAAATAAGGTAGAGAACATGAGCCCCAAAAAGCAAAGATCAGAGCATAATGTTTGTTTCAAAATGAATCATTAGGAAATAACTCAGTTACTAAAAAGGGTTTTAACATTGGTACTCATTACTTTTCATGATAATGACAATTCTTCTAGTAGTTGTTCATAGTATCTAATGGTCATGTGATAAAACACTCATATCTTTAAAGATTCTCTGCTAAGAGAAGAAAGAAAACATAACATTTCGGCTGTGGAGAAGGCTCCACGGTCAAAATGTTGTGTTTTCTTTCTTCTCTTTTCAGCATGGAATAAACCTATTACTTGTTCCTTTGCAGCCTACGCATGCTGACGCAGCCACCCACCTGAACTGTTTCTTTAAATTATGCATATTTAAAACATGTGACGCATTCTTCTTGGTGTCTCACTTATTTTGATTTGTCTTTGTCATTTTTTTTACGTTACCTGAGGACTCCTAGTTTTTTTTAAGCTTTTCCCCTACTGTACCTAAGATGGCAAAATATATCTGACAGAGACTGGATGCTGGCAAACACCAGAGCAGGCATAATCTGTGTATCCTGCTTCAAACCCAAAAGAGTGCCAAACCAGTAAAATGCAAAGATGACCAGGAAATGAAGTCTAAGCATGCACTTTGCAAGATCATTGCATCAATCTGTTCCCTGGCATAGGCTGAAATACTGCTAATCTAGCCTCTGGGCTGATGATACTTGCCTAACCGCTACAATCCCAGCCTCAAGCACAGGCTGGGTGCATCTTTTTTACTCTTCAGCCCCAGGCTGAAAGCTCAAACCCCCTTAGTGGGTTTAATATAAAACAAACTTGGGGCTGAAGAAAAACTGTACTTTTTTGCCTAAGTTGTTTGGCCACCCATTCAGGCTGCTAGTACACCAACACAGCCACAAGGGGAAGACTACTGTTCTGTGGCAAATCACAACCTATTCTACTACACCCTGGACTGCATCAGAAATGAAAATGACCACCCCTGTTGCAGGAACAAGCCATAATCCACACAATTCCAGTCAATAAATCGCAGTTTAACTTGTGTGTGAGGAGTGTCTGTACTCAGCACCCTGCCGCTTAACCTGTGCCCCGATAATGAGCCAACCCAAGCTACATCACCATGTTTTGGTCTTGAGTGATTCCTCTAGCATGATGATCTGGTAACTACTTCTCCTTCACCTAATATCCTTTATCTACTTGTATACTAACTTTCAAATTTAGAACCAAAGTAGTCAGATCCTCATCATTCTGTCATTCACAATTTGAGTTTTTTCATCTAGGAGGGATGCAGCTACTCCCACTGTAACAGTTCCCATCTTTTTTTCCCCATTTCCAGCTAAATTTTAACTTTAACATAAAGGTTTATACTGTATGTGTTCATTCATTTTATTTTACAAATACAGTACATGTTGGTTTTTTGTTGTTTCTTAGTATAGGCAGACAAGCCTTTTATTATACAGTATTTTAAACAAAAACATTTTGCTCTCCCATAATCTCCCATAATCAGCCTCACTTTTTAAAACCAAACAGATAAACAAGTTATGAGTTGTATAATATTTGGTCTCTGTCAGCTTCCATACATGGATTGAAGAACATCTAATGATTTAAAAGCTCACTGTGACCTAAACTCAACTCTCACCGAATTTGAACTGGAAGACCATTTATTACAAAATAAACCTCCAAAATAAATGTCCTTTATTTTACTTTATTTATATTGGTATTGAGACTAGCAAATGTCCAGTCATGAAAGATCTGATTATAGATCTAAGTAATCCTTACAACTCCGCCTTTCAGAGCATTGCTAATCTCATTAGACTAAAGCTTTTATCATATGATTATGCAGTTCAGACATTGCCATTAAAATCTGTACAAATGCTGGCTAAGCAGCACATCTTTTGAAAATCGGATATCTTAGAGACCTTCAAATACTTTTCCATCTACTGTTTGTCATTCAAATAATTTTGATACTGTATACACATTTAAGTAAGTCAAATGTCTTATTATGAAAGAACAAGGTTGCAAGGCTTTGTGCATATTCTTTGTCTATTACTGTATGTCTAATACTGTATGTCTTTTGTTTTTGATATTTTCTGAATTCTATTGCACACCTTATTCTCAGATACAGTATTAGTTCAATTTTCTTGACTTCCAAGAATACTTCTGTAAGTTTTTGTTCAAGTTAGAATAGAAAGGTACTGATTCATCCACTACCCTCAAAAAGGAATACTAGAAGTACCATATACAAAAATAAAATACCATCTTATATTTTGAGAATAGCTTCTATGAAATAAACACAAAGTACACACAGCTCTTGCCCTCACAAAGATTAGAATGAAGAAGTGTAAACAGATTTCTCCAACATCCCAGCAAATCATTTACCTTTCATCACCCCACAAGCAACACAGCTCTGTACCAGAGATTCAGCTCTGATTGGAGGAGGGATACTACCTTACCTATAGCACTACAAGGACAAGGACATAGGCTTGCTGTGTTGCTGACAGCCAAGAGAGGTTTGCCAACTATTACCATTGTACTTTTGGCATGCCTACCAATTGGTATTGAAGTAAAATAAAGGAAATAATCATACTGAGAATGAAATGGGAAAGCAAACAATAAGTTAGGTAACCTACACATAAAAGAAAAACCAGGAACACAGAATATTAGTCATCATGATAAACAGTACTGTGCATCAAAAAGAAGGTTATCACTTTATTTAGGTATGTGTGTTTGTTGAAAAATGAAGCATATGGATTAAGAATATTGACTAAATATTTAAAATATTTGTCATCATTTTCATTAATTGATTATTCAAGATTGACCAAGTGACTTTGACTGTCTCTAAATAACCTCATTAATAAGAGAGTTGATTGATTAGTCTATTGAATGTCAAGTCTGGTGAAATATGCTCTGATTCCCATGAGAACACTATTTCTAGATTAGCACTGCTCCCTTTTTATTTCTGTACTTGCACCCTGTTACTGCAGCAAAACCACAGTCCAGTTACTTGAGCCACATCACCCTGCAACTCTCAACTGGTGACCCACAGAAGCTAGGCAGCTGTGAGCCTGGGCAATACCTGAATGGGAGACCTTCTGAGAAAAACTAAGGTTGCTGCTGAAAGAAGTGTTAGTGGGGCCAGTAGGGGGTGCTCACCCTGTGGTCTAGGTAGGTCTTTATGCCCAAGTATAGTGACTGGGACACAATACTGTAAAAAAAAAAGGCGCCCTTCGGATGAAACATAAAACCGAGGTACTGACTCTCTGTGGTCATTACAAATACAGGGGCATTTCTTGAAAAGAGTAGGGGTGTAACCCTGGCGTCCTAGCCAAGTTTCCCATTGTCCCTTACCAATTATGGACTCCTAATTACCCCCATCTATGAATTGGCTTCATTACTCTGTTCTCCTCCCCACTAATCGCTGATGTGTGATGAGTTTTCTGGCACACTATGGCTGCCGTTGCATCATCTAGTTGGATGCTGCACATTGGTGGTGGTAGAGGGGAGTCCCCATTACCTGTAAAGTACTTTGAAAAGCCAGAAAAGCATTATACAAGTGTAAGCAATTAATATTATAACCATACACAATCATGTACTTGGGCTTCAGTCTAAATTTACATACCTTGGAGTGATATTTGATTCAGGTTAACATTCGACCCACATGTGCAGCATATTGTTAAAACATCTTTCTTTCACCTCAGAAATATCGCTAGACTATGCCCTATGTTATCACTAACTGTGTCTGAAAAGCTGATCAACACGTTTGTCTTCTCCCGAATTGACTTCTGTAATGCTACTCACTGGGGTATCTAAATCCCCATTGAACAAACTCCAGTATGTCCAAAATTTGGCAGCCAGAATCCTGACCAGGTCTAGTGCGAGTGATCACATTACTCCTATCCTGGAGTCCTTGCACTGGCTTCCTGTCAAGTTTTGCGTCAACATCAAAATTCTCATGCTCACCTATAAGGGTCTGCATGGTTTGGCACCTCAGTACTTGTCTGAGCTATTATCGCCTTACTCCCCATCTTGAAACCTTCGCTCCTCTTATTCTGGTCTAACTTTCCCCCAAGTCCATCTACACTCTATGGGTGACAGAGCCTTCTCCTGTTATGCCCCTAAGCTCTTGAACTCTATCCCCAAGGATTTCAGAGACTCACTTTCTCTAAACTCCTTAAAATCCAGACTCAGACTTCTTCTTTAGAAGAGCCTTTACTTAACTGGTTCCATTCTTTACCCCTCTGCTCCTACTGTACTAAGCACTACCATCTACTGTCTCCTCTGCATATTCTCATCGTGCTTATCTTGCATTTTTTTATTGTTTATTGTGTATTTTTATAATTGTTGTTGTTGTTGGTGCTGTTGCTGTTGTAAAGCACTTTGAGAAGCCACCTTTAACGGCACTTTATAAAATAAAGTTTATCATTTATTATTATCAGGTTTTTACCTGGATTCATGCACACCTTCCCTGCAGTTCCCAGCACCTGACTGAGCCTTTTTCATGAAGCTGAGAGACAACCACTTCTTTCACAAAGAAGTCTTACTTTCAAACTTGGTTCACAGTCACACAAACAGGTACCCAGAAGTATACAGGTACATCATATCTGTGCTTCTGGTGAGTGCCAGCACTAGTGAGATGTCCACAGACAATGTGTTTCCATGAAGCATGTGCTTTCACACAAAATCCAAACCCCACACCCACCATGTTTTATTCTTTCTAATTGAATTTAGAGACCATTTAGAAATTATCCTATTGTGATATAAATGTACTGGGAAGGGGCCCACATTTATACAGGGAGGCAGACGGGAAATGAGCTTGAAAAAAGAGGGGGGAGAGGTGGGGGTGCAGTGTCTCTTAGACTTCTTTTGTGGCGGGATCCTACTGTCACGAACCGCATGCAAGCATGCAAGCGCTCCCAGATTCCTTCGAGCTCCATTCACTCTAAACATCCATGCACCAATTAACACCGCACACTATTTAAATCCTCACTCTCCTCTTGTACTGTACCGTGCTAACAATCAAAGTCTCCTCCCTGAGCTCCGAAACTGGTTTCTAGTCTCACCTTTCAGCGAATATTACTTTTGACCACGACTTCACCTCTCATTTTGGTACTTCATCGATTCGGAAGCCTACTGGTTTTTGACTCCTCACTTTCATTTAAGACCACTACGTCGCCTCTCGTTTAGTACAATACTGTTTTGGAACTCTATCTACCTATCTACAGCTGCATCTCTGTGACAGAGAGAATATATTTTGAATATTTAATTAAGAAATAAATGTGAATACATATATTAACTTTTAGATTTGGTAATTGATGGCACCTGCTTGAGCAGCAATGGCTTCAACTAGGTGTTTACTGTAACTGTCAGCTTCTCACATTGGCTTTTAGGACTTTGGGCCCATCATTCCTACTGGCAAAGCTTCAAATTATAAAAGGATGACATTCTCCTCCAGAATTAGATAATATGTGGCAGCATTTGTGTTTTACCAAAATAATTTACCAAGAGCTCAACTTTTGACTTTTCAGTCCAGAGAACATTCTTCCAGGAATCTTGAAAATCGTACAGATGCTCTTTAAGAAACCATTCTCTTTCAGCCTTTTCCTGAGAGCTGAGGCATGTACACTCATATTATCCACAGGAAGAGAGGCCTACAGAGTTTTAGATGTTACTGTAGGGATCTTTATGAATTCCTGGATGATTTTATGGGAAGCTCTTTGGGAGATGGCAGGACAACCGGTACTTGGTAATCCATGGTCTTGACTATTTTTCATCTTTATTAAGTCCATGATTTTATTATTTTTCTGAGCTCTTCTGAAATCTCCATTGATCAGGGCATGATGTGTTTTCAGTAATCTACAGTATACGGTGACCACCAAACTCAAAGTTTCTCACCACTATATAGGACAGGGTGGCTCAAAGTCAGTCCTACTTCATGTGTTACATGATTACTTAACTATCCATCAATTTTCTAATTGCTTTTTCCAATACAGTGTCGTGGGGAAGACATAGCCTGTCCCAACAAGCAATGGGTGCAAAACAAGGCAGGACAACTGTCCATCATAGGATACACACACAGATATGCACACATTCACACCAGGACCAGGGGAACATGGGGAAAACATTCAAACTCCACACTGAGGGCCCCAGCACTGCAAAGCATCGTGCCATCCCAATTATTTAAACATCTGAATCTAATTAACCTCTTACAATAATTGTGAAAGACCCAATTACAGTAACTGTTATTGTTTGGGTTACCATGTTTGCTGGTAGCAGTACAGAGTGCAGTTATGGTGTAAAGTGAATGATAACATCACAGTAAAACTCATATCCTTCTAATTTTCACACCTGAAGACGGCTCCACAGTCAAAACATTCTGTCTATATTTTCCTTTCAGCATGGAATAAACCTTCACTTGTTCCTTTGCAGCATATGCATCCTGAAACAGCTACCTGCTTGAATTCTTCCTAAATTTCCCAAGAAAAACTTGTTGCCTTTAAATATCACATACTTCATTACCAACTGGTCACTTTTGTGCATTCAAAAGTTACAGATCATGATTAAACAAAGGTGTTTCTGCACAGCCCATTCATTTTGAATTACACTTCTTCAATATCTTTTGTGATTTGTTCAAGCCTCTTAGTTGTTACTGAGAGTGATGCTGCAATTCACCCAAATGTGTAGTTCACTTTCCATTTGGCTTTCACCCCTCACTATTCCTCACTATTTAATCTTCTGGCAATGTCAGTGCTAAAAAAGACATGGCTGTTTGTTTTCCCTTCTGTTTTGTCTGACCCACAAGCAGTCAGAATTTTTTTTTCTTGACTAGTTTTCAGCTAGTTACCAGAAATGTTCATTCCAGTCACAGGAGTTCACATTTTTATTTTAGTGTGTTTATTATTGTGTTATTCTTAGTTTGTCTTTGGTTTTTTTATGTTTTTATTTTCTTTATTGGATGTTTATCAGCTTCATTGTCTCATGTCCTTATTTTCTAATATCATGTTTTGTTCTTGATTATAATTAAAATAAACACTTTTATTATTAAGTGTGAAGCTTCCTTAAATATTTGCTCAATGCACAGCTCTCTAGCACCTCTGCTGGGCCACTGGCTATTTCAGTGTTGAAAAAAATCAACAGATTACCATACTGTTATGTAATATTAGTAATGGATTTGCTATAACTACACGACACAGAGAAGGGGTGGAGATAAGTGGGGAAATGGGCACAAAGCAGGTGTGAATGAGTGTCCAAACTCCAGGAGAGCAGTAGGAGAGGAGTGGAAAGCTAAAATATGCAGATAGAGAGGACATTGAAAGAGACTAGTCTATCATTGAGAGAAGGGGGAAGATGTGGTCCATGTTTAAGGATAATTTTGGTTTCAGATGTCTCTCTGCAAAAACATATCCAAAACAGAAAAATCAGAATCATTAAATCAAAAATAAGAAAGTTTGGAGAGATCTTGATCCTCACAGCTTTCTGACATGTTCCCTGAAATGGTCTGCCAGTCTAACTGTCTTACCAATGTAAAAGTCCAGGCATTTTCTGCATGAGATGAAGTAAATGAGGTTGATGAAAATACATTGTTATCTAATGTTATCTAATGTCACATAATGTCATCTGGGTGACACTGAGTTGGGCCTTGAATGTGCTTTGCATTAGATATACAGTATACTTGGAGGTGATCTGTAATATGAGATGATGGGGTGGTCAGGAAAGAGGTTTTCAGTGGGAGAGTCATGTTGTATTGACTGGGGAAGTTATCATGATGGTCCTGGGACTAGAACGGGTATTGGGGTGGTAGGGAAGCACCAATAGAATGTGGTTGTTGTTTAGTCTTGGAATTCCTATTTGAGTTGATGATATGAAGGCTATTTTAGTTAATAAGGTTTCTGTTAACTGTTTCGGGTTGATGGGCTGCTGGGTTTATACAGTAAGCATGACACAACTTTTACATTTTTCTTATCTGGTTGTATTTTTTACTAACCTCAAGACAGTATGATGCTTTAATACATCAATTGTATTATTGTTTGGAACATTAGACTAAATGCCATACCTGACTTATTTTTTTCTGTGTAGTGTACTTGTATTTTATACGTATCTTAAATTTTGCTAGTTTCTTTATTAATAGGTTAATATTTTCCTTCATCATATTATCAGATTTTAATTTTAATTCTTTAACACACAGACCTTTAAAGACCAAACTAAATCTGGTAGCTTACTATAACATACAGTATACTGGCAAATAATGAAAGCTAAAGGATTTACAGTATCTCCTTTATGTAGAGTTTAGAATGTAGAATTTATAAATCGAAACAAATGAAAGAAAATTCTCCCTGCTCTGGCACAAATCTATTTTTATATTTCGAGGTCAACATTAATGAGTGCATTTCAAACCACAATAAAATTACAATATACACAGTCACTTGTACATTAACTTTAAATCACAAAATTTCCAGGTACAGTATGTGCAGTGCCATGTTCTGAGATTCAGAACGAGACAACAAAACATCCTGGGATGTGATATGGTCTTATTTCATTGTAAAGAAGCAGGCTTTTGAGCACATCTCTTTTAATCTAATAGAAATATTGCTTTCAGTTTCAAGACGTTTTTTCTGACAAATAATACTTGTTAAAGAATGTAACATGAATTTGGGTATAATTAGTATTTATTCCTAATCCAGGTCACATTTTTTAATTCTATTTTCCCTATTATTACTTCATGGTCCTCAATTCCTCTCGTCATTGCAGAGTACTTTAATTTGGTTAAAGATGGCATTGATAGATCCAATAATAGTTCAAGGTGTATCACAAGATCTTTAAAAAATTAAAATATTTTTTTAACTGAATTGGGCAATGCAGATTTATGGAGATTATTAAATCATACTGATTGAGATTATACATGAACGTTCTCTAGAATAGAACTTCAAAATCTGTAATTGAATAAATTATTGAATCTAAAATTGGAAATATAAATATCTCCAATCTTTAAATATCTTTAGTTAAATTTAATTATAAATCAAAATATCTATTAAGTGGTTTTTCAGCCTGGAAGCTTATTTCTAACTTATTTATGTCAGGTCTGTGGTGACATGCCATAATTAGGATTAAGAGGACAGTGGGAAAAGTCTAAGAACATTCAAGTTGGTTGTTGTGTGCATGTTTGGAAAAATAACAGATAGCTGGTTTAGCATTCACCCCTGTTTAATGTCTAATTAAGGCAGTTAAATAAAGAAGATTTCCCAAAAGAGAACATCAACACTAACCTAGTCATTTATTTCCTGAACTAATTTGAAGGAAAATGTTCCTTTGACATTTAGCAAACACCTCCAATTAATTATGTGCTATACAAATCTTCCTGGAAAAATAAACAATTAAAAAGAAAAGTGCAGAAAACACATGCATTACAGTTTGCTGAAAACCATTAAAGTTTTTCAACTAAAAGATACATACAGTACATAAAACACAGATACACAAGTACCAGTTAAAAAAATGTTTGAATTATTAGTTGATTGATACTGTATGTATGTCTGGTCTAAATCAGGGGTTCTTTGGTGCTCATGAATTCTGCAGGTTTTCTAGGACTTATTGAAGGGTCTTCCTGGTATGCATTCAAACTTATTAGTCATGTTTCTAAAGACACCTCATCAGCATCTTTAAAACTGTGCTAAAAGTTTAATTAAAACTTTAATAATTTTTACTTAAGAAAACCTAGAAAACGTGTTGAATTTTAAATCCTTAATATCTGAGTTCTTAAGGATCTGACGTTAGTAAATGGTTAAATATACTGTACGATGTGAAATTAATACATTCTTATATGGAAAAACCATATATTTTAAATAGCTCAGTTTGAGTAGGTGCGTCAGCATGCATAGGCTGCAAAGGAATAAGTGATAGGTTTATTCCATGCTGAAAAGAGAAGAAAGAAAACACGTTTGGCCATGGAGTCTTTTTCAGGTGCTTCACAGCCGAAATGTTGTTTTCTTTCTTCTTTTTTCAGCATGGAATAAACCTATTACTTGTCCCTATATTTTAAATATATGTATATATACTGTATATGGGTATACAGTACTGACTGGTTGCCTTTTTTGTTACACAGTGTAGATTATGCCGGTTCAGGGACGCCAAATATGTAATCATAGTGGCTCTCTGAAGGCACCAGTTCTGTAGGGTTTGGGCATTTACTGAGACAATTATTAATTGTAGCAGTAAATCACAAAGTTGATTCTTTTGATGGCTTTAGAATCCAACCATGCGACATAACTCAAACAACGCGCACACACAGGTACTAATACACGAGGATACATTTATTAATACATAGAATATGCATATAAACCTAACAGATCTTATCGAGAGGGTTATCAGAATACAAAAGATATATATTCAATCAGTTACAAAGAGTTACACATATCAAGAGGACATACGTTCAGTATATCATTCATTAAGACCGTTTCGTAAAGTGAACTTGGTTACAACTTCTACATTAGATACTCAAACAAGTACATAACTCTTAGGAATTAAATTGATATCAACTGGTTGGGATAACAATTGAATTCTCGAGCTGTAATGCATTGAAGTTGAATACTCATCCAATCTTTGGGGATTCAGATCTCCTGCGGGCACAAAGGAACAGTTGCAGGCTGTTGCTGTCCAATCCGCGCTCTCTGGCTCGGTGCCAGGCTGTGCTGTGCGGCTTGCGACGGTGCGCTGCTGATGCTCATTGTTGGCTTTAACTAGCAAAGTTTGTGCACAGGAGAAAAGATGACTGTGGGTCCCAGCAAGTCAGGAAGAGGACCGGTTCGTTCCTGATGAAGAGCTAGTTCTGAATAGTGATTCAGCTTTCCACAGTTCCGACCTGTTCACGAGGCCTGCTGCTGGTTACTCTCTGGCAACCTCCACTCTAGACTCTTCGAACAAAGGAAGGTTCTGGCACTCGGACACACTGGCCGTTCCGTGGTTGTCCGGGCTGAGTCTCAGGATGGTCAGGAGGCGCGCTGCGAGAATGTCCTGCCCTTGGGAGCCCTCTGCTCCTGGGCCGTCCTGCCCTTTAGAATCTTACAGAATCTTGTTGAATCTCTCAGGCTCTCTGTGTTGCCTGTTTTTACCTGGAGGAACTTCAGCTCATTGATTGGCTGAAAGTTCCATGGGCATCAGAGTCCCACGTGGGTTACTCGGCCCTACCGGTCCCTGATTGGTTGATCAAGGTGAGATATGAGTCACTTAGTCCTGACACTTAGGAATGCAATCCAGATGTCCAACTCGCACTCCCTAGACAGATAGGCGCCAATGGGTGACCATTGATCATGATAGCCAGGCTTAGCTAAGTGCATCCCCCTTTGGGAGCTGTCCTTGGACCTTAAATCACCTTGCATGAATGGTTTCTCTGTGGCTGCACCACAGAGATGAACAGAGAAATGAGGCCTAATTTGGGAAAGCTCAGAAACACTTAATTCTGTCTTATTATTAAGCCTCGCCGCTACATATCCCCCCTTTTTGAAGGCCACGAGGTCCCGAGGCATTGTTGCCTTCAAAACAAAACAGAGTTAAGTGATGTCCCTTGCCCTTAGAACATTAACCTTAAATGTCCACATTACTCCTCGAGAATTCATACCGGAACCAGCATTGGATACAAACAGGATGAATAACATCTGGAGTATGTATAAACACGGTAGGAGACACTATCTCAGTCTAGGAATTACACATCAGGAAGTTCACTGTCAATATCTGATACCTCTGTGGTAGATATTTGGGGAGAAGTCACTTCCTTTCTTTTGACATGCTACCTTTGACTCATTCATGCTACCCAGAGTACATCTTGATGTGAGACTACATCATTCAGAGTACACTGTCAGTCATGATCCAGCTACCTGGCAGTAGTGTTACAATAACACCAGTTCCTGTTCCCAGCCCCCCGATAAACCACAACACCTGTGTTGGGTATCTGCTAGGGTGATTTGGAGGTTTGTTCCATTAAAGCAAACTCAACTACCTGTACCTCTTCAGGGCTTACTGTTTCTTGGATTTCTATCCAATTCAATAGTGTGGCACCTGAAGGCATCCATGACCTCAAGTTTGGTCTTATGTTGTCTGGTTCCAGACCGTACAGTGTTAAGTTACCATGCTGTACTATGGCCTCCTCGGGAACTTACAGGAAAACTATTGGTTAGGTAGTTGCATTGTGGTAGCTGTATCATACCTGTCACAAGTCACAGTGTCTGTTAAATGTGGTGTGCTGACCAGCCATTTACTTCCCACCTGCTCTTCGTGGGGTTCATTAACCTCCCTCTGCTCGTTAGTAGCTTTACACCCTTCATTGGTGAATCGCTTAGACACAGCCAATGGATAGCTTTGGTAGCCATACCCATCTCAAGATTTGGAACCAAATTCAATCTTGGATTGCCTTCTGGGTGAGCTATGAGCGATGGGGTTAATGTCACACACTCCTCTACTGAGAAGAGTGGAATCAAGTGGGTTGGGATTTGTGCCGTGGTTAGACTGGCTACAGTGGCACTAAACTCCCTTAACAGGTCTTGTGTCAACATTCTGGCCTGTTGCACACAAGCATAAACCCACTGTATAACACCAACAATCATGTCCACTGTTTGGGGAATAAGGTTTAACCCTGTTGCATAGGAAGTTGCCTGTAGGGTTTTCCCTAAGCTTTCCAACTTTTGCTGCTGTTGATACAGTCTGTCACTACCCTCTGGCATCTCTGACACCTGCCTTCTTGGGGCAGTCAGGGTGAGAGTGCCAGTAGCACACAAACCTACCAGAAATAGCAAATGCACAACAGTGGTGGCAGCAATCAGTCCTCCCAAAAGTCTTTTCGGGTGGCTGATCCCAGTCATCTCCTTCTGAGTGACTGTTGCCTTTCTAAGCTGGCGCAGCATGTACATGGTGTCTTTCTCAGTATGCCCTGTGGCATCTTGGGCACCAACATCCTGGAAATCTGGGGAGATCTGACGCAGCTGCTGATGCTGTTCCTCCTTTTCCAGGGCATCTGCTCTTTCAATTTGTTCATGCCTGTGCTCTAGGAACCCTGCAGGGGGCGGTGCAGCGGTGGAGCATGCCTGACCCTCGGCTGAGTGGTCATCTGGAGTGTCTGAGTGATCTGGGATTGTTACCCTATTCTCACTGTTCAGGTCCACCCTGCACACTTCCCGATTGAGGAATCCCTCTATCGGCATGTTTACAATCGTTCGCTGGGGGTAGGTGTAGGACACCTGCTCGCTCCCCCCTTCCCTCGCTAGGGGTTCAGGGAGCTGCCCCAGCACTGGGATAGCTAGTTCACTGTCTTTGAACTTACTATCACTCACCAGGCCCATGTCAGTGCAGGCTGGGGTTCTGACACCCCTCTTTGCGATGTCCTGCACTGGCAGGCGGGTGGCTTGACCATCCAGCTCCAGTCTGGCTGAACCACTGTTGGTCAGACTCAGACTGACAGACTGAGCTGGTGGCTGTAAGAAAACCAGCTCGGCTTTCATTCCCTGTCCCTTCTGGGGGACTGGGTGTGTAGGCAACCCTGCCGTTGAGGCAGGAACAATCAGGTCAGTCTCACTCACTACCTGGTAGTTGTGAGAAATAATGTTACTTGACTGCAGGTTCCCTGGGTCACAGCAGAGGGAATCGGCATCTGGGATCAGGTGTGTCCACAGCGCAGTAGTCTCAGCGTCCAGCTGGACCTCCTGTCTAACCTGTGAATGTTGCACTAGGGGCACCTGGCGGTGGCCCTGTGACAGCTGCTCAAGCAGATCCTCACTAATAGAGGACCTCTCAGGGCTAAGGGTGAGGGCTTCATCACCAACCTGCTCTCCTGCCATCTGGATCCCTTCCACCACTGCAGGGTGGTGGTCCTGACCCCTCTTGGGTGCCAGGGTGCACAGGGAAAGATCCTTTTCATCGCCAGGTGGGGAGATCTGCTCCTCTTTAGGGATGTAAAAGGGGTGTGCTTTACCTGGTGGATCATGCGGCTGCTCGGAGCAGCGCTCCTGTGGCAGGGAGGCTGTTGGGACCTCAGCCGGGACACGACTTCCCTGTATATCTGGGGAACAAGGAAATATTTTTATTTCTTGTCCAGAGGGAACAGAAGGAATCTCCGCATAGGCTTCTGTGTTCGGTGGGCACTGTGTGAGCACAGTCTGCCTCTTGGCCCCTCTTTCCTTCTGTACAGAAGGCTTAGGAGCCTTGACCTGTTTCCACACCTTGCCTTTCTGGTGATTCACCAAAGGTTCCTCTCTGAGTCGCATGCCCTTTTCTTTTTCTACCCGTTTGAGCTTGCCGTGTGACCTCAAACACCTTTCAACCTCAGTGTCAATCAGTGTCTCACTGGGTAAGACATCTCCCATGGCAGCCTTGAGGTAAAAGCTTCTTGCTTTTCCTCTGCGTTTTACTGCCTGCTCTGTGACTTCAGGGGTGGAGTCAGCACTCACTTGGGAGTGGCTGACCTTATCCAGGCAGGAACCATTCCGCTCAATCAGATAGACTGAGGGAGGGAGAGGGGGCGGGTCTCCGCCTCCTAAAGTGGAGAGTATCAGCTCATTCACGCTTCCGGCAGCCTTGGGGAGCGGTTGTCCCTGTCCTAATAAAGCTTGTTCAAGCCTGGCCAGGCGGGCGGCTACTGAATCCTTTTGTTCAGTTTTTTCTAGCCCTTTCCCTCCCCCGGTGTTCTCATGGCACTTAGGACGCTGGGTGCGGTCCTGTGTGAGTGCTTTGGAACGGGGCTTAGCCAGCTCAGGAGCCTGTGCTCCTTCGAGCAGGGGGGAATTAACCCTGCTGGCTCTGACGGCGAACACAGTCGCTTTAACAGCTTTTCGCTCAGAGCGACTTTTGACATCATACTCCCAGGCTTTCTGCACGAATCTCTTAATATCAGTCATTTTCATGGTCTGTGCATCTGTATGCATTAAGATCATCTTTCTGACTGATGGGTGGAGATTCGCAATGAATAAACCCTTGAAATGTGTGTTCTCTTCGCAACCCTCATCATTTCGCCCTGCAAAATAAGTTCGTCTAAGTCTCTCGTAATATTCGCGAGGGGACTCTGCTCTCTCGTGCTTAATGTTAAGGGCGGCGGCTATCGCAGCAGTCGGGTCAATAAACGCACTGTATTCTTCGATAAGTGCTTGACAAAGCTGCTCAAAGTCATTACAGACTTCTTTCATCTGCCTAGCCATCCACTCATGTACAGCTCTGCTGGTAGTTTTTCTAACCAGAAACACTTTCTCCTGTTCTGTGGCGTTTGGCAGGTACTGCAGGTAATACCTGAGGTCTTGAATATAACTCTCGATATTATTCTCTGACACTGCGGGGTCAAATCTCTCTATGTCCTTTGCTAGCTCTCTCAGAGAATGGAGATTTATTCTTCTAGCTTCTCCGCTGACGGAGATATGGAAGAGATCGTGGTCAGACTTGTCGCTGCTAGAGATAGTGCTTAATAGCGACTCGAATTCAGACCTTTTAGCAACCATCGTTAAACTTAAAGAGTATTACTTTTAAGTACGAAATCACAGTTTTACCACAGAAAACCACAAGATCAAGTATGCAATCAACCCGGTAGATCGCAAAAGATCACAAAACAATCAAGCACTGCTTAAAGAGCAAGGGGAACTTTTTTTCTTTCTGCTTTCAGCACACTGTATTGTCGTGTATGAAACCCGCGGCGTTTTATATTGAATTATTCCGCTTGGTTGACTCATTTCAGTCTTGCCATGCCCGTGCCAGGGACGCCAAATAATGTAGATTATGCCGGTTCAGGGACGCCAAATATGTAATCATAGTGGCTCTCTGAAGGCACCAGTTCTGTAGGGTTTGGGCATTTACTGAGACAATTATTAATTGTAGCAGTAAATCACAAAGTTGATTCTTTTGATGGCTTTAGAATCCAACCATGCGACATAACTCAAACAACGCGCACACACAGGTACTAATACACGAGGATACATTTATTAATACATAGAATATGCATATAAACCTAACAGATCTTATCGAGAGGGTTATCAGAATACAAAAGATATATATTCAATCAGTTACAAAGAGTTACACATATCAAGAGGACATACGTTCAGTATATCATTCATTAAGACCGTTTCGTAAAGTGAACTTGGTTACAACTTCTACATTAGATACTCAAACAAGTACATAACTCTTAGGAATTAAATTGATATCAACTGGTTGGGATAACAATTGAATTCTCGAGCTGTAATGCATTGAAGTTGAATACTCATCCAATCTTTGGGGATTCAGATCTCCTGCGGGCACAAAGGAACAGTTGCAGGCTGTTGCTGTCCAATCCGCGCTCTCTGGCTCGGTGCCAGGCTGTGCTGTGCGGCTTGCGACGGTGCGCTGCTGATGCTCATTGTTGGCTTTAACTAGCAAAGTTTGTGCACAGGAGAAAAGATGACTGTGGGTCCCAGCAAGTCAGGAAGAGGACCGGTTCGTTCCTGATGAAGAGCTAGTTCTGAATAGTGATTCAGCTTTCCACAGTTCCGACCTGTTCACGAGGCCTGCTGCTGGTTACTCTCTGGCAACCTCCACTCTAGACTCTTCGAACAAAGGAAGGTTCTGGCACTCGGACACACTGGCCGTTCCGTGGTTGTCCGGGCTGAGTCTCAGGATGGTCAGGAGGCGCGCTGCGAGAATGTCCTGCCCTTGGGAGCCCTCTGCTCCTGGGCCGTCCTGCCCTTTAGAATCTTACAGAATCTTGTTGAATCTCTCAGGCTCTCTGTGTTGCCTGTTTTTACCTGGAGGAACTTCAGCTCATTGATTGGCTGAAAGTTCCATGGGCATCAGAGTCCCACGTGGGTTACTCGGCCCTACCGGTCCCTGATTGGTTGATCAAGGTGAGATATGAGTCACTTAGTCCTGACACTTAGGAATGCAATCCAGATGTCCAACTCGCACTCCCTAGACAGATAGGCGCCAATGGGTGACCATTGATCATGATAGCCAGGCTTAGCTAAGTGCATCCCCCTTTGGGAGCTGTCCTTGGACCTTAAATCACCTTGCATGAATGGTTTCTCTGTGGCTGCACCACAGAGATGAACAGAGAAATGAGGCCTAATTTGGGAAAGCTCAGAAACACTTAATTCTGTCTTATTAAGCCTCGCCGCTACAACAGTATGTCCCATACTGTGTATTGTACATACGCTATATGTATTTTATAAAAATATAAAACATACTTCAAAAGTTTATTTAATACTCAATATATATGAATTGAATTAAATTTATATAAAAATACATTTTAAATTACACTGATCCACCTACTTTTATAGGTGAAGATTATATATTGAATATATTGGTTCATATTAAAAACATATACTGTTCATTTATTTAAAATGTGTTATACAGTATAGTAATGATTTAAATATAAAAGTAAGTCCTGAAATATATTTTTACAATACAATGTAAAATGCATGTATTGCACCACATATTTTAAATACATCTTTATTTTTTTTCTGTCCATGAAATTATTTTTGGTTATTCCATTTAAATATAATAGGGACCCATTTACAAAATAAGTACAGTATATGTTTAAATAAACTGTTACATGCAGTATTTATCTGTTCCTTTAATACATCACTGTATATTTAGTTGTAAAATACACACCTAAGATAAAAAATGTTTGCATTTAAATTGCATTAATGTCCGAAATAAGACTTAAAACAAACACTTAAAACGAATAATAACAGACCCAAAGAAAAAACAACAAAGACATTGTGGCTACCAGGCCACTTCAAACTGTACACCAAAAAAGTTTATATCAACAGCACAAAATTGAGAAAACATTTTTTTAAAAACATACTGACAAAATAAAATTTTACTTTTTGTTTATTGGGCACTCTTCTACTCACAGTATACACAATTAATTCTAATTTGTTATATGCTAATTTGTATGAAGGCATATGTAATAATTTATTATTAATAATAAATCTTTATATTAGTACAGCCCTTCTCTGAACACTGCACTCAAAGCACTTTACAGGTAATGGGGACTCCTCTCTACCGCCACCAATGTACAGCATCCACCTGGACGATGCGACAGCACCTATAAGTGGAGTGGAGAACAGAGTGATAAAGCCAATTTATAGATGAGGATTAGTAGGAGGCCATGACTGGTAAAGGTCAATGGGAAATTTGGCCAGGACACCCAAGTAACTCTCCTACTCTTTTTTTTTTAATGACCACAGACATTTAGGACGTCGGTTTAACATCTCTTCCAAAGGAAGGATATTTTATAGTATAGTGTTCCTGTCGCTATACTGGGCTATTAGGACCCACACAGACCGCAACATGAGTGTCCCCTACTGGCCCCACTAATACTTCTTTCAGCAGCAACCTTTTTTCCAGGTGGTCTCCCATTCAGGTACTGACCAGGCTCACACCTGCTTAGCTTGAGTGGGTTGCCAGTTGCAAGCTAAGAGTTCCAGGGTGATATGGCTGCTGGTTAGATTCAAGTTTCATACAGGGCTTTTTTATAGCTGTAATGAAGTTCAGCAATCTTCCTACTGATGCTTACTCCAGTAGTAGTTATGGTCTCAGGATTTTTTTAAGTGTAGCTCCTGGGATGAAAATGACATTGAAAATTAATCCATACTCGGACATTCATATACAACGTATTTGTGGAAAAAAAAATTGTCTTTTTTTCTATATTATGGCTGTAGCCAAAAACATTAAATAATTAGGCTACTACCTGATTCGCCAGTAATTCTTCAATGATAACCTGGTTGCTGTTTATTCCATTTTATAATGAGGAAAACCATGTCACGTGTAGGTAACATCATTCAAAATGTTCAGTATAGAATTTATTGTTGCTTACCTACCATGTTTTAACCATTAACAGTTCACAAACAACAAGAACTGCATCTCATCAGCTTCGGCACTTCAGAACTTATACATCACTCACTTTATTATTGGCCATACAGTATACAGTTTCTTGCATTAGGAATTCATCTTTTTGCTTGCTCTCCATAAGACACACAGACACACAGACAGAGAGAGCAGCCTGGGGTCAAAGCACTGGGTCAGCCATTTATAAGGTGCCCCTGGAGCAGATGGGGTTCAGGAGCCCAACGGAGTAGGATTCCTCTGCTGGCTGTTGGATTTGAAAGTATAAAGTACATGTATAAAGTAAATTTATCAAAAGTAAGAGATAAAAAAAACAAATTACTTGTTATCCCCATCTAAAAAACTTGGGAATACTTAAAGTTTAGGGAATTGTTTTAGATTGTGCTTTTTTCCTTCACAGTAGTCAAAACTGAAAATGATATCTTATCAAAGATGCCACTATGTATGGGATTGTGCCATAATGTGATGTACTTGGAAACCTATATACAGTATACAGTACATAGGAATGTAATTACAAAATATAATCTTTAATTTCTCTGGATGAAGTGAATATCTACTTTCCCCCCCCCATCATTTGGCTTACATTTGCTAGCTCCCCAACACAAATGGCAATTATAATATTCTGTACTGTACTTTAGCATAGTGTTTAAAAAAATCTTTCCCCAGTTCAACATCCATTTTGGAGTGTTGTCACTTGTGATATCCTTTTCAAATGTGCACTTTAGAGAAATGCGTAAACTGCAAAGATATTGGTAAATTGTTATACCAGCCATTGTTACTATTGCAATACCATTGAAATGTACCAAATCAAACTTGCTACATCCAATATACTCGTACCTTACTTTGTTCAGTGAAGTATAATTTTCAAATCTTATAAGTTTCAAAGGCTAAAGCACTTTAAATATGACCACTGAAGATGTGGAATTTGGAGACACTTCCTCTGCAGTGCACAGGTCTGGATTTTATTTGCATTAAAAATAGCTGCCAGATATTTGCTCAAACGCAGCATCCGTCTTTTCAAAGAGTTGTGACATACAGGGGGGCGTGTCCGAGGAGTGCAGGTGTCCTGGGGAAGTGAGTCCGGGCGAACAAACAAATCCAAAGTCCAAACGGGGAATCCAAACGGAAGAGTAGAGTCCAAGGCCCGAAGATCCATCCAAGGGTTAAAAGCATGAGCGGGGTCAGGACCGGCGGGGCAGGGAATCAGGAACAGAAGGTTAAAACCATAATGGAGCCAGACGCAGCAAGACCCTGGGCTCTCACGAAGCAGCGTTCAATCAGGAACTCGAAGTGAAGTCTGCGTCTGGCTTTTAAGGGGGAGCTGGAATAGGGAACAGGTGTAGACAATGGGAGAAAACAAGGAAGGGCTGAAGCGCCCTTAAGAGGAGGGGTTAGCGATCGTGACATTGGTGTCTTAAGTTTAGCTCCGATTTCCTAATGCTTAATCCTTTCAACCACAGCCACTGTTCAATTCAGGTCCATTCAGAGTTCCATTACAAAAACATGCTGAAATAAGACAATTCATCCCTCATTCACTCTTTTTTTTGTCAACAATATTAATCATTGTAATTAATATCTCCCAATCTATAAACCACAATAGCACTACCATGATAATGTGGAATTTTACAAACATCAAGGTAACCACAGTATACTGTATATACAGTATATATTTAAAACAACTAACCTCCAACCTTCAGCACTTGCCACTGAGTAAGGTAATGCTATTAGTTGTTGTCCCCATCTTCAACCAAGTTTCTATAAGGCTCTCAGTTTGAATAACTATTATTTTACCTTTATTTTTACAGCTTACCCACTTTACAAGAGCGAACATGTTTGGGACCTTCAAACAATTATGAAGAAATAGCCAATTAAAACACAGACACATCAATCTTCTGTCCCTGTTAGCTGGAAAACTTTAATTACTATGCCCAGCAAAACAAAATTCTCCTCATTCTATATATACACTTTTTATTTTCACACTTAGTACACAAAAGGGAAATATTATTATTATTATTGTTTAAAAGAATCTGCCTATACTGCATATGACATCAGATAAGAAGGTGGAACATGCAGACTTGGACAAAATTAGGTCATAAAAAAATAACTTATTTGTTTGCTGCAGTGACGACATTCCAAGCTGTTTAAGTAATATTATGGGTGGTGACTGCACTTCTGTCACGAATCTTGTCCCAAAATAAAATTTAAAAAATGGCAACTGTATTGATGTGAATGTGCTTACTGTAAAGAACCCATTTTGTACATATTGTGGTCATTGTATTGAAATACAAAGGTATACCTTAAAATTGAAAGGATATTATATTAGTGGTAATAGGACAACAGTTTAAACTGATTCTGTTTAAAGGGCAGAAAATGTATCCCAAAAGTGAATAAAATAATAATTTTACCCCAAATAGTTCAACAAATCTTTTAAGGTAAATACCTTATAATATAATAGAAAGCTCTGTATAAAGTGATAATTCAATTCAATTCAATTCAAGTTTTATTGTCCCCTAGGGAAAATTTGTTTTACTGCACAGTCAAACACAACACAATGACAATTACACATCATCAAAAGGGAAGAGAAAACAGAAGTGTTACAGGAGAAAAGAAACAAGAGACAAGGTCTTTGCATTGTTTAAGAGTGTAATTGCAGTGGAAATGAAAGACTTACTGAGTCTGTTGGTTTTACACCTGGGGGCACAAAGATGTCTCTCAGATGGGAGAAGTGTGAATTCATGATGGAGGGGATGAGAGATACACTCCCTGATGCTTTTGGCTTTCTTAGTCACCCTCTGTTTGTAAATGATGCTTAAGTTGATTTGATTATTCCAGATTATTTTGCCACTTATATTCTCTAATTTACCCAGCCCATTACAATTACTGGTACTTACTTGCCAAACCAACAAGTGAAGCAGTATGTTAAGACACTTTCAATTAATGATTTGTAGAAGAGATTAAGGATAGTTTTATCTACCTTAAAGTACCTGAGTTTTCTAAGAAAAAAGAGTCTCTGTTGGTCTTTTTTATAGTGCCATAACATTTGTCCCATTTTAGGTTTTTGTCAATGACCAGTCCCAAGTACTTATAGTTATCGACAATTTCAACAGGCTGACCATCAATTTTATCTGTGTGTTTGCTTATGCAATCATTGGTGTACAGCAGAGGGGACAAGACACAGCCCGATTGAGACGTAGTGAATGGCAAATACGCTCTTCCCTTATTTGACCTGTTGAGATCTGTTAGTTAGGAAGTCTAGCACCCACCTTATCAAGTTCTCATTCAGATTGAAGTGCTTTGAGAGTTTTTGCACAAGCAAATGTGGTTGTATTGTGTTGAAAGCAGAGGAGAAGTCAGCAACTAAAATCCTTACAAAGGTCCCTGGTTAATCCAGATGTTGATAGACCAGATTTAACAATGTATGTATTGCATCGTCTACTGCATCGTTTTCCTGTATGCAATCTGCAGGGGGTCGATAAGGGCTTGTGTGTTTTGTGATGTGTTGCATTACTATTCTCTCAAGAGTTTTCATTTGGAGAGATGTGAGGGCTATGGACCTATAGCTGTTAAGGTCACTAGGCTTGGCAGTTTTAGGAATAGGAATATTGATGGATTTCTTCCACAGAGAGGGAATGATCTGTAAATTTAAGGACATCTGGAAGAAAAAACTAAAAATATTGCAAAGCTGATCTGCACAAGATTGTAGGACCCTACCACACACATTATCTGGACCTGCACTTTTCCTAATATTGATTTTCCTAAAAAGTCTACATACCTCTGTTGTATCAATTTTAAAGAAAATCTCTCCAGATACAGGGTGAATGAGCTACTATGAGCTGAGGTGGTTGTAGATTTCAACTCAAAGCAGGTATAAAACACATTCAGATCATTGTTGATCATTCATACCATTTAACAGGGGTATATTGAGGGACATTGGCCATGCTTATCATGATGTTCTCTATTTTTATCCTATACTATTCTTTAACTTTCCTGATCTCCCTTTTCAGCTCTCTCTGCACTTCCTTCCTGAGCTCGGTGTTCTCTTGAGAAAAAGGTTGTTTATTTTTTGGAGGTCATGATTAAGGCTTTTTGTTACCCAGGGTTTATAATTGGGAAAAGCCTTAAAGCTTTTGGTAGGGATGCTAGAGTCAACGCAGAAAGAAATATAGTCTGATACTGTTAAAGAAATGGGGTCAAATGGATTTCCAAAACAGGTTAAAAAGTGTATAAAAATGCAAAGAATGATGAAAAGGAATATTGGGGTATAAAATATTAGAAAGTTATTTGACGACAGCAAAAGAACTGTCAAAAATTACTGTATACTGTAAGATGAGAAACATCTAGACAATGTAAATTAAATTGCTGATGTCATAAAATAGTATTTTACTCAAGTGTACTAAGACTACTGCTCTTCTTAATTTATATCAATCAAGCAAATGAAAGGTAAAGGAATTTAAATAAAATTCAAGACTGTGCAACCTTACCGTTGATGTTAAATGTAGACAATCACAAGGTTTTGAATTTAGGATGCCAAAAATACATTATAAGTACAGATTGGAAAACACTGAAAAAGAAGAAGCCAGTTATAAAAGAAACTTAGGTGTTTTTTGCTGACACATCATTTTCATCTACTAGACAGTGGGGAAGAAACTATAAAGGTATAAAAAATATATAACTGCTCTGGAATAAGTTCAGAAGTGGAACCTGTGGAAGTGCACTTAAAACCACACACAGGAGGCACTTCTTTACCGATGCACTGATGTGGAATAAGATACCAGTTAATAAGATATCAATTTCTTACTCAAAATAGGTTGATATTTTAGCTTATAACAAATGGCAAGATGGATTGAATCACCTTGTTTTAACCTCTCTTATGTTTGGAACAGATTTGTAAAACCTTGGATTAAGTGTATTTATTGACATACTGTCATACTGTAGATGAACACGTTGTAGCGGCAATGCTTGTTAATAAGACAGAATTAAGTGTTGCTGTGCTTTCCCAAATTAGGCCCCATCTCTCTCTTCATCTCTGTGGGACAGCTCCCAAATGGGGATGCACTTAGCTAAGCCTGGCTATCATGATCAATGGTCATCCATTGGCGCCTATCTGTCTAGGGAGTGCCAGATGGACATCTGGACTGCATTCCTAAGTGTCAGGAGTAAGTGACTCATATCTCACCTTGATATCAGGGACTGGTAGGGCCGAGTAACCCACGTGGGTTTCTGATGCCCATGAAACTTTCAGCCAATGAATGAGCTGAAGTTCCTCCAGGTAAAAACAGGCAACACAGAGCTCCAAGACTATTCTAAATACTTTTCTAAGGAGAATTCTAAAGGACAATTCCAGGGCAGGATGGCCCAGGAGCAGAAAGGCTCCCAAGGGCAGGACATTCTCGCAGCACGCCTCCTGACCATCCTGAGACTCAGCCCGGACAACCACGGAACGGCCAGTGTGTCCGAGTGCCAGAACTTTCCTCTGTTCTAAGAGTCTAGAGCGGAGGTTGCCAGAGAGTAACCAGAGGATCCACCCGATGTTAGCATCAGCAGCAAGCCTCATGAACAGGTCGGAACTGTGGACAGCTGAATCACTATTCAGAACTAGCGCTTCATCAGGAACGAAACGGTCTTCTTCCTGACCTGCTGGGACCCACAGTTATCTTTTCTCCTGTGCACAAACTGTGCTAGTTAAAGCCAACACTAACTAGCCGGTCAGTGAGCATCAGCAGCGCACCGTCGCAAGCCGCACAGCACAGTCTGACACGGAGCCAGAGACCCCGCAGGAGATCTGAATCCCCAAAGAATGGATGAGTATTCAACTTCAATGCATTACAGCTCGAGAATTCAATTGTTATCCCAACCAGTTGATATCAATTTAATTCCTAAGAGTTATGTACTTGTTTTCAGTATCTAATGTAGAAGTTATAACCAAGTTCATTTACGAAACGGTCTAAATGAATGGTATACCTAACGTATGTCCTCTTGATATGTGTAACACTTTGTAACTGAATGAATATACACCTTTTGTATTCTGATAACCCTCTCGATAAGATCTGTTAGGTTTACATGCATATTCTATGTATTAATAAATGTATCCTCGTGTATTAGTACCTGTATGTGTGCGTTGTTTGAGTTATATTGCATGGTTGGATTCTAAAGCCATTAAAAGAATCATTTTGTGATTTATGGCTACAATTAATAATTGTCCCAGTAAATGCCCAAACCCTACAGAACTGATGCCTCATGAGAGCACACTACAACATGTAGTAAAATATAACATACTGTAATAGTAAATCATGCATAATATTTATTACACGTAATAGAAATATTTTATAGTGGATGTCTTCATGTGTTATTTTATCATATATTTGGAGACATATTTTAAAAATATTTACATTCCTTTTTTTCACAAATATTCAATATATGTTTGTGAATTATATGGTTCTTCCATATGGGTTATGGAGATTCACGGTCAGTTGCTGATTTCTGTTATTATTAAACCCACAGATACCTCATTGTTTTACACTTAAAATACACTTTAAATCCAGTTGTTTTTAATAATGCCCTCATCTGAAAGTATGTGAAGAATATAGATCATCAACTGTCAGTAATATTTTGTCACAAACAGAAGAGTTATTGGTTTCAGTAACCTTAGGTATTCATCCATCAAATCCATAATTCTTTTCTAAACCCCCACTGAATGATATGCCAAATAACATTGATCCAAAATACTGAAAAACTATGCCCCTCAGCTATGGAAATGAAATTATGCCATCATACATTGTGAAGTTAAAATGACTTGTTTACCAAAATGGGAAAAAAAATAATACATGAAAGAGTTTGAAATGAGATATGAAGTTACAGCACTATATATTATATTATAATGTACTATATAGTACAGTATTATATTTAAGTGGTTAGCTGTGTCAGTATGTTAAGGCTGCAAATGAACACGTAATAGTTTATTTCATGCTGAAAAGAGAAGAAAAGAAACACAACAAATCGGCTGTTGAGCCTTCTTCAGGTGTGAAGAAGGCTCACACCCAAAGAAAGCTCCGCTGCCAAAAAGTTACATTTCTTTTCAGCATGGAATAAACCTTTACATGTTACTATTATATTATATATATTTTTATTTTCAAATTGATTATTAATTAATTGTGGGCCATACAATAAAGTGTTCATGTAGTTGATTTCTGATTCCCTCTCCTCCTTAGATACTGTTACTAATGCTTTGATGAACCCACTATATACTGTAAAGCAATGGAAACACTTAACAAAGCATTAATAATGACCTTTTCCAGTAATCTGTCATATGTCCATGATTGGATTAGTTTAGTTGTTGTTACTAGACCGTTAATTTATCAACATCATTTTCTTAATTTATTATGCTGAACTGTGCTTCTGGGAGACCCTTACTAAAACAACTTAATTTAGCAGAGGTGAGACCAGGAGTATCCAGTGCAGGACCCCAGTTCACTGTCCTTAAATTTTCACTAAATTAAAGCAGATCAATAAAGAAGAAGGGGAAAAATTAGTCAATACTGATGCAGGAAATGATAAACATCTCAAGAACAGAGCTGTGCAGAACACTTTTAGGGCTCAGCATTGTTGCTCTAATTAGCAAGGACTGCAGGGCTCTGTGAATCAGCATATTTCAATTAATCTGAATTAATCTGAATCTGAATTAATGATCAGTAAGTTAATATGTAAACCGTACTAATGACCTTTCCTGGCTTGAAAGAGTTTTTTTCTTTAACATACCCTTCCTTACATTTGCCTACACAACTTGTTCTCTGTACCCCCAAATCCCCAATATCCCTGCTTTCCATTGAGAAACAAGCGTAGAGTCCCATCACATTAAACAATAGAATAAATGTATTCAGTTAACACCCAGATGTGACAGAACACATTTAAGACTTAGACCTCATTAAAATTTGTATTTCTTTCATTTCAGTTCTCTTCACTACCCAAGTTCTAAGTTAGCACACTAGTTCAGTACGGATCTGCGTGCGGAACACAGGTTGAATTCCAGTTAGTAAACTGCCTTCAGTTCATTGCAATTTATAATAATAATAATAATAATAATAATAATAATAATAATAATAATAATAATAACAAGAATTGCTTACACTTATATAGCGCCACTCAAAGCACTTTGGAGGTAATGGGGATCCCCTCCAAAACCACCAATGTGTAGCCCCACCTGATGATGCAACGGCAGCCATAGTGCACCAGTAGACCCACCACACATCAGCTAGCCATGATTGGGAAAGGCCAATGGGAAATTTGGCCAGGACGCTGAGGTAACACCCCTACTTCTTTTAAAAAACACCCGGGGACTTTTAATGACCACAGAGTCAGGGCCTCAGTTTTACATCGCATCCAAAGGACATCACCTTTTTACAGTGTCCCCATCACTATACTGAGGCATTAGGACCCACACAGACTGCAGAGTGAGCACCCCACTAACACCTTTTCCAACAACAACCTTAGCATTCCCAGGTGGTATCCATCCAGGTACTGATCAGGCTCACACCTTCTTAGTTTCAGTTGCAAGTTGCAGGGTGATATAGCTGCTAAACTTACCCTTTGTGTTTATTTTCTGTTTACCTTTAAAAATAGTATGGTTTTAAAGCCATTACAGTATGTGTATAATATAGGAACAAGTAAGTAAACATGGTTTATTCCATGCTAAAAAGAGAAGAAAGAAAACACAACGTTTTGGCTACGGAGCATTCTTTGGGTGTAAGGTGACAAGTAGTACAATACTACACATTTTGATAGCAATAAATAACAATTACATTGCACTTTAAATGTAATAACAGAACCATATAAAAATGAAGCAAGGGATTAACAACTACATTATAATTGCTGCACATGACATAGAGGTAATAGAGAACCGGACATTTGAAACAGAAGAATATTGGGCAAATTTTCCTAAAGCAGGAATCTACAATCCCTGTCTTTATTTTCCTTTTGTCTACTGAATTATCTTCCTGCTAACAAACTTTTGATTAATTGATTAAAACTTAACTTTGAATAATAATTAGATTTAAATAATTTAGGGTCAGTTAATTAATAAGCTACTGTATATAACAGAATGCCTTTGGTAAAACCTCAAGGAATATCAACAAGAGAACATGGAGCTGCCACTTGAATGGTGACATAGAGTTTTTAACATGGTTGGGAGAAGGGAGAAGGGAGAACAAATTTTACTCTCATCCACTTCCGCTCTCCTACACATCCCTAAATATCTCACCTCTTGAAAGTTCCCTTTGTACATCTTTTTCACACCTGATGTTTTGCTGCTGCCAGGGGCAGACTTTAGCTTTCATTCTTGTCCCATCACTAAACTACCTCCCCATTATTTTCTTGTGCTTGCTGGCACAGACTGGAAAATATCAGTTTTCCATTTTAAATATGTTAAGCGGAAGTTATACAGTAACTTTACTTCTTTTGAATCTATTTCTTTTCAGTGTAGCAGGGTTAAGATTTCTCTGGATTTAAAATTATAATACGGACACTTTTAGTCTTACATGCCTAGAAACCAAGACAATCTATTGTATGTTTCGATGAGTCATTATGGGTTAGGGTTGACTGTAATCACTGAGAAAGAAAACAGGTGTTTCTGAAACACTTTTTTAGCAAAACCTAGTTGCACTTCAGGAACTGCCATGGACACTTCATCCGCACATCATAGAATGTTTTTTTTATTTTTTATTTAAATGAAAGCAATATATCATTATATTAGTTCAGGTGGGTAGCTGCGTCAGCATGCGTAGGCTGCAAAGGAACAAGTAATAGGTTACACCTGAAGAAGGCTCCACGGCCGAAACGTTGTGTTCTCTTTCTTCTTTTTTTCAGCATGGAATAAACCTATTACTTGTTCCTATCATTATATTATCTATATCTGTTTTATTGGTTACGTAAATGTCACTTTACAATGTTATTTTACAAAATTTGGCAACATAACCTGGAGTCTACAAATTTGTAATGGTGTATTCATTTCATTTCACATAAGAGAAGTCAAACCTTGTTGTAGTCATTCTACAGCATTTGCTAGTACTGTGACTACAAGGTTATACAAATGTCATTATACAGAGTTCCGTTACAATGTTTTGACATCATCCCCTGGAGTAAGTACAAATTTGTGCTGCCAAAAATGTCATAGTGCTCTGCAGTCACAAAAGAATTACAACATTGTTGCAATGTTTATTACAAAACGTATTTTCATCTTATGGGGGTTCATATTTGTGTATCACAATCCTCATATTTTGAAAAATTAAAGTAATAAAGGGGAATTTGTCATCATTTTTAATTATCTGCTCTGAAAGCCTTCCTTGAGACACATCATCAATCTTCTTATTAAACATACATGTACATAACAAAACTGTTACAAAGGATCAGATTTTAAACTTTGACAAATCTCACAAGGAATTATTTTAATTACTTGTACTGTTACCATAATACTATTTATCAGTCCATATCAAATGTGGAAATTAGCCTTTTAGAATTAATTTCTGTCCCATTCATCTGTTTTTGAAGCTGTTATTGGAGTTGTTATAGTAAACTTATTTTTAATTAAATTATTTATAATTAATGGTGAAGAAACACATACACAACACATGTCTCTCATTTCCGGTTCCGGTGTTTCTCTCTCTCTGGGGCTATATATTTCCAGGTCTTTCATTCTGCCTTCGCTCAGCATTGACGTTCGGATGTCCTGAAACCCTCCTAGTACCAGGTCGCCCCACGTCGACTACCTGAGGGCATAGGTTTCTATACGGCATTTTCTGAACAGCTGAGCCCGGGCTAACCCCCGTCTCGCTGTTACGTATAGGGTCTTTTCGCTCTCTTGCCATTCTTTGGTTCGTCCCTTCCGACATCCGTGAAAATGTTCTATTTAAATTGTAATTACAATATCTAGAACAAAGCAATACACCTGATTAGTGAAGTAACTGGATAAGATGTTAATGCTTTTTCTGTGCATGCTCATTGCAGTTAATATTGCTGCTATATTAATTTGTTCACAACAGGGAATATCCCCATTAACAATAATGGACAGTTGGAAAGTTCTTTCAAGCCCCATCCTTGTTTGAAACTTTCAAGATGCTGTTAAAAGGTGAATATTTTAAATCAAAACCTTAAATGCTTTAACTAAACACTTTACGGGCAAATGTCAGCATACTGTAAACTTGTAATAAACAGACAAGTTGATTGAATTTTCCTTCCTGGGTCAAAATTTGTTGGAAGCATGGATTATTACTGACCTTCACCTGTTTCCTGGTTTCTCACTCTCGTCGGGCATCTTTGGATTTGTTTGCCTCATTTTACTGCTCTCTACCGGTTTTTGGACTTTTTGCTCGTTTATTGGATTTGGAATTTTTGCCTAGTGCTGCGGACTTTGCTACATCCCTTTTAGCCCTGCACAGGATCTTTTTACTCTACCATTCCTAATAATGCCAGTAAGCAGCTACCTGCTCAGCATATTAGACAGCAACAGGGATGAAGTAATAACCAGGACCCCAAAGAAGATATGGGTGTTCTTTTAGTTTATTTTTAGTGGATGTACAGTAAGTCTTGCACAATTAAACTTACTGTATGTTTGCTGGATAAGGACCTACCTAAATATATTGCATGTGGTGACCTACCACCGGTAGCATAACTACATATACTGTATATGAGTGGGACAGTGCTCAGCAGTACTGGAGCACTGGGTTCAATTCCTGTGGTACTATCTGCATGGAGATTGTATGTTCTCCCTGTGTTTGCTTACGTTTTCTCCCACACTCCAAAGACATACACAGGTTAATTGGCTTCTGGGAAATCTGGCCCTTGTGTGAGTGTGTGCTTGTTTGTCTTCATGCCCTGTGATGGACTGGTGTCCTGTCCATTGTGTGAACTGCCTTGTGCCTTTTGCTTGCCAGGATAGTCTCCAGCTTCTCTTCAATCCTGTACTGAATAAAGCAATTAGAAAATGGATTGATATATATTTACACATATTGTAATGCAGTAATAGAAATGGAGAACAAGTTTTAATTAAATTGTTCACCTGAATGAGTGTGTCAGTAGAAGAACAGAGTAATTAAGCCATTTTTTTACTAGATGTTTTAAACTTCTCAATTGTGATATATGTAAGGGAGGGAGAATATATATCTTGAATAGCAAAAGTACAATGATAAATAATACAAATAATGTAATGTACCCCCTTGTTAAAGTTTTAAATATATTCACTGTAATCTGAAGCCCTCAATATAGGTGAGGAACCTTTTCCTTATCCCTGTAATTTTATTCTAAACACTCTTAAAGGGTCTCTTGCCCCCACAAAACAAGACACAAGCATTATTTCCTATTTATTTAATGGAAACAAGAGCAAACTAAAATAGCGCAAGCCACATTAGGTTGATTGTTTCACAGTAGCTTTCCAATACAACTTCTAAATCACATACAGTAATAAAATACAGTAGTACCACTCATAAATCACTTAGAGTGAAGCACAACCACCACACTCCACACAAAAAATTATATAGGTGCGCTTCACTTCAAAGCTAACCACCCAAGATAGAAGGCCCTAGCAATGACCAAGCTCCCTTACATAAACAGTAATCCCCCCTTAAAACTAGGGGTGATTGTTTTGGAAAGCATAAGTTTCCTTCTGTCTATCCTTCCATGAAAGCTATTCTTATTCAATCTTTTCCTAAAGATGGACTCATGACATTTACCAAAACAAAATATACCTGCAGATCCCTGGATGTAACACTGGGGTTCTTTGAGACTTCCAGGAAAATCATAGTCAAATTATGAAGAGAAGGCCACTCCTAGATAAATTTGCAATGCTCTTGAATGTTTTCCATTTTTAGGTTATTTTACAGTGGAATAAAGAACTCCATATTTTTAACCCTTTTTGTACTACAATTCTTTCTCTAATACTGTCACATTTCTTTTTTTTTATTTTGATCTAGGCACGTTGCAGTATGTTACCATAAGCCTAGTGCCTAGGCCAAACTAACAAAGTTTCTGATTTTAAATACAGGTGGAATCACTTCATGGTGATCAACTAATCTTTTGAACATGTTTGGTGCCACATGATTCTGCACACTCTTAATTGAGATGGTAGAACTACTGTAACTTACTTTTTTTGCACTTACTTTTTCACACAAAAAATATTGAATGCTGGATGATACCTTGGTACCAAGATTCCACTAATCTGTCAAAGTTATTTAATCTTTATTTTACTCCAATTCTTAAAACTATTTTATCTAAACTGCTGGAATTGGTTGGATAGCTTCAGGCAAAATGAACATTCTATCTAAAATGAATTATTTTATTTAACAATTGGTCTTGGTACAATGTTGTCAGTACTACTTTCTGGCTAATGAACTCCTTTACCAACTTAATGAATGTCTGGAAACTGTACAATCAGAATGTAGAGACATTTCTATTAATGTTTTATCACTTCTTAGCCAAACAATTAAAAAAATCAAATTTGTTTCAACAATTTTGACAACCTAGTAGAAAATTAATAATTCAGGTGGATAGCTGCGTCAGCATGCGTAGGCTGCAAAGGAACAAGTAATAGGTTTATTCCATGCTGAAAAAAAGAAGAAAGAGAACACAACGTTTCGGCTGTGGAGCCTTCTTCAGGTGTCAAGAAGGCTTTCACACTTGAAGAAGGATCCACGGCCGAAACATTGTGTTCTCTTTCTTCTTTTTTTCAGCATGGAATAAACCTATTACTTGTTCCTTTGAAAATTAATAATATCACACTATATCAATATCATCATATATAACAGTAATGAAAATAATTGACATAACCCAGATTTCAATAAGAAAACTTTGACTAACGGAAATTAAAAGGAATTATTTACTTAGAGCATGTTTTTAAAAACTGTGCATTGATTCCATTTCCTAAACCTATTCAGTAAATCAGAAAGTTCTTTGCAATATCTCCAAATTAAAACAATACAAACCAAAGTCATCTCTTGAAAACAACAACCTTCATCCACCTCCATTACTGGAAGAAATAATATCTACTGTTTATTGAAGTAAAAGAAACCTATTTCAAAACTGTCCACAATCTTGTCAGAAAAAGATACTACTTTCTGTCTTCTATTTTTAGTTTTAGTTTTAGTAAAACTACCTTCACCAACAATCCTAGAGTATATACAATATGACTGAACACAGAATATATAAAATAAGGTTAACTATGTTATTTACCTGCAACCTAAATCTTGATGATTACCTTCATGCAACTTGGTTCAGCCCACCAATCTAAGCATTTTTGGACAGAAATTACTTTAAAAAATATCTACACTTGTGGAGAGCAAACATTCCAATTTCTCATTCCTTATTGTTATTAGGAGAATTATCAGCTAAATAATTTACCTTTCAAACACCAACAACCCCTTCTGATAACCTTGACTGTCACCAATAACATACAGTAATACTACAAAACTGTACATTTCAATGGCAGGCAATTGCCACAGATTCTCTATTGGATTCAAATCAGAACTATAATACAATACTGTCATCATTATATTATAAAAATAGAGTTGCAATTCTACTTTAATTATATATAAAGTACAAGTCTTTAGTGACAAGATTAGTTCAAGAATCATTTCAGTACAAAAACTGGACACTGAGACATAAAAAGCACACTGCTTCTGACAAGTCTGTATTATGCTTGGATGGAGCTTTTATGTATCTGATAAACTACGCTAATTGTTGGTCAAAGAGCACTTTGGCCTCAGAAATATAAATATACACAAGCTTGATTTATTTTGTAGATTAAACCGGTTCAGGGACGCCAAATATGTAATCATAGTGGCTCTCTGAAGGCACCAGTTCTGTAGGGTTTGGGCATTTACTGAGACAATTATTAATTGTGGCAGTAAATCACAAAGTTGATTCTTTTGATGGCTTTAGAGTCCAACCATGCGACATAACTCAAACAACGCACACACACAGGTACTAATACACGAGGATACATTTATTAATACATAGAATATGCCTTAAACTAACAGATCTTATCGAGAGGGTTATCAGAATACAAAAGATATATATTCAATCAGTTACGAAGTGTTACATATATCAAGAGGACATACGTTCAGTATATCATTCATTAAGACCGTTTCATAAATGAACTTGGTTATAACTTCTACATTAGATACTCGAAACAAGTACATAACTCTTAGGAATTAAATTGATATCAACTGGTTGGGATAACAATTGAATTCTTGAGCTGTAATGCATTGAAGTTGAATACTCATCCAATCTCTGGGGATTCAGATCTCCTGCGGGCACAAAGAAACAGTTGCAGGCTGTTGCTGTCCAATCCGCGCTCTCTGGCTCCGTGCCAGGCTGTGATGTGCGGCTTGCGACGGTGCGCTGCTGATGCTCAGTGTTGGCTTTAATTAGCAAAGTTTGTGCACAGGAGAAAAGATGACTGTGGGTCCCAGCAAGTCAGGAAGAGGACCGGTTCGTTCCTGATGAAGAGCTAGTTCTGAATAGTGATTCAGCTTTCCACAGTTCCGACCTGTTCACGAGGCCTGCTGCTGGTTACTCTCTGGCAACCTCCACTCTAGACTCTTAGAACAAAGGAAAGTTCTGGCACTCGGACACACTGGCCGTTCCGTGGTTGTCCGGGCTGAGTCTCAGGATGGTCAGGAGGCGCGCTGCGAGAATGTCCTGCCCTTGGGATTCTCCTTTGAATTCCTTCTAGAATTGTTGGATCTGAATCTCAGTCTGAATCTTGTGTTGCCTGTTTTTACCTGGAGGAACTTCAGCTCATTGATTGGCTGAAAGTTCCATGGGCATCAGAGTCCCACGTGGGTTACTCGGCCCTACCAGTCCCTGATTGGTTGATCAAGGTGAGATATGAGTCACTTAGTCCTGACACTTAGTAATGCAGTCCAGATGTCCAACTGGCACTCCCTAGACAGATAGGCGCCAATGGGTGACCATTGATCATGATAGCCAGGCTTAGCTAAGTGCATCCCCCTTTGGGAGCTGTCCTTGGACCTTAAATCACCTTGCATGAATGGTTTCTCTGTGGCTGCACCACAGAGATGAACAGAGAAATGAGGCCTAATTTGGGAAAGCTCAGAAACACTTAATTCTGTCTTATTATTAAGCCTCACTGCTACACTTTGATCTCTAGATTTTCCAACTTATTGTAGTTGCATGCTTGTTCAGGATCTTTTGTGTGCCTATTGTTTGCTCAAACAATTGGAGATAAGAATTGCCTAACTTAGAAATAAGTGGCTGAATACTAAATTACTATTACTAAGTAATTGTATCGACATTCAAATTTTGCATCATTTTTAAAACATGAGAAGCCACTTCTGCCATTTCCATTCCAACTGATTGCACTTGTTCCAAAAACTGCGGCAGCTTGGCTCTGTTAGTCAATTCTTGAAAGCCAAAATGTGTTAATTTATTCTTTGAGTGGAGAGGAAGCTTGGGACAAGTCCAGTTTCTTCTGCACCAAGTCCACCCCAGATCAGCCAGAGATAAAATCATCCCAAATATATTTTGTGAAGACAATGAAAAAAGGCTCCTTCACCTTGATTTTACATCTCATCTGAAAAACAGCTCCTTTTTTTACAGCATAGTGTCTCCATCACTTTACTGGGGAATTAGGTCCCATACAGACAACAGGTGAGTGGTCCCACTAACAACTCTTCCAGCAGCATCCAGGTCTCCCATCTAGGTACTGGCCAGGTTCACACTTGATTAACTTCAGTTAGCTTGTAACTGAAGCTTGTAAACAGGAGAGGCCAGTGTTAAGAACCATTCAACATTGGTCGGATGAATCAGATTCTAAATTAAGTCACTGTTTTGCTACCACTGTCAGGCAGATCTTCCGTGAAGCTGCCAGAAATAATATCAACCTGTATGTTACTGGCTACATCAATAAGTGCATTGAAGACGTGGTTCCCAGGATTACTGGTCGCACATACCCAAATCAAAAACCGTGGGTAAATGGTGAGATACGTATCAAACATACAGCGAGGACAGCTGCTTTCAATTCTGGCAATATGGATAGATACAAAAACTCTATTTTTTTCTATTTCCTGACCTTGGGAAAGCCATCAAAATAGTTTAATACAACTATAGAGTTAAATTAGTCATATTATCACAGCTGCAACACACGAAACATATGGAATGGTATACACACCATTACAGACTACAAAGCGCAACCCAGCTATATCAGACAACAGTCTGCCTCTCTTCCTGATGAACTAAATTCATTCTTTGCTCGGTTTAAGGTCAGTAACACAGACCTAGCCAGGAGGATTCCAGAAATCCAGGTCGAACACCCACTGATCATGCCCAGAGTAGATGTGTGTAAATTTTTTAAAAAGACCAATCCACACAAGGCTCCTGGCCCTGATGCTATCCCTGGCCATGTTCTGAAGGCATTTGCAGACCAGTTGGCAGATGTCTTCTCGGACATTCAATCTTTCTCTAGCTCAGTCTATAGTTCCATCCTGCTTTAAGAAAACCACCATTGTCCCTGTTCCTAAGGATCCCAGAGTCAGCTGCCTGAATGACTACTGCCACATTGTACTCACTTCAGTTATCATGAAGTGCTTTGAATCTGTGAAAGATTCAGTGAGAAACCAAACAAGTAGTAGCAGGAGCACCAGAAGTTTACAAGAGTAACTGAGCTCATATTAGCTAATAATAACAACAGGATTATGTAATAACATCTATTATAAGCAATCTTATTATTCTGATTTTAGTAATCTGCAAACAGCTGACTTTCAGAGACCTGGTCATTTGGCATAACAGAATTATTTGCTGACAGACTGACTGAGAGCAGCTGTGATCAAATCCCATCAGTGCATGACACATTTACATAGAATTTCCTAAGGGGTGACAAGACAGGAAAGGTGCTAAAACCTCATGGAGAGCAAAGACACAACAGGCGGAGAGTCCTACATTTCAGCTAGAAGGCTGTAATGGATCTGCAACATCTCCAGTCCATCTGCCAGAGCTGGTGAGTCCTTTGGATGAGATGTAAAACCGAGGTCCTGACTTTCTGTGGTCATTAAAAATCCCAGGGCGCTTCTCGAAAAGAGTAGGGGTATAAATGATTATTATTAAATGAGGACTGCCCTGCTGAAGGGAAAATTGGCAAGACAGTGGTGAAAGAAGTTACAGCTGGGCCAACTCTCTGACTCTCTGTGATGTGGTCTTTCCATGTTTTTGTATTCAAGCACCAGCAGAGGTGTAGCTGAAGACTAGGGATGGGAGCTGGATTAGTTTGTCATGTCCCTGGTGATAATAGTAACAGGAACTCATATCTTCAGTAACAGGAACTGAGCTGCTGGGCTGTACCAAAGAATTATATCGAAACAGTGGCTGTAGATATAATTAGCTAGATATGTCCCCGAAGAAGATGATGGCAATTACCACAGATGGCACATCTAGGCAGAAGTCCTGGCCAACTCCTCGACTGTTTAAGGCACATACAATACAATTTTAAAATCTGTGGGGTTTGCTCCATTCCCAGGGTAAAGTGACATTTCTATATAAAAAGTCATTTTTATAAAAGACATTTGTTGTGTCTAATAGGTGTCAGGGAACCCTTCTTCTCTATTACATCCTACTCTTTTTTAGCCCATTAATAGGCTTAAAGGTCAAGCTTTAAAAATAACCCTATAAATTAGAAAATATCTTCTTTAAAACACATCAAAATACTTTTTATCGGAACAAGAAGACGCAATGTTGTCATTAGTTTGTCTTGAATTTTCAAACTATTTTACCCATCAAGGACATAAGCAAAAGCATAAACATAGGAAAGCTTAAGCTGAATTTCATTTTTTCTTGCACAGGTTTTTATTAAAGAAAAAATATAAATCCCATGATAATATCACTCCCATGAATGTGGACACATTGAAAAATATTATATAGTGCTTAAAATCTATATTGCAGATAGGCCATTCTAAAAGCCAGGACAAATGTACTCATATGTCTGTATATAAATAATCACATAACAAAGAAGTATTTTTATTTTTCCAGACAAAATATTTCTATATCTATTTTATTGTTTTATTTTCACTCATTAGTCCAAGATCTGTGTTCAGGTGACATTTTAAAGAAACTATTAAAAAATACATTATTGTTTCATGGATTATGGCACTTGTGTCTTATATATTACAGTGGTAATGTGAGTTTACAAACCTGAAAAATAAATGCTGGAGCAGAGAAAGTAAAAAAACAAGATGCTTCCCTCTTAAACGCCTTACAATCAACTGGAAGTAAAAATTCACTTCTCAATTTTTAAAGACGAATTCACAGACAACTATATTGTTCGTTATTGTTGTAATCACTCTCATTAAATACATTTTTGAAGGACTATTTTTCTAAAATAATTGTTTTCATTTATATTGATGTTTTCATCTGACACATTAATTGTCTAAGAAAGGTAAATATCAGTATGATCTGAAAGAACTGCAGATGATTGCATGCCTGATAAATTCTTCAAAGTGAAACATTCATCAATGCTTGCTGCTTTTGGTAAATTATCTTGATATGTTTAACACACACTAATTGCTCTATTCCAGCATCCCATCCATCCATTTTCTAATCGTCTCATCCAATTCAAAGTTATGGGGGAGCATGGCACAGAGACAAACCCACACACTCACACCATAGCCAGCTTTCCCAAAAGTAAATTAACCTACCAGTATATCTTTGGACTATGGGAGGATGACCCAGCAAAAACTCACATAAATCCAGGGATATCATACAGACTCCACATAGATAGCACTTGAGGTCCAGAATTGAACTCTATTCCTTGTAAGACAGTTCTAATTGTACAATTTATGTTAAGATTAATCTGGAGCGTGTGTTTTGTATACAGTATACAAAGGAAGCTTATGAACAGATACAGTATATCTAAGAAAATAATTTAGGTGGAGAGCTGCATCAGCATGCGTAGGCTGCAAAGGAACAATAGGTTTATTCCATGCTTAAAAGAGAAGAAAGAAAACATGTTTCAACTGTGGAGCCTTCCTCTGGAACCTGAATAATTGTGGAAGATGTCATATATCATTATATTTTAATAATAATTCCTTACATTTAAATGTAGTGCGTTTCTGGACACACCACTCAAAGCGCTTTATAGTTAATGGGGACTCCCCTCCACCACCTCCAATGTGCAGCATCCACCTGAATGATGCGATGGCAGCCATAGTGCGCATGGTATACTCACCCCACATCAACTATCAGTGGGGAGAAGTTCATAGATGGGGATCATTAGGAGGCCATGTTTGGTAATGGCCAATGAGAAATATGGCCAGGATGCCAAGGTTTCACCCCTACTAGTATGAGGAATGCTCTGAGATTTTTAATGACCACATAGAGTCAGGATCTTGGTTTAATGTCTCATCCAAAAGATGCAACTTATTTTACAGTATAGTGTCTCCATCACTATAATGGGGCTTTAGGACCCACATAGACAGCAGGGTGAACACTCCCTGCTGGCCCCGCTAACATCTCTGCCAGCAGCAACCTTAGTTTTTACTAGGAGGTCTCCCATCCAGGTACTGGCCAGGCTCATGATTGTGATTGTGAGCTCTGTGATTGTATAATTTATGTTCAAATGTAATAAAGCATATTAGAGATGTGAATTTGTTCCAGTTTGTGAAAATGTGGAGTGCAGTAGTGGCAGGACTGATCATCACAGTTTTTGTTTAAAAAATATAAGTAGAGTGAGCCTAAATATGTATTATAAAAGTATAAAATGACAAGTACACACATTTGTGCCTAATTTATATTTTAATTGAATATAACATTTTCCAAAGAATATGACACAACATATACATTGACTGCAGTTTCTAGTACAGGATTTTAGGAGGCCTGCGGTTTCACCGTAAGATTATCTTCAAAAGAGTTAACATCTCATCTGCACCCTTAAAAGAAGTCAAAACAGTTACATCTAGAACAACAGTGGGGGACATTCAGATAGCTATTACTTGTACTGTATATACTGTACAGTTTAACTATACTTCATAGATATTACATGTATAGTATATTTATAATTCAAACATATTCTGCTGATGGATAGCTATCTACTGTATGAAAGAAATCACAAGCCACAGTCAATGAGAGCACAATGATGTTCTACAAACTTTAAGCAACTAAAAATTATATCCTACAGTATACTGTATGTTGGGGCTAAGGAGGTCTTTCTCTTTCTTTCTTAGTTCTCAAAGTATTCTTTAAGGGTGTAAACCTCCTAAAACAGATGCCATTAAGAAAGTGAACATTCAGATTTCCCTCAGGGAAACTTTGAGTACTTTTTCTTAACTCCTTCAAAATGTCTATGTCATTTCCTCTTTCCTCATTTTTATCTCACCTGATGCTTTGAGTGGGAATCCAGTTTTCTCACACATTACAATTGCAGGATCTGCCGAGTTTCAAAAGCAAAGCTTTAAATATCATTGCCAAAAGATAATTCCTGGCTCCTCATATGGATATGTCCAGTCTAACCAACAACAATTTCCAATAGTATTTTCTATCCCATTGTGACCAAGTCAAGTATCTCTTAGGCCTCTGTTCAGATTAAATAGTATGGTATGCAGGTTTCAGTTTAGTTATTGTCCTAACTTCCATTTCCACAGCTACCTGATTTCTTTTGGGTTTTCATATTAGTCTTTTCCATATGACTAGTTTATTCTGCTTCCTAATAACTCATCCAAACATTCACTTTTCCCCATTAAGCTGTTCCTACCTTACTGAGGTTATTATGTGAGGCATCAATATGCAGTTTTTTCTCTATTTGAGATATATTCCATTTGTGATACTCATTCTATTCATTCTGAGTTTCTCTTGGCAAGTGGTGATGGGTACACTTTGACAAAGAGCGCAAGAGTAAATCTCCTTGAATTTAGACTCATAAACCACTTTCACTTCTATCCCATTTCATCAGAAAATATTGAATTTACATCTTTATACATCATGTTACAAGAGACAAACATATTTATAATGTTTATACAAAAACATTTATTTACACTATGATATTTTCAATGAAAGTTCTGCCGCTTTTATAATTAAAAATTCCCTCATTCCCTTAGAATCATCAGTGACTCGATTACTGACAGCCTTTTTAACTAAAGTTTCTCCTGTGTACTAGATAACTGTCTTTGTCTTTCAAAGATCCCAGCAGGGCATGCTCGAGGCTGCCTGCTATATGATCAAAATGTGAAGAAAACAGATACCACTGGTTAATCACTGAGAACATGATTTGTCTCTGTAGTGAAGTCATAAATGATCCTTACAAAAACACTAACTTCACCACACAAATACTCACATATATACAGTAGATGCAAAGTCATACACAGTGTACATAATATAAATGGCCAGCAATTCTATTTATAGTTTATAATGCTTTCCCTGTTTTGGCCATTCCATGGTGGGGAACCATTATGTGCTTAGAAACAGCAAGTATTTTAGACGAAGGCTTCTAGGAGTGGCCCAGGCAACACCCTCATCATCCTAATCATACATTTTGGTTTCTTTACAATTTCATAAAAACATGTTTTCAGTATACATAGTGTATATATTTCCACACTATGATTTCTGTTTGCTTGCCACAAAATTAAACATATTTATATACAATGTGCTATTCTTGATTTGAAAATTACTGCAGCTGATATATAAATTTGCTGAAATACAGTGCAGTGCATGTATTCTATTTTTTTGCAGTATTTGATAATAGGATACACGATTAAAATACAGTAGATGTGTGCCTTTGTTTTTTCTCGTGTTTTTGATTACAGGATACTATGAAACCCTTATGTAATTGCAACATTTGATAAAAGGCCTAGAGATATGGTATGGTTCAAGCTATGGTCAGGACTAGGTTTTTGTTATTAAAATCTAATTAATGTATGGTTGAATTTGATTATCACATTTATGTCACTCTATTAATATTTTTGATCAATAGATAATATGATAATGATAATAAAACAATTCCCCTCCATAAAAAAATACAACATTCAAACATGGGATGCTAGCCATTTGTATCTTGTAACATTCCAATTTAAATGTTAAATGTCTCCTGGGTAGTAGACAAAGTTCCTCTTGATACTACCTACAGTACATCTGCATCTGCTGGTAGTAATTGCTGTTGAGACACAACCCCTCTTTTTTGCTTTTACTCATTTAATCCCAGTGGAGGCAAGGAACTTTAAATAAGTGAGTTACTCAGGAGTCCCCTCACTACGACTTGTTTTTAAATTTCCTTTAAAACAAGAAAACAAGGAAAGCCATATTTTTAGATTTATTGGTTTATTTTTTCCATTCTTGGAATGTCCATTTACTCATTCATTTTTTTTTCCAAGGTCTTACCCATGGAATAGATGCAGTCATCTAGAATGCACATCAGGTAACTTTACAGATGAAAACGGGAATGTCTTGCACCTTGATGGTTGCATTGTGTCCTTCCAGTCAGGAGAACTGGGAATGAGAGTAACCCTTTTTATAATTTCTGCAGCAATGTTGTCTTTATAATGTCACTTTGAAGTGTAATGGAAAATGAAACTGTCACTAAAGCGACCACTAGGCCAGCTGGAGAGAAAGAAAATAAAGCTCTTTTCAAGCACTGGAGTTTTCCCCTAATGACTGCCTGTGTGGAAGTAATAATATTGTATGTTGTGCCTGTTCTCCTTCTACTTCCTGTCTCCTTAGTATGAGTGCATGTGTTTAATCCCCCAGATCTGGACATTCTGTTGGCTTTATAAACTCAGTTCATTCTATGTAATGCATTGTAGATATCTGATGATTTTTAATATAAATGTTTTCTTCTCAGTTTAATATCTGATACATCTCCAATACAAATGGTGGTGCACAACAGTGTGAAACACTTCTGTAAGCAGGGCAGCTGATAATTGTTTGCAGTGCATCTTATTTGATTTTTGGTTGCAGCAAGGACATTTTTTCTCTTGAATTTTGTCTCACAACCCCCCAAAGGCTTTATTATGTATTTTGATTACTTGCTCTGACATGAGGAGACAAAAACAAAAGACAAATATTTACAATGCTTTTGGGTTTTGTGAGTTGCATTTATTAATTTTACATTTCTAAAATAATTTTAATTTTATGTTTAAATGGGTCTGTTTAAAACAGAACAAAAACTGTCTCCTTCATAGCACAGCATTTAGTTTTTATTTCAGCACCACACGTTAGAGAGTTCTGTGAAGTAATATTCACAGATATACAAACTGTACATTAATTACAGTATTGGCACATTCATCTATAGTATGTGCAATTATCTATACAGCTTTGCAAGCAACCACTAAAATGATATTAAAATGTTTCAAAAGGTGCACACTGTATCTCAACAATATACAGTAGCTGCAAATTGCAATGTTAATAATTTACAAATGTTGAACTAAATGAAGTTCAAACTTGTATCTGCTTTCAATACAACTAACAGTACGTGACATATAAATTGAAATCACTACTGAAAATTTATATTTTTGTTATTTTTTTTTTAGTTTAAAGCCAATAGATATAATATATTTTTATAATTAAAATTTAAATTAAAAGTATTTGATTTCTTATTACTATTTATAAATAATTACTAGTAATTATGTATACTGTATGTAATTAACATAATGATAATTATTTTCATGTTATTCAATATTGTGACATATCTCATTTGGAGTTTTAACAAATCTAACAAATGTGTTAACAATATCCTGTCTCATTAATGTAATCATTGTATTTAATGAAATTGTTTCCCACAAGTATGCACACGGTATGATTTGTACAGGAAAGCACTAATGGTTTAATAAACATGTAATACTGCACCAATTTGTCTGACAATCACAAGCAGCTGTGGTACTTTAAGGATTCACTGAGTCACTTGGCAGTTTACCAGAGTTGTGCAATCCTGCATCAGATTATTAGAAAATATAAAATGATTCACTGTTGTCCATGGTAAAAGGTGCCTTCCACTGTATACCAGCTGACACATGGCTCATTCTAGATGGATGCATGTATACGTCAATGAGAGAAATGTTGTTATATTCAGTGACTTCAAGAAATCTGATTATTTTAGCATGTTCACAGACATGCTCTGTAAGTGTGGTGCTGGTACCCCCAGAATAGGAAATATAGGTTAGCCAGTACACTACAACTTGACAGTTTTCAAGATATCGGGGTATACAAAAGAAAAAAGTAAAACCTTACATGGGATAATCTGGTATTTATTGGTCAGTGCTGCTAGTCTGCAATACAAATTGCTGCACTATATGTCATTTAGGAATTTGATGAAAAAAGTCCCCACACTTTTTCATTGAATTTGTTTTGGAACTAAAGAATATTGGGAAAAGCAAAATCTAACATTTTTCTTCATTTTTCAGACTTTTTCTTGTAGACAATGGTGTTAAGTTCCAACACTGAAACTCAGTTATTATTACCATGTAATGTTTTGCTGATGCAGCCAATGTATCAAAGTGTGATCACTAACTTTAAATACAGTGTGTGGAAAAAAATCTTCACTAAAGCACATTTTGTTTTTGGACATTTTGTTTTGAAAAGAGTGGGTGAGGCTATCCATCCATTTCTATTTATTTTCATGGGTTATAGGTACAGTACTTTAAATATACATACAAGTGTTTAAACTATTTGCTGGGCATGTACTTAATTCCTAGAGGGATATTAATTCCCCTAAACCATTTTGCTTTAAGTTGTATTATTTAGGAACATAACCAGAACTTACGGTGGGATCTTCTGAATTTTAGCTGCAAGTGAAACATACAGTCAATCTAACTTATAGTCCCTAACATGACTCTATTTCATTAATTCCTATGGCAAGAGCCTGCCACTTTAAGTCACAAGGGCAATTTATTAGAGTTTAATTAAACTCTTATGGTCTAGAAACCTCAATATTTATATTGTTACTTTGGTGAAAAATAATTCTATATACTGTATACCATTTCGTTGAGTTCCAACACTTCAGGTCCCTAGCCCCTACAGTATGTATAACATGGTTCAAATATATTCTCCATAGTGTAATGCCTGTAATTTTTGGGGGATACCTGAAAGGTTTACAGGTATTACAATGGACAACCAAAAATATGACTATTCAGATATTCACAATTACAGTAGGTGTTACTTGAGAACTCTTGGTTGCAGCATTGCAGAACTTTGAAATAACGCACTTGAAAAGTGAATATTAATAATATTTCACATAACCACCCTGCAAATCTTACAGATTTTAAAGATATGTACCTGTAACAACATGTACAGAAGTGTGAATAAACGTAAGGTGCACAATAAAATGTTGTCCTTCCTTGAATTCAAAATAGAAAAGCCAAAAAATATGTCTTTTAGACTTTTACATTTCCTATAACTATTATAGTTTTATATAGTTCATACAAATAATGTGAGTACCAAAATAACTCTGTGTACTGGAGGTTGCCACTTGGGATGGTATTTTCCATAATTAGATTGGTATTAAAAACAGCAAAAGAAGAGTTAAACCAAAATCACCTGACATATGGTAAAATAATCTTATTCAGAGAGCCAAATAACACAGACATCACTATATTACTTTTATGGCCATCATTCAATACAATATGAAAATATTGTATTGAACTTAAAATCCGTTTTAAGTTAGTGTTCTATGTATTATTATGATCTTAATAAATTGGTCATGCTGTGACTGCGTTATATCAAGACAATAAAAAATGTGTTCACCAAATTTTCCTGACACTTATTTTCATTACTCTTAAACTGTATGGTCTTGCTTTAATTTCAGTTTAAACATTGAAAATATGGTTAAAAATCAATAGAGTTCATGTTTCCAAACATGACTACAAATGCTTCTGTTGAAAAATAATTGTACTGGTAAAAGCTTATTATTTGTGGGAAAACAAATGCATCGTAGGTTAAAGGCACTTTTTTTCTTCATAATTCAATAGAACGATCTTTAGTGACATTTACCACATTTATGCAAACTGACACTTCATTTTCTTGGAAATGTTTCCCTTCATGAATAATCTGTCAAGAAGACAATAACAACTAACATGATGGTCAGCAGAGAAAGCAGATGGCTGTGTGGACCTACATTATGCCCTAGTTTAGGATGATTGATTTTGAATACCTTTGTTGTATCACAATACCCTTCACATGGCCATATCAACAGACATACTGTAAATACTGTATAACTTAGAGAGAACTCTAACTTACATTTTAGCAAGATGTACAGTATAATTCTACAGTACTATTATGTAATCACTTAACACCTGATTTAATATAATGTAATTCTTGCCAATTGTGTGTCATTTAGCTTGATATCTGCTTACATTTAAGCTATAAAAAACAGTACATGAAAAGTTTAACATACTAATGTTCACCATCAATAGTTCTGTTTGATATCTGCTGCCAAGATTTATGTACTATAGTAGATAGGTTACCACAAAATAGAATAAACAAATTATATAAAAAACTGGATTGGGTTAGTCATTCCCTGACCAGGAAATTAACAAATTAACAAATCTACCAAAATAAAACTTTAGTCAACTTCTTTGAAGACACACTGATTCTGAATATGTCAGAGTAATAATTAAAAACAACATTTAAGTGCTCCACAGAAGTGAGTTCCATCAGTTTGTGCAGTATTTGTGAGTCATATTTTAATTCTTATGTGACAGTAAGCTATATATTGCTTCTAAACATAATTTAGTATTTTTATTATCCCTTGCAGTATTTTCTGTTGCCATTTTGTCTACTTGTCATTTTAAAAGTAGGAGGCTAATCTCACTGCCTTCTGTTTATTAATTATTTGCAAACCTGAAAAATATTCTTCACTTAAATGTTATGTCAAAAAAGATTTAGTACTGTAACTTTAAACATTATCTAAATCGTTTATGGCAGCCAAGTGGAAGGCAGGCTCAACCCTCCCTGGCAGTGCAAGATCCATTTTCATTCTAAGGCTATTGACAAATTCCTGGATAAGTTGCACAAATTAAACTAAACACTTAGCTGTTAAAGTGAATACTTACATACTCTTGCATCACTCAGATGACAGGCTTAGTAATAGATTAATCAAGTATTCTGTGCCCAAGGACTTTCAAGAGAGCTTCATAGTGTGTGTGTTGATGAAACACAGGCACATGTCCACTTATCAGACAAATGGTCCGCTTTGAATTGGGATAACAGCCTCCAAAGAGCTGGATTACTAATTCTACTGCTTACTAAATCATACACAATATATCCTTACCTTCTCATGCTACCATGCCTTGAGCAACCAAGAAAGCATTCAGATTATGTGCATTTGTAAGATGGGACTTATTTAATTTTCAGATCTGATGAATAGTGCAATAATTCTGAATATCCATTGTTTCCTGCCTAGGGTTTACAGTTAGGTGGAAAACCATATCAACACTTACATGAGAGTGTACATAAGAATGTAAACTGTCCTTTTAAAATAAAAGGACAGCAAACACATCTAGTGCATTTGTTATTTTGAAATAGTCTTTCTTGTATTCCTCAGTTTTGATTGGCAATTGTCAAGCAACTTGACTTATAACTACATTTTACTACTTAAAAAGTGAAAGATAAAGAAAGGAAGTACTGCATATTCTATGAGAAACTCACTGTTGAACTATCTGCCATTTTCACACTCTGATTACAGCTGAGTTTGTACTAAATGGTGGCTCGGTTCAGCTTTCACAGGCAACACAGCAAGTCACAGGGTTTAATGTCACACGGCTGGAGGTAATGACATAAGGCAGGCTTGAACCAGCAAAAACAGTATCTAAATTAAAGGGCTCAACTTGTGCTCTATTTACACTTTTACCGGTGTATTCACTTGAGAGGCCCATAATTCACCTTTCTAGTGATGATGACTATATTATATATACTGTATTAAATATGCAAATTCTAGATTCCAAAAGTTCCTAATATATTTTTCATTTTATCCCTCATTACAATGTCTGAATTTTACATGTTAATTCATACATTTTAATAAAATGAAATGTCATTCTTTATTTTTGTATCTGCCTACTATTTACAGTACATGATTTCATGTTGCTTCGTGTGTTTGTGTGTTGCTATTATGTTAAAATTTTGGGACTGAAGTTAAAGATTTCCCCCCCAAAATTCCCTGCTGGAAAATAAAAATTTAAAGATTTGAAGAATTCCCATTTAAATTGCCCTTTCTTTTAGAGAAAGACAAAAATGTAAATATTCATACTCAATTAAACACAGTGATGAAATGCACTCTGAAATGAAATAATAAGATAATAAGTAAGGGGGCAGGTAATTCTGGACCATGGGCATACAGTAGAATATATTAAGAAATAATATATTAATAATAATAATAATAATAATAATAATAATAATAATTTTCTAGATTGTAGTTCTAGATGTAATTGTAGGTGTTCTTGGAGAGGTCGTAATCTTACTCATTTAAGTCTCTGTAAATGTAACTGTGTTAGCAGCATGGCATGTACCTAAAAAGAACTATTTCTGTAATTTGATAGCATCTCTAGCTCACTTTTTAAAGAAAGCTTACTCCAGAATGCACAATGACAGACAATTGTGTTTAAAAAAACTATTATATGGATTTTTATGATTACTTTCTGGTACAAGCCATGCATTTCTTTGTATTTATTTTGTAGCATGCATGAGAAATATCTATTTCAACACATACTGTAAACATGTTCTCTGATTTTGTTTTAAAATTGAACAGGTAAGGTGGTATACAGCAGTAGGATCAATTCTAAAAAAATAGCAATGCTGAAAATCATTTTATTTCACTATCTTGCTCAACATCACTTTAATTAATGTCATATAGTCTAGCAGGAGATGTTCTATCTCCAAAGAATGGTAACATGTGATTTCATATTTTCTCCTGCCAGACAAAAGAAACACATAGGACTTTTATACTGCATGTTTTTTTTCCTCTTAATATCCATGTTCAGTTATAGTCCCTTGACAGTCAGGAGCTGTAGCTTTCAAAGGTTTCAGATAAGTATTTAAAGCAAAAAAATAAGATATCCGATATTTAAAACTATATTTTAATATTGTTTTAAATTTTCATATTTTGAAATACTTTTTTTACTTTTATGTGAGTAAAACACTAGTTGCTATAAAAGTAAGAAAGTTTCAAATGAGAGGAGGTTGAAATCTTGCTCAAATCTTGCTCATTTGGTATTTACTGTAAGTGACTATACAGTTTAGTATTGAGTGAGTATTAATACTTTAGTATAAAAGGTTTGTCTACTTTTTGAAGGAGGCCATGGTTTACAACTCAACCAGGAGAGTTTTGTTATAATGAATATTAATCTTGGTACTGGAACATTAATGCCAGCGTAGCCACAAACTGGCTGCAGTGTTACTGTGGGCTGGTTAATGATACACCTTTATAGTGGGTGACAAGCAGCCTAAAGGCAATACTATAAAAGATGCTCTATACCACGTTGCAGCTATTTTGGAGAACTTTCTTTGCCTTGAGAAAAAAACAATTTGTTTCTTTTTTTCAGACAATGTCACAATTAAGCACTTTACATATTTCATAAACAATAAGAGAATCCCTTAATGGAGTTTATAACGAGTGCAGGAAGGATGACAACAGCCAAGTTCAAACAGCCTCAGCTGCCCTGAATCATAATCATTCCTTAATGTCATTACCTCACCTTAGAAATGATAAATACCATACATATATGCCTTTTCTTTCCTCACATTTGTCTTTTGCACCCCTCTTCCACTCCATATCCACCTTTGCAGGCCCTTTTGGGTCACATCTCACGCCACATGGGAGTCTTAGTCTCCACTTCCTGCGGCCAGGCCAATATTTACTTTGACTAAAACACTCAATAAACATTTTAATTACATTGAATTCTTGGGTGTTGTGAATCCTAATGAATAATAGCTTGTCACAGTACTAAAATAAAGCTGTGCTTAATATTATAATTATATTTATAATGTACTGTATTTGTAGCAAACCATTCTAAAATGTGGATCAGCCAAGTTAACAGAATGTCATGTGGAAAATGGCTAAGTATTGCATTGCATGTGGCCTTGGTAGTGAGGTGCTGGGTATAAATATTCAACAAATAGTCAAGTTATGGTGAATCAAGCCTCACAAGAGATAGTAAAGGAAAGATATTCCATTGATGACAGAGCATAAAACTATGGTAGAGACTCTTTTGTAGTGGACAAACCAGAAGGAACTTGCTTGGGCCACTTGCTGTCAAAAGCATATACTGTACATACACACAGACACATAAGCTACTATGTTCCCCACCACACTGGCTGCAAGTGTGACACAATCACAGGGAATAAAGAAAGAAAATCCCTCCTGTGTGCGTCTCTTCAAAGACTTCATCCCAGTTTCCTCACTTTCTTACTCATCTTCCATTCATAGTTTTATGAGTAAAGTCTTTACATTATTTTTGACAAATACTATATATACAGGTATTTCATTTGTTTTATACTGAAATACAAACACTGTTTGTCATTTCAGTCAGCCCTATTTTCCCTTAAAATGTGTGTTGTATTTAGTAGCACAGAAGCACTTCCTTTTTTCAAGTTTGAAGACTTTTTAGTTATGTTCTTTACAGTTTCTGAGAAAGTTGTCAATATGCATGTTTGTGTGTGTGTTTCTCTGTTTGTCTCTGTGTGCCTATGTGAATTTTAATGGCAAATAATATGAATATGAGCAACAGTTCAGTTCTGTACCTAGTTAACTATATATATGCTTTAGTTTGCTTAATTTGTTAACATGTATGTTTTATTTTCTGTGCTTTGTGTTTGTATATGGTCAGGTATGGCATGCAGATAACTTCTCTGAGATAACTTCTCATCTCTCCCTTATTCAGTGCTTTTTCTGTCCATCTGCAAACTTAATATCTAAAAACGCAATTGTTTTCTTCACATGACATATAAGAAATTACCAACTCTTGTCTTCTCGCTTGGTTGCAGTTGCATTTGTGTAAAGTGCTACAATAAGATTTGTTAACATAGAAAAGTAATTGAAAAAAGAAAAAAAAACTTTTTTTTTTCATCTGGCTGCTCCAATATTCTTGTACTGACAGAGAAGGAGGTGTTTGAATGTCTTTTTGAAGGTGGCATTACAGAGAGCATAGCAAGCAGGGTTGATGGTGCTATTGATGTAGCAGAGCCAGTAGCCAATAGTCCAGACAGTGTTAGGAACACAGCTGGAGCAGAAAGTGTTGATGAGAACCATGACATTGTAGGGAGTCCAGGTCACAATAAAAGCCAATAGAATGGCAAGGATTGTCCGAGTAACCTTTTTTTCCCGTGATGGGGGTGTTTTCTTCTTCTTTGGGGGTTGCTTTGTCATCTTCACAATTTTACGAGCTACTAGGTTCTGCTTCTCCACACCTGGGATAATTTCAACTGTAGTGTTGGATGTGGCATAGCAGTCTCCCTTTGGGGATTTTGTCACAATTTTGATACAAGTGAGTTTGGATCCTTCAGCCTTGGCACGATGGCGGGCAGGGGCTTGGCTGGGTGTTGTACCCAAATCCTTAGCAGGCAACACTGACTCCTCATCCTTCAGGTTGGAAGCCACAGCACTAACTGAGGTGGAATCATTGGAGCTCTCCTTCTCTTCCCCTTGGCCACAGGTCTCCATACCTCCATCTTCTCCTGTTGTAGAAGGGGCTTTACCATTTTGAAGCTTTCCGTCATGTTGGTTGGCCAGGTGTTGATTCTGATTCTGATTCAGGACCTGCTCCCTTTCTACTTCCTCTGCATTCACATTATTGTTGTTGGGTTTGACAATTTGTCCCCGCACCAAACTTGGGGAGAAAGCCTCCTGGTTGCCAGAAGGTTTCCTATGATCCTTCTTTATGCGGCTTTTGCTGGCCATGGAGATCTGCCAGTAGAGAACCATCATAATGATGACAGGCAGGTAAAAAGCTGCGATGGCTGTGCCGAAGGTGACTGCAGCATTGGAGAAAAATTGGATGTAACACTCTCTTTCAGGTACAGTTCGCCCCCCAACTATGAATTGCCAGAACAGAATAGCTGGAGCCCAGAGGATAAAAGACAGGACCCAGGCTGCAGCAATCATCATACCAGCCATCTTTGTGGTTCTCTTAACTGGGTAGCTGAGAGGCTTAGTGACACAAAAATAGCGGTCAAAACTGATGATGAGCAGGTTCATTACTGAGGCATTGCTGACCACGTAATCGAGGGCTAACCACAGATCACAGACAACAGGCCCAAGGGGCCAGTAGCCAATGACAGTGTATACTGTGTACAGATTCATGGAACAAACCCCAATGATAAGGTCAGCACAAGCCAGACTGAAGAGGAAGTAGTTGTTGACAGTTTGCAAGTTCCTGTTTACCTTAATGGAAACCATGACCAGGATATTCCCAATAACTGTGACCAGACTAAGTGATCCTGCCACGAGAACAATAAAAACAACCTCCACTGTCTTGTAGGGGCTTTCTGGAAGTATGAAACCTGTGTCATTGCCTTGAGAGGCATTTGTGTATGTATAGTTGGCCATTTGGAATCCCTTCTGCTTTCACTTAGTCTCCTGCTGTCAGCTGGGACAGAGTTTTGGAGCCACCTACACCTAGGTAGAAAAAGAGAAAATGACATATGTTTAGATATTGATCAGAGTACCAGATGTTACGCTTGTCTTCATATTGTCTTCTGACTAATCATGTAAGGGCTAAAATATACACTATGTAAAGATGCTCTCAATCATTGAAAGATATAGTATAATAATGTAAAGTAGAGTAAGACTAAAGATAATAAAGTACCACAGTACTATGAAGTACTATGATAGACTTATTTTATGTAATATTCTCTATTCTCATGCAGGTTTTGACTTCACACCTTTCTCCACCCATTTCCACTTGCTCTTCCTGAGTGGCCTCTCAATCCTCCTCCACTTTCACAGCTTTTATTCTCCTGTGCTATTAAATCTTTGCCGTCTACCCTGTCTTTCTCACACCTGAAAAAGACTTCACGGCCAAAACGTTGTTTCCTTTCTTTTCTTTTCAGCGTGGAATAAACCCGTTACCTGTTCCTATGCAGCCTATGCATGCCTATGCAGCTACCTACTTGAAGTACAGATTAGGTGTATCTATAGATTAGGTGAAACTACTATGTAGCAAGGTGCTCATTGGTGTCTCTTGCCAGCAGCCATATCACCCTGTACCTCACAACTGGCAACCTACTGAAGCTAAGCAGGTGTGAGCCTGGTGAGTACCTGGATGGGAGACCTCTAGTCTAGTATAGTTAAAGTGTACAGTATATACAGTACAAGTAATAGCTATCTGAATGTCCCCCACTGTTGTTCTAGATGTAACTGTTTTGACTTCTTTTAAGGGTGCAGATGAGATGTTAACTCTTTTGAAGATAATCTTACGGTGAAACCGCAGGCCTCCTAAAATCCTGTACTAGAAACTGCAGTCAATGTATATGTTGTGTCATATTCTTTGGAAAATGTTATATTCAATTAAAATATAAATTAGGCACAAATGTGTGTACTTGTCATTTTATACTTATATAATACATATTTAGGCTCACTCTACTTATATTTTTGAAACATCAGTCCTGCCACTACTGCACTCCACATTTTCACAAACTGGAACAAATTCACATCTCTAATATGCTTTGTTACATTTGAACATAAATTACACAATCACAGAGCTCACAATCACAATCATGAGCCTGGCCAGTACCTGGATGGGAGACCTCCTAGTAAAAACTAAGGTTGCTGCTGGAAGAGGTGTTAGTGGGGCCAGCAAGGGGTGCTCAACTTGTCGTCCCTGTGGGTCCTAATGCCCCAGTCTAGTGATGGGGACACTATACTGTAAACAGGCGCTGTCCTTCGGATGGGATGTAAAACCGAGGTCCTGACTCTCTGTGGTCATTTAAAATCCCAGGGCATTTCTTGAAAAGAGTAGGGGTGTAACCCCAGCGTCCTGGCCAAATTTCCCATTGGTCCTTACCAATCATGGCCTTCTAAAAATCCCTCTCTATGAATTGGCTTCATTACTCTGCTCTCCTCCCCACTGATAGATGATGTGTGGTGAGCGTTCCGGCGCATTATGGCTGCCGTCGCATCATCCAGGTGGATGCCGCACATTGGTGGTGGTGGAGGGGAGTCCCCATTACCTGTAAGGCACTTTGAATGGAGTGTCCAGAAAAGCGCTATATAAGTATAAGCTATTATTATTATTATTATTATTATTATTATCATCATCATATAGTATAATGTTCATATAGATTATTGAACAAAAAGTACCACGGAAGGTGAAAATGTAAAATTGATTTCAATTTTACAATAATACATTAAATAAGCAAGCTAGTGCTTTACCCAAATGAAATCCTTTCATTTACAGAATAAATAACAAAATAACTCAATCAATATTTCAACATATAAGTTTTTAATATAGTGTTTTTATATATTGTAGGTTACATGCAGAAACATTAATTGAAACATTTCCTCCAGGAGAATTAAAAAATAAAGTTTTACATAATTCATGTAGTTTATAAGATTCTGTTCAATATTTCCAAACTTTTTGTTAAATTTCTCTGTCATACAATGCATATATAAATTGAAATTACATATCATCAATATAAATTAAGTTGAAATGCACAACATCCACACTGCATAAAAATACATATTTTAAAAGCAAATGTTTCCAATAAAATTGTGTCACATGAGTTCCACTCAATTATCTTTAACTCCAGTAAGTGAATTATACAACGTAAATTAGCAGGCTATCATATGTCTAGGAAGCATAGATGTTTGTTAATCAAGAACTACTGCCTTGAATGTAATAACAGAGCACCTTTGCCCATGTATATTGATTAGATAGGAGATGTTTATGCTGATTTATTCTTAAAGCTTACAGTATGTTTCAGGAAGTGATATTTGAGAGAATTCACAGAATGAATTTATAACAAATGTTTGGGAGGGATGACAACAATCAGACTCAGCTGTCAGTAATTCATAATCAATCTTGACATAATGTACTCAACTAAACATTATAAATACTATCTACAACTTAGCAGCTACTCCTTGGTCACGCCACATTCTGCATGGGGGTCCTAGCCTCCTCATGCTATGGCCAGGTGGTTAGCCATTGGCAAAGCAGGTTAAGAAAAACGTATAATGACAAAAAATTTAATAAGCCTTTTAATATGCTTGATTCTTGAGTGTTGTTATTCCTAGTGAATTAATACTTATGATTTCATTTCACTTATGTCTACAAAAAGACCAAAGTTTAAATGTGTAGTCTTGTCACTAGTATGTACAGACAGCTGTGTACTCAATAGTAATGTGTATGATCAAAGAATTGTGTAGGATTAATTTATAAACTCCTCGACTAAAATATAACTATCCTCATGTTAAAAATATGTTTCGACATAAGGTTAGTTCCTTGTAAGTCACAAAGATGTGTTGGAGTGAATCTGCTGACCTCAGAGATACAAAATATTTTACTTGTAAGAGGCCTGTTTTCAGTTAAATTAATCTGCTGTGTCTATGAAATATATGCAATTTCATCAATTTGCTATGATTCTGTCTTGAATCCAAAAGTCATAATATTTTAAAGGAGTCCTGTAGTCCAGTGTTTCTGTTACATTTCTAGTTTTGTATTAACATTAAATACAAAAAGTAACTTTAACTTTTAAATATAATGTAAAAGTGTAACTTTGACTTCGAATTGTATATTCTGCGAGATATAGAATACCCCCATCAAAAAACTGAAACATTATTTCAGGACTCCAGAGAAACTGAGCTGAAGCTCTCTCACTGAATCCAGCAAGGCATTCAAGGTATAACTGCAATAGTAAATTTTGTAGTAAAAGGAGTATTAAAGTGTGAGAAGGATGTTTCTTGTGAATTTCTGTTCTAATTACAACTGACATCAGGATTTTTATGATTAATTTGAATTAAACTGGTGATAAGAAACTGTATGGAATACACTAAAACAGAACACTGCATGTCTAGGAGTACCCCTTGGCAACCAAGTGAATAATTTGTAAAACACTGAAAGCCAACTTTGAATCTCATCAGAAAGGATTCACCTGTAGGAGTGACCTATGACTGATTATCACCTGTGGGAGAGAACCTACAGTATGTATTTATCAGTGTGGCATAGTCTATCACTCTCCCTGCTTTCTGGGACATCCACCTCATTATTTGAGTGGATAACCACTGAGTCTCTGCCCAAAATGAAATGCCATTCTGTTGCATTGCACATTAATCCTCACCCACAGTATGGTCACTTTTAACTATTGAAATGCCTCCTTACAGAGGTCCCCAAGAAATCCTGTCAGGACCACACATTCCCAATCCTACAGTTTTGTTTCCTGAGAGAATGCTGTATTTACTTTAAGTTCTTCCCCACCACTGTGCATGGAGACACAATGAGAATATTTGTATTAAAAAGTCAGTCACAGCAGATTCTCTGCTCGGTGGGATTATTCTTGTTGAGAGTTAATGTGCATCTCTTTCCTTAATGGGTAACACATCCCATTCTTTTATGTGGAAAAAGATTGTTCATTCAGACAAAGAAAGATTGCAAATGAGAGGAGGCCTTTCGGCCCATTAATCCCATTATGTTGCTACCAGCTAATTTACCCGAAAATCTCATCAAGCCGTTTCTTGAAACCCAGGGAATTGGCCTTGAAAGTGTGGCTGGGTAGCATGTCACAGACTCCCACAGTCTTTTGTGTAAAAATCTTCCTCATGTTCTTAGTTTTCAGCAATTCTTTACAGCTTTCTTATGTTCACATTTCATTGTTTTTGGAAAGTTGTAATAATTGAAGAAGACCACATCTAGGTATGTCTAGATATGTTTCTCACAATACATTTCAAGGACAATATGTGGTTCCATATTAAAACAACTTGGTGTTTTGCATATAAATATTGAATTACCCCCTTCTCTCATCTGCAACATTCAAAAATAGATAGTAACATTTATACAGTAAATGCCTGATGAGTAGTAATATTTTTTAATTGTACACTGTTTAGTTCAATAACAGATCAGCTAAATATTTTCTTATATTTTTTAAATATCACAGCCTTTCAAAATAAATGTAAAATATTGCGTTTCAAAAGTTTAAGAGATGTGAAAATGATTGTTTCACTGAAAAGTTTCTATTTTTTGTTAACCTACAAGCAAGGTCATAAAAAGGTTTTGGAAAATTCAGTAAATTCGAAACTGCTATGCTCATATCTGAAGGTCTGTTGACCCAGCCCCAGGGTGAATTAGCCAGCTTTTAGCTTGAGGTTTTAGTTAGGTTTGCTTTAGGCTGAAGACATTTCAAATGGGATTGCAGCATAATCCTAGGGTTCCACTGTCAACCCAGGAATAACTCCGCTATTATATAATTGCGTTATGGTTTGAGATTGGTTGGCCTGCAGGCTCTTACAGTAGATTTCGGCTGGGAATTGTAGAGTTAATGCTCAAATTAATTCTGTTCCTGCCCATGTTTCTATGCATTGGTATCCCTGTACACTTTAGATAGCTCAAGGCAAGAGGAGACTTCTGGGAGCCTGATATGAAGATATGAATCATTCAGATCCTGTGAATATGGACTCTTTGTGCAGAATGCTGCTGTAATACACAGATAATGTTTTCTGTCCATGATAGGAGAGGATAGGAGTGGGAATTGGAGACCTCTGGGTTCTCCACTTAAAATACTGCAATCTTCAGAGAATCTTTGAAACTTTTCATCAAAGCCAAAAATTTGAAAGAAAGTAATATTCATATCCAGTTTTCTGAAAATATACCAATGTTTCTAAAACAAAAAGATATATACAGTAAGATGTATCTATAATACAAACATTGTGAATGCAAAGCAGGAGATAATTTACAAAAGGATTCATTAAATGATTAATTTAATAAAAATTAAGATATCAGAAGTGTTTCAAGAAACAGCTGGAGGTAAGCTTTGCTCTCTGTGCTTTTAAAATTGTGCCGTGCATAAGATCCCACTTTTCCATAACTTTTATGTTAGCATGCTTTTCTGATATCTCAGATAAAGTCCCTGGGTGGTCATCACTATCATCCTACTTACAAATAATTTGAACTGGATTTAAAACAAATATTGCTTGTAATTTGTACAACATTTTATCCAGAGGAATCCCAAAGTGCTTGTAAACAGGAAGAAGTGTACTTTGTCTTCCACTGAAGGGTACACCTACTGTACATGTCCACCTACTGTTCATGTTTCCCATCCCAGTATTGACCAAAACCATCCTGCTTAGTTTGGGATACATGGTAATCTCAGGCTACAAAAGTATAGTGCGGCTGGCTGATTAGGAACAATGTCACAATTATTTTAATAAATACACACACAATGAACACTGTTTTCTTACTGAATGTGTTTAAAAACAGGTAGAATCAAAACACCACTAGCTGATGAGGTTTTCAGGTTTACATGTAGACTGTGTTATTTAAATCTTTATTTCAATATTTTTTATTAGATTACTGTTTTATCATCAATTATCTTTTGTAACACAAGATGATGCTCAGTCATCTATTCAATGGTAATGTATGCTAATGTTCACACCTCTCTACACCTATTCTGACTTCACACCTCTTGATTGGCCTCTCTTTCTGTCCCCTGCTCCCGCCTCTCGCTCCTCCTCTCTCCCATCTTTCGTTCTCCCGCTACATTACCTTTGCTTACTGCCTTGTCTTTCTCACACCTTAAGAAGGCTCTACGGCCGAAACGTGTTTTCTTTCTTATTTTTTTCAGCATGGAATAAACCTATTACTTGTTCCTATTCAATGCTAATATCAACTGAGCCTACTTCCCTTACATTTGTATGTCTCCTACAGCATGATGTCCTTGTGCAGGCTCAAATTTATCTTGCAAGCCTTTGGATATAATAATTACAGAAAACTAAAAATGTACTGAGATATGAAAAGAAAAGGTTGTGATTCCATATTATAAGTGGTTCAAATCTATAATGAATAATTTGAAATAACTGTTTACATCTGTAATACAAATCCAGCAGCTTTTCAAACAGTTTGGTACGTCAACTGGCAAGTCATAAAATACTTTTTAAAAGTGACAACATTAATTAATTAATTAATTAAGGTGTGGTTTATGAGAAGGAAAAACTTAAAATGAAGAACAAAATTGTATTTTGACAACTTATTATTACTATATAAGAGTTTCATATTTTACCTGAGAAGTTTTTGAACTGTAGATTTAAGTAGGAAGTGTTTTGAGAGAGATTTAGGTTAGCTGTAACAAAACCCTCAAAAATGAAAAACTGTCTGCTTGATAGTGACTGAAGATCCTGTACCTGTATCTAAATTGACATTGGAACGTTTGTCCCAAAATGTTCTAGCTTGACATTTGAAAATCTGTAAACTTCCCTCTGTTTGTAATATGAATAAAGATAACAGCTCACGTGTTACAGATGCAGCCATTCAAACTGCACTGTACAAACCCATACCACATGCAACTACCCACAAGCCACTGCAGCGTACTCTGGTATGTGATTGGCTGGCCAAAATGACCGACAGGGGCACTCATGGTGCATTGGTCATTATTAAAAATATTTCATCATTTAATCTCTTTACTGTGCATGCTTTAATCCACTTAGTATTGAATATTTATATGGAATTTTACAACTAAAGGGACATTTTAGTAGTTGAGCATAAAAAGAAGAGGAGCATAATGCGTCGAATGGTCATAAACGATATTAATTTAGGAACATAAACATATCATGTAAAATGTATATGGCTGGTATTGGTATTTTAAAGAACAAATACACACCAGTATTCCACTTTCTCCCTAAACATTTTAAGCATCAAAGCCTTACATGTCATTATTTTGGAAACGTTTTTACATGCTCCTTCTGACCATACTACGTTTATAAACTTTTTTAAAAGTGATAGTCTTTTAATGTTTTTCTGTGAATTCGCATGTTATCAGCATAAATAAAAGCATACTTTTAGAATTTGATTAACAGGGAATATAATATGGAAACACATATCTAAACAAATTAATAATGATATAATTACTGTATATTCATATACTGTAGCACAAACAGAACTATAAGACTTTCTATTGATATGTGTATTGCTGTTTCACTGCTTTCTATGTGGCTGTGGTGTGATGGCTTAAGTGCCTGCCTCATGAGTCTGAGGTCTGTGGTTCAAGCCCTATAGTTGCCACTAGTGTTGTTTTAACAAATAAACATTTCTTTGAAAAACTAAAATAGCAAATATTATCGACACTATATTGACATTTTTTATATTTCTCAATATCACATGTTCGAAGCTAAGTAATTTCAATTAAATTTAATTTATTTTATTCAATTTAATTTGTAATTTCAAACTGCTACTGATATTATTACTGATAATAAATAATATCGACACTATATTGAATTTGTTGGTATTTCTAAATATCACAAAACGCATTTTAAAGACCTCGACTTGTGAACATTTTTACAGCTTCTACATAAAACTATCAGTGAGATCATTCTCTTTTTGTAAACCTCAGGTTTTTCACCAATGCGTAATTACGTACTAACAAGAAACACTGGGGGACCACTGTGTACACACATTCACAACACGAGAAATGCTGTTCAATACGGCTTCATGCAATAAGAACCTTAGGAAGCAGAACAGTGCAGTCTCCAATTACCCAGACTATAAGCATGGGAATAAAGCTTTGTTTGATTTCTGAAACCCTTTCTTTATTTCCTGTTTTCATTCATCAGGAAAATTCATATTCTTTACTAAACAGCTTTTTAAAAACAGCACCCAATGATGTTCAGATCATGATGTCTATGATTTTTTTACACAGAAGACTGACACAGCTATATTCGGCTAGTGTGTATTGTTGGTTTAGGGTTCTGTAGCATTCCAGTTTATGTTGTGTTTGTACTTGCAAGAATAACGATTACAAACATTAAAAAACATACCTGCTTTATACTGTACAACTGAGCAGTCTTGTTTTCATAAAATATACTGACTTTTTCATATTTAATGTGTAAGATGCTGTAATACAGTTTAAAATGATTAAAAGTCTAAACAGTATCAACCTGAATTTTTATCTCTATTAATATAACTATCAAGTGGTATTAAATAAATACAACTTTTTAGTATAGATTACACTTTTTAAAAATTTATTTAAAAGATAAAAACAATTATAATCTAATCGTTCCATGTTTGATCCCAAGAGGAAGCACAATACACTCCTGCTTTGTTTAACAATGGTATGAAAAATAAACCTAAATGGTGAGAAAGCTATGCTTAAAGTTAATTAAGATACTTAGAAGACAGAGATAATGATTTACGTTGCATTGTCAGATTGTGAATCAATAAAGGCATTTAATTAAACACGCGTTTGCGATTCAAATCAAAATGGGGGTAATGGGGGCTCTCTTATTATTTCTCTATTATTATCAAAACTCGTTCAATCGTGGTTCTTTTGGAAACATTTTGACATGTTCCTTGTAACTACACTGCTGTCGATATTGTAGCAATAGACAAAATGAAACGCTTGGAGTTTGTAATGTAGGGATTTTTATACGTCTTTATCTAGTGGTTTCATTAGTGACAAAGGCTAAACTGACCTGCCTGCCACACACACACATGCCTCAGGATGGTGACGTCACTATCTTTCATATGAATCCTTAGGAAGAACACAAAACAAGCCTGTTAGCCTGGTTTTTGCCTAATAAATTCTTCACACCTGAAACATTTTCTCTGAAAGTGATTTCTTCCCTGTTTAGCTGATCTTTTGCTGCTTACGCATGTTTACACAACTCCCTAGGTAAATTATCATACTTGACTGAGAAAGCTTTAGAGAGCTTAACATTTTTATTACCAACAAATTGTAAATACGATGTTTAAATTGGCGTAATTAATTTTGCACTTATGTGTATGGAGGAGTGTTAGCTGTCAATGAGAGCAGACCCCCTCTCTAAGGCTGGGAAAATGATTTTTTTAAATTTTAAAAAATAAATAAAAAATGAGATATCATGATGTGTTCCTGTTTAACTTAGACATTGCATGACTTTAAAAGCTATAAAAGCAGCTTTCAATAGTTAATAACCACCTTTTATGCACAAAAACGGGTGCTTTTTCTTCCTTGTATTTTGCATAAATGTATTTTATGTATTGCAAAAAACTGACTTGCTTTAACTAAATATATTTACAAATCCTTTCGCCTGGCAATCTACCTGAATGTCCAACTATCTGAAAAGCCCTCAGTAAAACCATGTTCGCTGATATTATTACTGACAATAAATATTATCGACACTATATTGTCATGTACATGTACAAACATGTATGCCATACCGTGTATGTGTTACTGAAGCTAAAAGTTTAGCATTTGTCACTAATGTAACCATTAAATAAAGACATAAATATAGAAATCCCTGCGTTACAAACTATATATGGCTGGTATTGGTATTTTAAAGAAAAAATACAGACCAATATGTTTCTCCCTAAACATTTTAAGCATCAAAGTCTTACATGTGGTTATTTCGGAAACGTTTTTACGTGCTCCTTTCTCCTGACCATATTAAGTTTATAATACTTTTCCTGTCTGTAAGGGGAAGGGGGGCTGTCTTTCATTAGAAGGCTAGCCTATTCTACTCTGAGAATGTAGAGGGGGAGGAAAAGTGCCTGCGGTAATTTAATTAGTATTAAAATTCGCACTGTTTCCCTTACGAAGATATGGACAGAAGAATATTTGTGTGTGGTAAGAAAAATGGCATTAAAACAACATAGTGAAGCCTTTGAAAACATTCACAATGTACTTTGTACACACAGCAAGTGTTTTCGTAACTCTAGGAAGTTTTGTGAAAACGCTACAGGTGTGTAAAAATCTTTTTTGAACTTCAAGCTTACTTTACCCCGTCATGGTCTTTAAAATGCATTTGGTTTGAAAGCTTTCTGTGTTTCCCTTGTGAAGATATGGACGTAAGAATATTTGTGCGTGGTCAAAAAAATGTATTTCCCAGAAGCTATACTGACTCTCTCTGATGCAGTGATCCGCTGGTCAGGTGACTGAGGGCTTGCCAGTGCGATGACGTCACTGCCTTTCATATGAATAGCAGGGACCTGGTCCGTTGGTGTTGAGGACAGATCTTACTATAGCTTGACTGGCTGCTTCCCTGTTGACTGATGCTGGAGGCTTGGGTTCAATTCCCTTGCTAGTGCTGGGGAAAAGCAAAAGTGCTATGTTATGAATACCGTGTTGCATTAACTAACTCTTAATAATTCCATGTCGCATTAACTAACTCTTCAGTTTATTCCGCCAGACAGTACATGAATATAATTATATCATTATTAATTTGTTAATTTGCTGATAACTAGCAAATTTACAGAAAAGGTTAAAAGACTATCACTTTTCACAAAGTATGTAAACTTAATATGGTCAGAAGGAGCACATAAAAATATTAAAAATAATTTCCAAAATAACCACATGTAAGACTTTGATGCTTAAAATGTTAAGGAAAAAGGTGGAATACTGGTGTATATTTTTTCTTTAAAATACCAACACCAGCCATATATAGTTTACATGATATGTTTATGTTCCTAAATTAATATTATTTATGAGCATTTGAAAGGCACGGTGAATCGGAGATTCTCAAAACTTACTTTGTATGATTAGAACCGAATATGTGATCGGATCAACGAAATGCTGTGGTGTTACTTTTTGTCAATAAAAAAAGTATTTTTGTTTACAAAGACTGTTACAAAGAAAGTGGACCAGGGTAATACTTTGAGCTTACTGCTTGTCCAAGGTCATTATTCATTATTCATTATTATATACTATTAGTAATATCTTCGGTAAAGATATAAAATATTTATGATAAAGGTGGTAGGTTGTGTACCTTTGTCTGAGCAATCTTGCTTTTATAAAATATACCAACTTTTTAATGTATAATAATTAACATGTTGTAATACACAGTTTAAAAGTCTAGAGAGTACACAACTTAAATTCTTAATTGGATAAAGATTGTCCCTCAGCAGTGATCAGGATTTGAAACCAGGTGTTTTTCTGGTGAAAGCTCAAATGCTGTATATGAGAGGTTAAGCTTTATTAGCTCCACCTGGCAGTTTTACAAGATGATTCCGGATACTATTAACATAATCAAATTTGTATGCGGTATAATGCGGTATGAGGTGATATGACGTGTTATGATGTGACACGCCCACCGTGTTGTACCGCAGCGTACCTTGCTCGTTTTGAATGGCTGCATCTGTACTTCTGTGATTTAAAGGAGCCTGGAGATGTTTGCATACAAGAAAGGTACTTCTCATTAGTGATATGAAGATATTAAAATGATCTTCTCTGTGTCATCAAAGCCAAAGGTTATCAGGGGAAAACACCCTTTTCTTGGTGTGAACAATGTTGAATGTCATCTAACTAAAATATGCACCCATGTTAACCTGGAATGGTATTACTTTAACGATTCCTAATAATGGCCAAGCACCTTTCAGTGGCTGCTACCTTTGAGCTCATACATACTGTACAAGATGGTGGAAAGAGAAGTCTTAAGTTCAGTCAAAACACTGTATATACTCTTTATTTTCTTAAACAAACTTTCAGTAACATTGTAATGGGTATGAATCATTGCATTAAATGTAGTGTGTAAATAGCAAACATTAATGGCAATCTGTTAAGGAGCAACCTTTCAATTACATACGAAAATATATTATATATCATTCTCAAGTAACTGTATGAGTATGAGAAAGTTCAAGCAGGTACTGTAGCTGCTCCAGCACGTGTAGGCTTCCAAGGAACAAGTAAAGGTTTATAATATGCCAGCAGCCATATCACCCTACAACTCACAACTGGCAACCTACTGAAGCTAAGCAAGTGTGAACCTGGTCAGTACCTGGATGGGAGACCTCCTAGGAAAACTAAGGTTGCTGCTGGAAGAGGTGTTAGTGGGGCCAGCAGGGGGTGCTCACCCTGCGGCCCGTGTGGGTCCTAATGCCCCAGTATAATGACGGGGACACTATACTGTATACTGGTGCCGTCCTTTGGATGAGATGTAAAACTGAGGTCCTGACTCTCTGTGGGCATTTTCCTGGGATGCCAATCCCAGGGCATTTCTCGAAAAGAGTAGGGGTGTAACCCTGGCATCCTGGCCAAATTTCCTATTGGTCCTTACCAATTATGGCCTCCTAATAATCCCCATCTGTGAATTGGAAATCTCCTCCCCATGGATAGCTGATGTGTGGTGAGTGTTCTGGCGCACTATGGCTGCTGTCGCATCATCCAGGTGGGTGCTGCACATTGGTGGTGGTGGAGGGGAGTCCCCATTACCTGTAAAGCGCTTAGAGTGGAGTGTCCAGAAAAGCGCTATATAAGTGTGAGCAATTATTATTATTATTAAAAGGGAAGAAAAGAAACACGTTTTGGCTGTGGAGCCTTCAGGTGTCACCTGAAGTAGGCTCTACAGCCGAAATGTTGTGTTTCTTTTCTTCTTTTTTCAGTATGGAATAAACCTTTACTTGTTACTATATGAGTATACTAACCAACACAATAATCTAACAAGACTGACATCTTAAAAACACATGTAAATAGCACAACATTTTGCCCACTGGGCTGTTTCAGCCTAGAGGTGTTGCGCTATAGCTTCAGGCTGAGCTATGTTAATATTTGTTTTCTCTTTGCAATGCTCGTCTCTACATATGAATTCACTGTGCCAGTGGCACCCTGCTGGGAAAGAAATGGAATAGCCTCCATCTGCTCATCTAAATCAGGTACTTTTGTGTGAATGTTTTTTTTTACTTGTGCCAAAATATGTTAAATAAGAAAAATAATTAAAATTGCCCCAAACCCAGCTGTTCTACTGATTCAGCCATATTGAAAAGGACTGAAACATCCAGGGCACCTCTTCTGATAACCTCTATTAGACGGGGTTTAGTTTTACATAGCACTGCAGAGAGATGTTTTACTTTTAGAACAGGTAAATCAAACAACACATCCTCTTTATTCGGAGATGTGGAGAAGAGTAGAATACCATTGCACATACTACTAATATGCCACCAGATCTGAACATCAACTTGAATCTAGATCAGTAGTCCAGTTTAAAACTAAGAGGTTGAAGGCAGGCTTTGACACCTAAGAATGATAGAGGATAGAAATATTTTATGACACAGCTACTCTAAAACTTTGTGTTTCCTTTCATTATGGTGTTTTCTCTGTCTGCAAGGAATACTTCCTTATTGAAATCAAACACTTTGAATGGCAGCTTTGCATCAGAGCGTGCTCATCTCATAATACAGTACCTCCTTTCTACATTCATACAGTACATCTTATGGTTAAGAACCTTGTGTACATACCATGCACAGAGCTTTCACCTCATCTGTGAACTCTTTCCATATAATCACATATTCAATTCATTCTAAATAATTAATCCACTTAGCTTTAAGAAGTAGGTGCTGTACTGCATAGCCTAGTGTTAGAACAATGTCTGATAATGTGAATATGACATCATGTGACATGTCTAAACACTCAGTACTTATTGTTGCATAAGAACCATTTGTGAATGAGGCCCTAAATATCTCAGAGTTTTACAGCTTTCATCTTCGTCAAATTTGTTTTCAGAAATTATTTATGGTGTTGTTCAGCTGTGCTTTCTCTATAAAATATGTTATACTGTGATGACTTTTGTGAATGTCAGATTGGAGAACAGATACACTATGCAAAACTGAATGACTATGGGAGTAGACTGTGTTCAAAATATCAATATAACTTATTCACATTCAAACAGCTGTTGTTTTTGAAACACTGGCAAGACCACCTTGGTACTCATCAAGTAGAACATCAGTTCATCGGGACTTTTTTCCTATCCTATCAGTGTTTTATCAAAATAGTGCTCAGCTGTGAATGAAGTGCAATGAAGTGCCGCCTTCTGCTATGCCTATTAAACAAAAATCCCGAACACCTAAATTTGTTGCCTGTAGGTGAGCTGTATAGAACTTCCATGACAATAGCTTAAACAGCATCTTTGATTAATTTGCCCTCTATAAAGACAGACCAGATTCAAAATCTATTAGATTCTAATTAAAGCACTAATTGCTTTTTAATGAGAAAGCTTCAAGTAATAATTATATTACGATATAATTACATTGAATTGACAATTCTTTGTCATGAATAGGCATTTTAAAATCATAAGGATATATTTTATTATAACCATATATCTCCTTTTATAGTGTTAAATGAGTAGGGTGTTAGATGGAGTTTAAAGACGCATAGCCATATGTATTTGTTCCTGTTTTTAATCCTGTAAATATAGCACTGGTCTGACAACCTGTAGGGAAAATGTACTTAAGACATAAACTAAGAATAGATTAATGGAATTGGGATTGGCTTAAGAACACAAGCTCAGGGAAAAGTAGAGAACAGAGTAAGTAAAAAATGTCCAGAAACTCTGTAAACACCTACATTACTCATGGTAAAATCATTACATATAGCCCATGAAGAAGCAAGTGAACAGAACTTGCCTCTAGCAGACTTCCAGAAAGATGGGTAAGATGATGAGAGACTGTATTTGAATGTACTGAAGAGCTGTTTTTTAGCATAGATTGCATACAGCCTGTATCACTTCTGACATTGCATCGCAATCAATTTGACAGATTCCCATCCATTTGTGTCATTTTCCCTGCAGAGCTGTGTGACACTAACCTGACCAGATTCAACACCTGCTAATGCGTAGAATTTTTGCTCCATGATGGCGATCCCACATCTTGAGGGAATTGTTTTATTAAAAAGCGTCCTTCTAAATAGGGTCATTCTAAATGGTTTAGCTATTAATCTAGAAAGTTATAGGCTGGCAAACCTAAATATAAAAGACAGAGCATCAATGAAATATTTTTTGAGCCCTGAGTTATTTCATTATTGAGTTATCTGACCTCTTGTATCCTTCATGGTGTCAGCACTTGCACTTGTATGTGTCTTGCAGCTAAGAAAAAAAGTTCAATAAATTCTTTGTCCAGTCCCTCCTTATCTGGAGTATGGGGGTAATATATTTATTGTGTGTCTGTTTGTGTTTGTGTCTGCCTTGTGATGGGCTGACATCCCATCCAGGGTGTATCCTGCCTTGTGCCCATTGCTTGCTGACATAGGCTCCGGTTCCCCCATGACCCTGAATTCGATGAAGCAGCTAGAAAATGGATGAATGGGTGGATGTGCAATAAAATGCAACCTATTCAATTAAGCCATGATTCCTTCTCCTTCGTTCCTTCTTTCTGAAAACTACATGTAGCTGAGCATTCAGCAAACTGCAAAAAGTAAAATATTTAATAGTGGGTACTTAAATTGTTAGTAACTGCCCTGGGTAATTAAATTGCTAGTATTAACAGAGCACTAGGACTAACCCGTTCTTTGCATTTATTGCAGTCATTTTCTGTTGCTTGTTTTAATAATTTAATACATATTAAGTATTAATTTCAAAGTATATAAGGCCAAAGTGACAAACTAAGTGCCATATCCAATGAAAGGAACACTGCTTTTGGGTTTCAATGAAAAGATACTGTTAAGAAATAATACTCTGTCAATTTGTCTTGAAACATATTTAGGATATTTGTTGGTAATAATATCCTGAATATTCAACAACGACCTATCTCAATGGTAAAATAATATGTTTTTGCATTTGTTGAATGTTAGCATTTGGTATTTATTTACAGAAATGAATCTGGGATGATATTCTACCCTGAAAATTAATTGTGCTCTTTTTATATTTCAGATTACTTCATATTTTGTATTGCTTAAATATGACCTCTGAAAAAACTCTACTTAGAATGGTATTTTAAATTGGCAGGAAGTTCATGCCACAAAAAAGTAAAAAAATATTTGTGAAAAGCCAGATTAACCATATTTCCTTGTCTTTTTTCACTTCTTTGCTTAGTTGAATGGCAACATCAGAATGTGTTTTATTTTATTTATTTTTTTCTTCTGTAATAGCCACTTTTTTCTCACCTATAAGACACTGTAGAATTGAATAGCCAATTGTTATTCCACACAATTTACCATTACATCCTCTGTACCATCTGGGAAAGATTAAAACTGCGCATATGTGTCATGTTTTTTCACATTATGTTCTTGGAACAAAAATATCATAACAGCTCTCATAATGTCCAATCCTATTCTTAAGAGGGTGTGGGGGAGGCATTTGAGCTTACTGAACTCAGGCAGCAAGAGGGGTTTGTGGTACGTACTTAGCTGACCATCTCCCAGGACTTCCACACAGTGCCCATGCCTTACAGCTCTCAGCTGTTTACTAGCAATGGTTCACCTCTAACAACAGGTGAGTGGTTTAGCCTCAGTCCAAACCCCATCAACCTCCAGGCTATTTGGAAGGATACTCTAACTAATTGAGACATTCAGCAGCTTCACCAGAACACAGTTTTATTGGAAATGTTAAATAGCAAATAATCTAAGAAGGGACAATGGCAGAGGTAGACAGATGTCAATACACAGTATGAGACAACACAATAAAGCATTTAAGGTCCAGTTCATGAAGAAAAAAAAAATTCGGACATGCCTAATGGCAACACTAAAGTCCTACTCTTACTGTTAAAAAGAAAAACAAAATTGCCTTTAGTAGTGTAGTTCTAAGTTACACAATTTAAGTCATATGTAATGCTTGTTATATACAGTAAGTACCTATTGTACTCTTAATAAGAAACAACTTAGTTGGGATAAATATTTTATAAATACAACCTTTAGTGTAGAATTGGACTACACTAATTCTACATTGTCATTCATAGGTTTCAATATGCATTATATTACAATGGTGATGGCTACTGCAGGTGACAGAAACAGCAATCCGAACATTTTACAGTAGAGGTGAACTGGTCTGTTAAGTATGGCTGTAATGTTTGAATAATAACAGCTTTAGTTTTCCATAAACTCCCCAGACACAAATCATGTCATCCTTGAAATAAAAGACAAAACTATCAAAAAAGTCAGAAAACAAAGGACCTTGAAGGTTAAAAACTGAAAAAAAAATCAAATGCTTTAAATGTGAATTATTTTACAATGTTCAATTTTTATTCAATGGGGTCAAATTTTTATTTTCAATAAAGTTACAGTATGGTTAATTGATGTTTTTATATAAAAAGATGTTATGTCTTTGAGTGTTTTTTGTTCTGTTTAAAAGAACAATATACGCTATAATTAGTAAACAAGGTTATCTACACTCTGGAGAGAAGCCAGTAAACCTCTTGTACAATGCACTCCTCCAGAAGTCTAAGCTATTAATGATTTAAATAGACATGCTGATTGAAAGCATCAGGGGTCAGACTTGGGGAGCCTTTGTTTCTAAGTCATACATTTTTTGGATGTTTTTAGTAGATATACAAAGCATTGAGTATTTTCTTGTAACTAATACAAATACAAATACATTTCAATTGTAAGCAAATTAAAATGAAGAGAAGACAAATTTGCATGACACAATGTTTTTTAACAGGATACTCAGTTTCAGGAATGTTATTTTATTAGTGCATATTAGTGCATATAGGGACAAGCCACAAAAGGTACAGTAGGTGTCAGTTTTTTGTCTGGTTGTTTCAGCAAACTGGAATAGGGTAGATGCTGCTTTATTTGAATAAAATTATTATTACTATTATTATTATTATCATCATCATGATCATCATTATCATAATCTTACTGGCTGTACCAGTAGTTACTGGCTGACAGTTAAACCAGATGGAAAATATACGTCTGCTAAGATATACAGTAAATGTTGGCTACTGCTGTGGAAAATATAAAAACTGAAAGTCAAGGGTGCACAGACAAAAGGTTCAGTTTTTAATATCAGATACATGTTCTGATCTTGAGAGTGAATTTCATGCTATCTGTCCAAATGATCCAGATTCTTTTTTTTATAGAACACCATCAGGTTCTATACAGTACATAATTTCTCAGTAACAAAGTTTTGAAGTGTCAAAGACAGTACACTCTTTATCTTGAACAATTCAGCTTCCATCTGTTAGTCTAAGAAATAATTTGCCAAAATCATTATTTTAGCAAATGAACTGAGTTTTATAAACAGATATAACATAAGTAAATGTATTATATTGATCAACTGTGTTCTAGACTGTATATAAAAGACTAGAAGTTGTTTTTTTTGTCCATTAAAAAATTATCCTGCAAATATTCAATATTGACATTGAGTCTCATTGCTTTCACTGCATTATATCGCTGAATGATCAGATCTACTGTATGTAGTAGATCCCATCTGATAAACTACACAATACAATTTGCATGTATGTACAGTACTTCATCCTTTCAGATGCGAACAGTTTTCACACCATGAAATAAATGTGACAAGAAATAGATTTCCAAGCCTTTCTTGTTATGGGATGTGGAGAAGAGAACCTAAGCAACAGGTGCTGAAAAAGGTAAATAAATTGTATTAAGTTTAAATAATTTTACTGGACAAGTTAAATTTACCTTCACCAGAACTCAGCTTCGACTTCATCTCAATTCCTTATGATGCCTCACCTTCTCAAGTGAAAAAAAAAAAGATTTTGTGGTCCTGATATGATGGAGAGCTGAGTTAAAACTAAACTAAACTAAAGCTATTAAAATACCTAGAAGATTGTTTAAAAAGCAGTGTATAAAAATTAGTGTTTAAATCTTTCAGGTCCAAGAATAAGAAGTATTTTGGGGAAAAAGCAGTAAAATAGCGGGGGCATGGTTCATGGATCAATATACAGTAATGTGAGTAATGTGCAATACACTCAGGAAGGTCACACTTGTTACACATAACATTAAAATATAGCTACATCACTTAAACGAAAAAAAAAAATAGTGTAAAGGTTAATGAAAGTATTTTAAACTCACTAATTATAAAGAAAGAAACTATTTTACAGGCTTATCATAATGTTGAATGGCCTTGAATGGTTACTGTAAGGATAGGATCAAGCTTTAATATATACATATATATGTTGTTAATATCATCATAATTCAAAAGAACAGAATTGTAATACAGAATAACTGCTGAGAATAGCAAAAAGTCAGAAAGATGTATAATGCCACCTAAACTCTAACTAAAGTGGCCTAAATGATTTTAGTAAAAAGGTGAACAGGATTACTTTAATCATAAGACTACAGTGTAGATCATTTTTGAATGATTTGTTTTGTCACTTAGGTGTCACAGGGGACAAGGACTAGAGACCCCTGTAGCAGAATAAGCATAATGAAATGCAGTAGTCCAGATGACGTCGACAATATCAGCAGGTGCATTTTTCATAAACACTGTTCATGTTGCTTTTTTATTAAAGGAACATCTGGAAATATTTTCCTGTAAACACATTTAAAAATAATTGCAGGATTAAAGGATAATTAGAAAAATGTATGTGTTATGAAACTCTTATGTTATAAGGGGTTGGGAAAATGGTGAATATCAGAAACGACTGAGCAAATTAATCAATAATAAATAATCATAACCACCTAATTGTAAACAAGCAGGTGGTACTGTATAATTAGAGGCACCCAAGTTTTCTGTTCTCTGGCTCACCTTTGATGAAATGATCGATAAGTCAACACTGGGTAAAACAAATACTTATTACCAATACACCCACTAAACAACATGCAACATACAGTAAATATACAACGTACACGTTACACTATTTACACATTTATGAACAAGGCGAGAGGCAAGCCCAGAAGCCTATGCTCTTACCAACCAGGAAAAAAAAAAACACAGACTGCTACCAAGTATTTAACTCTTATGTAACACAACACAGGGATACATTTGCTTTCTAAACTAAACAATTTGGTTCTGTGAACCTAGATGCTACAAAATGAATTTTCCTCTCTCTTTTGTCTCTTCCCTCTTCTTCTCTCTATGTACCTGCATATTTATATGCTGTGTTCCTGGACTGTTGATACCAATCTTATTCTGATTTACTCCGAATTTACAGTAATTAACTAAGGTAAACTAAAGTTAACTCTCTCTGAAAAGTGAATCAGAGACCCCTACATCTTGCATCTACTGTACATCAGCAAACAACCCTTTGCTTTGAAGCTCCCAAGAACACTAGCCAGGTGCTGACCCTTAGATTATGACACCTCAATAACCATTTCTCAATCAATAATGCCATTAATAAGCCACCAATAATGTTTCTTTGCAGTTTAATGGAAAATTAAAAGTTCCAATCAAATAAAACAAACCACTAAACAATGCTTGTAGCTTTTAATTTAGCTAAATGCATTGCCTGCCACATGGGAAGTCCGGATTAGATTCCTAGCCTATGCACACGTGTACTTTAACAAACTGCCCCTTGGGTATAAAAAGACTCTTTCTCTAGTAATTAAATATAATAAATAATATGTATACTATATTGACATTTTTATCAATTTTATGTATCACAGTAGGTTAAATATTAAATTAATATTATTAAAAATAGCAATAACTTAAAAGATCCTGCAAAGTGTGGAGCTACTGTAGCAAACGTGACACCCTGGGGCTGTTTTACAAAGTGAGATTACTCAATTAGCCAGATTTATTAAAAAATAGTTGAGGTTGCTTGGTCTTTTGTGAATGTGATGTGTTTTTTAGGTTTATATACACATTAAAATTATTTATTTTTTGTCTTAATGCTAATTATACAATCTAAAGTATAGAATGAAACAAAAATAAACATGAAAAGTCAGTTTGTTTTGTTATTGTGAAATAATTTATTAATAACTGGAAAATCAGGTATGGGGAAAGTTGTGCTTCAGGAAGCATGAAGACTTCTAAGTCAGTGTGTTGTCTCAATGAGCTATCTTGAGACCCATGGATTCAAACACAAAATGCCTCTTACAATGTATATTATATAAAATGTAAACATCCTCTCTCTTACTCGCTTGCCCACTCTGACTCAAGAACTTTCAAATAAGCATACTGGTATTTAAACCTGAGCTCCTGGAAGCATGAAGACATTGAAGTTAGTGTTCACTGAGTGTTTTAGGTTGAAATGCAAAAGTCCTTTTATGCTGTTAAAGTTCTCTCTCACTCACTTTACTTAAATTAAGCATAGATTAAGTACTGAAAATGTTAAATTCTCTGATTTTTGAAAGCTGGAGATGGGATAGAAATTCTGCTCCTGGAAGTATGTGGACATCTAAGTCACTGTTTTAGCTCATTGAACTATCTTGGCTACTTAGAACACTTACCACAACTCCTTTTATACTGTAAAGGTTCTCTCTATCACTCACCTGCTGTCTCTTGCCTGCCTGAAGTCCCCTAGGTATTACTGTATTTAGCAGTATAAACCCGAGCTGAGATGTGAGAAAAGACAGGTTTTTTCATAAACGGACATATTTCATGGTCACTGATTTAAGATGCATATTCTTTCGCAGTGGTTTTGCTGGCATGAATGAAAGATTCAATTCTCAATCCTTCTTGTGTGACATGAACACACACTCCTGAAATAGTTAAACCTGCTACGTGAAACAGTCCCCCCAGGTGACTGTCTGTTTATACAGTATGTTTCCTCTGTTCTCCCTCCCAGCTACTTGATCCTCGGTATGAGTGCATGTGTGCTGTGCCCCAGATCAGGACGTTCATCTGGCTTTTTAAGCCCAGTTCATTCCATGCAATGCATTGTAGATATCTGATTAATTTGAACAAAAACTGTTTTTCTCAGTATAATATATGATACAATGTCCGCAATACAAATTATGATGTACAATAGTTTCACACAACAGTGTGAAATGCTTCTGTGGGCTGGGCAGCATCTAATCAATTGTGATACATCTCATTTGGTTTGTCATTGCAGCTAGAGACAAATAATTTTTTTAAATTAATTTAAGCAATTATTAGGTAGGTCACACAGAGGTGCTAATTTGTCATTTAATCATGCTGTCTTAATTTTGACTCCTAGTTATGGCATGAGGGGATGAAAACAAAACACAAATATTTATACTATTTTTGGATTTTGTGTGACATTTATTTGTTTTCATTTTACACATCTAAAATTTTATTTTTTTAATGCAGCAGGAATTGTATGCCTCATAATGCACAGAATGAAGTTATTTATTTGGCACGTGAGCCATGTATGTACAGCATATGCAATATGTATATACAGTATATAAGGAACAAGTGAAGATTCATCTTCAAAGTCATCTTTGCTGACTGCCCTATCTTTCTTACACCCGGAAAAGGCTCCACAGCCAAAACGTTCTTCTCTTTTCAGCATGGAATAAACCTATTACTTCCTTTCCAGTTTGCAGTTTGCAGTTTGAGTTCCTTTGCAGCCTAAGCATGTTAACGGAGCTACCCACCTGAAGACTCAGAAGTTTTTTTTGTTTTACTTTTTATTTTAAGTATGAAAGCAAGGCATACAGATGCAGCAATTCAAAGTCTGCGGTACAAACCTATGTCATACCGCGGTATGTGATTGGCTGGCCAAAATGACCAACAGGGGCACTCGTGGTGCATTGGTTGGTAGTGAAAAGATTTAATCATTTAATCTCTTTACTGTGCACATTTTAATCTGCTTAGTATTGGATATTTATATGGAATTTTTTGCTAAAGGAAAATTTTAGTAGCTGAGCATATTATTATTTTTATTTGCTTTGGCAACACTGATTGTACCCGTCGGTCACGCTAATAGAGCACCTTGAATTGAATTGAATTGAGAGAGAGAGAGAGAGAGTGTGCGTACGCTCCTTGGCCACAGTGCCAGGCACTTGTGCAACATCGGGTTTGCGCCTTACAGCCTGCGGTACTGCTGTGTACATACAGTATGAACATGTTGTGATATTTAGAAATATAAAAATGTCAATATAATGCCCATAATATTTGCTATTTAAATGTATTTGTTAAGAGGAAGCTTATAGTAATTGCTGGATTTGAACACCTAACCTTATACTTATAAGTCAGTTACTTAAGCGATCACACCATAGATACAGTGATGTAGTATTGAATAAAGATTGTCCACCAGCGGTGATCAGGATTTGAAACCAGGTGTTTTCTGGTGACAGCTCAAATGCTGTATAGAAGAGGTAAAGCTTTATTAGTTCTACCTGGCAGTTTTACAAGGTGATTCTGGATACTATTAACATAATCTAATTTGCATACGGTAAATTGCTGTTTGACATGGTATGACATTGTATGCCACGTTTAGATGCGACAAGCCCAACGTGTTGTACCGCAGCATACCCCGCTCATTTTGAATGGCTGCATCTGTATAAACTGTACACATAAACTACATTTTTGGTTAGATGTAGTGCAGTCAAAATGAGTTACCGAGTTAAAGAATTCCTTGAGGTTATATCCACAGACACCTATACAGCCATTCAAATCATCACTGAAAACTTTTTTTATTTTAATTTTAATCTGGCCTATTTTTTAAAGTAAAGTACATGTTAATTTGTTTTTAAATATGATGTATTTTTAAAGCCAGGGTGATTCTATAATTTTATGTCCCAGAGTATTAATTGTGTAAAATTGGAACATAATTGTGGAAAACCAGAATGCCACTGCAAAATTTATGGTGAAATTACAATTACTATGAATTCAGGTAATATAAATTATCAATATAGTAAATAATGCATGCCATACATCTCAGATGTGTTTTTGGGATGTCCTTATTGTATTAATAATAATATTAGATCTTGTTAAATAAATATCATATAATGAAATATCATATAATTACATTGAAAAGCTAAATAAAATAATTATGAACAGCTGAGCACATATTTTCAACATTTAATTCAGATTTTTAAAACTGTCCCTAAAATCTTTGTCAATTCTCTTACTGAAGAAGAAATAAAGCAGGGCTCTAGTTGTTTCTGAAGTTCTTTTGATGTAATGTTTACGTAAAAAATGTTTGGTTGGATAGTACAGTATATAGTCTAACAATGTTACTTAAAAATATGTAAGACAAATTATGCCGTGAATATATATATATACAAATGTGTATAAGATTTATTATAAAATATTGGACATTAATGAATCTTAGCATTTCCTTGCCTCCTGCTCAAAATGTTGCCTGTGGTGTCTTTTTCACGTAAATTGACCCTGAAACCAACAGGCTAATGGCTCACTGGCTGACACTGAAGCAGCTGTCAGGAAAGCTTTGTGGAGAGAAAGTTTAGAGATTGTCAAAACCCTTGACAGTTCACTGATATTTTTCATGTGAAAAATACCATTTCAACAGACAGCGTATACTTAACATTCACTTTATATTCATGATCTCTTAAACCCGTTGCAGTTTTGCTACCAAAAAACAAACAAGTTGCACCACAATTGATTAGTAGCTGCCCAGCACACAGAAGCATTTCAAACTATTGCATCACCATTTGTACTGGGGATGTATCAGATATTAAACTGCGATACAGTGATTCCTCCTAGTTTTCCATTGCAGAGTAAGCGATGTATGAAGAGGGGCAGGAGACTGCAGCTCACTGCAGAAGACAGATTGGAATAGCAAACTGCAGGTGTAGTTATGAGCTACCCAGAGTGTGTTACTTATGGTAAAGAACAAAGAGCAGCTACAGCAAATATATATATATATGTGTAAAGAAAGTACAGCCCCTTGTGATTCTATGGTTTTACATATTAAGACATATCTAACCTTCATCTACTCCTCACCTCATCTAACAGTAGCTAAATCTAACCTCATGTGACACACACAAATTTCACTTTGTCTTTATTTGTTAAACAGAAAAATCAGCCAACATTTAGTAACCTTGTGTGATAAAGTACAGATACAGCCATTCAAAATGTGTGGTAAAACCCTGTACTGTGCAAATTTATCTGCAGATTAGCGTGGAATACTGCAGTATGTGATTGGCTGGCTAAAATGACTGACAGGCGGTACTCCGTGTGCGTTGGTCGTTAGTGAAATGACTGCTTCATTTAATGTCTTAAATGTCTAACTGTGTACGTTTAAATCCGCTAAATATTGAATATTGATATAGAATTTTACAACTAAAGGGAAATTTTGGTAGCCGAGCATAAAAATAAGAGGAGCATAATGTCTCTGAACGTCATAAATGATGTTAATTATTCATACAGATGCAGCCATTCAAAGTGTGCCATACAAACCCGTACTGCAACTACCTACGTGATACCACAGTATGTGATTGGCTGGCCAAAATGATCGACAGGGGCACTCGTGGTGCATTGGTCGGTAGTGGAAAGATTTAATCTCTTTACTGTGCACATTTTAATCTGCTTAGTATTGAATATTTATATGGAATTTTACCACTAAACGGAAATTTTAGTAGCTGAGCATAAAAAGAATAGGAACATAACGCATCTGAAGGTCATAAAATATTAATTTAGGAACATAAACATATTATGTCAACTATATGTTGCTGGTATTGTTTAAAGAAAAAATACAAACCAGTATTCCATTTCTCCCTAAACATTTTAAGCATAAAAGTCTTACATGTAGTTATTTTGGAAATGTTTTTACGTGCTCCTTCTGACCATATTACTGTACGTTTATATATTTTGTGAGAAAAGTGATAGTTTTAAGCTTTTCTGCAAATACGCTTGTTGTTGGAGTAAACAAAAGCATACTTTTAGAATTTGATTAATAGGGAATAAATTATGGAATAGTGTATCTAAAGAAATTATTTACGATATAATTATATTCAGGTACTATACCCCAAACAGTAGTATAAGACTTCTTATTGATGTGTGTATGGCTGTTTCACCACCATACTATGTCATTGTGTCTATGGCATGATTGCTTAAGTAACCAACTTATAAGTGTAAAGTTTGGTGTTCAAATCCAGCAATTACTATGAGCTTTCTTTTAACAAATAAAAATTTCTTTGAAAAACTAAAATAGCAAATATTATGGGCATTATATTGACATTTTATATTTCTAAATATCACAACATGTTCGTACTGTATGTACACAGTGGTACCGCAGGGTGTAGGGCGCAATTCTACGTATGCCCGAAATCCCTACATTAATATTGTATATTCGCCTGGCGCTGTGCAGTTTTCATATCTCTCTCTCTCTCTCTCCCTCCCCCCTGGTATGCTGGCTGTGGCGAATTTCACTCCACTGTCTGAGTCTGTGTCTACATTGTTTGTAAACACAATTCACACTCAACCACATCATAGATCAGTCCCAGTATATGAGATATTGCTGTTTGATCTTTGATCTGAACTTTAATAGAGAGCTTATCTCTATTAATATAACTATCGATTGGTATTAAATGCAACTTTTTTGTATAAATGACACTTTTCTAAAATTTATTTAAAAAATAAAAAGGATTACTCCAATCTTTCCATGTTTGGTCCCATGAGGAAGTAGTATACGCTCCTGCTTTGTTTCACAATGGTATGAAAAATAAATCTAAATAGTGAGAAAGCTATGCTTGAAGTGAATTAAGGGACCTAGAATGCAAAGATAATGAATTACATTGCGTTGTCAGATAGTGGATTAATAAAGGCATTTAATAAAACACGCGTTTGCGATTTTAATCAAAATGGGGAAAATGGGGTTAGACCATTAGCAATACGCTTCCTCGTGATCATCTTAGAATCGATGAATAAGCTGCAAGTTTTTTTTATACATAGCATTCAGAAATACAATCGAAAATAGTTTTGTGGTGTATGCATAGATGAAACTTTTCTAAAATGTATAACAAAATGAATGACTATTAAAATCTGTAATCTGTCATCTTTCCACGTGTAATGCCATTAGAAAGTAGAATAAGTTCCTGCTTTGTCTAACGATGGTATCAAAAATCAAACCTGTGCTTAATGATAATTAAGGGACTTAGAAGTCAAAGAAAATTATTTACATTGTTTAATTTTAAACACTAAGTTATGAATGCAATTGGTGCTTTACAGCCATTGTGAATTACTGAGCTCCACGCTTCCTCCTTCCCAGTGCTACCTCCCCCTCTGACACAGCACAGTGGGTGGCACGCTGTTTTCAGAGCCTCTGATTGGGGAAAAAATACCTGGTGATCTGTTCTACATACCAGGAAGACAACAGACTATGATTTTTTATATTCAAAACGTGTGTTGTTTTTATGAAATTCATGTATTTTAAATGTTTAATTAAGAAGTTTTATAAATACCAATACCACCCATATACAGTTTACATTATATGTTTATGTTCCTAAATTAATATCATTTATGAGCATGTGAAAGGCATGGTGAATCGGAGATTCTCAAAACTTACTTTGTATGATTGGAAATGAATATGTGATCGGAATCAAGGGAATCAGTGTGAATTTTAATACTAATTAAATGATGGTGGGCACCTTCCACCCCTCTACTTTTCTCAGAGTAGAATAGGCTAACCTTCGGTGGATCTTTAGTTTTTTTTTTTAACATATCTCCCTTTTTATGAAACGACATGGTTGAAAACTGTTCCAGAGCCACCGTCATTTCATCAATGAAAAGTACATCATGAAATGCCTCTCCCTGTTTAATCCATTAGAAAAAAGAAAAGGAGTATAAAGTGTCTGATGGTCATAAACTATATTAGTTTAGGAACAGCACAGAGATATTTTTTTAACTGCACTACATTGGAAAGAATAGCATAGCGCATTTTTTTTTTACTCCCTGGCAGAAACGGGCTTCCATAAGAATCAGAAGAGCTTCTGGGAAATACATTTTTCCTGCATTAAAGTTTAACTCATTCAGAACAAATTTTTTTATTTCTTTTTTAAGCCATTTTTTTTATCACGCTCGAAAATTCTTTTGCTCATATCTTCAGAAGAGAAACAGAAAGCTTTCAAACCAAATGTATTTCAAAGACGACGACTTGTGAAAATGTTCACAGCTTGCACAGAAAACTATCAGTGAGCTAATTCTCTTTTTTTTCATCGATGCGTAATTACGCACGAGCAGGAATCCGAGCCATTTTCACCCAAAAGGAACAAGAAAAGGAGCATTTTCAGAGAGCATTTAGTTTTTGTTTACATATAATAAGTGATTAGATTTATGAACAATCTAATTTCTTCTTCTTTTAAACAGTGAAATTCCAGCTGCAAAAAGATCGCACCAGAGACTAGAGCACTAGTTCTCCTTGTCATAGACTTTCAGCAAAGGGGGTGAATTAAGCAATGTCAAGTGCAATAATTCAGTGATCAGTAATAACATCTTAGAAATTTTAAGCTGAAAAAAATTAAGGCAAATGAAACCAAACAGAAAAAAAACATGACCAGACAGTACAGAGGGATGCAGAACACTTGCAAAAGCTTAGATATACAACAAATCATAGAAAGGTGTGTTACAAAAAAACACGTAAAACTGAAGGAGATTTGGCAGGGAGTTAGGGTCTTGAATAATCAGGTGTATTTCTGGTAGGGAGACTACGAAGGATAGGATAGGATAGTCATAAAATTAGCACACATGAGAAACAGAGAAATTAGGAAAGAGAGCCCTTATATGAATTAATAGCAAACACGGTTTCATGAAAGGCTTCTCAAACAGTTGGACATTCAGGTAGATTGCTAGGGGAAAGCATTTGTAAATATATTTTGTTAAAGCAAGTCATTTTTTTGCAACACATCAAAGGCATTTTTCCAAGAAAATCATTTAGCCTTTTCAACTAATAGAACTACTAAATAAATATATAAATATAGAAATCTAAAGATTTTTTATTCAATGTTTGTATTAGGATGAACTAAGGCCTTGGCATCTGTCAGGTTGAGCTCAGTGTATATTTTGTCACAGAGTTAGTACAGGATGTTACCAGTGAAAACAGGTATTTATAAATGACCAATTTCAAGAAGGAGGTTTTTAATCAAATCAAAATAATTATAAATCAAGCAGGATAGTGAAAGCACAGAAAATAGGTAGTTAGATCCAGATCCAGAGAAGTGGAAAGGCTGACTCCTTAAACCAGCACTATAAAATAATTTATCCTCAGTGAGATCCTGCCATCTCATAGTGGATTTAAATCACTGTGTACACAGTAGTTACACAGTGCCTTTAGTTCCATCTATTTTCTAAACTCTTTATCCTTTACAGAGTAGCTGGAGTCTATCCAAGCAAGAAGTGGATGCAAGGCAAAATACACTCTGGACATAGTGTCAGTCCATCACAGGGCAGACAAACAGACACAAACACACACTTAAACCAGGGTCAGTATTCCCATAAGCCAATTAACCTACCAGTATGTTTTGGACTACAGGAGGAAATTAGATTACCTGGCGAAAACCCACATGAACCCAGAGATAACATGCAAACTCCACACATACAATACCTCAGGAATTGAAGCTAGGGCCTCAGCACGGCAAGATAACAAAGCTAATCACTGCACCACCATTAAAAATGGATGGATATGTTAGTCATCTTTCTAGTTCAAAGAGTTTCATGCATAATTTAATTTTGAAAGCCTCAGAGACATCTGGTGCTACTGTGAAAAAACATACAAAAAGTATGCTAACCACTGTGCCATCCGATTCCTTAGCTAATATATTTAAGTTTTTTAAACAGTTTAGATTGTTATTAACTGTTGATTGTTAGCAAAATATTTTAAATTATATTTTACCCCATTTTTTCTTTATTTTGTATTTCATTTATTATCTGATTATTATCAGATTTAACATACATTTAAACAATGATTTGTAAATTATTTTTTTTACAAGATGCAGAAAAAGTGCTTTAATATTATTGAATACTAATAATTTATGTTCACACCTGACTTTCTCATTTAGATGTACTTAAAACGTTGAAGTAAGTGTGCTATAACATTTAGAAATACAATTGAGAATAGTTCTGTGGCATTTGTATAGATGACACTTTGCTAAAAAAATGTTTTAAAAAATAAAAACGATCACAATCAAATCTTTCCACGTGTGATGCCATTAGGAAGTACAATAAGCTCCTGCTTTGTTTAAAGATAGTATGATCTAAATGGTGAGAAAGGTATGCTTTAATTTAATTAAGGGACTTGGAAGACAAAGATAACAATTTACGATTTGTTTTATTTTTAAAAACTAAGTGATTAATGCAGCCCTGATTGGTGCCATTCGCACTCCGTGCTTTAGAAAGCTCACTCATGTTGTGCTCCTCCTCCTCCCTCTCTCTCTGATTGGGAAAAAAGACCTGCTGACCTGTCCTACACAACAGGAAGAGAAGAGAATGTGATTTTTCCTGTATGACATTTATGAAATTCAAGTATTTTAAACATTTAATTCAAAAGTAAAAATCTTACAGCCGACACAAAGATTCTAAGATGATCAAGAGGAAGAAAATTCACCCATTTTTCCAGCATAAAAGTTTTTTTAACTATATAAACTAGTTTTTTTACAGCATGTTAAAACCAGAGCCCACTGTAAGTTACCAAGTTAAAGACTTTGATGCACAAAATATTTATGCATAATTAAATTATTTATTAAGAAGGTGGAATATGTGTACTTTTGTCCAACTGAGCAATCTTGCTTTAATCAAATATACCAACTTTTTAATGTTAAATGTTTAACATGCTGTAATACACCGTTTAAAAAAGCCTAAACAGTATGCAACTTAAATTCTTAATTGGAAAAAGATTGTCCCTCAGCAGTGATTCGAAACCAGGCTTTTTCTGGCGACAGCTCAAATGCTTTAGATAAGACGTTAATCTTTATTAGCTCCACCTGGCGGTTTTACAAGGTACTTCTGGGTACTATTATCCGATTTAAAAAAACATGTGGTGTGTTGCGCTACGTCCACCACAGTTTTAATGCAGCGTTCCTCGCTCATTTTAAATGGCTGGATCTGTAAGTGCACCATCTATGCTTCCATTTCAGCTAAGAAGGTAACTAGAATTAGGTGCTACTAAATAAGCGCACATGATTAGTGATCATCAGGAAGAGCTTTCACCTGTATATAAAATCAGAGGCTTTGTCTGTTTCTGATAGAAGTGCTAATCTGCCTTTCAATCATGCTGCCTTGGGAATGTGCCAAGGAAACTATCCGAGGGTTTACAGAGGAGAAAGACACTGCCCTGCTTTTTTATCTATTACAGATAACTATATATATGATATTTTTTGTGTTAAATTAAATTAGATTCTGGTAAATTGTACTCAATTATTCAAACCAATTACAGTTTTTATTCAAATAGTGAATCAATTTATTTATAATTCAGTTACAATTTAGCTAGAACTACATTTATTATTAAGATGAATATTTAACATACTGTGATATTTAAAATTAATAAGAAAGTCAATGTAGTATATGTATTATTTATTATTTTTTATTATAAGAGAGTCTTTATTATCTCCAGGAGGCAATTTGTAAAAAAGAAAGTATAATTTGTGCACTGGCCAGGAATTGAACAGAGGCCTACAATGTGGCACACTAGAATTCTAGCGCTGAACCATCAATGCTTCATTCTGATTGGATTACTGAATTTGTGGGACAGTATAGGGCCTTTGGGAATGTACTGTAAATCCATGAATGTGTAAGGTGACAAGACGTTGGTGTTTTAAATGTTCAATTTATATAATGTTTGACTGAAACCTCTGAAAGTTTGTAAGCAACTGTGAGTTAGTTCCCCGCAACTGGCTGTATCACCTGTATTTGTGTCCTGTGTCACTAAATTACAATATCAGGAAAACAGAATATCAGTGTTTTCTCATATTTCATGTTTTTTCACTCTTGTAAAATAAACCATTTAAAATTAGAGGTTACTGTATGTGTGTGTGAACTGGACTTCTCAGTATCAATGCACCACCAGATTTGTTTTCTTTCAAAGCTCCAATGTTTAAAAGACAGCTCCTTGTGAATTTTAACAAATTTTATTTAAATCATATTTAGACATTTTTAGACTGCTTAGCTTTTTGCATATGCACAATCATCAATTCAAATTGGAAAATTACTGTTCAACAGGTATTTATGCAAAATACCTGCATAAGACCATGTGAAGCAGAATATCACAAACTCAAAATAGGTTACAGTCACAGTATGCATCTTGTGTGAGAATTGGATTCAACCTCTTTAATTAATCTGTGTACAATAAAAAATGATTCTGTTAATGTTGTCTTTTAATGGCTAAAACAGAATATCTTACCTAAAGATATAGGAGACATATTTAATTTTGCTATTCACGCAAATGTGTGTATTCCAAAACAAAATATCCACCCCCATTACATACAGAAATTAGGTACACTAACTAACCAGAGTGTGTTACAAAGAGCAAAGTTTTTTGTAGAAAATCATGTGGTTACGCCAAAATAATGGGGTTATATCTCAGAAATGAAAGCAGCTTGGACGCTACTTTCAAGGGCACAAACGAGCACTAACAAATGAGAACTAACAGTTTGGTTACACACATCCATTCATCCATTTTAACTCCGCTTTTCCCGGTGAAGGTTGCAGTAGTGATGTTACAACCTCCCCTAAAAAAGGTCCTTCAGTGTATATCTCGGGAATTAAAGTAGCACAAAAGTTACTTTCAACACTACACACATTAAAAACAGTACAGAGTACAACTCCTTTTTTAATTTTGAAGCGGTCTGTTACATCAACTACAGTATATGAGGTTGATGTAACAACTGATGTAATCTGAGCTGTGATTAGTGTTGTTCTTGCAGACCACCTTCATCTAGATGCCATTACTAGCACCAATAATTTGCAAGCGATCACTTAAATTATATTGCATAAATATGCAGAATACTGTACCTCAACGGCAAATTGCTATAACAGTCATTTAAATATACTAATAGAAATACAGTGGGGACGTGTATTAGTTCCAATGTAACAATGTAACAATGTAACTTAAACAAGCGCCGTCCTTCAGATGAGACGTAAAACCGAGGTCCTGATTCTCTGTGGTCGTTAAAAATCCCAGGGCATTTCTCGAAAAGAGTAGGGGTGTAACCCCGGCGTCCTGGCCGAATTTCCCATTGGCCCTTATCAATCATGGCCTCCTAACAATCCCCCTCTATGAATTGGAAATCTCCTCCCCATGGATAGCTGATGTGTGGTGAGCGTTCTGGCGCACTATGGCTGCCGTCGCATCATCCAGGTGGATGCTGCACATTGGTGGTGGTGGAGGGGATCCCCATTACCTGTAAAACGCTTTGAGTGGAGTGTCCAGAAAAGCGCTATATAAGTGTAAGCAATTATTAATTATTACTATTATTATTATTATAACTTACTGTGCAGTACATACATGATGGACAGGGTCATTCAAATCAAAATATTTTAATCTGGCTTCCATTTTATTTTTTTACAGTATATGTGTATTTGCCTTTAAGTACAGTATGATACAGCATTGTTATAAAGCCACTACAGAATGTGTATATTTTTATAATAAAAAACCTGCAATAAAAACCTGTTTATACAGTAATTACTATTTATACATAATTGCCAATAATTTTGCATACTGTAACGCATATGGCTGACAGGTACTGTGTAAGAGCCGGCTTACCAGAGCGGTGACATCGCCGCTCTTCCCTGCAATGGCAGGACCACAGCCCCTGGGCTGTGGAGAGATCTGTCTTTAGCTCACCAGGCTGGGTTCGTGTTGAGTGATGGGGGAGTCCCAGGTTTGAGCCCCCAACGGTGCGGGGCTGACCTAATGCAGCAAGGGTGCCCACCTGAACCCCCGTTGCGTTACAATACTCTATGTAATTAACAACAGATAATTCTATTAAACAGGGCAGTGTGACCATATTAGTCTATACAATATTGTGATATAATGTAGTTTGTGATTTTGAGTTGTGGTGGCAACATGGCAACAACATCTTGTCTCAACAGCATAATTACTCACTGAGTCGCATAGATCTGTAAGCCTAACTCATAGCAAATGACAACTGCCTCCAGAGCTCTCATTCTCCTTCCCTCTTATACAGGAGCCCAGACAAAGTCTGAAAAACCTTTTTCCTTCTGGTTGCTCTTAACCTTCTCAATTCCAAGGGAGTGGCCGATTCCACACAGAGCCTACCGAATCTGTTCCTTTCCTCATACAGTATATATATTCCTCATATACTGTATCTAATGTACAAATTAAGCACAGTTATGATTCATTTTAAACTACCTTTTCTTATTAAACAAGTGTCTTCCCAGAACAAACTGTGTTGAAATGTTAATACATCTATAAGACAGTTATATTCCTTTTATCACTTTATAACTGATGAAAACAATAATCAAAGTAATCAAAGTGAGAATGTTCTGTTTTGAGACACTTGTACTATGATACAGTAAGTCTAACAAGAAGAACTGTTTGGTAGTGAGAGCTGGCTTTGGAAGGGACATCCTTAAATAAAGTATAAATAAATATGAATTATATTTGTATAATATAAAACATAGCCATTTGTCAGTCCAAGGGCTGAATGTTTTAAAAGGAATACTAACTACTCAAAGGTACATAAAGATGAGCATGGATGGGAATCCTGAATGTGAAAAACTTACTACATAGTCCAAACAGCATTAACCTGCAGTCACATTGTTTGCTTATTCCTTTCTGGATAATTATTTTAACCTTGAGTTGTATTGTTTAACCACATTAGCAGTGTCAGTATGGAGCACTCTAGGATACATAGATATCCAAGAAACCTCCCCAATGTCTGGATACTGGATACAACACTATTACTGTAACTGTCAAGTGCCTTTTTTAACCAATGATAATATACTAAGTTTATTAGTGCTTATCCCCAAAGGGCTGGTTGCATTTGAATCCAACCTCTGAAGGACAAACTTTACATTGAAATATTTTTTATTACAGTATATGCCATTTGCAAGGAGGACAGTCTTCACATTACTAAAACTGCATATGTGTTCTAGCAGCTGTCTTTTTGTTCCCATTAGTTTCTTAGCCTAGGAACAGATTGTGTATCAAAGACTGAATGTCTCCTGAAGAAATAACAGAACCTCAGAGGTGTTAGCTTGACTCTACAAAAAAAACAACAACAACCAATTCCACAGGTGAAATTAGATTCCTTTCAAACCTCCATCTTAGTTAGCTTTGTTTGCTTTAAAGCCTTAAACGCCTCCAATCTGTTTTGATTTCTACTATTACTACAGAAGCAGGCACCTAGAATGCCATCAAAATTCACATTAGCAGAAAGAGCACTGTGGTATGCTATCATTCTGTTTAACATGCTGAATTCAGCCCTCAAGAGAAGATCCATAAGTGGCACTTGAATTATGTTAGATGTTACTGAAACCTTACAGTAGTTTCATTCAATGTTTTTGTTAGTCTCATAATCATAGTTCTTGAAAACATAACATATTGTATATAAACATATAAAATACATAGCCTAACTACCATTTTACATGGCTGTACATTTTCTAAAAGGGGATTACATGCTCTGAATCGAGCTTACTGTAGATCTATTAGATTGAAAACTCTTGCATTAGACTGCTCTGTATTGTATTGTATTTCTGTCTACTTTTTAAAATCAGTTTAATTTGAAATAATGTAACTACTGTAAATGAACATTTTGGTATCTAGAAACAAAATTAACCAAAATATAATCATGTTTTCAAAATTTATTAACAATATTATTTTATTAACACGAATATAATGTATTTATATAGCCGGTAGTGGTAGGTGAAAATAAAAAATAAAGTACAAAATAGTATTCTTCATTATTCTTCAACTTCTTTAACTCAGTCAGTCACTTGTTGTGATTATATAGGGAAAGTTTTGTCATGCTCATGGAACCCAGAGTGACAAGTGCTAAGTTGCAAAATTCTTGCCTTTCATGCAGGAGGTCTGGGTTTGATCCCACCCAATATGCAAGCTGTATTTCTAATAAATTGTCTCTTGGGAATAATAATGACTCCATAATAATAAAATATTATACTGTGAATAATATGTAGCCATATTTTTTTTTAATTAATTTTAATTAGCATAAATGAGCATATGTCATTTTATATAGAATACTATGTACTGTATATGGGATAAGTGATCTGAGCAAAAGACAAGCCTTCAGGTTTTACTATTCCCAATCCAGACTGTGCCCATTGATACATAAAGTGTTATAACAAAGCTGACTCTCTTCTGCTGTGTCTTGACACTGGGTGACAGTTTTGATCCATTTTATTTTTAATTTTGAAACAGCAAATGGTGAGACCACCATTGTGGAACACACCTTAAGTCCAAAATCCAGCACTGAATTCACCTGTTCCTTATTAATTACTCCACTTAGTCTGTGGTGTGTGCACTGGTCCTATCCGCACATGACCACTGTAACTAACTTTTAACTGGTCTCCCTGCTTATCTTATCCACCGCTTTGCTCTTGCTTTTTTTATTTCAGTTTTATTTCTGTAGTGTATTTCAATTGCAGTATTATTGTATTTCTCTTTAGTGCATTTTTAGTACACATGGGACCAATGTGTATTCAGTTTTTCTCTTTAAAAGAGACCACCACAAATAAGTTCAATATAGACAGTAATAAACTGCTTTAGGTGATTAAGAGACGAGTTGGAATGAAAAACTTCAAACACACCAGTTCACCAGGAGAAGACATGGAAAACCATGCCTTAGAGGTTGCCAGCCACTATCTAACTGGGTGAACACAAAATGTAATGTGGAGCTACACCATGAATGTGGTGGTGTTACATTACCAGGCACTCACCTACATAAATTGACACACCATGCCCACAGAGGATAATTTAGAGATGGCATTTACCTGGGCAGCAGGTTTTGGGACAATGGAAGGAAACTGGCACTGGAAGGAAACCCAAACAGAAATAGGAAGTAAACATAAAATCTATACAAAAGACACCCCAGTCAGGAACCCAGGACCGAAAAACTGTGAGGGAGCAGCAATGACCTCTACACCATACTGCAGCTCTAAAAAAATTGATAATTTACTGAAAATCTGTTCAGTATTTCAACTTAAAATGCTAAAATGTATTTCATTTCTTATTGTCTGTTTTATTTCTAGGATTTATATATCTTCCTAAAAGCTATTTCTTAAGTTTCTAACCTCATTTAACAGGCAAGGGACCTTTTCCTGTGTGTGTTATAAAAATTGTATTTATACAATGAGATGTATATTCATATCATTGCAGAAGAAATTTTGATGGTCTACATAAACACTTAACAATATGAACTGTACCATTTACATCTTATATTTGGAGATACAGAAATGTCTTAATATGAATATTTCTCTTGCTCTTCATGAATTACACGCACAGTTACTTGCGAGGTTCTTTAGACTTAAATGTGATTTAGACTTATTGAATATATGTGAAACTGAAGCCTTCACAATTATGGAGAGGCTCTGTTCTAAAGCTGTTTACAAGAAACAATGCTCAATCTTAATTCTGAAGATCTGTGTACCATCACTGTCACTGACATCAGACTGTTACCCACTCCACACAATTCTCTTTGCGGAGTGGATAATGCTGATGTGCTCTTTCTGTGTAAGGAATGCTGTAGCACTCATTATGATACAGAGAGATACTGTAGCTAAAATGGAAAAAAGATAAAGCCTTTTTCTCAACTTAATTTTTTAATCCACTGAATTTTTCTTCATCTTAATGCAGCCTTTCTTGACTTCAATTTAAAATGCTCTTGACTGATCATTGAAGCAGGGAGAGCAGCTGAGAGTGTTCTAGTTAGATATATGTTATTTTCAACCTGCAATACATGATTTAGAATGCAGAATGTAGGCTTGCATTACAGTAACAGTCTAAACTATCACCCTTTGTTGTTCCTTGCCTGTCTTTTCAGAAAAAAAGGATTCAATTTTATAACAATTTTTTATTTTATAGGGGCGGAGCGGTGGCTCTGTGGCTAAGGATCTGCGCCTGTGACTGGAAGGTTGCCAGTTCAAATCCTGCAGCCAGCAGAGGAATCCTACTCCATTGGGCCCCTGAGCAAGGCCCTTAACCCTAACTGCTCCAGGGGCACTGTACAATGGCAGACCCTGCACTCTGACCCCAAGCTTCTCTCCCTGTCTCTGTGTCTGTCTCCATGGAGAAAAAGCTGGGGTATGCAAAAAGACACATTCCTAATGCAAGAAATTGTATAGGGCTAATAAAGAAACATTATTATTATTAACATTTTCATAATTTACATATTTATAATAATTGCATTCTGGACACTCCACTCAAAGCGCAGATAATGGGGACTCCCCTCCACCACCACCAATGTGCAGCATTCACGTGGATGATGTGACGGCAGCCATAGTGCATCAGAACACTCACCACACATCAGCTATCAGTGGGGAAGAGGACAGAGTAATGAAGCCAGTTCATAGATGGGGATTATTAGGAGGCAATGATTAGATAGGGCCAATGGGAAATTTGGCCAGGACACTGGGGTTGCACCCCTACTCTTATAGAGAAACGTCCTGGGATTTTTAAAGACCACAGAAAGTCAGGACCTCAGTTTTCATCTCATCCGAAGGACGGTGCCTTTTTACAGTATAGTGTCCCCGTCACTATAGTGGGCCATTAGGACCCATACAGACTTCAGGGTGAGGACCCCCTGCTGCCCCCACTAACACCTCTTCCAGCAGTACATTTAGTTTTTCCCTGGTACTGACCAGGCTCACACCTGCTTAGCTTCAGTGGGTTGCCAGTTATGATTTGCAGGATGATATGGCTGCTGGCTTATTAATAAACAACATTTATGCCAAGCTCTAAATGAATAGTGACCTACTGGATTTGTTTCTTTTAAAAAAATATCAGAATCACTTTTTTTCGATTAATCCACCTTATTCTCGTTTCGGCTCATGGTTGTGTGCACATGGTGGGAGGGGAAATGGTGAATGAGGAAGTTTAGGCAGAAAAATTTTAGCAGCCAGCTTTTGAGCCATACTTTTAACACATCATAGACTATGCAGTACAGTACAAGAGGTTCAGTGCTGATTGGAGGATTGGTGTTTCTCACACTGACAGTACCACATGCCTGCATAAAATGGGAAGTCATAGATGTCACAGTGTTATCAGGGGCTGAGAGAGCCCTGTCTAACTCATCGCAACACACTGCTTGATGAGAAGACAGACAGCTAAAGCCACTGCCAGTTTCAACACTGGTCCTCATAATAGTATCCATTAACATGATAGGAAAGCAAACTGAAAAATGAATTGATCCTGAGGACTAAAAAGTGATCTAAGCATATTGTGCAGGCTAAAGTCATAATGATCAAACATGAAATCAGCATATACTTGTGTTGGTGCTCCTGTCTCTCTAAATACCTTAATCTAAATATAAACTACAGTACTTATTGAACCCAGTCCTACAAATTAATGAAAATGACATTCAATGACTATTACTTAATAGGTAAAATCATATCCCAACCAAAAAAAATCCTTAGAAGCTGTACAGTACTGGCACTTAGTATCTGAAACACAAGACGTCTGAGAGTCAATACAGTAGAGCCCCGAAGAGTGTGTGGGACTTATCATAATTTGTGCACATATGGAACATTTTGTTTCTGCTGCGGGTGGGAGAGAAATTTGATCTACTGATCTAAGCACCTGGGACCAGGTAATTAGATATTAGATATAGTACTCATAACCTTTTAATTTGCAAAGGATGTACTGATAGCCCAGATTTAGGAATCGACTTTCTCAATTTATCAGTAACAATCAAACAACTTAAACTCCTGTAAATTAACACATGTGCTGCATTTCAGTAAAGCCTGTAAAAGCACTAATGTAGCATTGTAGAATGCAGAGCAGAAGGAACAGTTATCAACATTCTTTTTAGATATAGTAACTTGAACTAAAGTAATTGAAAGTTTTTTTTTTGTTTTTGATAGGCTTTTTACATTTCTCTTTTTTTTAAATTGTAATGGATGTTTAAAACCGAGTTGGGTTTTGTGAGTGGTATTGTGTACGAAGTAGAAATTAATTTAATCAAACATGAGTATGTGGTCCTCAATTGCATTAATTGGTAGACATGGTTGACAATGTTGTAGATAGTGGTGGGATTAAGACAGAGAAAACAGTCCTGGTCCAAGTCAAGGTATCTGTTGATACCAAGTAGCTGTTGAAATATTTGTCAGAGTCATTTATAGCATCTTTCCAAATGTGTTCTCCTGACACAAACTGTCTGTCTTATGTAAGAAACCCCTTCAACAAGCAAGGCAAGATTATACTTGAAAAGGACTGGAAAAACAGAAGAACTGCATGTGAACTGAACTAAAGATTACTGTAATTCACTGACAAAATAAAAAATATGCATGTATATATGTATCATATTTTATTTATGGTTTGTGATGTTTGCTAAATAAATCGGAGCTCAAAATCCACCATTCTAAAAATTATTATTTAATTATAACATTTGTTATTAAATTATAACATTTACATGTAAATGTCATTATGGGCAAAATATAATATCAGTCTTATATAACATTTTTGTTTGTTTTGACCTATTATTATAACGTGGGCAGCATCTGTTCCATTTTTCATCCCCTGACAGTGCCCTATAATTCAGTTCTACTGAAGTTGTCAAAACGTTTAACAAGACTGAGTGGCTTTGTGATAATTGATTTGTATACTTGTTTTACATTATTGGATTAAAAAACATAAAAAATAATGAAAACAAAACTGTACATTTCTATTAAAAATGTAGTGTGAAAATGACACTTATTTTACTTATATCTGGTCCTATATTGTTGTTGTGTTTGGGTATCCAAGCATCCATTAATTTTACCACTAGGGTATCTTTAATTCCAAAAATTATGTAATCATTTTTAGTGTCTAATTGCCCAGTACTTACAATTTGTTATTTTTACACTATATGTGGATGGAAAGGTGACCAATAAGCAAGGGTGTCATTAATCTAATTTCTGACACTGCACGCTTATTTCTTTCAGTTGTAGCTCCTCATATCGATCACTAACCGACCTTTGTGCTCCTGTGAGACACATACTGCAAACGAAAAATGGGTCTGTTTTTATCTTGCTGTGTCACATTATCACTACATGATTCACACGCAACTCACTCTGCTGGAAATCCCACTTAATATCCTCTTAACTACCTCTTCACTTTGAGAAAAGCCAACACAGGCAATGGGTACAAAATCCAAATAAATAACTTTTGTACCATTGAAAAGACCTGAAAGACCTTATCTCCACAGATAATTCATATTTCAAGAGGAACACTTTAAAAATTCTATTTATTATTCTGTATTTAATAAAGATCTCTGCAGTTGCAGATCCAAATTTAATCAAAAGTATACAGAGCATCAAAATAAACTTATTATTAGTTGTTTTTGGCATAATTTTTAATTTGATTATTACTGTGGTACACTTGAGTGACCTGCATTATCACCTCTTAAGTTAAAGAGACCAAATAATGCAAAGCCTGGTAAAAAATGAAGAATGAAAAGCAATGGAAGAAATAATTATATCCTGATTATAAAGAGAACAACACTTTGTGCCATTGGTATGGTTGATGGTACCACAGCAGGACTTACTGTACCACTTACTGTACCACTGCCTCTTTAGCAAGGTTTTGTGTAGACCACCCTGATAGACATCACAGTGTGGAAAAAACATGCATAACAATAAAATAATTGTTCTGAACAATAAACCAAATGATGGTGAGATCTATGTCTGATAGTTTGAGCTGAAGTGTCTGTTACAGAACTCCACTTGTAGAGATATTTTCAACCTAACTATACTGTACCTCACTACATTAACGAATTCCTATAAATTAATTTGCTTTTGGTTCACTCTGATGTGACAACATTCCAGCTGCTCATTAAAATTACTTTCTTGCGACATAACATAACAGTTGCCATGCCATGGACGCTTGCCAAACTTGAGCAACATTGAACGTTTTTGGGATCAGTTCAGACATGCGACACATGTCTGCCCAAGCTCTATAAGAGGGATGCTCTGTTGATGAAAAATCGTTATCATTGTAACGACTTTACCTAGAGTATGTCATGTCTCTTTATAATTTTAGTGTGTCATGTGACTTCATAAGTCAGTGTTCCTGCTTCAAAAATATTTTATCATTTTCCTAGTAACAAGATGTATGGATTTGCAGCAGTTTTAAATTTCTTTTTATGTGGAATATGTAAGGTATCTTCCAGCAGCACCTTTGTTTTTCCCCAGGAGGTCTCCCATCCAGGTACAGACCAGGCTCACACCTGCGTAGGTTCAGTGGGTCGCTAGCTATGAGTTGCAGGGTGATATGGCTGCTGTATGCCAGCTTGGATATCACTCTACAACTCACAACTGGCAACCCACTGAGCCTGGTCAGTACCTGGATGGGAAACCTCCTGGGAAAAACTAAGGTTGCTATTGGAAGAGGTGTTAGTGGGGCCAGCAGGGGACGCTCACCCTGTGGTCTATGTGGGTCCTAATGCCCCACTATAGTGACGGGGACACTATACTGTAAACAGGCGCCGTCCTTCGGATGAGACGTAAAACCGAGGTCCTGACTCTCTTAAAAATCCCAGGGCGTTTCTCGAAAAGAGTAGGGGTGTAACCCCGGCGTCCTGGCCAAATTTCCCATTGGCCCTTACCATTCATGGCCTCAATATGTGTTCTTCAATATGTTGCAGTAGTTGACAGTATTTGGTGTGTAAAATGAATAAAATATAGAATAGAATCTAAAATTTCTATTTTGGGCTGATTAAATTTGAATTGCTTTCCTTGTGTGTTATAGTGATTGATTCAAGACATTCATCCTGGAAGTCATTATTGAGAAGCAAAAAAAAACATTTTCCAAACTGAAAAAGATCAGTGTCTTTTTTTATGTACAAGGGTAGGGATGAAAGAATTGCTGCTGGAATAGCTTGATTACTTGGCTTCTACAGTAGGTGGTTAATTTATATGTTATCTGTGCTGTAAAATCATGCTGTAAATCTTTTCAGGATACTGACAGACATCATTAAAGATCTGAGCATCTTACCATAACAGACAACGGCAATATCACTCTGCAACCCACTGAAGCTAAGCAACTCTAAGCTTGGTCTGTTCCTGGGTGGAAGACCTCCTGGGAAAAACTAAGGTTGCTGCTGGAAGAGGTGTTAGAGGGGCCAACAGGGAGCCCTCACCCTATGGTATGTGTGGGTCCTAACGCCCCAATATAGTTAGGTGGACACTATACTGTATTAAGGCACCGTCCTTCGGATGAGATGTAAATCCAAGGTCATCACTCTCACCACAGAGATTAAACAATCCCAGGGTGTTTCTTGAAAAGAGTAGGGCGTTGCCCTGGTGTCCTGGTTAAATTTCCCATTGGCCTTTACTTATTGTGACCTCCTAATAATCCCCATCTATGAATTGGCTTCATTAATCTCCTCTCCTCCCCACTAATAGCTGATGTGTGGTGAGCGTTCTGGCACACTATGGCTGCCGTCGCATCATCCAGGTGGATGCTGCACATTGGTGGTGGTGAAGGGGAGTCCCCATTACCTGTAAAGCGCTTTGAGTGGAGTGTCCAGAAAAGTGCTATATAAGTGTAAGCAATTATTAATTATTATTATTATTATTATATGCATATAAGCCTCCTACTGTAAGGAATAATTAATGTTGTCACATAATGAAATATTGCACTCATATAATGAAATATGGCAATTTGGGCTCATTGGATCCCATATTGTCACGGTTGGCATCCCTCCCCCAGGGGGCACTCTTACCATTAGAGGTGATCTTCCCGTGACACATACAGTGTAAATAGTAAAATATATATTGTAGGTAGAAACAGGTACCATGTAATTTTCCATGTGCAACACAAGTCACTAGAAATCTTTTAAAAAAATATAAACATAGATAGCAAACAAAAAGAAGCTCAAACTAGGTCAAAAATGGAAATATTGAGTCTGAAGTCAGGGCAGTCTTCAATTACCTTTCATTTCTAGGCAGAACACTACTGTATGCTATGAGCACATGCTACTGACATAAATTATGTATGCTGTATATTAAACACTGAAGCTTTGCTTTATAAAATTTACATAAATCTCAGGGTATGTCCCAATAGATTTAGGATCCTAAACTGGGGATATTTAGTCAATGATAGAAATTGCTATGTTTATTTCTAAAACAGATTAGCCACATGAGAAATGTTGTTTTAACCAGCTTCATAAATTACAGACTCAGCACTAGCATTTTGTTAAATGAAACATAATCCTTTGACGGATGTGTTAGTTTTTAAAGCATATTGAAGAGATGCAATGAAACATTGAAATTACTCACTACTCTTCTTGCACTAATAAAGTTTGCTTCTATTGTTGTACCATTTGGGTTCTGGGTAGGTTTTGTGATGTTAAAGTCACATTGCAGATTGCACTACAGACTAAAGTCTTCTGCATCATTGGAATATAAATCTAGTAGAAATATGGGACTGAATATGGGACTATATAATTATGTACTGTATACAGTACATATACACATGACAAATTAATAATTACTGTATACTGTATATCCATATTTATAAAGAAATATTCCTACAATCCCTGTAACTGTTAATGGAACTAATATTAATATGGCACTATTATCAATTATAAATTAACTTACAATCTTGACTTACAAATTGGAATGCCAACATGGAGACAAGTTATTTAAAGGCACAACAAAGGTTGTATTTTTCAAAGAAGTGAAGGAGTTTTAATATACAGTGGAAAGCACAATGTTGATACTTTTATATATTCATTTTTTAGATATACAGTATTCAGTTTAATTCATGGCATCCTAAACATTTGTATTCCGAGTAGGGGACATGTCTTGTCCTAACAGAACAAAAATAAGATGAACAATGAGGACAGGTGGTAAGAATACCAGTGTATCATTAGAATATACGCTATCACTGGAATTGTCTCATGGAGTGACATATTATTAATCTTGCACATAATCATGACCTTATCCATTCTTTTTAGAATATACTCTTGTAATCTCTAGAACAAATACCAGATCCCCTGTATAAAGACTAAGACAGCCAGCAGCTGTAGATTTCTAGTGACTTGTATTGCACATGGAAAATTACATGGCACCTGTTTCTACTTATATATTTTACTACTAATAAGGGATCTGAGCCTAAATTCCCATATTTCATTATATGACTGCAATATTTAATTATGTGACAAAATTACTTTTGAAAAACATTAATTATGTTGGCATGCATACGTCACCCATATCACCCTGCAACTCACAGCTAGCTACTGTAAGCAGGTGTGAGCCTGGTCAATATCTGGATGGGAGACCTCCTGGGAAAAACTAAGGTTGCTGCTGGAAGAGGTGCTAGGGGATCCAGCAGGGAGCGCTCACCCTGCAGTTTGTGTGGGTCCTAATAACCCAGTACAGTGTTGGGGACGCTATACTCTATAAAGGCGCTATCCTTCAGATGAGATATAAAACCAACATCGTGACTCTCTATGGTAATAAAAAAAAATCCCTGGGCATTTCTTAAAAAGAGTAGGGGTGTAACCCTGGCATCTTGACCAAATTTCCTATTGGCCTTTACCAATCGTGGCATCATAATAATCCCAATCTCTGAACTGGCTTCATCATTCTGTTCTGGCACACTGTGGCTGTAAAGCAAACAGCACTTGTAATTCAACAAAATTATATATCATTGGAAGGGGATAATATCTGTGCAAAGCACAATATATGAAGCATTACAGCACTAGACTTTTTAATAGTACTATTTCAACAACTATTTTAAGATTTCCCTGCATGTCCAATGCTATTTTATTTAAAACATCAATGTTTATAAATCATTCACAGAATCTATCATCTAAGAGTGTTGTTTCCCATTATACAGTACATCTTAACATTATACAGTTCATCTCAAAGAAAATGGCATTTTTGTTACTATAACCTACCTCTGGTTATTTAACTGTTAACCTACTATTTGGTGATGATTGTAAATGGATTGAAGAATAGGCAGAGGAGACCCAGCACATAAATAAATCTGACAGGACAACAGCTAACTTTAAGAATTAAATCTAAAGCACAGCAAAGCACCACTACTATATTTCTGTCTATCTAGATTTAATCATTTTTCAGATTTTATTTCTTCCATTTACACCAACAATCTGATAAGGAAATCACATTATAAAATGGCTTAATCTAAACAATATGAGACTTTGAACCTTAAGAAGCATGATAAGCTTTAAATCTAACATGAGTCTAATACTGGCTGGGCAATTGTTTAGAGAAGTATGATCAACTGTTAAGTTTTAGCTTAATAAAACTGAATTGGTAGTATGTTTAGATCCAAGTGCTTTGATTATATCTCACGTAGTGTAGTGACTATAATCCCCATAATTCTCTGCAACTGCTTTCTCTTAAACACCATAATCATAAACATTAAATGTATTCCTTATAACATGTATGGTTTATTAATATCATTCTAAATGCAGTCCCAAGAAATGTCATGGATCATTTTTGAATGTATATATATTCAATCCTGCAAACTTCACTTTAAAATGTAAAGTTTATAAACACCTTAACTAGGTGCTGTATTGTGACACTAGCCTTTTACATTTTATGAAACCAATTACTTTATTGACTCACTAGTGGGATCACTGATGGTTTCCTTCAATACAGAAAAAAAGGTGGGACTTAAAGAGAACAGGATGATGTCGAATTCTAATTATTTTAAACGAAATGCAAAATAGTTAAAAAGTATGTAACAGCTGGCTGGTTTAAATGTGTCTGCTGTATATTTTTATGAGAATAATGCTAAAAGAAACAATATTCCAATAGCTACAGCAATTCACGTTCAAGGTAACTTAGGAGAATTAAATGCACTGATCCAAAAAAAACTGATGAGAATTTTTCAGAATATAAGGCAGCAAAAATGTGAATGTGAAGTATTAATGGAAAAAAACAACAATATTGTAACTTCAAGTGTTTTATGACAGAGAAACACAAGCCCTGAACAGGTTTTGTATTCATCCTGCCTCTGAGTGTGAGTCAGTTTAATCTACAGATTTCACGCCATGGCAATTTTGATAAACTGTGCTAAACAGTCTGTGTGAGAGGCCTTGGCTGCCAGCCAGCTGAGTGCCCTCTTCGCCCTATTCTTCATACAGATGATACTGCTGCTAGGGGACATTCTGGGTAAAAGATGGACATGGGGCTGTCAGTTTAGTCTGTATCCCAATTGTCAATAATTTTGACAAAAGTTGTGTGTAACTAATTAACAGCTATGCCTACGAGGTGACTTTGTGCAGAAAAATACCTACTGTATGTATATTTAGGCTTTTCTTCCTTTAATATTTCTTCAATGCTACTAAGTTGTCTATACAGTATGTTGCAGTTTTGCTAAACTCTGCTATTTTATGAGTCAAATTTTACTTTGAATCACAGATTTTCATTGCAATTTAAGGCTCAGTCTATGTAAACAAAACATATTTTCTTTTGTTTAAAAAATACAATATTCACAAGTTCCAGTTCATAAGGCATTTATATGCTTCAATGCACTTGAAACTGAGAACAAGAGGAACATTTCCTCAGTCTTTATACAAGGGTTTGAGGAAATATGAAACAAGGTCTCCAGTCATGTTTTTGAAGCTGATACCCTGGCGTCTTTTAAGAGAAGGCTTGACTTAATTAGCGAATAGCAACACAAACAAGCTTGATGGACGGGATGACCTTCTTTCACCAGCTAACTTTCTTATGTTCTTAAGAGCGTTTGGCACAAGACCAAAGCTCAAACGGAGTGATTTAACAGGAAGAAAATTAATGTCCCTGAGTGACTCAAGTCAAAATCCTGACTTTTATCCATTACAAAATTGGATTCAAACTTCAGATTTCAAAATTGCTGTCCATCAACAATCCCCAAGCAAAAATGGCAAATAACAAGGGCAAAGAATGGATGGTTATTGCATCAACCTGGTATGCAAAGCAGGTACAGATTTATCAAAAAGACTCACAGCTGTACAGTAATTGTTGCCATAGGTTTCAAGATTTGGCTCAGGGGGTGAATACATATACAATTTACATATTTTATTTATTTTTCTATGCAGTTTTTAGTGACAATTAACTTTTTTCTCTTAGCAAAATGGTTTAGTCCGAGAATCCATGTAGTGATTAAAAACTACAGCAAGTGCCATGTTTAGGTTGAGCCCTTTGAACTTGTTTTACCACATCAGATCTTTAGCTTATTTTATGTAAAACAGGATTTAAGCTAAATTGTCAACTATACAGTGTGTCTTAAAATGAAATATAATTAAAAACAGGACATGTAAGATTTTTTTTCTGGGAAATGATTAAGTGAACTGATGTACAGTAACAGTTTTCACAAGATCTAAGCTGTTGATGGTTTCAAAAGTAACTAGAAAGCTTCTGTAGCCCTTGAGAACCAATATTATGGATAGCACAGTCTACACAAACACTAAGTTGAAGGTACAGTTATATTCTTTTATGAAAGAAATTGCTGAGCCTATTGTTATCCATGTACAAAAATGTGATGTCATTTGTCAGTTTTACCATGTTCTATATGGTTTGACTAAGTTGGTCTAACCTACACAATAAATGGTAGGAATGTCACTTCTTTATAAAGAACCTCAAAGGCGGAAAGATCTGAAATGTTAGCTTTCCAGTTGTTTGGAAACATTCTAATAATGATTAAATAAGCTGATGAATAAAGAGATAGCATTTTTACTTTGGTTTTAACTTGCCTGACTGAGGAAATCATAGAGCTGGGCAAGGATAAACATTGCATCCTCTGCTCTTACTTAGAACATATGAACTATGGAGAATTGCTGCAACACTGATGTTGGGATGGAGGGAGGGGTGCTCGAGAGAATGCATGGTGGTGTGGTGTTCAGCCTGAAAGATATGTTTAGCCATTGAGTGTTCATGCACAGGGAAACAGGAGTGTGATATTAGCATTTGACCTCCACCTGAACTTCTGTTCAGTGAAACCATGCAATGTTATCCTAAATAGGCAACAGGGTTTTGCAAAATTTAGGATTAGGAGAAGATTTAGGATTTCTTAATCATTTGTTTTTGTTTTAAAATATGAATAACACTTTGTTAATCCACTCTCTTAAAATGGTTTACAATATGTGACAGAGTAAGCAATTTTTTATTCGAATTTTTTAGATCTTTGCATTACTGTAATGTGTAGATTGTACATCCTCAAAGAAGCAAATCTGCTACTACAAGCAGAAACGGAATTTGAGAGATACAGTCTGTTAATAGTTCCAGAAGTCTTCTTGCAGATACACTTCAACAATCTGCCTTCCTATCTTCAAATATCTTCTTCAGCAATATTTTATTAGATAGTATAAGTGGATACGTTGAAAAGTATAATTCAAAACAACTCCTTGACTCCAAGCAACACTTAACGTTCCATTTATAAGATGAGTTGTCAACCTAGCATGCATTTAAACTGTTTGTAAAAAGGAACAAGTCAATAGTAAAACAAAAAAAGAAACAGGTCATGGGACAGCAGACATAAGAACTGTGTTTGTGTCTTCACCTTTTGTTTCTCATTTTTGGATATAGAATAATGTCTTGAATTTTCTAGGAGTACTGCATTCCAGGATAGCCTGCCCCAAACATGGGCAGCAGGTATTAGAAAACATCGGCTTGGCTTGTGGACACCTGTTCTTCACTCACGTTTTGTTTGAGATCTGTTTGTACTTGTAATTTAAAGTGAAAGGGGAATTTCAAATCTTGAGTCTACAGACAAAAGTCCATAACATTTACATTTGAAACCCCTAACACATATTTAATGAAGACTATGAATTTCTATCTAGATGTCTTGTTTGTAACCATTCTTATGTAATAATATTTGAAGTGTCATTGTTAGTAACCACGATATAGTTTTTTTAAATTCACGCTCATTAAGTCACCTGTGCCGGGAAATATAGTCTCAGATATACCACAACTTAACTAAAGAAAAATGTGTATTTTTTACTTTTAACTTTACTTTGTGTAATTTTAGGTGTTGGTTTAATTCATTCTTAAGTATTACTCACTAAAACCCATGGGTTATTCCTTATAAAAACACCTAACCTAGGTTTTAAACACCCAATCCTTGCATATGATGAAACCCTGCTGTATACAGTAGGTTTAGACAATATGGAAACATAATTTTAATTATTTAGTAATCAGCCATTTTATTTTAAACCTCTCTGCAATTTCTGTTATTTGGAGGAGGATAGACTGTGCAAATGAATTTTATTAGTCAATTGTTAAAGGTCTTTCACCTCCCATTATTAGTGTTCTAGAAGCAAAGGACAAGAGTGTGTTACCAGGGGGTTCCTGATAACTTTACCCAGAGAAAGTTACTGCCCCTTTCCATGCTGTCACAGTCTGGGACATCACACTGACACCCCGTTTTCAGTGACTCTTCAGCAGTTGCATAATGTCATATGTCAACAATGTCATAGTAACAGGTTACAATGTTTGCAAGAAACGTCCATCTTGCCATGCAAATCTCATTAATATTTTATACTTTTGTTCCATGTATTACTTAATATATCCAGTCTGCACTAACTTTTTGCTTGTCATAAATATGACCTTCTATGCAGTTCTCTTCTATAACATGATGTACCAACCAATAGGATTTTTTCATGAATGTTATCTACAGGAAAACGACAGCTATCTGTTTTGCATTCGTTGTGCATTGCACTTGACTGGGTTACCAGACAGGCAGACACCAGCTTCTGATGCAATAGTCAATTTTCCAATCCTTTTGGCTGTCTCAGCATTTAGATGTACAGTACACTGGTAGCTGGCACTCAAATGTCAACACTAATGCTTTTTAGACTTTTCTTTTCATCATTTGCAAACAGGCAAAATTAAGAGGGAGGTTGCAGTGTAGTTCCAAAAATATGATGTTTTTTTTTCAGGTTCAGAATATGCTACTATCAACATTTTGAGTTACAAAAATGTGCTACATTATGCAATAAATAGAATAGAAATCTAATAAATTAGTGGGTTAAAAGTTATTTAAACATAAAAGTTAAAAACATATTTAAAAACATACTAAGATACATAAATGGTAAATAAATCCATCTTTAAAAACTTTCATAACTTTTCAGCAGCAGGGACTGAGGCGCAAGTCAAATACAGTCAAATACTGAATGGAGCCAAATACAGGCAGATCCTTAAAGATAAACTGTTTCAGTCAGTAAAAATATCTTAGACTCGTGTGAGGATTCATGTTTCAACAGGATAATGATTTGAAGCACACTGCCAAAGCTACACTAGAGTGACTTCAAAACAAGAAGGTGAATGTCTTTCAGTGACCCAGCAAAAGCCCAGACATGAATCTAATTGAAAATATGGAATGGAATCTGTGGAAGAACTTGAAAATTGAAGCTCAACAGTACTTGATTGATTGCAAGGCAGAATTGTCCCAAAACCCAAATCCTGATGTACAAATCTGATAAAGACATACCCAAGAAGACTCAAAACCATAATTGCTGCAAGATATTTCAGTTTTTTATTTTTCATAAATTTCTAATTCACAATTAAAAAACCTATAAATTGAAAAAAAAAATCTGTGCATAAAAAAGTGTGGTACTCAGGGTACCTTTAACATATACCTGTACCAGTAACCACAAGGGAAAGAGTTTGCTCCTATGAAAGTTATTTTTTTCTATTTGCTGTTTCACATTGCATTTTCTTTTAAGAAACCCTTTCCTTTTATAAGATCCCATACTTAATGCATGGATTAAAAATGATTAAATGTGATTTTTCCATTAAAAACATCACATACTGTAGTTTGTTCTGAAAGTTAGGGAAAAAATAAAACTGTTCTAGTTGTATATTTATTTGCACCATAAAAGGGGGGAAATATGAGCAAAACAATTACTATTACCAAGTACTGTACACTACATAAAACATCATGTGGTAAGACACTTCTTTAGACAACTTTAAAAGTCTGATCAAAATTCCCCATCTAGAATAAAAAGGAGTTTATTTAACAAACGTTGAGGAGGAAGTCAATTTCTACTGTCACACTTCTCTTTCCCTACACATAAATGCTCCATGGTTGCACACGGCACTGGAAGCACTCTGTCTTTCATTGTATTGCAGATGGCCATGTTTTGTAATCAGCATTTCTGGGACTTTATCACATTTGTCTACCTTAAACCAGGACCAGAGTCAGTTTCCAAAACCTCAAACTTTCAAATGAAAACAAATGGCTCTGCTGCTGCCAAGCTCTCTGCACTTTTCTTTCAGTTCTCCAGATGTCATCAGACAGAACCCCTGAACATCTCCAGCCATTTTTTCTCCCCTTTTACCTTCCTTTTTTACCTTTCGTAGTTCTACGTGCTCTGCTCTTCCTCCTTACCTCTTTTCTCTCCTTTTATGATTGATCATCCAACTCACTGCACCTATAGCACCATATCGTGTTTTCCTCTTCCTTTTCCCTAGCTTTTTCTTATACTATCCCTGCAGGAACTGCTCAGTTGCTGTTGCCCATTCCTCCCCATGGGTGTAAGTGCATGGTGTCTACCTGCACTGGATCCAGGCATCCTCATTTAACAGATCTCACTTGAGAGTTGCTTGCAACTCTTCCCACTCATAAAGTTTCCATACATGAACCTTTTTGGGGGTTCTCTTTGGAATAAGCCTTCATCTATTCTACCTACTAAAATATAGGAAGGGGTAGTTCTGTTTCTACATCTGCGTCCAGGTTGTCACAGCTGCTTCTGCTGCCCACCTCAGAGTTCCAAGCACAAGCTAGCAGCTCCTGTTAGGGATGCTAACTGCTAGTGCTGCCACCTTTTTGCAGACTTGCATTCTATTACCCACATTATACACTACCATATATGCGTCTCTCTGACTTAATTCTTTATCAGTGTTCCCCAGAAACACAGCAGATCCGAATCTGCCCAATCAAACAAGCTCAGTCCTGCATTATATGCAAATCCATGCAATTTGCATGTTTTGCTCAGTTCCTGCAAAACTGCAGCCAAACAAAGTCTTTTTTTAGATCAGTGCTTAAAATCTGCAATTGTGTTTTGGTTTTCCTTCTGGGAGGGTGTGACAGTGCTAATCTTCAACCATAGTTATCATTTCCTCAAACTGGCAGGTTTATGCCAAATTAGTTAATATGCCATCCCTTTATATTCATTGGCTCATCTTGTCATTTTGACAAAACTACTGAAAAGGTGCACTTCTGCACCCTTATGAATAAATGCTCATACCTTGGCACTTGTTTCAAACATCCACTTTTAATGGCTGTGGTATGTGCCATTAGTTTTTTCACTATCATAATTTTTATTTTTTACACTAGTCATACATACTGTACTGTATGCAAAGACTTATAAAATGAATCTCATACTATTTAAGAATAAGGATATAGCACCAATTCATTCCTTATACTCCAATGTATTTAATGCCACATGAATATTCAAGATGTCAATAAATGTTACATTTTCATTAGGACAAAGTGAGCAGATAACAACCTGCTTAAATGTGGGGTTTCAGCATACTTGCTTTACTTTTGATGACCATGAGCACTTGAGTGTAATGGAATCTTGATATGTATGCAGTGAAAGAAAAAATAGGGACTTTACAACAGCTCAAAGGTGTCCTTAAGCACAGTCATACTGTGTTTATGGTTGCATCAGGTGAGGAAAATTATTGACTCAAATTACTAAGAGTAGCTAATGTCACAACCTCAAGGTTTATGATGGTAAAGTAAGCTATTTCTACCCTTTTAATTTTAGTCCATGATTGATTGCATTCATTTTTTCTTCCTCATTTTATTTTGGCATTAATATACTGATGAGAATTGATTTATTTAAATTTCAGCTGATTTAGCATTTATATAACTTAGGCTGAGAAAACTTCTCAATAAATGGTAACAAATGTGTATACAGTACATTGCAGTAATGGGAAACAGAGACCTTTCAGCATAAATGATCATGTATTTAAAACATTTCTGATTGTATTCAAAATAATTGTGTTTATACAGTACCTTTCTAATGAATACATACAATATGTTATAAAATAATTATGCTTTTTTTACAATTAATATTTTTGAACAATTTCAGCCATACAGAAATTACTGTATTTTGCTGGGTGACAGACACATAACAGTGTTGACATAATAGGGTGGAGTGAGGCACCATCACTTCATATTTTCCTTTAAAAACCCTTGGTAAAAAATAGCACTATATGTAATTCATTACTAGGAGTTTTTCTGTCCTTACATTGTCCTCATAGAACAAGTTTAATAAAATAGCGGAACATGCCAAATTATACTAATTTTTAAAAAATGTTTTATTTCTCCTTTTCAGTTGTGCACTACAAAGAAGAGTCTATAAATCTATTGCTTTGCAGGATGTGAGTTATTGTGTAGCACATTATAATGCGTCAGCGATTTAGCTCTCTACAACCATAGTCTAATTAACACATTTTATCTAATACAATTTGGTATGTTAATTGTGAAAATGTATACTGTAGCAACTTGCCTCAGTCTATATTATAGGAGGTGGAAATTGCATTAGATCAGTAACAGTCACCAGTCTTACTGCAAATCACAATGCATCAGAGTTTACACAAATTAGTAAACACTCAAAGTGTAAAAACCTGCAATTATTTTTGAGTGAAACAACTGTGTCACTTAAAAAGTATTGCCACAGTCCCAATAAAAGGTTAATATCTTTTTAAGTAGTTCATGTAGGTAGTTGCATCAGCATGAGTAGGCTTCAAAGGAACAAGTAAAGGTTTATTCCATGCTGAAAAGAGAAGAGAGAAAACACAATGTTTTGGCTGTGGAGCCTTCTTGGGGTGTGAGCCTTCTATGGAAATTGAGCCTTTTTCTTCGGGAAGAAAGCCTTCTTTGGGAATTTCACACCAAAAAAAATGCTCCACAGCCGAAACGTTGTGTTTCTTTTCTTCTCTTTTCAGCACGGAATAAACATTTACTTGTTCCTAGTATCTTTATATATGTTTTCTCATTGGTTCACTTTTCCTTCTCTTTTTATTCTTCTGCCAGTCTTTTTGAATAGATATCTTTTAAAATAGTGCTCTAGAAGCAACATAGCCAATCACAAGCCAGCCTTCACAGGAAAAGGTAGAGTGACACTTCATGGCTAATTCAGATTAACCTTACTGAGATTAAGTTGCAAATATTCCTCTCAAAGTAGATACAGTTGCATATTAAAAGATCATTGACACAGTGTGAAAAAAAATAAAATACAAAATATCAAAGGGGTATTGTAGAAAATAAAAAAAGAAGAAAAGAACATGTGAGGGAATGATGGATGCGATATTATCATTTCTATGCTTTTATGAGCTATAGTATAAAGATCCAAGTTTTCTAAGACATGGCATTCTCTCATTTGTGTCTGATCTTATGTTATTACAATGGTAAATCATGAGTATGGAGAGTGTGTCTGTTGCATCAATTGTTTTTGTCTTACTGCAAAGTTCCTTTGGCTTTTTGGGTTTTGTGAAATGTGGTACAAAATTCACAATAAATAGACTAGTGGAAGATGCACAGTGTCTCATACACAAGGTTCCAGATAATATCTTTCCAATTACAGTGTATATCTTCAGTATCAACAAGAAAAATGATGCTTATCCTTGAAGAGGATTTCAAATGTAACTGCTGTAAAATACATACCTTTTAAAATTAAAAAAAACGACACAAATTCAAAGAAATACTCAGAGAAAAAAAGAGTTCTGTATGTGAGTTATGCAGTTAAAGTTTGAGGTTAAGTTAAAACCCAACAAGAGACGACACTGGAGCAGTTCTACAGATGGTTATTGTTTTATCATCTGTTAGATTCTGTATAATATAAAGACATTTTTAATCTAAAGTATTAATAAGATTGCTCACTTTGTAATGCAATTTTAATGTTAAGCATCATTGGATGCTTATGATGATATGATGATATCAGGAGAGAGCTACAGTTCGGGTTCACACTTTGAATCTATTTGTGCCAATGACATGATAAATATATATAGATTCTTTGCTACAGTGGGTCTGAACAATCTCAATAGTTCTGGGAAGTGTCAATACGGTAACAGTTTCATCTTACACTGTGAGACCTGTCACATTCTGAGAAGGCACTTGAGGGCATAAATGTGACACTGGTTTGAAGCCAAGGTCCAAACGTACACACTACATACTGTACATACTAGGTGTGTTACAACAAAAAGAAATAAGAAATAAAGATAAAGAAATAAACTTAAATATACCAAAAAACTACAGAACTATTCTCAATGAAATGTGGTAACATTAACAATAACTAACATACAGTAACAGATTCAAACACTTCAAACATAACACTTTAAAATATCCTAAGAGGTATGTGAAATCTAATGCGCAAAATACAGGATATTTTATCTCTTGGTCTTTTTCTTTTTTGAACTTTTTTTGTATTTTAAACTTTTAAATTTCTTTTCTACAAAGTGCTTTCTTACCTTGTATTTTTCTTATTTACATTCTGAAAGAATTTGAGGACTTTGGTTTCTAGATTCCCATGTATAAATCTGTTTTACACTTCAAGCAACATATCTTTTGTACTTTTTATGCATCTGCTTTATTCGATTAGACTTCTCTGAAACTCTGCCTCATCGCTTCATTATCTCTTCAGCTTCTTCATATCATTCATACAGTAATCTTAATCTTAATCTTAATCATGACTACATTTTCATAATGTTTTTTCCCCATCAGTTGGTTCTTGTGTGGCCTGGTCGCACAGTGATTAGTATTGTTATCTGTCAAGCCTGAGGCCCTGGGTTCAACTGAGGACTGGGGTGCTATCTATGCGGAACCTGTATGTTCTCTCTATGTTTGTGTGGGCTTCCTCTGAGTGATCCTGTTTCCTCCCACAGTCCAAAAACATAGAGGTAGGTTAACTGGCTTCTGGGAAATTTGGCCCTTATGACCCTAGATAGTTGGTACTTACTCTACCTTGACTTTTTAGATCTATACAGGTATTTCGTTTAGCTGAGCAACTAGTCATGACAAACTGAGTCATGACAAAAGAAAGGAGCCACAATATTTTAATCTCAATTTCATTTTCTGAGTTTCAATTTCAGCTTCTGAACTCCCTGAAGATTTATAATTCTGGCTTTTGTAAAGTGTTTAGAAAACAAATATGTGGACATGACAAAAATCAAGATAAGGTGGATCACTGAAGTATTTTGGTGGAAGCTGATGGGGACTGAACTGATCAATCATTCTATTTATTATTTATTTTTATCAGTTGTATTTTTGCATTTTTAAAGTCAAATGCAGGAAGAACCAGAACCTACAGTACAACTGACACTCTACATGGATTCTGTGTGCATTACCTCAAGAGTAACACTCTGCCAAGTGCTTACTGTATATCTGTTAAATGGAAAGAAAAACCTTTTCATGCTTGTACCTTTGGCTCATGGAAAACTCAGTAATTTTCACATTTCAATTCAATTCAATTGGATATGACCTAAATAAAATATCTTCTCTTCAGAATATTAATCAGCAGAAGGGCCAGGCATGACTTGGCACACTGATGAGTGCAACTAGGAAACACTTCCAGCTGTGTTTTGGGAAATGCCTCTGAATGTGTTCAATGGAGCTGTGTTGAAAGCCAGCAATGGCATACATTGCATTGTATTCTCCCATTACAATTTATGAGAATGTTCTCCATATCACCAGGGTAATTCTCCTTCCATTATCCTCATCCTTCTATGCTGTATTCTATGTACATATTATTTTAATCATCTCAGAATTAAAAAAGAAAGGGCTTCCTTATCATCTTACACATTTGCAAATATTTTATGGAGTTTATGACAGACATTAGGAAGGAACGTAGGAAGATTAGATTCTCACACACTTCTGCTCATCTACATATTTAAGTCTTGTACTCAGGTCTTCCCTTTGCCAAATCTGCTATTACCTGTACATGTTCAACCACTCTTTTTGACTTCTTTAAAGTGATGTAATCACCCATTATCCATGTTTACTGACAAGCATAATTCTGAAATGAAAAAAATCCCATGTTTCAAGGTGCACAGATTTGGCTCATGTAAAGATGGTTGATCGACAGTAGCATTGAACCGGAAATACTCCTAGGAGCTTCTGACAAGAAAAAAAATCCACATCTCATTGCATGTTATTCAAACAATGTGGGAAGATTTAACCACAAATGCATTCAAATCTTATTTCTTTTGTGTTATCTTGCAAAAGAGGTCACCTTGCAAGTTAGTAAGTGGCTCAACTGGCAGATGCACCTAATCAAAAAATTGGATGCAAAGTCCAGATATCAGTGGATTGAATCTCTGAGATATATTGTTAGCGGACTGAGACTCTGTAAATTGCAGAACAACAGGGGTAAAACATTGCCAGGGCTGCAGGGGCTTGGTTCACAGCACAGCAGTTACCCCTGTGGCTTGTCAAGTCACCGCGAGCTTGCAATATTGTCACAGATTGTCAGAGATGCATCTCTTCTCCAGTCTAAGCCAACTTATAGAATGTATAAATGTAAAATCATGAGTCTTACAGTATATCTGTCACACATGACATAATGTCTTAAAAATATAAAACCCGACACTGCTAAACATACTGTACAGTGGGTATAGAAAGTCACCACCCTCTTTTAAAATGTGTACCTTTTGTTGTTGAAAATGCACAGACCATCATTAAGAAGTGGAAGGCGTATGGCACCACCCAGACCTTGCCTTTGTCCCTACAAACTTGATGACCGAACAAGAAGGAGACTGATCAGAGAGGCTACCAAGAGGCCGATGGCAACTTTGAACGAGCTACAGGTCTTTATGGCAAAGACTGGTCATTGTGTGCATGTAACAACAATATCACAAGCTCTCCACAAATCTGGTCTGTATGGGAGGGTGGCAAGAAAAAAGCCACTACTTAAAAAAGGTCACATCAAGTCTGTTTATATTTGGCTAAAAAGCACATTAAAGATGCTGTGGTCAGATGAGACCAAAATCTAACTTTTTGGCTGGAATGCATAACGGTACTGTACATCTAGTGAAAACCCAGTACATCTTAATATCCAAAGAACACCATTCCTACAGAAAAGCACAGTGGTGGCAGCATCCTGTTGTCGGGGTGTTTCTCTTCAGCTGGGAATGGGGCACTTGTCAGGATAGAAAGGAAGATGGATGGTGCAAAATACAGGCAAATTCTTGAAGCAAACCTGGAGCCCTCTGCCAGGAAGTTGAAAATGGGAAGATGGTTCACCTTTAAAAACATCACAATGACCCAAAGCACACCGCCAAGGCAACGGTACAGTGGCTGAAGGACAGGAAGGTGAAAGTCCTCGAGTAGCTAGTCAGAGCCCCAACCTAAATTCCATCGACAATCTTTGGAATGACTTCAGTTTATCAATGGTCAGCTAGGGTAGATTGTCCTCCAAGAGTAGCAGGACATCGCAACATTGTACAATTAAACAAGTTATTTGTGATCATGAGGTTAATGTGAATGATGAGTACAAAATATGTTTTATGTTTTGGTTATTTCATGCGTTTTGGTAATTTCATTTGATCACATTAGTACTAATAATTCATATGCAGTCTAGTTTCAAACAACTGTAAGTAATGGGGACATTTACAGTCTAGGTTTAGAGTTTAAAAGTCAGTGCTACGTTACAAATCCCTGTGAGGCTTCTTGCATGATGTCTGTGACCCAGAGAGTTAATCAAATTTTTGGTAATCATTTGAGATAATTTGTTGCAGCCATTTTGAATTTCTGCCTACTCTGTAAAACATAAAATGCAGGATCAATTGAATTTAAATCTGGAGAATGACTTGGCTACTATAAGATTTTTTTTTTTCCTGAAGAAATTCTTGGTTGCATTGGCTGTATGTTTTAGCCCATTGTCTAGGTCCATGGAAAAGCAACATCATATACTGTAGAAATGGAATAATTTTCTTGTATATAAGCTGACAAAATGTTTTTGGGAAATAGTGAATTCATTTAGCTGCTGCCATCATTACTTATTTTACATGTATCAATAAAGATAAGTTCTGAAACTGTTTGAGAATTGGCTATATTAACTACACCATACTTCTGTCACACTGGGGCTGACTGCGGAGGATTGGGATCCAATGCGGTGCTCTAGGAAGACTAGGCGCAAGACGTAGTAAGAGTAAACAGGCAGGGGTCCGAGTCCGGGAAGGCGTAGAAGAGGTGTAGACGTAGAATCGAAAGACGTAGGCGTAATCGCAGAAACAGGCTGGGGTCGGAGTCCGGGAAGGCGTTGAAGAGGCGTCGGAGTGGATTCAGAAGGCGGAGGTGTAATCGAGGAGACTGGCAGGGGTCAGAGTCCGGGAAGGCTATGAAGAGGCGTTGGAGTGGAATCAGAAGGCGAAGGCGTAATCGAGGAAACAGGCTGGGGTCAGAGTCGGGGAAGGCGTTAAAGAGGCGTCGGTGTGGATTCAGAAGGCTGAGGTGTAATTGAGGAAACAGGCTGGGGTCAGGATCCAAGAGAGCGTTGTAGAGGCGTAGGTACGAAATCGAGTGGCTAAGGCATAGTAAAAAAAAGCAGGGTCAAGGTCCAGGAGAGAAACAGTTGTATCGCGAAGGCGTTGGTCGAAAGTAAGCTCAGGGAGAGAATCTCAATCGTGAGCACTGACAGGGGGACTAATGAGGGTTTAAATAGAGGACTGATTGACGCGTGCACGTTTGGTATGGGGAGAACTCGTGGGAATGCGGGAGTGCTTGCCTGCGTGAGGGAGATTCGTGACAGTACCCCCCCCTTCAGGGGCGGCTCCGGACGCCATAGATAGAGGAGGAGCACGGGAGTGAAGAAAGTCCGAGGTAAGGGTCTTGTCCAGGATGTCCCAGAGACCCAGGTTCTCTCCTCAGGAACATAGCCGAGACAGTCAACCAAAAATTGTCTCGAACCCCTATACCAACGACATTTGAGGATCTTACTGATTGTATAGGTGGTGGATCCGGCGATGGAACGAGGTGGAGGCGGACGAGGTTGTGGCCTGGAGAGGGGTGACCTGTGGTAAGGCAGTGAGAAGGGAGACATGAAAGGTGGGGTGAATGGGAAGAGAGCCAAACGGTAAGTGACAGGAGTGATTTGGGAAATGACCCGGAAGGGACCAGTAAATCGAGGGCCCAACTTGCGAGAGGGTTGATGGAGAGAGATGTTGCATGTGGAGAGCCAGACCAATTGCCTTCTGCGAAGTCTAGGAAAAGGGCGTCTGTGCCGGGCCGTCTTCCAGAGTTTCCTTAAGGCAGAGATATATATTTGAATAGAAGGGAGGTCTGAGTCAGAAGGCGGTTTCAGGAGGAGCGAAGGTTGATAACCCAGGGAGCACAGAAAGGGAGACATGCAAGTAGCCGAAGAGTATAGGGCGTTGTGAGCGTACTCAGCCCACGGGCGTAAGGAGGTCCAGTCGTCCTGAGTGGCTGAGACGTAAGCCCGCAGGTAAGTAAGGAGGTCCTGGTTAAGCCTTTCGGACTGGCCGTTGGATTCTGGATGATAGCCAAAGGTGAGAGAAATGTTGGAGCCCAAAGCACAACAGAAGGCCTTCCAGAAGCGTAAGATAAACCGTGGACCACGATCAGACATGATGTCCTCCGGGATCCCGTGGAGCCGCAAGACGTGCTATACAAACAGACTGGCCATTTGTTGAGCTGAGGGCAGGGAGGAGCAGGGAACGAAATGAGCTGCCTTGGAGAACCTGTCAGTGACAACCATAATCACCGTGTTGCCTTGAGTCCTGGGAAGGTCCGTGAGGAAGTCCACAGCAATATCGGACCAAGGCCGTGCAGGTACTGGGAGAGGTTGAAGTAAGCCAGCTTTCCGGTGATGGGGCGTCTTAATCCGAGCGCAGGTGGGACAGGCTCTCACGCAATCTGAAACATCAGCCCGTAAGGAGAGCCACCAGAAGTCCTCAGAGACAAGTTCCAATGTCCGGCGGGAGCCAGGATGACCCGCAAAACGAGAGTCATGAGCCCACTGGAGAACCTCGGAGTGGAACGGATCAGTCACAAACAGAAGGGTATGAGGGAGGTACGGGCTGGTCCTTGAGGGCGTTTCAGACTATGTGCTCGATGTTGGGACGGATCGCCGCAATGATCTGATGAGGGGGTAAGATGGGTTCGGAGGGAGTTCGAGCTCCGGTGGATCAAAAAGACAGGAGAGGGTATCTGCCTCGATATTCTTAGAGCCGGGGGTGTATGTGATGAAAAAGGCAAAACGGGCAAAAAATAGGGACCATCTGGCCTGGCGAGAATTGAGGCGCCGAGCATACTGGAGACAGGAGATGTTCTTATGGTCTCTGAGAATGGTGAACGGATGTTGAGCTCCCTCCAGCCAGTGCCTCCATTCTTCCAGGGCAGGCTGGATGGCCAAGAGCTCTCTGTCTCCCACAGAGTAGTCAACCTCGGCTGGGGAGAGACGCCTGGAGAAGAAGGCACAGGGATGGAGAGATGAGTTGTCCCCAGATTGCTGCAACAGGACTGCTGCAACACCAAAGGCAGATGCGTCGACCTCCAGAAAGAAGGGCAGCGAGGGATCTGGGTAACGAAGGAGGGGAGCTGATGTAAAGAGGTGATTCAGGCGTAGAAAGACACGATCAGCCTCATTGGTCCATTTGCCCAGAGAATCCAAGAAAGCGTTGAACCTGCTTCAAGTTCCGGGGGGTTGGCCAGTCCCTAATGGCCGCCGTCTTGGAAGGGTCCATCTTGATACCCAGAGGAGAGATGACATAACCTAGAAATTGGACAGTGGAAACATGAAAAGAACATTTTTCCAGTTTGGCATAGAGGCTGTTCTTAATAAGGCGGGTGAGGACCTCTCTGATGTGAATAACATGCTCCTGAAGGCTACTGGAATTAATAAATAAAAAAAATAATATATCATCCAGATAGATGAGCGTGTACTGGTGAATGATGTCGTTCATAAAATTCTGAAAGACGGGCGGAGCGTTGACAAGACCAAAAGGCATGACTCGATATTCATAATGGCCGTGAGTAGTGATAAAAGCGTCTTCCATTCATCCCATTCTCGAATACAGATAAGGTTGTAAGCACCCCGCAGGTCGACTTTGGAAAAAATCTTAGCACCTCGAAGAGACTCCAGAGCAGCAGGAATGAGAGGCAGAGGATAGCGGTTATTAACAGTAATGTCGTTCAGACCACGGTAATCAACATACGGCTGCAAAGAACAATCCTTCTTAGTAATAAAAAAGACACTAGCGCAAGCAAGAGATGAGGACGGACAGATAAACCCAGACTGCAGGGTGTCCTGAATGTAGGTATCCAGTGCCTTGGTTTCCTGCACGGAGAGAGGGTAAACACGCCCTTTAGGTGGTAGGGCTCCGGGGACCAGATCGATAGCGCAATCGTAAGGGCGATGAGGAGAAAGAGCTCTTCATTTGCTAAAAGCAACATGATGGTCGGCACAGTCGGGGGGGAATAAGAGGGGAGGTGACGTGAGAGATCTGAAGAACATGAGGTTTCGTGGGGAGCTGACAGCAGTGAGTTAGGCAGTAATCAGTCCAGGCAGTGAGTTCCTTGTCGGACCAGGAAATGCGGGGATTGTGTAACTATAGCCAAGGGAAACCGAGAATAAGTGGAAGAGAAGGAGAACGGAGGAGGAGAAGCTGAGTATGTTCCAGGTGGGTGGCACCAATACGCAGGGAGAGGGGAATGGTCTGCCACTCCACCAATCCTGGAGAGAGTGAGGGGCCATCGATGGACTGGATGCAGATGGAAGGGGAGATGAAGGGAATCTTCAATGAGGCAGCGAGTCCATCTCGAAGTCTAAGAAGTTTCCCGCTGCATCCGCTGAGTCAATGAAAGCAAAGAGGGATTCGTGAGAGTCACCCCAGGAGAGCGCGGCAGGGAGGGAGAGTCCAGAGGCAGAAGGGTTGAGGGAAACGATACTGACCTTTGGAGGCGGACGGATGGATTGGAGGGGTCACATTGGACAGGAGGCTCAAGGTGGTCGGAAGCACCACAATAGAAGCAGTGCCCCTCTGACAGTCGGCGGTTACGTTCCTCCGGAGTAAGAGTAGACGAGTAGGACGAGGGAGGTGCGGCAAGAGTGCAACCAGGAGCGTTGTAGCTGGCACCAGAACGGAGCACGAGACGTTCAGTCCTTCATTGCTGTAGGCGGACATCGATCTCGGTGGCCAAGGAAACAAAACTCTCCAGGGTTGGTGTAGGGTAAGGGAATTGGGCCAGACGATCCTTAAGTTCCTTGGAAAGGCCAGCATGGAACTGATGGATGAGAGCTTCTTGATTCCAAGCGAGCTGAGAGGCCAGGACCCGAAAGTCCGTCACATATTCCTGGAGGGGGCAGGTAACCTGCGACAATGCCGACAGACGCGAGGCGGCGAAGTAGGAAGATTGCACCTGTCCGAAGGTGGCCGTCAGTGCTGCCTGGAACTGTGCTACACCCGAGGTCTCGGGGGCATTTCTGGCGAGAAGACCTGCAGCCCGCTGCATCGCCCGGCCAGAGAGGAAAGCGACCATAAATGCAAAACGTTCGCAGTCGGTTGGAAAACAATCAGGACGAAGACTGAAAGCCATACAGCATTGAGTCAGATAAGCTTGACACATATTCGGGGAGCCATCAAATCGGTCTGGTGTGGGAGGAGGCAAGAGAAACTGGAGGCAGAGTGGGATTAAAGGGAGGGTGGGAAACGAGAGGCTGAGGAGGGGAGCTGGAGACCAGGTTAGCGAGGTGTTGAACGCTAGCATTGAGCTGGTCAAGAGCCTGAGAGTACTGGGACAGCAGCGCCATGGGATTAAAAGAGCCCGCGGGATCCATATTTTGGCTCACGATTCTGTCAAGCTGGGGCTGACTGTTGAGGTTTGGGATCCAATGCGGGGCTCTAGGAAGGCTAGGCGCAAGACGTAGGCGTAGTCAGAGTAAACAGGCAGGGGTCTGAGTCCAGGAAGGTGTAGAAGAGGCGCAGGCGTAGAATCGAAAGGCGTAGGCGTAATCGAGGAAACAGGCTGGAGTCGGAGTCCGGGAAGGCGTTGAAGAGGCGTCAGAGTGGATTCAGAAGGCGGAGGCATAATCGAGGAGACTGGCAGGGGTACCCAGTCTATGATACTGGTTTCCTTTTTTTCCAGTATTTTTCAAATTTGTTGATTTTGTTATATGCCAGTTTTTTTATAGGTACATTAAAGCCACACAGCTTTAATTTTAAGCTTCAAAATTTCCTCCTTTCTTTAACACAAAGATCTTTAGTCTACACAATAAAAATACCTGTCAGCTGATCATTCAAAAGCATTTACTGCTTTAAAATAAAATAATTGCTTTTCTAACCACTTCATCCAATACAGGGCCATGGTGGAGCCAAAGCCTATCCCAGCAGGCAACGGAAGCAAGGCAGGATATACGTTGGACAGGATGCCAGTCCATCACTGTAGGAGTATTTATACAAACCTAAACTTTTGCTTTTAAACAAACCTCAGTGCCAGTAATGAAGTAACAAATTCCTGATCGTGTTTAAAAACATTTTGGTACTATCTGAATTAATATTCTAATTAGAAAGAGCTAAAGCAAATCTGTTAATAGTTCAGGTGGATAGCTGCGTCAGCATGTGTAGTCTGAAAAGGAACAAGTAATAGGTTTAAGTCACTCACACCTTAAGAAGGCTTCACAGCCAAAATGTTGTGTTTTCTCTCTTTTCTTTCACATGGAATCAACCTATGTCTTGATCCTCTGTAATGAAATATTCTCTTAATACATTCCAGTCCTTATACCCAACCTATTGTACTAATGTTATGATTTTTCATAGAGAACACTCCATATGCAATATATTCAATCATTGCAAAAATACCCTAAGCAAAAATGCACTACATTAGGGAATCATTATCGTATATATAGAAAAGAAAACAGGTCAATGAAGTTCATATCTCGACATATCTCTTCATAACTGAAGAGGTAAGTTATCCAGAGGAAGATCTGGAACCTCTCATTAAAACCAGGTGGTTATATAAAACTGCTAAGCTCTGCAGTGTCCATGATTGCAAAGTTATCTTTCAGAAACACACACATGCCATTTGTTTCTGTCGGAAACAAATGGACTTTGTCGGTCAACACTGACTACTATGTGAGCTTGTCTCAGACAGATTCTTTTGTCCAAAAGGGTGAGACTCTTGAAAAATGACTCATTTTTTAATTTGATCTGAGAAACAAAACCAAGCCAAATTGCACATAAGAAAATGTTTGGGATCCACATAGGGTTATTTTTAACATGAATGATGACACGTTGAAGTAGCTGTTTTGAAGTGTCAGATTCCTTAAATCATATCATGGTGTTCTCATGCTCTCAAGCTTGATAAACAGGACCCTTCAGTGGGATTATGTGATTTGTCATCAAGGGCAGCTACTTATGCTTTAAGATAATGTTGCTTGGTATTGTTAAAAACTGAGGGGTGCACTCAACCTGTTCAATGCAGTTGTTTAGTATGTGTGTACATTACAGTGTATGGAAAAAATAAATTTTAGTCCAATATCTTTGTTCAAGTTAGGATAGAACCTTCCATGTTTGCTCTCTTTACACACTTTTACACTTATAGCAAACTTGAAACAGTTGCACGTATTGACAGAATATATAATTATGTCTCACAGAACAATTTACACTGGGTTAAGGTCAATTAAGCAAAAATCTAAATTAATGCATATTCACTGATAAAGTACAAACCATCTTTGGAATGCAACTAGAATACCAGCCAACTACAAAGCTAAAGAGGCAGGAAGAGGGTTAATACTTCCCAAAAAGTTCAGTGACTATGTAGGGTGCTCCATGTTTTATGTTTAAAAAAAAAACATACAAATATATTTTCTTATTAAATCACATATTCGAATAATTTTGTTTATGTTTCTGTGGACAGAGAGCAGCTAGTACATTTTGTTTCGCTTAGCCTATACGTATCCTCATAAATCAATTGGTATTGCAGCCATGACTTTAAAAATATTACAATTTTAGCATTGCTCCAAACACCATGCACATCTCATGGTAGTCAAAGAGTTGGGAACTAACAAGTTTTGTAGATAAATCTTTGTGTAGATTTTCCTTCAGAACCTTTATGTACAGTAACATTTGAAAAGATACAAAGTTTTGCACATTTATATTCAACAAAGAGACTGTAAACCCATTGGATTTATTCTTTAAAATGTATTATGTAAAGGGTGAAGTAAATTGTATCAGAAATATTAATGGTAAACTGAGGAAAATGGGTAATACATCAAATTATATTTCATTCAGCTAATTTCCAAGGAAAGAACTGACACCAGGTAAGAGACAGAGTTCTATATTAAATAATATTTGCATAGAAAAGACTGAAATCTCTCAAGTATTAGAAACAACTATTTTTACTTTTAATCTACCAATACCATGTACTAAAATCAAATAAGATATTTTACATGTAACAACTCACTAATTTATCCTCATCATTGTAATCTGTATATGATTCTATATAATTCTGTATTTATATATATTATGTTCGTATATTTATAGCAAATTATGAATTCCTAAATTGCACCATTGTTCTTCCTAATGTATAACCATTTCATTTCTAATATCCTTAGTAAACAGGTCATTTTTACAAATGCTACTGAGGTATTAGGGGATTAACAGATATCCTACTCTGATTAAAATAACTAAATCTTTTTAGTCTTGAAAAGCAAATAATATAAGGTGTCTTCATTAGACTAGGAGACACTTATTTACACAAAAGATTTTTGGAAAATGTCACCAAGCCATGTCTTCATACAGTAGCTGACACCCTGGTTCCATTTGACATCACTGGATACTGGCTAAAATGTCAAATGGAAGTAGGGCAATTCTGAATTATAGTGTTCAGATAAAACTCTCCAAGAAACCAATTTCAATTATTTACAATGGAATCATAGGTATTCAACACCAATACATATTCACTTTATGAATAAGGCTCTCCTTCATATTATCACGAGACAGGCAGCTCCAGGCTCTTTGTGTATGACTGAATTTTAAACACCAATAACATCAGCACATACTGAGGCACATCCAAAATCCAGAAAACCATATTTGCTAAACCAAATACCTGTTTTGTTCTTTATTGTTTTTTAAATAAGGCACTACTGAAAAGAAGAATCCATTTGTACGCAGCACATTTCCTTTATGAGATACAGTATATATTATTTGCTGTCCACCTACTTGCTTCTATGATGAAAGTTGAATAAACAATACATAATAAATACTGCTATCTAAGTGTCTTTTTATTTGGAGATCGAGCAAACAGTGCTTTCCCATACAGTGTAAATAGTACACATGAGAGAACATTATATTGACTATTAATAAAAACAAACTTTTTTTTCTATTCAAATTAATTAAACCCAAAAATATACAGTAAATACTTTACTATTTTAGAAAATACCCCTTCAACATATTGAATCTTCAAACATGGTGTCTGTTAGCATAATGAAATATTAAAATAACTTGAAATATTTTCCTGTTTAAGGCAGCAATTAGGACATAATTCAATTTCATGACAAAAGTCTATTGAATAATTTGATTGTACACATTTCTATATGGAACAAGTAATAGGTTTATTCCATGATGAAAAAAAGAAGAGAGAAAACACAAGGTTTCGGCCGTGGAGCCTTCTTCAGGTGTGAGGAAGGCTCCACGGCTGAAATGTTGTGTTTTCTCTCTTCATTTTTTCAGCATGGAATAAACCTATTACTTGTTCCTTTGCAGCCTACGCATGCTGACGCAGCTACCCACCTGAACTACCACATTTCTATATACTGCATTTTATGTATAGTCATATTTTTATGCATATGAAGTAGAATGTTTAGAAACAGGATGTGAATTTCAAATGTTTAATTATAGTTGACTGCAATAGTATTATAGAAGGATGGGGAAAATTTGTATCAGTAGCTTACATGTACACTTTTTCACTGTGCACCAAGCAATGCAATTATAGTTGCAGGCAGAATATTACAGTGATATACGCTAATCAAGAGACAAGACTACTAGAGAGGAAGAAAATGTGTTAACTGAAAGCACACATTTTTCTTATGGGTGCCTATCAATACAATTGCATGTCAAGACAGCGCAGCATACAGATAAGCTGTCACTTATAACTAATCACAACTACACCGAAGGAAGGAGAGGTTCAGAGCTGAGGGATAAAGATTCAAAAGATCACAGAATCTGAGGGAGAAAGAAGACCCTGATGATAACATCAGTAAGGATTGGCCATGAGCCTTCAGTCTTGCGAGTCAATAGGAACTAATCATGTCTTAAGTGTGAGAATAGAAAGTATTAAATGTAGGCTCTTAATGAAGGAAGTCAGGTGAGGGAAGAGCAAGGGTTAACTCTTCCCATCTGGAACACTTCAGATAATACAAAGATTGAGACATCAGAAATGTAAAGTAGTACCAGGGTTGGCTGTTGCCATGTTAGGTCTGCCATTATAAGGTAACAATTACAAGTAGAATGTACCTGGCCAAAGGCAATCAACTGAGAGTGAGCTTACAACTGCTAATACCAGGTCTAAAAAAGTCTGAATAGGGTTCTCTCTTGTATCTGCCAGAAGGGGGATGGTTATAACATCAGCCGGTTATGAATCCAGAAGGGGATTTAAAGGTTCCCAGTAGGTGAACTGAAATAACAAGGTTCTTCGGTAGGAGAGTTGTCACCCAGATAGAGGAATAAAAAAAACAAGGTTCTCCAGTAGAGGACCAAGGACAACAAAGGTTACAAAGTCCGGAAGTAGTTTAAGTAAGAGAGAAATGATGTAGATAATACTGCAAAGATCAATGGCTGACATGGGAAATAATGCTCATTAGTCAACAATATCCTGGTAAAACCACAAAGCTATGATAAAAGGTTTTGTTATTAGACAAAACAAAACTGGAACATTTTGGTTGAAACATAAAGTGTTACATACAGTATGGCACAAACTCTGCACACCACATCACCCAGACAACAGGATAGGAACCTTGTTGAGACTGAGGTGAACGTGGATAGAGCTAAGTGCAGGCACTTCTTATAACAACACCTGCTTCAATTCTCTAAAAGCCTAAAATTGGAGGGAAAATTCCGGTTTCAGACAATGACCCAAACCACAAGGTCAAAGCTATAGATGCAGCCATTCAAAATGCATGGTACAAACCCGTGGTACGGTAAACTACCCACAAGCCACCGCAGGGCACCGCGGTAAGTGATTGGCTGGCCAAAATGATCGACAGGGGCACTCGTGGTGCATTGGTTGGTAGTGAAAAGATTTAATCATTTAATCTCTTTACTGTGCACATTTGAATCCGCTTAGTTTTGAATATTTATATGGAATTTTGCCACTAAAGGGAAATTTTAGTAGCTGAGCATAACGCATCTGAAGGTCATAAACAATATTAATTTAGGAACATAAACATTACTGTATGTACGTAAACTGTACTGTGTATGGCTGGTCTTGGTAGTTTAAAGAAAAAATACACAGCAGTCTTCCATTTCTCCCTAAACATTTTAAGCATGAAAGTTTTATGAAAAGGTACCCAAATATGCGATTACTGTATAGAATGAATTTTAATTTAAAAAAAATATTTAACACGAAAATTAAGCTGTTTACATCTTCCGCCTTAGAACAGTCACCCGTTGCTACCCAACGCAGAAACACAGCCACTACAGTAACTAGCAAAGAGAGGAAATTAGTTAGCCAATATGATAAAGTAATAAATGATTATTTTGTCTTTTTCTTCTGCACATTTATTTGAACATTTCCATCGATTGTTCAAGCACTTGGAAACTGTCCAATCCCTAGTTCATCAGGCATTTTCTTTTACACTGTGGGCATTCTCCCGGTCTGGCGCCGGTCTGTGTCTTCTAGGATATAATGCCAGCGAACTCTTGTTTTTATGTCCACTATAACAGACAATCTCCTTTGCTTTTAACCGAGCGTTTAAAAATTTCCTAAGATGAAAATGATTTACTTTATTTCCTTCACGGGATCAATAAAAGTATCTATCATCTATCTACATAAACTATCAAACAGAATTCTGGGGTCTCCCCATACCAGAGATTATGGTAGGGCTTCAGAGTGGTGATTGGCTGACACCATCTGACACTCCAGACGTGCTGGTTTGCTATACATACTGTACCAGGAAGAGGATTTCTTTCTATTCTAAACGTGTATTTTAAAAGTTTAATTAAGAAGTAAAAACCTTACAGCATACACAGATTTCTTAACTGATCAGGATCGTTATCTGTATTATGCATAATAATGTTCACCACTCTGTCCAGCAAATGAATAATAAACTTTATTTTATATAGCGTTTTAAACGAATAAGTAATTAGATTGCTCATAAACCTAATCACTTATTCTACATAAACACAGCGTAATTGCTCTCTGAAAATGCTTTTTCTTTTTATTTAGGCTCAGATTTCAACTATAGATCGTATTATTAATAACCATAATAACGACCAACCAACAAAAACAACCATATAAACATAATACCAACCAAAAACATAGATAACAACCACAATACAAAATCAAATATATCAAACCATTAAACTCTCTCAAATTCCTCCAATTATCATAATCCCACCCCTTATGCAAAACCAAATCCTCCTCCCATCCCAGTTTATCCTCTTTATTATAAACAAAATGCACCTCAATTTTCAACATAAAGCATTACACAATATCAATACCTCAACACTCCATACTCAACAACGATAATTTACAAACAGCCAGAACATGTAACTCCGCATTTTCAAATGACCTAATTTCCATAGCCCTTATGCAAAACCTTATGTAAAACCGCCCCTTATGCAAAACCAACATCCCTCCCCTGTTCTCTCTCTCCGCTGGCGTTTGTAATCATTTTTATTTTCAAATAAATTTTAGCAAAGTCATGTATTTTAAAAATCTTAAGATTTTAATAGATGTATGTCTTTATTTAGTGGTTTCATTAGTGACAAAGGCTAAACTTTCGTGGAAAAATGTCTTTTATGTAAACCATGTTTGCTATTAGTTCATTTAGGGCTTTATTGTCTTCCAATGAAAGAAGGGTTCCTTTCGCCGTAGTCGAGTTGACATTAGAAGCTTGCCACGCCCGGAGTGTTACACCAATGCATTTGCATGTTAAAGCGATTTCATTGAGGAGCTAAGCTTTCTTAACTAGTAAGTACTGTACTTACTGGGTTTTTGAGGGCGGGAGGTGTCTTTCGCTGGAAATCTCGCCCCCTTCTACTTTGAAAATACCGGTTTAATTCGTCACAGCCAACACTCTCGCAGAGAGGGGGGTTTTATTTGCAGTGCATCGGTAAACAGTAGCCAGAGCCAACCGCTACGCCACCCACGTGTTATGCTCTTCGTTAATGTCTAAGCACATCATTATATCTCATTTTGTATTTCTTAAAAAAAAATCGTTTACCCAGCCTAACAGTATTGTTGTTATTGTTTTTAATCTGTAAAGCGCTTTGAGGAGCCACCTTTAAAGGCGCCATATACAATAAAGTTCATTATTATTACTATTGTTAATTTGCTGGACAGAGGTGATTATTATTACACAGAAGACAAAGATCGGTGACTCGGAGATTCTAAAGAATTACTTTGTATGATTGGAAACGAATGCGTGATCGGATCAACTAAATGCTGTGGTGTTACTTTTTGTCCATGAAAAAATAAACTCTTTTTGTTTACAAAGACGGTTACAAAGAATGTGGACCAGGGTAATACTTTGAGCTTACAGCTTGTCCAAGGTCATTCATTATTAATACTATTAGTAATATCTTCGGTAAAGACTTTGATGCATAAAATATTCCTGCATAATTAAAATATTTATGATAAAGGTGGTAGGTTGTGTACTTTTGTCCAACAGAACAATCTTGCTTTTATAAAATATACCACCTTTTTAATGTTTAATGATTAACATGCTGTAATACACTGTTTAAATTCAAAAGTCTAAAGAGTATACAACTTAAATTCTTAAGTGAATAAAGATTGTCCCTCAGCAGTGATCGGGATTTGAAACTGGTGACAGCTCAAATGCTGTACAGGAGAGGTACCTGGCGGTTTTACAAGGTGATTCTGGATATTAACATAATCTAATTTGCATACGGTATGATGCGGTATACTGCGACAAGCCCACCGTGTTATACTGCAGCATACCCAGCTCTGTATAGATACAGAGAAGTATCACTAAGATTGTACGTTAAAAGTCAATAAAGCCTCACTCCCTCCAAGCCTTTCAGAAGACTCCCGAGACTCTTCTGTGAACCTGCACATGGAGCTTGGCTTGCCCTTAGCCACGGTGCTTTTAGCACTGCTCAGGGACCACAGTAGAAGTTCTATCTAAATAATGAAAACAGCACAAGCTCTACTTTATACAGCTTATTGTCTGTGCGATTAAAGGTGGTTCAACTCCTTTTCTATTCTGAGATGGTACAAGCTATTTAAAATGTAACACAAGGTATTTCCTTCACGGCATGTGAAGGTTTTAAAATATCGGCAACGTGAATTTAATACACAAACAAAGACTACAATTCCTGACATGCCTCACATATGAATAACATGAAGTCTTATGCACAGTAGCATACAAGCAAATCAACTGCATTATGATATAAATGATATAAATATACTGTATATATAGTAAAGACAATATGATATGGTATGGTTTTAAAACCACCACAGTACAGTATGTATAAAATATCATTTTTATATTCAAAATCTAAAACAAAATGATCTGTTTTCTAATTACTTGTTAGCCTTAAGATAAAGTATAGATACTGTATGTATGTAATCCTAAAAAGAAACATCACATTCACCACAAGCTATAAAAGAAATATTTTTATATAACCAGCTGAGTAATTTAATATTTAATATACTGTGATATACAGTATAAAACTAATAAAAATCAAAACAGGATACAAATTACATTCTATAATTGGAGGAAAATTATCCCAGTAAGGGCCAAGCATTGGCCGGGATTGGAAAGCAGGCTTTTTGCCAGCAGTCATATCACCCTGCAACCTACAACTCCCAACTGATAACCCACTGAAACTAAGCAAGTGTGAGCCTGGTTGCTGCTGGAAGAGGTGTTAGTGGGGCCAGTAGAGGGCACTTATCCCGTGGTCTGTTTGGGTCCTAATGCCCCATAGTGATGGGGACACTGTACTTTAAAAAGGTGTCCTTTGGATGAGGAGTTACAGTGTGGTCATTAAAAATCCCAGGGCGTTTCTCAAAAAGAGCAGAAGTATAACCCTGGTGTTCTGGCCAAATTTCCCATTGGCCCTTACCAATCATGGCCTCCTAATAATCCCCATCTATGAACAGGCTTCATTACTCAATAGCAGTCCCCTAAGTAAGAAATTCATATTATTTTCATATGGCAGGCACTCATGAGTTTACAATAGAAGATGATAATTTATCAAATAAAATATGGTTTTAAAGCCACTGTGTATAATATATTTTACCATCAAAACCTAAAATCAAATTATGTTTTCTTATTCCGATTTATACACAAATTTTACTAAAAATTATATATAGTATATTTAATGAAAAAAAAATGTTTGTGTTACAATGGGTTAATACATGGAAAGGTAATTTCTTCATTGACCCAGTATTGCAGGTCCTCCTTAATTGATATTTGGTGTATCAGAAGACCTAATGTACACGGATTAACCCCCATTAAAGAGGGAAATCTCCATATTTACTACCAGCAGATTATAAACTGCAGGGAATTTGCACAGGGGACTGGACAGGCTCTGATGTTATTTAATCTCTGTACCACACAATTTAGTCTGTAAACTGATTTCTCTTTCTCAAATTATCTTATCCATATAGGAGAGCAAACTGTTTCTCCCTCCTAACCTCTGGGAAATGCCTTCATACTACAGTATAACTGTAATGTGAAAAGCAAGCATGCATCTTTGTAATGACTTCTATTGCTCTGACCAATAATACCGATGACTTATTACACAGTGACTGACCCAACAATTACACGTTTTCTCCCATGTTCTTTACATATTTATAAAGAGGTCTAGTTGACCACATCTGTAGAAGATCACACTATTGAACTCGCATGAAAATGGAAGAAAGTGTTAGATTCTCTGAACTGCTTACCAACAGCTCAAACCAATTTGGACAAATTGGGGAGCCACCTGCTCCCTTACAGTATACTCATTCAAAGTTATGATTTGAATCCAATACTAAATCTATGGCAAGTCCTGAAAATCACTGTTTATCAACAATGTTCAACTTCAGTAACTTGACAAAACTTGAGCAATTGTACAAAGAAGAATAGGCAAAAATCATTCAACAGCTGACTAGAAATGTTTATTTTAAAATGTGTATAAAACATTTCTAAATGAGCAAAATAGAACACTGGAAGGAAGTAGATAGTTCTGAAAGCCTCTATCTGTATATACATATTGTAGCATTTCCAAGTTCCCGCAGGACAAAGTAGAGCCAAGACAGCAGAACAAGTGATTGTTTTTGTTTTCCTATCCAAACCAAAACCAACACAGGCATTCCAAAAACACATGAGATGACCGACAGAACACGTACACAGGTTTAGGGTGGTAACTTGTTAACAGAAGACAATGCACTTGTAAAGCTACACAGAACACTTAAACTAATATAATACTATTTACAAAAGCAGGGTCAGCTACTAGTCATCGTGCTGACCCTCAGACTCCCCTCGGCTAAAACTCCCAGCCTGCTTCATGGTACCCTGAAGGTGAGCTTTCGCCTCACCACCAGGCAAGAGCGCTACACTGCCCCCACCTGAAGCGTCTGGCATCAAACACCCCCCTCAGGCTGTACTCATAACCGGCTAAAGGCTGCGGAACCCTGCGTGAGCGGCCACTGCGCCGCGGTGGTGGCTGGTGGCCTGCGGATGCCCCATTTTTGGCCGGCTCCGGCCCCGGCTGCTCCGCTGGAGCTTCCCCGTGGGGCTCCTCCTCCCAGACCTGGTAGGGTGCCAGGCGGTCTTGGTACAGGACCACCCCTGTGTTTGCAACCAGACCCAGTAGCAGACCTCGCCCACCACCCCGAAAACCTCAGCGGGCCCCTCCCATGACGGCACCAGCTTAGGGTTGAGGCCTAAGCGGTGGCGCGGGCTGTATGCCCAAACCAAGTTCCTGGGCTGTGAGGCAGACCCACTGCAGCGCAGGTCGCAGTGCCGCTCCTGCCGGACTCCCGCTTGAGTCAGGTAGGTTCGGACAAAGCTATGCACCTGCTGCCGCAGGTCCCGACTCGTCTCTGGGCGGCGGACCGAAGACCAAGTCCACCGGGGTTCACACTTCCCGGCCCAGCATGAGCAAGGCCGGGGTGCACCAGGTAGATTCCTGGACGATGGTCCGATACGCCCAGAGCGCAAGGGGGAGGTTGCGGTCCCAGTCCCGCTGCTGCCGGGACACCAGGGTGGCGAGCATCCGCTTAAACCACTCCACCAACCCATCCCTCTGGGGATGCAGTGGGGAGGTCCATGTTTTAAGATATCCCCAGGCATTGTCACACTCTGGCTAAGACTTGGGACTCGAAGTTACGCCCCTGGTCACTGTGTAACTCCTCTGGCACCCCTAGCCTGGCAAATATCCCCTCCAGTAGTGCATCTGCCACCGTGGGGGCACTCTGGTCCGGAGGGGTCTGGGCCACTCTATTCTACTTCGTGAAATAGTCCATTGCCACTAGGACATAGCGGTTCACAGCCTAAGTGCGCAGAAGAGGGCCCAAAACATCCACCCCAACTCGCTCCATGGGAGCCCACACCTCGTGTTGTTGGAGAGGGGCCCGAGAGCTCTCAAGGGGGCCCTTCTGGGCCACACACACTGGACACGTGGGGCCATACCACTCCACATCGCAGTGGCAGAGACCCCACTGACAGTGGCCTCAGAGACGTTACAGGCTTTTTTTTACGGCCGAAATGCCCCACACCCGGCTGGCCGTGCACTGCTCGGAGCACAGCCTCGCCAAGCGACTGTGGTACGATTAGCTGCCACTGGATCTCGCCACTGGAGTACCCGCCACACCAGTACAACACCTTGTCCCTTACCTCCAAGGCCTCCCACAGGGATCAGAGGGCCTTTACAGGTTTTGGGGACATGGTGAGCTCCTCACACAGGCTATGCCCCTGCTGCTTTCCAGCAGAGCACCAGCCCCAAGTCAGGATCAGCTGTTTGTTGCTGCACCAGGTCTGCCAGGCCCAACCCCAGCAGCTCCTCCAGGGCTGTGGCTGGTCCTGCCAGGAGCAGTACCAGCAGGTAATAACCTCACAAAGCACCACAAGAGAACATTGGTATCAATAGAGTGAGATCCTACAAGATACATGACAGTGAAGACACACATAAGGGGACCGACGGAACACGTACACAGGTTTAGGGTGGTAACTCATTAACAGAAGACTACACACTTACAAAACTACACAGGACACTTAAACTAACATAACACTGTTTACATAAGCAGGGTCAGCTGCTGGTCATCGTGCAGACCCTCAGACTCCCCCCACCCACAACTCCCAGCCTGCTTCGCGGTACCCTGAGTGCCTAGGTGCGCTTCCTCCTCACCACTGGGCGAGGGCACTACAGTATACACAGAAATACTGTATATACTGTACAAATGTACTGTATGTGTATGACCTGCTCTCACAAAACCAGGCTCTTTGACTTTGTCAGTATTCAAATCTACTAGGAAATCTGCTGTTTCCATGACTTTATAAATAATAAAGATAATGTGAAGTATGGGTCTTTTAAACCCTTTATGACTAGTCAGTAATATAAAGATCTCAATATTGATTACGTGAACTAAAAAGAGCTTTTTAAAGAGATGGTTGTACAGTATATAGAATATTCAATGCAAAGTTCTATAAGGTTGCAAATGCATTCAACAAATTGGGGTGAAACAGTGTCAGTGTTAGTTCAGGGGTACTGAATGTTAGGTTAAAATGAAACAAATACTGCACCTGTATGTTCATCAATAACTGTTTTAATATTTGAATCAGCATAATACTGGCAGGTAAGTTACTATAACATATACTGTATAAGGCCCACCAACTATGCACATTTATAGTTATTTTTTGAAGAATGCATCAAAAACAGGAAAACATATGTCAATTTGTTTTATGTGTTCAAAAATCTCCTTCTGGCACAATTTTTTATTTCAGTGTCAAGCAGTGGTGAGACACTGTTTATCATTTCACCTTTCAGGAGGATTACAACTTGCTTTATTTTCTTCCTTTCAGCTGGTAATATACAATTCTGCACACGTTTTAAATAAGCTAAAAACCTGAGGGCACCACAAAATTGTTAAATGCAAAGCTAAAGGAAGCGAAAATCATTCAAGCACATCCCTGCAGCTGCTGAAGCCTGAACTCTTTATTTAAAAAGCTTTCTCACTCACTCTCTATCCCTTTCACTATTTCTTAGTCCCTACTCTATCTCTATCACTTGAAGACAACTAACCATGTTACAAGTGACGTATTAATACATTTCAATCAGAAATATGATTGAGGACTCAATGGGGAGTCTTGCATCATTTGGAGGTTCTGATCATTTTATCCTTAGAGTTAGGCTGTTGTTCTCTTCAGCCAGGTGATATACATCAATACAACATACTAAATCAAATCATCCTTCCACTCTGCCTTACATTAGAGTTTGGCTAAAATACTGCGATGAATTATTTAAAAGGTAAAACCCAAGAGAGGTCAAACTAATTAATATTGCCCATTTCCACATACCAAAGTAAAAATAATAAGTTACTAGCTTACTAAGTGGTGTGTTCTGTTTTCCTATCTCTCCCAGTACTCCATATTTACCCTGGCAACATCCCCAGGCTCATTACTCATAAAGTGTGTGGGATTGAGAAAATCCAAATTTTAATTCAAACTTGAATTCAAGTTCCAGTAATCACTCTTGTGTAACATTAGTCTTAGGCCAAACTACTTAATGTGAAATTGTATTTGCCAAGTCTTTTTTTAAATCTCTCCTTTTCTTTCTCTCGTTTTCTTGTCTCCTTATTTTAGCATGTTCTGCAAATTTAAATACTGCAGTTAACTACCTATACCAATATCTAAATCATTGATATAGAAAGGAAGACTAGCGTGCCTAAAACAAATGCCTGTGGTACAGTATACCGTTACTTATATCTGACCAATAACTAGAAAATTATCTGAAATTTGACTTTATCAAATGCTTTCTGGAAATCAAAATATCTTGTGTTCTACTGGTACCTATTTTTTGTCTTTGTTGTTTGCTACAATTCTCAAAAAACAATGTACATGAAAATTTTAAAATGTATACTTTTCTGGTGACTCATTAGCCGATGCACTGTACATGAGGACGTTTGGTGTTCTTATAATGTATGTACAATGGCATACAAAGCAGCTACTGTATGTGTGCTATAAAAGTGTGAAAGATAAAAAGAACCTTTGCTACAGGATTCAGCTTTTACAAGCAAAACAAAAGATAAAAACATTAGTTTACATAACACCCTGCAAAATGTGTTTATTTTTGACTATCTGCTTTGCATGAAAATTTCTTCTCCTGAGGAGGCAAACAAAAAAAAACTGGGTAAAAAATGTCTATAGGTGAGAAGAAACAAGTACTAGGATTATTTTTTACCTATACAGATGAAAATAATTATCTATAGACATTTTATGCAGGGCTGTTATTTCCTGTGTATGTTGCAACAATGTATAACCCTCTAGAGAGATCTCTTGAAGGATTTGAATGCTCTTACAGTGTTAAATATCAAACATTTTCCTATTCTGATAGGTAAATTCAAGTCACGCACATTCCAGTATGTGACATTAAAAGTCATAATTTATAGAGATTTGAAAACACAGCAGTAAGCAACAGCTCTCTCCCTTGGAGCTGAATATATGCAACACAAAACGCATCAAGTAACAAGCAGGAAACAAAGAAGCAAGCTTTGCTGTGGCTGACGTTAAGCATATAACATTTGATTGCATGCTGAAAGACAGGAAAAAAATCTCCAACAATAATATTACAGCAAGCTAACAAATGCTTCAACTTTAATTAAATTGTACTCTAAGTAACATTTAGAAAACTATACTAAGAGAAGGAGCTCTGTCATGTCAAAACATCAGCTAACATAATTTTGAACCAAATACACAGACCAAAACACACTTCAGTTGGTCAATCAGTTCAGCAGCAACTGTATCATAGAGTGTAATATACTGAGCATCAAAATAAACCTATCACTATGCAATCTTGTATTTATAAAAATAAAGTATATTCATCACATAATTTTAATTTCCAAAATAAATGAATTGATTACATTAAAGCAGTGTGTGGTTTTCATAACATATAACTTTCTTATTGTTGCCAGAAAGTTCACATTTTGACTCATCTGTTCAAAGAACATTCTTCCAGTAGTCTTGGAACATTCAAATACTCTTTGGTGAACTTTTCCCTGGTACTGTATACTGTAATAACTACACATTTGGCAAATTAAACATTGCTACAGAAGAACCTCATCCTAACCACTTGCAGTGGTGGGAGTATCATGGTTTGGGGCTGCTTTGCTGCATCTGAGCCTATAGGTGAAAATGGATCAGCAAGACAATGATCCTAAACATACATGCAGATCTACAGCAGAATGTCTGAAGAACACATTTTAATTTTGAACTGGCCAAGTCAAAATCCTAAAGTACACTGAGATGTTAATGACAGGACCAGAAATAAGGTCTTCATGTAAGGAAACTCAGTTGTCACTGACATGAAGCAAGTGTGTTATGAATGTGTCAAAAGTCTTTAAAAGCTGATGCAAGAAACTGAAAAATAAAGGTAATGTCCAGTTGAAGTTGATATAGGTTTCTCCAGTTACAGAATCTAAGGGTTTACATACTTCACATAGGAATATTTACTGTTGTATCATTTTGTTAATTAAATACTCCAAATATATAGGCTATTCTGTATTTTTTAGGGAACTCTGATTTCCTGAGTTTAGAATCCCTCAGTTAAAAGCAGCTTCTCGTGGTTAGTGAGTACATTTTTACAATAGGGAGATAGGTTCCCATTTATTTTGTGGCATCCAGGTTTACAGAGAGAGAGATTTAACCACAGGTTGTAGAAAATCCTGATTGGGAGAAACGTATGATTTTTTTTCCTTGTCATAGTATACAATGTGACTTAACATTATGTAAGACAAATTATGCCATGAATAAAAATGTGTATTCAACTTATTATAAAACCATTAACTACAATACAGCTCATGCATATTTTTTCAATGTGAAAATGCCAAGACTGAACCTATGAGTGTACATTTCCAACAACAACTATATCACACTATACCACACGTGTATGACAATTACAATATTAGGTAATTTGTAACAGTAGAATCACAATTATATTTATCATTGTATTAATTAACAGTTACAAAAGATACTGTACACATTTTCAAACAATTCTGAAATCTTTCAAAACAGCAGTTATTAACCATACAGTATTTCACACCTGAGATCACAATGTTCCCAGCAGGTGTTGTGTTTTGATTACTGAGGGTGTAAAGATTCAATGAACAACAAGACACTATTTAACAAAGTGAAATTACTCAGTCAGATAACTTTATTAAATATGTTGACAAAAGTCTGCATTTTTGGTTTCATGAGGAAAGATCAAATTGTATCCAGTTGGGAACAGTGCAAAAACATTTCAATACCATTTTTTTCTGTGTGTTTGTGTGAACAGTAAACAGTATTGTTGTTGTGTGAACAGTAAAATAAATCTCCAAAACTATAAGAGTTGCTATTGTCATTCAGTATCCTGTTTCAAAGTTTGCATGTAGGGTTGAAATCTGAAGCATGCTTTTCTTGCTCATGCACAAGCTTCATATTGTCTGTAATAAACGTGCAAACACTTTTTTTAGGTATTACAATATGTAATATTGTATTACCTATTAAAACAGGTAGATACTGTAGCTGCATCCACATGCATAGGCTGCAAAGAAATAAAGGTTACTTTACCTGTTATTTTATGTATTACAATGATTTGCACGGCCTCAACAAGAAAAACAATCTTACTAGTATTGTCTGTGCTTTTTTCAGGTTCCCTTTTCCCCTGTTGTTACAGGAAATGTAAGGTTGTTTGTGTCTGTTAAAAGCTGTCTCCCAATGTCTTCCAAATCAATTAAGGCTCAATTAAGTATAGCACCCCAGGAACTGAACTTAAGGGCAGCTCCATTAAGTTGACCCCCTGCACATAAAGGTTTCCCCCAGCTACAAACAGCACAAAAATAATAACACCCACCGCATTTCATTCCTGAAATAAAGTATCTTATTTCTTGGGGTACATCAATGTGTACTGTAAATAGGAGTTTTGTTTTTTAGTTTATGAGTGCATACTTAATTTGTATATGGGGTTTATAGTAATATGGCCTTTAGTTTGGAATATGTGTTTCTATTGTTTTTTCGTCTCAAATGTATATTGTTTCTTGATAATAAAAAAATTAAAAAAAATCCTATTTCTTGGGGTGTGGCATCACTCTGTGACATTTCTATATAATAACATTATGAATGCTATATTAAAATGAATGCTATATTAAAATGATGATGCCTTAATTTGATCTCAATATATACTGTAAATGGCCCCACAATCTTACTTTAAATCTAAAGAAATTTAAAAATAATTTCTTTAAAAAAAGTCATTTTAAAGTAGCCTACTGTATGTCACGAGACTATGTTGCGTCACTGTGTGACGTCCTGCCGGTCCCACCCAACCTTTTGTGGTCAGTTGTTACCGGCACGTGCACAGAAGAAATTCACATGGGACCCTTTTTTTAAAAGTTTATTTTCTAAAACATTTGAATTTTTTTAAAGGATTTCCAAGAAGTTATCATAGGTCAGGAGCATGCTGGTAGTGAGGATTGAACTACAGAACCAGGCTGCATCCCAGTGTGTTTGTGGCACATTGAGGGCACATTTAATTGTCTGACTACAATTTAGAGTGTTATATCACACCCTAAAGATAAACTGAGATAAGCGCATTTGCAATAAAATGCAAGCATATGGACATATCCAATATTTAAACAAATTAAGTTATATCTATATCTATGAATTGGCATCATTATTCTCTGCTCTCCTCCCCACTAATAGCTGATGTGTGGTGAGCGTTCTGGCGCACTATGGCTGCCGTCGCATCATCCAGGTGGATACTGCACATTGGTGGTGGTGGAGGGGAGAACCCATTACCTGTAAAGCGCTTTGAGTGGAGTGTCCAGAAAAGCGCTATATAAGTGTAAGCAATTATTATTAATATTATTATTATTATTATATCTCCTTCGAGAGGAATAAAACCACGTTTACTCATGCCCTCGTTGCTCTACTCTGCTGATTCATCCCGCAACACCTGGGGCATGAACCTAGGTCTTCTGTGTAACACAACAGGGAACCAGCTGCATGAGCTAAAGGAGACATCCCTCACCCAAGGTGGCTGAGGTCCCTGCTACATGCCAGGAGGGAGATGACATCACCGTGTCCAAACTAGCTCAGCTACACACACAGGCAAGTGAAACCAGCGGTCAGAACAGTGAAAGTGTGGCCAGAAGGAGCTGAATCTGAATGCACTGACTGGGATGTGTTTTAAAAGGCAGCCAACACAGGGATCACATACTGACATACAGGAATATGCATCATCAGTCACTAGCTACATCAGGAAATGTGCTGATGATGTTTCACTCACAAAAGAAATAAGAACTTTTCATAACCAGAAACCATGGATGAACAGTGAGGTTTGTATCCTAATAAAAGCAAAGGATGCAGTATTTAAATCCGGCAATATATCAGAACTAAGTTCAGCCAGGATCAATCTAAAGAATGGTATTGAACATGCAAAAAACACACTCGAATAGGATTTAGAGGAACACTTCACCACGGCGCATGTGGCAAGGTATACAGGCCCTCATAGTCTACAGAAGGAAGAACATTGGTGTATCTGCCCATGATGCCTCCTCGCCTAATGAACTTAACACCTTTTATACTCGGTTTGAAGCCAGCAACACAGAACCAGTCAACAGAGCTGCACCCACCGCAGTTGACCAGGTTTTCTCACTGTACAAATGAGGTGAGGAGATCTCTGCTAAAAGTGAACACATGCAAGACTGCAGGACCTGATAGCATACAAAGCCATGTCCTTAGAGCCTGTGCCAATCATGGTGTAAAGGGAGAAGAAAAGATTTAGCACCAGGAGATCAGCCAAAAGGCACGCACGCACGCACGCACGCACGCACGCACGCACGCACGCACGCACGCACGCACGCACGCACGCACGCACGCACGCACGAGAATTCTACACAAACTTCTCAATAGTGAGCATGGGCTGTTGTGAGGGAACTTTAAATACTGAAGGGAAAGAGATGTGGTTGGATAATTGGTCTGGGAGTGAGAATTTGTGGAATCTGGTGCATGTGGGAATGTGATGGGTTCAATTAGGAATGAGACTGTGAAACAGTGGGTTTGGGAATGTAATGGTGTTTGCGAGGGAGAGTGTGGGGCGAGACATAGAGGAGACAGTGGGAAGAGGTGGCCACTATGGGGCAATGTTCCAGGAAGAAAATTAATCACACAGTCAATATGATATACCAAGTTCTTGGCACGTTTTTGTGAAGGTCTGTACTGAAGTTGCTTTGTCAAATAGCCACACTTCCAGATTTAATTTTTTTTTTTTTTTGGCCTGCAACAACATCATTGTTTTATGCTATCGTTTCCTTTATATAGCACAGACTCTTATTAGCTTCAATGCAACTTCAAGTTAAAGCTAGCCTATTTTTATTTTCCATGTGTTTTTAAATACAATGTGTTTTTAATATTGTATGTATAATATGTTCCAATATGATTCAAATATTTTAACAATAACAATCTTAAATCAAATTATAATTGTTCTACTTACTATTTATACACAATTACTAATAATTCTGTATGCTGTATGTAATTAAAAAAAATCTCCATGCAGTACATTAAGGATTTACTGCACTACTGGGCAGTTTTACCGAGTACTGCAGTCCTGCATCAGATTATCTGAAAAAATAAAAATGTTCTGTTCAACATACCATGGCAATTATTGCAGTAGGCTGCATGGTACCTCATGTACTATAAATGGCTGCATCTATAATTACATTTTAGATACAAAATATGTAGGAGTACAGACCACTCTTGGGGGTTCACACAGTTTTTCTAGGTACTGTATACCCGTAGAGTACAGTTTCTTACAGTTGCAAGAAAAAGTTTGTGAAGCCTTTAGAATTACCTGGATTTCTACATTAATTACTCATAAAAATGTGACTGATCTTCAACTTGGTCACAATAATAGACAAACACAATCTGCTTAAACTCACACACAAACAATTATACTTCTTCTTGTCAGTACAGAACACATCGTATAAACATTCACAGTCTAGGTTAGAAAAAGTTTGTGAACCTTTGTATTTAGTAACTGGTAGAACCTCCACCAAACGTTTCCTGTAGCTGCTGATGAGACTTGCACAATGGTTAGGAGGAATTTTAGACCATTCTTCCTTACAAAACTGTTTCAGTTTATTGATATTTCTGGGATTCCTTGTGTGAACAGTACCTACAGATGCAGCCATTCAAAGTGAGCGGTACAGACACGTACCGGAGGTAATTGGCTACGGCGTCACGCATCGTGACGCAATTTTACCACTGAAGGGAAATCTTAGTAGCTGAGCATAAAAAGAATAGGAGCATACTGTAACGCGTGTGAAGGCCATAAGCGATATTAAGTTTGGAACATAAACATACTGTATATGGCTGGTCTTGGTACTTTAAAGTAAAAAATACACACCAGTATTCCATTTCTCCCTAAACATTTTAAGCATCAAAGTCTTTAACTAAAGAGATACCGGAGTCAACAAGCATACTTTTAGAATTTGATTAATAGGGAATATAATATGGAATCGCGTATCTAAAGAATTTAATAACGATATGATTATAGCCGTGTACTGCGACAGGGCTGTGTAGGGCTGTTTCGCCTCCCTCTTCATGTGACTTCCCTTGTAGCCTACTGGTCTATGTACCTGACTACTAACTCACAGGTTGTGTGTTCAAATCCAGCTGGTGCTGGACTTTTCCTTTAACAAACATTTCTTCGAAAAAATAGAATAGCGATATTATGGACAATCAATTGACTTTTATATTTCAAAATATCACAACATGATCGATTCTAAGTCATTTTTGATAACAATGAATAGTCACCTTCTTCCCTTTTGACAACGGTCCCTGCTTCTGCTTCCTGCTTCTATTGTGTGTGTGTGTAAGAGTAATTTTTTATAGAGAAATGGAGGGTGGACAGTATGCGTTACAATATAAACATTTATATTGATTTAAATCGTGTTTTGATTTAAATCGCAAACGCGTGTTTAATTATATGTGTCTTTTAATCATAATCAGGCTAATGCAACATAAATTGATACAGTATCTTTGTCTTCTAAGTATCTTAATAAACTTTCAGCATAGTTTTCTACCCGTTTAGATTTATATTTCTTGGGATTTTGGGATCAAACGTGGAAGGATTAGATTGTTATCGTTTTTATTTTTCAAATACGTTTTAGAAAAGTGTAATCTATACCTGCCCAGACTGTACACCTTCCTATACCCCGCCTTTCATTCCTGTCCCGCTCTTCCCCGCGCACCCCAGCCAGGCGCTCTTCGGCCTCTGCCCGGGATGAATGTATATTTTGATATTTACACCCGGCGCGGCACCGAGGGAGCTTCTGTATTTATAACTTAGTTTTTAAAATTAGTCAAGCAATATGAAGCATCTCCTTTTACTTTTAAGTCCCTTAAATACATTGAGCACAGCTTTCTCACCACTTAAGATAGCATTTTGATACCATCCTTACACAAAGCAGAAACATTCCGATGACATAAAGTACAAGTGGAAAGATTACAGATTTTAATCGTCTTTAATTTTGTTACGTTATACGTTTTAGGAACGTTTCATCTAAACAAACACCACAAAACTATTCTCGATGGTATTTCTGAATGTTATGTTACACCTACAGTAGTTCACTGCTTTAAATACATCGAATTAAGAAAGTTATGTGTAGCACTTTAGATATTTTTTTCTGAACCAGGGAAAATCTGATCATGTTTCTCTATAACAATAATAAAAAACTTTATTTTACATATCACCTTTAAAAGTGGTAGTACCTTTTTTAGTACTATATTTTTGTATTATATTCCCTATTAATCAAACTCTAAGAGTATGTATCGGTAAAAAAAGTGTAAAAAATACACACCAATATTCCATTTCTCCCTAAACATTTTAAGCATCGAAGTCTAACAAGCATACTTTTAGAATTTGATTAAAAGGGAATATAATATGGAATTGCGTATCTAACGAAATTAATAACGATATGATTATATTCGTGTACTGTGACAGGGCTGTGTAGGGCTGTTTCGCCTCTCTCTTCATGCGACTGTACCAGGAAGAGGATTTCTTTCTATTCGAAACGTGTATTTTAAAAGTTTAAGAAGTAAAAACCTTACAGCATACACAGATTTCTTAACTGATCAGGATCGTTATCTTTGTCTTATGCATATTAATGTTCACCGCTCTGTCCAGCAAATTAATAATAAACTTTATTTTATATAGCGTTTTAAACGAATAAGTAATTAGATTGCTCATAAACCTAATCACTTGTTTTTTCTTTTTATTTAGGCTCAGATTTCAACTATAGATCGTATTATTAATAACCATAATAACAACCAACCAACAAAAACAACCATATAAACATAATACCAACCAAAAACATAGATAACGACCACAATACAAAATCAAATATATCAAACCATTATACTCCCGCAAATTCCTCCAATTATCATAATCCCGCCCCTTATGCAAAACCAAACCCTCCTCCCATCCCAGTTTATCCTCTTTATCATAAACAAAATCCACCTCAATTCACCTCAATTTTCAACATAAAGCATTACACAAAATCAATACCTCAACACGCCTCAACGATAATTCAACTCAACGATAATTATACTCAACGATAATTCACAAACAGCCAGAACATGTAACTCCACATTCCCAAACAGACCTCATTTCCATAGCCCCGCCCCTTATGCAAAACCAACATCCCTCCCCTGTTCTCTCTCTCCCCTGGCGTTTGTAATCGTTTTTATTTTCAAATAAATTTTAGCAAAGTCATGTATTTTAAAAATCTTAAGATTTTTATATTTATGTCTTTATTTAGTGGTTTCATTAGTGACAAAGGCTAGTGACCTTTGTTTCATTAGTGACAAAGGCTAAAAGGGCTTTTATGTAAACCATGTTTGCTATTAATTCATTCAGGGCTAAAGTATGTTCATTGTCTTTAAATGAAAGAAGGGTTCCTTTCGCCGTGGTCGGGTTGAAATTAGAAGCTTGCCATGCCCGGACTGTTACACCAACGTATTAGCATGTTAAAGCGATTTCATTGAGGAGCCTTGCCTTTCTTAACTAGTACTGTACTTACTGGGTTTTTGAGGGGGGTGTCTTTCGCTGGAAATCTCGCCTGCTTCTACTTTACGAGTACAACCCCCTCTCTGCCGGAGTGCTGGCTGTGACGAATTAAACCGGTTTCACAGGTATTTTCAAAGTAGGAAGTACAGTGTTAACTGGTAGCTAGGCTCCTCAATGAAATCGCTTTAACATGCTAATGCGTTGGTGTAATAGTCCGGGAGTGGCAAGCTTCCAATGTCAACTCAACTCGATTGGAAGACAATGAACGTATTTTAACCCTAAATGAATTAATAGCAAACATGGTTTACATAAAATACATTTTTCCAAGAAAGTTTATAATAATACGATCTATAGTTGAAATCTGAGCCTAAATATAAAGGAAAAGCATTTTCAGAGAGCAATCACGCTGTGTTTATGTTGAAAAAGCGATTAGGTTTATGAGCAATCTAATTACCTATTCGCTTAAAACGCTATATAAAATAAAGTTTATTTAGAGATGAATGATAAGTGTCGCAGTTTAAATAATTTTCGTAGGAGGGCTTGGACAGATTCCAAGTGCATTTTTGCAATTTACGTTGCATTGTCCAATGTGCTGTTGTAATACAGTTAGTCTAAACTTTATCAGCTTTATTTAAGGGCTGCAATTTAGAAAAAGTCAAAAACCGCACTCAAAATGCAATTTAGAGCTTTCTGGCAAGAGGAGACACAAAAATTATAATGTAACATGCCACTGTTTGTGCATGAACAAAGTTATACTGCAATTTTCCTTAGATACGCAATTAAAAAAAATAAATTTTTTGACTCCCCGGGGGAACACACTCCATAAGAATCAGCACTTTTATACAGTATATCGCCTTTAAACACGTATATTTAAACACGCGTTTACAATTTAAATCAAAACGCGATTCAAATCAATATAATGTTTATTTTGTAACGCATAGGTGACTATTCATTGTTATTAAAAAGACTTAAATTCGATCATGTTGTGATATTTAGAAATATACATTTGTTTGGTGCGAGTGAGGTTTTATTTAATCTCTGACCAAGGGAAACGTTTCATTTTTTCAAAGAAATGTTTGTTAAAAAATAAAGTCATAGTTCCATGGGATTCAATCACAGACCATGTGACATGGGAGTCAGGAAACTAACACACAGCGCCACCAGATTTGATAACGCTATAAAAACGCTATAAAATAATGTGACTAGGCACAGAACAAGTTTACAGCACAGTACAATAATAAATGCTGACCATGACTTTAGAAGCATAAATTACCTTACACTCAATTTAAACACAAGCTGTCTTTAGCCCTCTAAGCTGGTTCATACAGAAATGTAGAGATCCAGGCTCAGAACACACAGCTTCATTAGCGAATACATATGCAGGACAACTAGAGAAGACGTTTTACAGAGGATGGATTTTTAGAAACATCCCATCAGTGACATCACTGAAGTCAACTCCTAGGTACTGTAACTGTCGTGTGGATAGTTTCACAAGAATCAGACAAAGGTTTAAGCATCGCTTGTTCTAGATAAAACTGCAAAAAAAACCAACAACCCATAATGTACTTCTTTGCGACTCTGTTTGCCCAAATCATATATTCACAACGTGAAATTTAGAAAATAATATTACGTAACCAAAATCAGTAATATGGAAACAGAACCTGTGTAATTGTTGATAGATGATGTACTCGTAACATTTTTACAAGACAAACTACAACATTTAAAAAATGACTTGTATGTACTTGATATCTCTAATCAATCCTTGGCGACATTGTTAAAGCAGAGTCCCAGCACAAAACAAAACTAAAATGCCCTGGGCATACCGTTTTGCGCTTCTTATTAGTTGCTGAAAACTAATTTGACCGTATGAAATGCATAATATAAACCTAGAAACATAAACGTGAGCTGTATTTACATAGTATCGGTGTTAAGACATACCTCTCAAATACCGTAAATCAAGTTAAAAATATCTCAAGATCGATTCTGGTCATAGTGAAAGCATGTTTCGTGTATGTTTTCTTTAAAGTACCGAGACCAGCCATATACTGTATGTTTATGTTCCAAAATTAATATCGTTTATGGCCTTCACACGCGTTGCAGTAGGCTCCTATTCTTTTTATGCTCAGCTACTAAGATTTCCCTTCAGTGGTAAAATTCCATATGAATATTCAATACTTAAACGGGCACAGTTAAGACATTAAATATTCATATACATACTGTATACAGTACAGTTTGCATATGGTAATATGTTTATGTTCCTAAATCAATCTCTTTTATGAGCATGTGAAAGGCATGGTGAATCGATTCTCAAAAATTACTGTACTTTGCATGATTGGAAAAAAATGCGTGATTGCAAAATGCTGTGGTGTTACTTTTACAAAGACGGTCAATGAAAAAAGGAATGTGGACCAGGGCAATACTTTGAGTTTACACTTACAGCTTGTCCAAGGTCATTCATTATTAATACTATTAGTAATATCTTCGTTAAAGACTTTGATGGAAACAGCTCAAACATGAGAGGTTGAGCTTTATTAGCTCCACCTTGCGGAAATTCCGTATACTATTATTTTGCTAGCGGTATTTACCGGTAACTCGCGGTAGACTGCGGAGAGCATGTACAGTCAAAAAGTATCCTAGCCTGCATGGAAGAGCAAAAACATCTCAACTCCTGCATGCAACAAAGCACCTAAGTAATAATAAGGTAAATGTGTCAAAATGTTTTATGGTCAAAACAAGATAAAATTAAAACGTTTTTTGCCTAAATGCAGAACATTACATCAAACACATTCATCCGTAACTCATCACTCAGTCATCCACATCCCTAATGCCAAGCATGGTGGTGAAGCATTATGTTATACTGTAGTTCTTCTTATTAGCAAGGACTGGCAATAAAGACACACGGGAGCACAGGTGGATTAAAAAACACAGAAAAAAAACCTGCTTCAGCCCTAAAATTGTGACACAAATGCACCTTTCAGCAGGGTAATGACCCAAAGCAAAAGACCAAAGCTACCAAAGCTTAGTGCCTTAAGAATAAGAAAGTGAATGCCCTTGAGTGGCCCAGTCTAAGACCTTTTTCTATTCAGAACCTGTGAAAAGACTTGAACACTACTGTCCATTAGTGTTCCACAAGAAAGCTTGAGCTTGAGCAAATCTGCCAAGATGAATGGGCAAAAACTGCACCAAGCCAGTGTGCAAAGTGCAATGTTAGTAGATTTATCCAAACAGACTTCGTTTATTTTGGCTGTAATAGCTGTTAAAGTTTCTTTTATACACAATTCAATTCACAGGACTGAATACTTAAGCAATCAACATATTTCATTTTTTCTCTTTAGTTTTTGCTGACATTTACTTTAACTTATGTTACACTTTCTTCAATTGAGCGTTCAGGTTTTGAATAAACAATTACAGTAAGTTAGGAAAATATGTACAAGAGTTTTGTAATATGAAGGGTCAAAACACTCAGGCAGACAGTTTTTCAAAAGCAAATAATTTTCTGTCTGGTTTCAAAGACACTTTCATGTCTTGTACACGTTTTCCTATATTCTCCAGTACCTATAGCCTTTCAGTCTTGCTAATTAAATGCCAATTAAAAATGAGACTGTGTTACTGTGTGTTAATAAATAATCAAGGGCACTGCAACATTAATGAAAAAGATTGAGAGCCACTTCTGCCTCAACTGGGAGAACTGCTTACAATATGACACAAAAGGTAGGTAATACAGGGATTTTATATGACATTCTACACTGACATTGACATCTGACACTGACAACCGCTACGCTGCCCCATCTTTCCCATCTTTACCGATGCACTGCAAGTACAACCCCCCTCTCTGCGGGAGTGCTGGCTGTGACGAACTAAACTGGTGTCACAGGTATTTTCAAAATTGAAGGGGGCGAGATTTCCAGCGAAAGACACCTCCCCCCCTCCAAAACCACCCAGTAAGTACAGTACTTACTAGTTAAGAAAGCTAGGCTCCTCAATGAACTCGCTTTAACATGCTAATGCGTTCGTGTAACAGTCCAGGCGTGGCAAGCTTCTAATGTCAACCCGACTACGGCGAAAGGAACCCTTCTTTCATTGGAAGACAATGAACATATTAATCTGAATTAATAGCAAACATGGTTTACATAAAATACATTTTTCCAAGAAAGTTTAGCCTTTGTCATTAATGAAACCACTAAATAAATACATAAATAAAGAAATCTTAAGATTTTTAAAATACATGACTTTGCTAAAATTTATTTAAAAATAAAAACGATTACAAATGCCAGCGGAGAGAGAGAACAGGGGAGGGATGTTGGTTTTGCGTAAGGGGCGGGGCTATGAAAATGAGGTCTATTTGGGAATGTAGAGTTACATGTTCTGGCTGTTTGTGAATTATCGTTGTTGAGTATGGAGTGTTGAAGTACTGATTTTGTGTAATGCTTTATGTTGAAAATTGAGGTGGATTTTGTTTTAGATAGAGAGGATAAACTGAGATGGGAGGAGGGTTTGGTTTTGCATAAGGGGCGGGGTTATGATAATTGGAGGAATTTGAGAGAGTTTGCAGGCTATTTTTGGTTTGTATTACGAATAATTCGTACAAGATATTGAGATTTGTTGTTGTTTTGTTGAGATTTAACTCCACAAGTCTGAGTTCTTGTGTCCGTCCTATCTGAGCCCGAAAGTATTACAATAAGTATCTTTATAGCAGGTGGTGTACAGCTTTTTAATATATATTACACTTTTCTAAAATGTATTTAAAAAATAAAAATGATTACAATCTAATCTTTCCAGGTTTGATCCCAAGATCCCAAGAAAAATAAATCTAAACGGGGAGAAAACTATGCTGAAAGTTTATTAAGATACTTAGAAGACAAAGATATCAATTTATGTTGCATTTGTCTGATTGTGAATTAAAAAACACATATACAGTATTTAAACTCGCATTTGCGATTTAAATCAAAACGTGATTTAAATCAATATAAATGTTTATATTGTAACGCATAGGTGACTATTCATTGTTAATAAAATGACTTAAATTCGATCATGTTGTGATATTTAGAAATATAAAAGTCAATTAATTGTCAATAATATTGCTATTCTTTTTTTTCAAAGAAATGTCGCAGTACACGAATATAATCATATCGTTATTAATTTCTTTAGATACGCGATTCCATATTATATTAGCAGAAAAGCTTAAAACTACCACTTTTTTACACGCTATTTCACATGTTAGTTAAAGACTTCGATGCTTAAAATGTTTAGGGAGAAATGGAATACCGGTGTGTATTTTTTCTTTAAAGTACCGATTCCTGGAATCTGACTGGCAGACACCCTTCTGAACTGGTTCCATCATATCTGGTATACGGAAAAGAAAGCATTGATTTTATGAAAAATCAATTATGAAATTATGAAACGCTCTGTTAAAAGCAAGGGAGTTTTTATGTCCATTGCAGTAAAAGAAAATACCTGACAAAGTAGGGCTTGAACAGATTTCAAGTGCTTGTACAAATGTGCTAAAGAAATTAGCAAAAAAAGTCATTCCTTTATCATTCCTTTATCTTTATATTAGCTAGCTAATGTCCTGTTTGTCAAAGAAAAAACTAAAAGTATTTTCGTTTAAAATGACAGAAAGAATGTGGACCAGCGTAATACTTTGAGTTTACAGCTTGTCCAAAGTCATTCATTATTAATACTATTAGTAATACTGTATCTTCGGTAAAAGCTTTGATGCATAAATATTTCTGATAAAGGTAGGTTGTGTACTTTTGTCCAACTGAGCAATCTTGCTTTCATAAAATATACCAACTTTTTAATGACTGATGATTAACATGCTGTAATACACAGTTTAAATTTAAAAGCTCAAATGCTGTACATGAGAGGTTAAGCTTTATTGGCTCCTCTTGGCGGTTTTACAAGGTGATTCCGGATACTTTCCGGCATGACGTCAAATGATGTGATATACTTTATGATACTGAGTTTTGATGCGACACGCCCACAGGGGTATACCGCGAAATACCCCACCCATTTAGAATGGCTGCATCTGTACCATTATAAACAATTCTAATTTCATTTGATATATATACACAGTTATACATTGGGTCTAAAACTTGATACATGCACAAGTTTTCAATTTTTTATATGCCATATCCTTAGCTATTAGTGCCCATTTATCAGAAAAGTCAAAACAGTCAATTGTGCAATGATAGTACATAAAGTTCTGTTCTGAAGAATGGCTCAGAAGGGACTTGGTACTCAGTAACAATTTGTTTGTTTGTACTAACAGCTGGTAACAAAATAGAAAACACATGTTGTATGTAAGAAAATTGATAAAGTACACCCTGCTTCCAGTAGTTAAAGTGAAATTACAGCCCACAGATAATAAATTGAAATGGGCATGTTAGCTCAGATGTTTAGACACATCAACGACAATAATAAACTTTATTTTATATAGTGCCTCTCAAAGCAACTTCTCAAAGTGCTTTACAGAAAAAAATACAATGAGAGCAGACAGCAGAATGATACAATTTCAGCTGGAATAAAGTAGAAAAACAATGGGGTAGACACAGAACCAGTTAAATAAAAGGCCTTTTAAAGAAGAAGGTTTTGAGTCTTGATTTAGAAGAGCTTGGGAAAGGTAACTCTCTGATATTTTTAGGGATAGAATTCCAGAACTTTGGGGTGTAATCGGAAGGCCCTATCACCCACAGAGTGTAGATGGGAGTGTGGAACAGACAAGAGACCGGAATTAGATTAACAAAGGTTGCAAAGTAATTTTTTCAGCGTGGATTCACACCAGGGGGTAGGTCATTATAGTAATAAATTTGTGGGTAGAAAAAGAGTCTAGCTTTTCAGCAACAGTTAGTAACAAGGGTGAAAGAATGATGCTTTTACAGTATGTTGCAGGTGTGGGTCAAGTCTTGATAAAATATGACACCTAAGTTCTTTAAATTAATTAAATGAAACCATCCAGTTACCATCCAGTTACTGCATTGGCTTTAAATAGTCGGTGGGGAGTGCTGAGAAGCATGACTGTAGTCTTGTTGCAGTTTAAATTAAGGAAATTTTGAGTTATTCTTGTGTTTATGTCCGAGATGCAATGAGACAGAACAGAGACAGTCACGTCAGTGTCAAATTTAGTATGGACGTAGATATGAGCATCATCAGCATGGAAATGATCTTTTAAACCATGTGCTTTTATTAGTTTATTAAGTGGGAGCATGCTAATGCTGAACAGTAGAGGGCCCAGTATTGCATCCTAAGATGCTCTGAATCAGAACATTTTAATTAATCTGATAAGTAAATTAATACATAGGTCATGTTATATAATTTTTACTATAATTATATTAAACATTATAATAATATAATGTGTTGTGTTTATATATCATTGAATGTCCCTGACATTTTAATGTTATTTTACATTTAAGAATGGAATTTATGGTAAAATATACCAGATATGAGTACATAACTATGAATACAATACTCAGTCGCAATTAGTCATAAACCAGACAAGTGCAGTAGCTGTGGGTTTGAGTTTCCATTGATAAATGAAATAGAGTCAAAAGTAGATCCGTCAGACTAATAAGCGAACACTTCGCTATTCCTACATTGTGTAGGCTACATTTCTGCCTGCAATACTATAAATGTCAGTCTTTTCCATTTGAGGTAGTGAGTTAGATATGTACAGTAAGTTACAGGTATGTTGAAAAATGACTGACAAAGGCATATACTGCATATTCCTTACACCTGAGTTAGCAAATCATTACAAAAAGCTCCAGCTAATGTCCAATTGTATAATTGTTAATTTGCATTAATACAAGGTGCTAGTCATTGGGAGTGGATTTAATCTACAAGTAAAAATCCAATTATATTGGCAACTTAGATCAACTTAGGTGACTTCTGTAGCACATCTTTTCATGTCATTGCTGTTTATTGCTGTTCTTCTGACCTTGCGAGCTTTTGTAATTTTGAAACAGTATTTTGCATGCCACAAAAGGGACAGTGAGAGAGAGAGAAGGGACAGAGTTCCAAAGAACCATAGAACAAATAATAACTTTTAAAACTATAACAATATGATTTTTTAACATACCCTTACATTTGCCTATACAGTTTATTCTCTGTATCCCCAGTTCCTGAATATCTCTGCTTTCCCACTTTTGTAGAGTCTTATCACAATAAAATACTACAAATCTACTTAATTGACACCGAGATGTGACAAAACACATTTAAAACTGATACCTTATTTTAATATGTATTTCCTTAATTTCAGTTCTCTCCACACCCTAGGAAATCTGAAAATACACTATTGCACACTAAAGGCTCTACATAAAGCTACTAATACATACATTGAAGTTCATAATTAATAAATAAAACTTTTTATTAATAAACACATACTGTATAATGATTAACTTAATTATTAATAAATATGGTGTGACTGGAAAGCAATTTTAGTTAAATATTACAATACTTTTCCAAGAGCTGGGTGCATATATTCATGACATAGTGATGCTATTACAGTATTTCCACTAAATTTGGAGACATTCGAATGTGACACAGTGTTCTGCTTAATATGCTACTAAGTTGCTTATGTAATTTGAAGAGGTGGTTTAAGTTAGTCCCCTACTTCAGCAACTTATAGAGAGCAGCAGCTGTTACTTTGGAATCACTGGTTTAGAACGGAGCTGGGAACTAATTTTAAGTTATACTGTAGCACTACTTTAGCACAGAGCTGTGTGCAAACCACGGATTGAACTCCAGTTAGTATGCTGCTTTCAGTTCCCTGCAATTGACCTAGTAAGTCCAACTTCAGAACTGAAGCTTCCAAGAGAGACAACCTGATGAAAAACAAAAAGAAATAGTAATCCTACCCCTATTTAAGCAGCAAGGTGAATTAGTGGTTATGGCTCTTGACTTGCACCTGGAAGGCTGTATGTCCAAATATTTTGCTTGGAACTGCTGTTGTACCCTTAAAAGGCACTGCACACAAATTGCTTCAGCAAAATTCACTGTATAAATGGACACTCAAGATAGTATCCTCAGATGAATGTGGAATTATAAATTAATTAATTTATTGTGGAATTTATCCTAACCCTAGCCCTAACATGCAATGGTAAAAGGTAACCCCGACAAGATTCCTACTCCAGTAAATACTCTTCCATGAGCAAAAGATAGCATGAAGGGTGTTTTCCAGCAGCAGATAGACATCTGGATTTACATGACCTGAAACAGCATGTTTAACTTACACACTAACCCCTCATACCATCACATACACTATAAATCGACAGTATTTCCCTACAGCCAAAGTCTCAGTTTCCCACAGATCCTTGCTCAACACTGCAATACATTTTATGGTACAGGTGGCTCGCAGAGAGCATTGATTTCTATCATTAGAAGATTACCATATTGGAGATGTGTTTGAGCATAAACATATCATACACTGATATAACTATATATTATACTTCACTTTCAAAATTGCAGTTTGGTATAGATAGTGCTTGATTTTATAGATAATGGATAATGCTTGATTTTACTTTCACACTGATTTTTTAGGGAATCTGCTATATTTGCAAATTTAGAAAACAATGTAATATGTTAAATAGCTTAAAGGAAAGCAATATTAACAGCACCAAGTTGCAGTATATGATATTATGATTCTCTCAGTAGAGTTTTAATTTGAATTTTGAAGGTGTGAATAAGATCATGATAAGATTTTAAGTGGAATTCTGCCTAGAGCAAGTTAAAAAAAAATGTTTTGCTTAAGTTAAAAACTTAAAAAGACTGCAATGTACTTTTCTCTGCTAAGGAATTAATTGATATCAATATGACATCACAATTTGCAAACAGTGACCTCATTTCATGCAAACAGCTTGGTGTTTTCCAATGGAAAACATTGGATTTCAGCCACAATCTACAGACTGTGCACAGAAAACGGCATCAAATATTCAATAGGCCTCAAACTGCAGGGAGAATGATGAGTGTGGGAAGTGTCCTGCAGGAATTGGTTCTGGTGATTGATAGGTTTCAGTGGTAAAGATCCCTGTGCAGAGTGAACTGCATCAGTAAAACCCTGCTGAATTCCTAGCAAGAAAATTTCAGCTGTCTGTGTACTTGTCTGAGTTTTTATGCAACTATAATTTCATGATTTACACATTCCTGATTATATAAATATTCCATCCACCTATTTTCTAATCGCTTTATGCATTACAGGGTGGGGGTGAACCAGAGCACACAGAGGAAACCCCCACAAACATAGGGAGAAACATACTAACTCCACATACAGTAGATAGCACCCAAGGTCTGAAATTAAATGCCGACCACTTTGTCACTGAGCTGCCCCTTATGTAAATAATGTGGAAATCAAGTAGTGTACACCAGTATTTACTAAATAGATCTTAAATAAAATAAGATAAATATTTCAGTTGGTATCTATAAATTACATATAGTATATGTATATTTCCATTGGAATTTTGTTACTGTATGTAAATATACTGCATATACAGTATACAGTATACAAAGGGATGCTAAGGAATATCACACTAGTGTTATATAATGTTAACACTAGTCTGTGAAAAAAAGAAAGAAACATAATTAGAATGTGAAAATCTCTCTTAAACAATATGTTTGCCTAAATCTGATCTGGCATTGCATCAACTATTCTATGTTTTTCTTTTTAAATAATTGCCTGCCCTGGATGCTGTCAGGGTAAGGAACACTTGACATATTCTATTTTGCAGCATTCAAACTTGCCATTTATCAAACAACACTTGAATTTGTGGGGGTATATGCATGGACATTTTGCCCATAAACTCACATCAGATTGTTTAATTTTTTTTACAAATCTGTTGTGGCAAATGTGACTGAATACAAAACAAAATATTTTAATTTATACATAAGAAATGAAATTCACCAAAAAATATTATTTTTACCAAACATTTGTGGCCACATTTTTTTTAAATATGCTGTATGCAAATACCATTATGACATTTTTTAATTGAAATATGTGTAGTAGTTGTGCTGCTTTTTAGTTTAACTTAATAGAATAACTCATTTTGAAACCTAAATGGTAATTATGTCTGAACCTATAGGATTTCATTATTGTAATGAGTTTTTTTAAATAAATGCTACATATTTAATTAGAAGAATACATTTGCTAAATTGAGAAAATAGGATTAATGTTGATGCTATGGTTGGAATGCTTGTAGCAATGGACAAGCTTCATCTGTCAAAATAAATACAGATTGAAAACAAGATAATGGCACAACAAACAGAAATACTCACAATTTATTTTTTTTTCTACCCCTGGAGACTTAATCTCTTGAAAGGTACTGTATGACAAGCAAAAGCACATACAGTACTACTCAATATAGGGCAATGCTGATGGCTCTGCCACCAAAATATGCCTGCCTTTGCTTTATGAAGCCACAATAAAGCACAATAGTGGTGATCAGTTCTGCTCTATAGAGGATAGGCTACTTAGTCATCAATGTCATCAATTTTACCCTTATTTTTTAAATGCTGTGTTACTCACAATTTGGTGACATCAAACTCCAGAAATAATGTTGATATTAACATTTGATCTTTATTGAAAGCTCAATGACATATATGAAACATTTCATCCATAATACTATTTAAGTAATAGTACTTGTTGATTGGTAAATCTCCCAAAATTCTCAGGAATATTATGTTTTTTTCACTCTAAACATGTTGTTTATATAATGTTATAATAAAAATTCCTTACACTTACAGTATGCTTTTCTGGACACTCCACTCGAAGCGCTTTACAGGTAATGGGGACTCTCCTTCACCACCACAATGTGCAGCATCCACCTGGATGATGCGTTGGCAGCCATAGTCCGCCAGAACGCTCACCTAACATCAGTTATCAGTGGGGAGGAGAATAGAGTAATGAAGCCAATTCATAGATGGGGATTATTAGGAGGTCACAATAAGTAAAGGCCAATGGGAAATTTAATCAGGACACCAGGGCAACACCCTACTCTTTTCAAGAAACACCCTGGGATTGTTTAATCTCTGTGGTGAGAGTGATGACCTTGGATTTACATCTCAGCCGAAGGACGGTGCCTTAATACAGTATAGTGTCCACCTAACTATATTGGGGCGTTAGGACCCACACATACCATAGGGTGAGGGCTCCCTGTTGGCCCCTCTAACACCTCTTCCAGCAGCAACCTTAGTTTTTCCCAGGAGGTCTCTCACCCAGGAACAGACCAAGCTTACAGTTGCTTAGCTTCAGTGGGTTGCAGAGTGATATTGCCGTTGGCTGTTATGGTAAGATGCTCAGATCTTTAATCTTTAATGTCAGTATCCTGAAAAGATTTACAGCATGATTTTACAGTACAGATAACATATAAATTAACCACCTACTGTAGAAGCCAAGCAATCAAGCTATTCCAGCAGCAATTCTTTCATCCCTACCCTTGTACATAAAAAAGACACTGATCTTTTTCAGTTTGGAAAATGTTTTTTTTTGCTTCTCAATAATGACTTCCAGGATGAATGTCTTGAATCAATCACTATAACACACAAGGAAAGCAATTCAAATTTAATCAGCCCAAAATAGAAATTTTAGATTCTATTCTATATTTTATTCATTTTACACACCAAATACTGTCAACTACTGCAACATATTGAAGCAACTTACAATATTGTAATATTTAATCAAGAATAATCCTTTATTTAATTTGAAACATAGCCTCAGTCCTAGAGTTTTCTCTTATGTTGATTTAATCCATGCTTTTTACTAAATACTTACCTGGTTGAACCACTGTAACAATCTGTTCATTTGTAACTGTTTTATTAAACATAATTATAACTTCTACAGGGTAACTTACTTCAAAGATATGAGTTGTAGATCACTGCTTTAAACTCAATAGCTCAATACTGCATTCCACATACTAATCCTCAAATACTGTACTTCAAATTGAGCTGTACTGAAATTTTTCATACACTGCACATCAGCCTCCGAAAATGATTTTTTTTAAACTTAGGTAATTACATTTTAATATTTGATTGAGTTTATATTATAAAATTGGGTTTGGATCGTTAAGGGAGTATGTTCAAGATACTCTCACATGAAGGCCCATAAATTAAATTAAGATGTCAACCTGACTGCCCATCAATTTACAAATAAGTATATGATGGCACATTCCCAAGAGAAATCTGCCATCAAGTGCCAGTTTTCTTTTTTTTATTTGGCAATAGTAAAGGGTTGATTTGATTCAGAGCCACAGTTTATGATGTATCTAAAATCACAATTGCCAAATGGATAGTTTGCCTGTTAAGACAATCATGGTTAGCAACACTGTAGACTAATCAATATCTAATAATACCTGTGCTCACAATCACTGCAATGGACCTCTTTCTCCTTACATCCATCTGTTTAAGTTCTATTACCTGCATTCTGCACAATCTGTCTGACTACCCCTGGAGAGCTATACAATTCATTTGTGACACCCTCTTTTTAAACTGGTTATGCTCAAATCTTTCTTGTTTCTTGACACTACAATTACAATCACTCACAAACATTCTGCATACCCTTAGCAAAAAAAACTGCTGGACAGTTTTTTTATGTGGAAACAAAACATCATATACCCAACCAGATCAAAGCCAGAGGCATTCTAAATTAAATTGTATATACAGACAGTCTAAACGTTCTGAAATAAGGTTCAAAATGCAGGTTCTGGATGAAGACAAGTCCCAGTTTCAACCAATGGTGCATTACTACGTCCAGGAGAGACCCGATTGCATAGGCTTCAGAACGGCATCCTGACCATCTAAGTCCAGGGCTCAGAGCACCTGGCTCCATTATGGTTTTATCTTCTGTGTTCCTGGTTTCCTGTTCCGTTTTTCATCTTTGGCTTTGGATCTCCCGGTATAGGATTTTGGACTGCACCCTGTTTTCTCTCATTTGGACTCCCCTTGGACTCGTTTGCCTTCTCCACGCCCCCAGAGCAGCAGATCACTGCTATCACTGCCCCCTGTCTTGTTCCAGCAGTATTTTCTCTGTTGTCCTTCTCCAGTCACTTCCGGATTATTCCGCATAGGACCCTAAGCAACGCATTTTACGGGAGTCAGGACTAGCTCCCGTGACACCACCAGCCTTATTCCCTTTACATTATTCCCCCTTCCAGTGACATTGCAGTAGCTTCTTGGTTCTATGTTTACTACACCTTACTTATATAGCCAAGTTACACCCCTTTTGGCAAGCAGTTTAAAACCAAAAGCATTACCAAAATATTATTTGTTATAGTCAAATGTTATTTAAGAACAACTTAAGAAATAGTCATATATGGAAAATAGGAGAGAGTGATCTAATCTTATTTATTTGGTAAATGTTTCAGTGGCTAAAAAATACTAGGCCAACTAATAATTACAGAAATTAAACAAAACATAATCCAAAATTGACTATTATCTTTGTGGTTTCTTAGAAACACAGATAAAAATCTAGAAGAATTAAAAAAGTTTAAAAAATAGTTCCAAATTCAGGGAAGAACAAAGGAAACGAGCAGATGCACCCTGCAATACATAATACAAAATTCATGGGGCAAGCAATTTTCCACATGCGCACATGTGCTTTGGGAATAATATGTATTTTACCAATAGTTTTTCTTTCCATGATCACTAAAATATATACAGTACATACAATTGTGGGCAAGAAATATTCTACTACTACTTTTTTTTTTCACTGTCTTAATGCTGATGTCAGCCTTACACAGTGTTTGTGTTTATACGTACAGCCTTATATTGAACTTAAGTCGTTCACAAAAAATAATTTGAATTAGATGTGTTTCAGGGTGTTTATTGTTTAACCAGTGGATACAGGCAAAGGAGTAGATGAGTAGATGAATTATGTTTGGTACGGTATATTTATGATTTAGAACTGTTGGGCAAGCAGTCAAGTGGATATTTCATAATTGTTGCTTTTCTACACTGCTTGAGGCTGCAGTAATAATACTAAATAAAAGAGAGTTCAATATTGTTATAGATATAGGTGACTAGGAAGTATCTCTGACAGTTTAGATAAAGTATGTGACACCTGGCAGTGTAACCATTACCAGTTTCAAAGCAGAGGGGATGTTTGCTGAGGTGTAGGGTGTCACAGGACGAGGATGCAGGGAAGCTGCAAAAGTGGAATTGATGTAGAGGAGGGATGCATGAAACAAAAATATAAAAAAGAGGTGTGTACATGAGATATGCATTATATTTGCAAATATTGGTAATAATGAATGATTAGAACAGCTGGTTGAAATTGGCTTGTTAACTGTTATCACTCCTGAACTTCAAATAAAAATGTTCCATTTCACAAGGGATGACATCAAAGAACCAGATGCTTTGTGAATGCTTACTGAGTATTTTAATTATAATAAGCTTTGACTTAACCACATGTCCACTTGTGCTTTTGCCTACTTGGTTAATAGGCAGCCTCTAGTCTATAAAGTGAAGAGGCTCAGACCCTAAAAAGCAACAAGCAGACTCCAAAACTCAATGCAGAAACAATGAGATTGAAAGAACATGCAGGCCCTAGGAAAATGCAGCAGTTTAGACAATTGTACAGAAATCTCTAGGAATGTTTGCTTCAGAACATTTGAATTGGTTCACATGTATGAATTGTATGCTTCTGAAACCCAGTATTTAATTAAGTAAATAATGAGTTTCTTAGTTATGTGGCTGGTAATGTTTACACAGCCAGGTATCGTACACTTTATCTTAACTCTTTGATGAGTTGCTGAGAAGGCTGTGCCAATTCAGAACGAGTAACAAGACAATTTCTCTGCAGAGAATTCAGATTTTTGTCAAGTTTTTGAACGTGAAAGAGGAACCAGCTATGGGACAAGATGAAGCCTTTCTCATTAATTAAGTTAGGAAGTGGAAACTAGAGAGAGCATCACCTATATTATTTACTGTAAATTGCCAAGGGTGTAGAGTTGTGAAGATTAAGTATTGATTAGTAATAGTAAGGTATTTGTGAATGGGCTCTTGTTTCCAATTCATGCCCCAAAGAAAGACAGCAAAAATCGTTTATGAATCAAAGGGTGAAAAAAAATTCACAAGGCAATATGGAAGAAAATTCAGAAGAAGGCCCATGCGCTGCAAACCACTGACCTTGATAACAGCCTTTAAAGCAAGCAAAAGGTTAACTGGAATTGATCAGTGGTTTATGTTAGATTTTGATGGCCAGGGAAACGTCTATGCTAGGGCACCTAAAGAATGAGGTAGCATCTGAAGCTGCAAGGACTAAGAGCGAGAAACCCAGGACTGAATGCATCAAAGGTATTAGGCTGTTTTAGACATTGGGGATACCCGCAGTAGGAAACGTGGAGATTAAATTAAAAAAAGGTTGAACCAGAGATAGGACACTGGACAGACCCAGGACCCATGCATACATGTATATATTTGAAAAGTGATGTCTCAAGGGTGAAGAAAATCAAATTGTGTATATGTTAAAGACAAGAACAAGTGATGTTCAGTATGTTAGGCCTATTACTCACTTAAAAAAAAACCCAAACTATCTGCTTTTATGACTGTAGAAATAAAAATTACATGCTTCTTTGTACATTCTCCACTAATCAATCATCACCCCCTCAATGTTATTCACTTAGGTCCATTTCATTAATCTTGGTCATAAATTACAATGGCCCTGGGAGAGTTCTATTTAATAAGTCCACCCATCACTCCAACAGACATTCATCATTTATTTACTTCACATATTTCCTCCAGATTAAGCATTATGTTGAGGAGGCTGACCAGACTCCTTGGTGAACTGGAAAAATGAGCTTTAGGTGCCATTGAAATTTGTCTAGCTTACTTGCAAATTTCAACATTTTTGTTAGTTATGGAATGAGTGATAAGTGATATTTGATTTTATGAATAGTGCAGTCAGATGTGCTTCTCAAAGCTTTCAGAACCTATCAGGAATTTTCTATTGCTGGTTCTAATGAAGAGAAACACTAAGCGTATTAAAATAAAAGCTTAGGAAAACACTTTTAAATAAAGAAAACAATTATAAATATATAGTTGCACACTAAAGGAAAATGCTTGCTCAAACCATTGAACATCTTCATTTTTTTTTCATAGGATAAATCAAAATCAAAATGCTGAAAATATAAAAAATTCCAACCCATAAATGGACTTTATTCATTGTAAAAATATTTATTAGTTGTAACTGTATCTTCTATTTACAAGGCTATGGAAGGGCAAGCTGGCAGTAAAATGCTATTGTCTTTAAACTATTGTGTTATTATGGGTACTTGCATACAGATGTGTCTTAACCTCTTGATTGAAGTATTATTAGGGTTTCTGCATAGCAGATTTTTTCCATTATGTGAGACCTCTTGAATTAAATATCCACTCTTTCTAGGTTTTGAAAGAGTTTCTCACTTTCACCAGCCTGTGGGCTGATGAAACAGAACCTGCAACCTATTCCAGCAATTAATGAACAATGAAGCCTTTGACAAGCAGATTGTATCTGTCATGGTTTCCCTGAAGAACAGCCTCTGACATAGCATAAAATGACATCTGGTTGAACAAATTAGAAAGAACAATAAAATGTTGGTGGAGATGATATTATATGAGAGTAGTGCCATGCAGTCCAGTCAGGCACGTTCTGAACAAATTTGTTTCCTGGGAAAAACTTCAATAGGAAAATGTATTTCATAAGGAAAATATCATGGGAGGCCAGCAGGGAGGGGGCAATAAATAAACCTAAACCACTATAGGATTTTCATTCTCAGAAAGAGCCAATTGGGAGATACTACTCCTGCTTGGTTGAACAAGATCAGTGTAGAGCAAAATAAAAAAATAACTGATGTATTTGATGTGTATACAAGTTGTACTTTTTTTCTTTCATAACAAAAAAATCATCAGGTAAGTTTGTCTTTTTGCTATGGAGCTTAGAAAACTTAACTAAGAAAGCTATTCTGCACACCCATAGTCAAATGCAGGCAAGTGAGAAGAAATCATATTGTCATCGAAGATCAAGCTACATTTCACAAAATATACAGTAATTATAATTTTCCCAGTTAATTCACTTTAAAACGACTCTATATTGCTGCTAATTCACTAGGCAGGATTTCATTTTGCACATACAGTACTGTATCTGTAGCAGAGCACTCACAACACAACCTGACCATAAACTGCATAATTACAGTAGCAATTATTTATTGTTAGAGACATCAAAAGCATTAGCTTTCAAAGATTACAACTGCTTGAACTTACATTAACAAATCAAATCTGAAAAAAGATTGAAAGCACTATTGTGCCATAACAAAACATTTTTCTCCCCTATCTTGTTTCTTGCCGCCAAAGCTAACTTCTATCCAATCTCACCTTTCTTTTTACACTTTAACAAACCCTAACCCACAAAGAAACAAAAATAAATGTAAATGATAAGGCCATTATGAAGATAAATTTGCACAAGTTACACACATATTATTCTGTGGAACTTAATATTAATGTCTTATGCAAATAGTTTGCAAAGCTCTTATCAACAAAATGTTATCCTGAATACATAGAAAATATTTCCACATGAAGATAATGATTAAGGGTGAAGCATTTTCTTTTCTGTTTTAAAATAACTAAGAGTATACCTGCCTAATAGATGAGTTCATATTACTGCCAATAGAAAATCACTATACAATTCCCCGTAGGTTGTTGCTATTTTGTAGTACAGTTTTATGACAAAAACAAGTAGTGTTTATAACAAAAACAAGTAGTTCAGACTGAGCGTCACAAAGTTATTTTTGTTCTAGCCACAGACTACAAGTAATATTATTTTCATTAGTCCATTATTTGTTTATTTTGTAAAAGGTTTTTCATACTATCCATTTCCAAGATATCTGATGCAACTATAGTACATTACAGTACATCAGACTGTGAAATAATACACCAAGTGATTTCACTGTGAGGTTTAAAACCAAAAAATATAGTTCTAGTTAGCACTGCTAGACAATTAACATTAGCTTTTAGGGGATTAAAAAAGGGAATAGGGAACACAAGGATACAGAATTATTTTTGAAGAACTGTATTTTTTTGCAACCAAGGAGTTAGACAACAATTTCACTTTCAAAGTAAGGCTGATCAAAGGTTTGCACCTCCTGTGTGGTCACTGCTTTATAAATCAGGTTTATTTTAATATTTTCCAGGTAAACAACAGGTCTGTTGTTTATGCTTCTCAGAAAGCTGTTGTTAATAGTTTGAGTGATATAAACTTGAGGTATTTTCATATATTGATTTGACTATAAGGGGAAAAACCTTTGTGATCTCATTGTTTGCCCTTAAAACTGATTAGAAAGCTGTCAATGTAGGATAAATGTCAAGAAAATGTGACTTTGCAAGGAGGAGAAATATATTTACTGTAACTTTTATTTAATATGAATTTAAATATGATTATTATTTAAAAACATCTATTAACTGACCATTTTCTAGCTACAGAGATAGATACCTGAATTACCAACTTAGTCCGGATCGCGGTCACCGAGGACCACTCCTGTCTCCCCAGATGACACTTTTTATTTTTAAGATAAACGTGAGATAAACGTTTGTTTGAAACCGCTCCACAAATTTTCTCACATGCACGTATTCTCAAATATCACCACAACAAAACCATATAGTTTGTTTCCACAGACATGACACTATTATGCAATAAACCAATAAATTAATGAACTAGCAGAATCCCAATAAAAACAAACGGCAACCCGGCAAGCACAGCATGTCAATATCATACATTTTTACCAACAAAACCAGCAAATATATATATATATCCCGTGTTTTGACCTTATTCTGGAGCATGATATATATCCAAAATAACCCAGACTAGTTTATCTCAAGAGCTAGAGACTAGTAAACGTTATTGATTACGTAGTAAATGTTTGAAGAACGAGTGCCAGAATTAAGGCGATTTGATTGGTAAAAACCGTTGTCATTCATTGTATTTTCAGCCATTCAGAGCCCTTAGGGGGTGAGACTTCCTCTAGAAGCTTCAGGCTGCATTTTTAGCTGTCAATCATTGACTCAGAAGGGGTAATCAATCAGTTTTTTATCCGTTTCTTATCAGTGCTCCTTTTTTTCACACCAGAAGGCAACTCTGAGGTTTTTTTTTCATTGCATAACGGCAGATAAAGGCTCTCTAGCAGTGTCTTAAGGTTTTTATAGCAATTGCAATGGTTTTTATTCATATTATTTTCAATATTTTTATGATTTTTTATTATAGGCGTGAAATTTCATTCCAGGTCCAATCTTCACAAAACATGATGTAGAATTTTTTCTAATTGATCAATTTGTCCCAAATTTTTATCCAAGCCACCTAGAACAAGGTTTTCAAATAATTCCCCAGCCCTTGACAGCTGTTTTTTTTTCATATGTTATGTTTGAGTGGACACATTAAGAAATATAAGAAATTTGACTATTCGCACTCAAAGCCAAGGGGGTTAGCTTCAATTTAAGACCTGAACCAGGCTCCTGCTATGTTCTGCTGCAGAGATATAACAAATGTTTAAGGGGGGAAAATTCCAGGCGGACATTGACTAAATATGTCACTGGTGGTAAAAGGTTACTGCACTCCCCATTGAAAAAATGACAGCAGCCTATAAACATGTTCCGACTGCGTTTGCACAGGTTCAGATCTTAATCGAAACCCTGTGCAAATGTGGTGGTTGTCAATGGCAACAGCAAGACACAAGACACTCCCAGGTTTAATGTAGTTTGTTCAGAAGTCCAGAAGTGTGAGAAGATTAATTCAACAGTGTGTCTAAGCGGGAGTCATGGCCCCACTGAAGGAGATCGGAGTGGACTTGGTCAGCAACAAAGAGCTTGTCCCGATTCAAGGGGTTTCTCAGAGTCGGGAGGATCATGCAGGTGGGAAAGGGCATCATTCTTTGAGCCAGGGGTGTAAGTGATGAAAAAATGGAATTGGGCGAAGAATAGGGACCACCGGACTTGTCGGGAATTAAGTCGCCGTGCCGACTGAAGGTAGGCCAGATTCTTGTGATCTTGTGATCGGCCCCCTCCAGCCAGTGTCTCCATTCTTTGAGAGCGAGTTTGATGGAAAGAAGCTCTCTGTCACCAACAACATAATTCATCTCGGCGGGGGACAATCTTTGGGAGAAAAAGGCACAGGGATGAAGGGTGCCCCTGTCCCCATGATGTTGGGATAGGATAGCTCTGACTCCATGGGTGGAAGCAGGACAAAAGGCAGTGAGGGATCAGAGTGACGGAGGAGTGGAGCAGAGGTGAAAAGGTGCTTAAGGTGTCGAAAGGCACGGTCTGCTTCAGGAGTCCACTTGCCATGACTGAGGTCCTGCGGGTTAAGGAGGCAATGGGAGCCGTGACAGAACTGAAGTCTCTAATAAAGTGGCGATAAAAATGGGCAAATCCCAGGAAACACTGAATCTGTTTTAAATCTTGGGGGTGGGCCAGTCCCTTATGGCTTCCGTATTGGCCGGGTCCATCTCAACACCAAGCGGGGAAATGATGTAACCTAGAAATTGTACCTTAGACACATGAAAAAGGCAATTCTCCAACTTGGCATATAACTTGTCAATAAGGCGATGAAGGACCTCCCTGACATGGGCTGTGTGCTCCTGAGGGGTGCTGGAGAAGACCAGGATATCGTCCAGGTAATCATCCACCGATTAAAAATATCCTGAAAAACGTAATCCATGAGATTCTGAAATACGGCCAGGGCGTTAGTGTGACCGAAGGGCATGACCTGATATTCATAGTGGCCTTGAGTGGTAATGAAAGCCATCTTCCATTCGTCACACTCGTGGATGCGGATGAGATTGTAGGCGCTACTCAGGTCAAATTTCGAGAAGATTGTGGTGCCCCAGACAGATTTTATGGCTGCGGGAATAAGGGGCAGAGGGTAGTGGATTTTAACTGTTATAGCATTAAGACCGCGAATAATCCACACACGATCTTAAGGAGCCATCCTGCTTTCCAATGAAAAAAAAAACTCACACAGGAGGGGGAGGAAGAGGGGCGGATGAATCCGGATTTCAGAGAGTCCTGGATGTAGGTTTCTAAGGCTTTGGTTTCCTGTATAGAGAAAGGATAGGTAAAGTACCTGGAATTAGATCAATTGGGCAATCGTAAGGGCGATGGGGGGGAAGAGACAGTGCTTTCTGTTGACAAAATGCCAGATGAAGATCAGCGTAAGCAGGGGGTATAGTGGGGGAGATATCTTGAATGATGAGGGCAACTGAAAGTTTCTGGGGGAGCTGGCAACAATGAGTAGTGCAGAGATGACTCCAGGCTGTGATATCACGGCAAGTCCAGGAGATACGGGGATTGTGTACTTGTAACCAGGGGAAACCAAGGATAAGCAGAAGTGACGGGGACTGAATGAGAAGAAACTGGATCCGTTTTTGGTGAGTAACTCCAATACGTCTGGGGGATCGTCTGCCATTCTACCAATCCTGGAGAGAGGGAGGAGCCTTCGATGGACTGGATCCGGATGGAAAGGGAGACTGGCAGCAGGGGAATCTTCAGAGAGGCGGCGAGTCCGGAGTCTAGAAAGTTGCCTGTGGCATCTGAGTCAATGAAAGCCAGAAGAGATTCCTGAGACTCCCCAGGAAAGAGTAGCAGAGAGGGAAAGCCCGGACGCGGAAGGGTTGAGTGAAAACATACTGACCTTAGCAGGGGGGTTGGGTGGTGCTGGGGGGTCATACCGGACAGGAGGCTCTGAGATGATCGCCAGACCCACAGTGGAGACAGCACCCCTCAGGGAGTCGGCGGCTCTGTTTTTCAGGAGTAACACCAGAGGGGGAGGGAGTAGCCGGAGAGGGAACGGGAGAGGCTTGGCCGGAGGCAAGGCGGAGTGGGAGGCATTCAGTCCTATGTTGCTGCGTGACCAAGGAAGCAAAGCTTTCCAGCATAGTTGTGTGAAAGGGGAGGAGAGCCAGGTGATATTTCAGCTCCACGGACAGGCCCTGCGGAATTGGTGAATGAGGGCTTCCTGGTTCCATGCAATCTGAGAGGCCAGAACCCAAAAGTCCGTGACAAATTCCTGGAGTGGCCATGCACCTTGCTATAAGGCTGAAAGGCAAGAGGCAGCAAAGTAGGGGGACTGGACCTGTCTGAAGGTGGCAGTCAGCAGTGCCTGGAACTGAGTAAGGTCCGAGGCTTCCGGAGCATTCCAGGTGATAAGGCCTGCAGCCCATTCCATAGGGAAGAGCGTGAGGAGTGTTAATTGATTAATTAGTACGCAGGTGTTGACAGTGAGAGGTGCATGTTGAAATGCGGTTCGTGACAGCAATTGTGTTAAAAGAAGTTATCTTTGGCAAATCTGATATTAGGAAGATGTGCATGATTTTGGAACACTGCCAATCTGATAAGTACAGGTAAGTGTGATAGATAACAGAACAATATTTAAGGACTGTTCACCGAGCATCACTGTGTGTTTCGCTCCCATGCACATGAAATAAAAACTTCTTTTAACTTCTGAGCAGACACCAGACAATGCAATCAGGCAATAAAACATTTTAATCTGAGACTACTTTCACAGTTGCAATTAATATTAGCCATGTGCTATTTCTGGGTTAGTAATTTCAGGACCAGGACTAGCCTAAAATACATGTGAATGCACAGCTGGCCCTGGGCCTCTTTTTCACAATGCATTACTATTAACATCTTATAGACAATAAGCCACTCTCAGACAAGTCAGTAACCAAAACATGGACACAAAAGTACTATTGCTCTAGCATTAATATAATAAACATTGTTTTGAGTTGGAACAGTAAAACAGCTATTTGAAAATTACGTAATTCTAGTGCATCAGATTCTATCAAACAGAATTAAATATTAAACCAACCTCACTTATCATTGGTGATGGACAGAAACTGTTCATATTATGTATAAATAAATAGATTTAATGTTGAAAAAGACTGCATGGAAGTTTTCATGTAAAGTTACAAGCCTGTGTATTCTACTGACTCTACTGATATAGCCACTGAAACCACTACCTGTAATGCAGCTCGGTACAATGTGTGATTCACTAGTTTCCCTACTGGTTATCATCTCTAAATCCACTTAATATGGGATATCAATCTGATCAATATCAATTTGTAACTAATGTTTTTGTAACTAAAGGGAAATTTTGGTAGCTGACAATAAAAAAGGCATAACTTCGCTGAACATCATAAATAATATTAATTTATTAATATAAAAATATTATACATACTGTATATAGCAGGTAGTGGTAACTAAAATAAATTACACAACAGTATTCCATCTTCTTCATAAACTTTTAATGCATCAAATCTTTAACTCAGTCACTTACTGTGGTTATTTTGGACAAGTTTTGATGTGCTCACACTAAATATATAAAGTTTATATAATTTATAAAGAACTAAAATGCTTTAACCTTCTCTTCTCTCTCTTCTCATTTTTCAGAACAATAGTAAATGAAGAAACAGCAACACTCGGAAGCCAAGATAATTAGAATTCATGTTGAGATAATACATAAATCCTTAAATCCTTAAACTATGTATATTTTAATTCTAATTCTTGACATTACAATTGTCACATAGGGAAAGCACAGATTGTAATTGGCCTTCAAAATTTTGCTAGTTGAAGTCTATTTATTAGAATGAGCACTTCTCAAGGTTAAGGTGGGAATAAAGAATACCATTTGTAAAGGAGTGATAATAATGCTAAAGGAGACAGAGTGGTCTCACTCATGGTCTAATACTGCCTTTTTAAGTATACAAAGTTAAAATTACAGTAGCTGCTACTAACACTCCTTATTAAGTATAATCAGGATGACCAGTTGTCATGCTTGGGCTGGGATGACCCATGTCCTGTGGTTGGTAGGGGCAACCTCAGCATTTGCACAGAGGCTCAGTCATTCAATGATGCAGTGCAAACTAGGTCAGGACGGTTGTCAGGCTGTCATTTTACCAATCAGGTAGCCAATCTCATTCTAACTAGCTGCCTATATTTGGCAGTTCATTTTGCCGTGTCTGGGGTCTGTTGCCGAGTTCTGTAGCGTTTGAATATTTTTGAATATTTGTTTGAAGGCTTTTCTTGTTTTTTTTATTTTACTATTTCCAATGTCTCTCGGAGTACTGTCACAGCTCCTACATTTTTGTCAGACCTCTCGTTATCTTCTCCGGCAATTTTTTCTTTTTTGTCCAGTGACATTTTATCGGCTTTTACCAGGCTATCATTTCCCGGCTGGGAGCCTTCCTATTTTTTCTTCCATAGACTATTTTAGAGAACCCTTTTTTTTCTCTACAGTCTCAGTTTTCTTATTTTGCCTCCTACAGTACTCCATTTTCCTTTACCAGTTAGTTCTCAGTCTGCACTTGGACTTCCACCTAACATCACGATGTAGCTTCCTTTTTATAAGACAGCTGCCACATAACAGAATGACAGAGCCAGCAGAAGGAGCTCCAGAAAACCTCAGAAAAGAAGCATGAGTAATAAATCACCATAGAAAATGCACTAATTCGGCAGGAAGAAAAAACTGCTGAAATGATTAATGCATTACTAGAAATGAGACTTCAGATGAGAGGAATGATATACAGTAGGTCATCACAGCCTTAACTTCCTCTCCCTCTCTCCAGCCCACTCTGATCCCACAGGTGGTGCTCCAGGCACCTTCTATTTTGTCTTCTGTGGGGCTCCTCCTGGAGCTGAACCCCAAGAATGCCCCCTACCCTCCTTTTTGGGTGATTTTGAAACCTGTGACAGATTCCTCACAAAGTATGAAATAGCATTTTCTATGTAGCCGTCCTCATTTCCACAAAAAGACTCAAAGGTTGCTTACATTATCTTCCTCTTGACCAATGAAGCTGTGGCATGGGCATCAGCACTCTGGAGACAGACTGATCCACTCTACATTAACAGTGGTCCATTTATGGAGGCCATGAGACAGACTTTTGACACTCAAAGCAGGGAAGAAGAGTTCACTCACCAATTACTGTTACTGGAACAGGGGTCCAGGTCCATGCACTCATACGTTATTCATTTCAAAACTTTAGCTATAGAGAATGGATGGGGGAATCTCTGCACAGTTTTTAGAGCAGGCCTGTCCAAGGGAATCAAGGACTTAATGGCAGACTTAGAAGTTCCTAATACGCTAGAAGAATTGACCTTACTAGCCGTCTGCTTGGACACACACCAGAGTCTCTCCAGAGGAGCATTCACTGACATGAAAACCCCAGCAACTCCTATGCTGGCACCGTCTGACACCCCAAACTTTAAAAAAACCTAGAAGAACCAAGAACATAGCCGAAGAACCCATGCAGCTTAGAAGGGCACTGTTACCTGAAAAATAGCAGAGAAGGCGAAGACAGGAGGGTCTATGTGCTTACTGTGGCCATTAGGACCATTAACTGAGGAATTGTCCTAAATGACCTGGAAATGCCTCCACTCAGCAAGTGAAAAAGAGTGTCAGCTAAGTGGAGCAATTTAACCTCCTCATTACCCCCAGATGACAGTTCCGGCACTCCTTGAGTAGGGATCAGGGCTCCGGCATGGTGGGCAATTTTATTTACCTGGAGACTGCTCAAAGACTAGAGATTCCTCTTGTACCCTCCTCACCTCCCCTATAATTCCAGTCCACTGACGGTTCCTCACTAGGATGGGAGATGGAGAAGGCTCAAGACAAACCCCTTGACTCTGACTATAGGGGTGTTGCACCAAGAGACGGTCAAGTTGTGCATTCAAACCCCTTGTTGTCAGTTAGTTTTGGCTTCCTGTGGATAGAGAATCACAACCCCAGTCTGGATCAGACAGGCAGTTAATGGCTTGGGGATTCAACTGTCAGAAATTTTGCCTCCCATTTCCTTCTTCCACTGGAATATCAGGACGATGTTGACGTCTTCTCTAAACAGATTGCACTAACATTTCTGCTGCATTGACAATATGACTGTGCTATAGATCTCCTCCCAGGAATGTATCATCTAAGAGGCCTATTCAACCTGCCTCCAAACAAGTTCAAAGCCATGAAAGAATACACTGAGGAAAACCCGTCAGACTGGCTTCAATAGCCGATATACAGTGCCTTGCGAAAGTATTCGGCCCCCTTGAACTTTTCAACCTTTTGCCACATTTCAGGCTTCAAACATAAAGATATAAATTTTTTATTTTATGTGAAGAATCACCAACAAGTGGGACACAATTGTGAAGTGGAACGAAATCTATTGGATTTTTGAAACTTTTTTAACTAATAAAAAAATGAAAAGTGGGGCGTGCAAAATTATTCGGCCCCTTTACTTTCAGTGCAGCAAACTCACTCCAGAAGTTCAGCGAGGATCTCTGAATGATCCAATGTTGTCCTAAATGACTGATGGTGATGAATAGAATCCACCTGTGTGTAATCAAGTCTCTGTATAAATGCACCTCCTCTGTGATAGTCTCAAGGTTCTGTTGAAAGCGCAGAGAGCATCATGAAGACCAAGGAACACACCCGGCAGGTCCGTAATACTGTTGTGGAGAAGTTTAAAGCCGGATTTGGATACAAAAAGATTTCCCAAGCTTCAAACATCCCAAGGAGCACTGTGCAAGCGATCATCTTGAAATGGAAGGAGTATCAGACCACTGCAAATCTACCAAGACCTGGCCGTCCCTCTAAACTTTCAGCTCAGACAAGGAGAAGACTGATCAGAGATGCAGCCAAAAGGCCCATGATCACTCTGGATGAACTGCAGAGAACTACAGCTGAGGTGGGAGAGTCTGTCCATAGGACAACAATCAGTCTTACACTGCACAAATCTGGCCTTTATGGAAGAGTGGCAAGAAGAAAGCCATTTCTCAAAGATATCCATAAAAAGTCTCGTCTAAAGTTTGCCACAAGCCACGTGGGAGACACCCCAAACATGTGGAAGAAGGTGCTCTGGTCAGATGAAACCAAAATCGAACTTTTTGGCCACAATGCAAAACGATATGTTTGGCGTAAAAGCAACACAGCTCATCACCCTCAACACACCATCCCCACTGTCAAACATGGTGGTGGCAGCATCATGGTTTGGGCCTGCTTTTCTTCAGCAGGGACAGGGAAGATGGTTAAAATTGAGGGGAAGATTGATGCAGCCAAATACAGGACCATTCTGGATGAAAACCTGTTGGAGTCTGCAAAAGACCTGAAACTGGGACGGAGATTTATCTTCCAACAAGACAATGATCCCAAACATACAGCAAAATCTACAAAGGAATGGTTCACAAATAAACGTATCCAGGTGTTTGAATGGCCAAGTCAAAGTCCAGACCTGAATCCAATCGAGAATCTGTGGAAAGAGCTGAAAACTGCTGTTCACAAACGCTCTCCATCCAACCTCACTGAGCTCGAGCTGTTTTGCAAGGAAGAATGGGCAAGAATTTCAGTCTCTCGATGTGCAAAACTGATAGAGACATACCCCAAGCGACTTGCAGCTGTAATCACAGCAAAAGGTGGCTCTACAAAGTATTAACGCAAGGGGGCCGAATAATTTTGCACGCCCCACTTTTCATTTTTTTATTAGTTAAAAAAGTTTCAAAAATCCAATAGATTTCGTTCCACTTCACAATTGTGTCCCACTTGTTGGTGATTCTTCACATAAAATAAAAAATTGATATCTTTATGTTTGAAGCCTGAAATGTGGCAAAAGGTTGAAAAGTTCAAGGGGGCAGAATACTTTCGCAAGGCACTGTACATATCCGGTCAAGGTGGGATTTTCCTTTGATTTGAAAAGAAGGAACATTGCGCCCATGCTTTGATTACACTAGGCTGAATAAAATACCCACTTTCTCTCATACTGTACCTACCCTGTTAGAAAGAGCCAGTCAAGCAAAAGGTCTTTATTAAACTTAACTTAAGGGGCGCATATAATCTCACAAGAATATGGGAAGGAGACGAATAGAAGACAACGTTCAACACTCATTTCGAGCATTATGAATATTTGGTGATGCCCTTTGGACTGTGTAAAGCTCCCACTGTCTTCCAGAGGTTTATCAACAATGTTTTCTGGGATTACCTGGAGGTCTTGGTAGCCTATATAGATGATATACTAATTTACTCCCACTATCTGCATTTTTAGTAGCCTTCCATGAGGGCAGGTGTCTTTATGACATCTTGCTGAAACTGCAACCGATCCAAAGATTCCACAGGCAGGCCACCACTACCACTACCGTACCTGAAGTAGGCTACATACCTAATTGGTCCCTATAAAATCCTGGAACGAATTAACACATATCATCACATATCGCTTAGATCTCCCACAACTGTTGGGGAAGAGGATGCCTTCCGTGTTCCATGTTTCTTCATCAAAACCTGCAGTGAGGATTCTAATATCCCAATAACCAATTTGTTAGTGGAAGACAGTTCCAAAACTGGTCCTGGACTCTTGTTGGGTCCAGTCCTGCCCTTCAGTATTTGGTGCATTGGAAGGGGAAATGTCTAGAAGAACAAACTTTGGTCCTGGCCAACCGCTTAATTGCTTGATCCAGTCTTTCCACTCCTGCTACCCTACCACAGGAGTGGTCCAGAAACCACCCATTGAAGAGGGAGTCCTGTTGTGCTTGGGCTGGGACGACCCGCACACGTCTAAGGCTAAGACTTACTCCAGCATTCGCACAGGGACTCAATCATCCGCTGATTCAGTGCAAACTAGGTCAGGACACTGGTCAATCAGGCCGTCATTTTACCAGTCAATCAGCCAAACATGTTCTCATTCTGTCTAAACAGCTGCCTATAATAGACAGTTCATTTTGCTGTTTTAGTGCTCCATCATTGACCTCCACAGTGATTGAATATTCATATGGTTCCTTTGAATTCATACAGCTTCCTCTCCTCATTTTTTGTCAGAACCTCTCACCATTTTCTTTTTTACTCAGTGACATTTTTTCGGCTTTCCACTCAGCTATCATTTTCCAGCTGGGAGCCTTCCTATTTTTTCTCCCACAGCATTTTTTAGAGAACCCTACTTTAAAGTCTCAGTTTTTTCATTTTGCTGCCTGAAACAATTTTCTCTTCCAGTTAGTTCTGAGTCTCTACTTGGATTTTCTCTTAACATCACGCTGTAGCTTCCTTTTTATAAGCAGCTACAGCATAACACCAGTTACATGGACTTATTTCAGCATTAGAATTAACACTCTCCCTGGTTATGGTGGAAGTTAGAAGTGGCTGGCAATTATAGGTATTAATACTAATGCGCTAGCCATCTATCTATCATCCTTTAATTCAATTTTTATGAACACCATAAAACATTCAATAGACCTCAAGGTTAAGACATACTGAAAATTAATTGCTGAAAAATTTCTTCTAATTTCATACCTGATTAGCTGTACAAACCTCACTGGATTAGAAGTATATAATACCACTAAAGATTTTATTACCTAAGTTTTGAAATTATTGACAAAAGTAGAGTTCTGATCTGCTTTACAGTAAGCTGAAACCCTACTAAATTCTGAAATGGGCCAGACTTTGCACAGAGAAAACACATTTTTGCTTAATGCTCACATCTATTATCGATAAGACCCTCTTGTCCTGTGAACATATCTCAACAATCTTTGAGGCAGAAGGGAGGACAAGCAAGCAAAGATAAGAAATAACTTATTTGTATATAGACAGCTGATATTACAGTAGTTCAAAGAGCATACTTAAATATTTAGAGTATGAGAAAAACAAGTGAGAAGTACAATCAGTAAATTGAAAGCCAAGTGAGATGCAAGGGTAAATCTACATTAGTTGTCCCTACAGAGTAGGTTAAGAATTGTAATTAAACCTGCAATGAATCATTTATTAGCATAGTCCTTTTAAAAATTAATTTCACTGCACAAGATTCCACACAGCAGGAGAATTCCCAGGAAAACTATCTGGAAAGCACTCTTTAAAACCACTCTGACAAACTATGAATTTGCCTTTGCTCTTTCACACACAGTAAAATAATTCCCCCCCATTAATTGGGGACAGAGATTGAATAATGCAAATAATATTAATTAGAAGCTTCCTGTAATATCTATTTTTTGTTTTTCAGTACCTGTTCCAAATTGTTCCGAATACATTTTTAATAATACAACCACAGACAAGACCACAAAACGGATCTGCTTATTCTTTTTTTTAATCTCTATGATAGACAGCAAATAACTACAAAAGTACTGAGAAAAAGTTAGCAAAATAGAAAAATACACTCAGTAGAGGTGCAAAACTGTTTTTTGAAGTTGTTTTTTAAAGCTAAACGCTTTACTCTGAGTCGTAATTATATAAATTAATCTTACTCGGAAACTAAATGATTTATCCACCTATCAAGTTGTAATTTAACATTGTTTCCAAACTTATCATATTATCATATACATTATATTTAGGAAATTAATCTTGTAAAAAATAACCAAACAATTCACATCTTTGGTAATTTTTCTATAGAAATCCCTTTTTTAAATGCACATTCTTAAACCATCAAAAGTATACTAATATTTCCTTTCAGCAGTTATGCAGGGTACTTATGCTGTCAGTGGACTTAGCTGTCAAGATGATCCTTCTTCCTTTAGAAATCCATAGTTTACCAGCTACAATCATTATACACCCACTGTATACAGTACCATTCCTCCCTCACCACAAGATGGTTGTTTAAAAAAAGGAAACAGCTTTCTTACTGCCAAAGGCTATTGCTAATCCTATTGTTATTCCTGTTATGTTTGTATTTTTTTTCTAGGCATGAACAATCCCAAGTGGTATACAGCACCTACAATTTCCATTAGGACAAGGCCATTTAATCTAAGTGTTACTTGACTGCAACCAGGTGCTGTTAAAATATAGCTAATCCTAACACGGAACAACAAAAACCCCTATGTCACCTTTACAGTCATAAAACTAATGTCCTTTATGTCTGAAAAACCTATTAAACCATTTTTTGGGTGCTTTAATCATTATCTACTATCATTTGGGTACAAAAGTAATACAGCAGAATTTCTCAGGTACTACATTAAATTACCCATGACTAGGGCGATGTTTTTGAATGTCTAATGTTTTTGAATGCTGATTTAGAATACAGATTCTTTAGCAGATTAATATGGAAACTTTTTCACTCTTGAAAGGTAAGCTAGAGAAAGTTACTATGTTACTAAAGTAACTATGTAACTTTAATTATTTAATTTCAAGCTTGCATACAATTGTATAAACACATGGAATTCATTCCACTGACCCAAAACAGTATACTGTATTTAGAATACACAACATCGGTATATTCCTTTTGTTTGCATTTATGGTTCACACATATATTTAACAGAACATCTTTGAGAGTATGGAGATTTACATCAAATCATGCCCTAGCATTGCTGAATATACAAATCCTTAATTTTAAAGCAGGGAAAAGATTCAGTACTTTTAATGTGATGGTTCATAACTCCTGCTAATACATGAAAACATTACTTTCCCTTGTCTATTAATAAAACTCTTTACTTCAGGGTGAGGAACATGTGTCATCTTTTATAATTGATTTACTAATATTTAAATTATAATATTTATCTTCTCGTAACAGAAGGACTTTCCTCTGAGAAACAGGCAGTGGAGGTGATTTGAATTCTTTTTGTTATGCCTCAATAGAGGTAAGATGGAAAGCATCAGCAAGACCCACGCACTTCTGTTGAAAGCAGATAAAATTTTATATTTGACCACTTATTGTATAAGGTGAAGTTCCACAGGAAGGAGTCAGCAATCTAGTTACACAAGGAGACCTAAGGGTTTTGCGTTAAAGTTTTATTTGAAAGGATATTATGATCACCTGTAAAGAGGTAGATAACCAAATTTTATACACTTTAAATCAACAGTAAATGATCAACATATAGCATACTGTAATTTCAGCATTTTCTTATTTGTGTTTCATGGAATAAATGTTACAATTATTTGTGATTAATCAACCAACCACAAAAAACACCTCATAAGCAGTTACTTGTTACTCTCACACCCAAAATATCACCAATATGTTAATTATACTTTGTTTCCCTTAATAATGTTGGGGTCAACCTTTGTAAAGTGTTTTTCGGTGACAAATAAGAAATAGTGTAATAGGAGATTAAAATTTGTTAAGTGATAGTCAAAATAAATCACAGACATATACTTTATATACAGAATGTACTATGTGATACTTAAGGTACAGTCCATTATTTTAAATACATCACAAAATTTTTACATTTTAAAATACAACTTAATTTTGTGGTGTATTAAAAAATATTTAAAATACACCACAACAATAAATTTAACATATTTTAAATTTCATGACATACTTAAAGAAAGTTAGATGTACTTTACACTGTTGACAGGATGGTAGCGGGGTGAATGGTGCTGCTGCTCATAGACTATGGGTCCAGCATTCAATTCCAGACTCAGGGACCATCTGTGTGGTGTTTGCATGTTCTCCCTATTGATTTTCTCCAGGTGCTCTGGTTCCTCTTTCACTGCATCGACATATTGGGTGAGTTTTTTTTGGTATTTCCTATAGGTCCCTTGTTATGAATAATACTGTCTTACACCCTGAGTCTGCCAGGTTAGTATCCAAGTCACTGTGGCACTATAGGTGAAATGACCACTAATAATGGATGGGTGGTTTGACTTTTTCATGAATACACCCGTAATTAATCTATCCATTATCAGAAAATCACTTATGTCTCGTATAGGCCACAGTGATTCAATGTTTATCCTTGAAGTATAGTGTGCAAGGTGGGAATTCACCCTGGATGTAATACCAATTAATTGCAGGGTTCACATCCAGTACACAGGGACTCAACAACAATTCACTGCAGGGCACATATACAGTACACAAGGACTCACGGACAATGTCAAATCATTGCAGAGCAAACATGCAGTACATAAGGACTGAAGGATCATTTACAGACCCAAATTAACCTACACGGCATGTCTTTGGGAAGTGGAAGAAAACTGAAGAACCCAAAGTAAACCCATAAGAAGGAACAAAGAAAATTCATACAGAAGGTATCCTGACCCAGACCTGTACTGAGGACCCATGAAATATGAGGGAGGAGAGCTAAGCACACTGCTACCATATCAGAACTACTGTATGTCTGTAACTCAATATAGATTCTGCTCACATTGGGTCTAGCATATTTCACAAAGAAAGCATAAATTTCAAAGTAATTAATTCCTTAGATGAAGTTGCGTGAATTTAAGGGTTTCTTTCCTTCTCTAAAAAGAGTAGCTGGAATAATAAAATAAATGCCTTTCTATCTTGTCTGGTGCTTGCCTTTACAGAAGCATTCAGTGTCTACACAAAGTTCATAGTTTCTTTAGAGAAAGAAGAGCTGTAACTCTCTACGAAAACCATTGGCTTTTCTACCTCAATGCCTAGATTTGCCAGACCTTGGAAATTAAGCAGTGCTGGACAATGTCAGTTACATTGTCAGTTTGTAAGGTAAGGTTCAACAGCTTTTTATTGCACTACTCTTTAGAACTGCCAGGCGGTGCAGTTAACCCATCACTGTGGGGTGTTAGGACCCCCACAAACTGCATGGTTACTCCCTGCTGGTCCCACTAATGCCTCTTACAGGAACAATCTTAGTTTTCCCTGGAGGTCCCACAACCAGATACTGGCCAGGCTCACACCACTTTAGCTTCAGTTATGAGGTGCAGGGTGATCTACAGTAGCTGCTGGCTGGTTGTTGAACCCTGGCCTCTACAAGAAATGACTGGATGATCCTTGGATCAACTGCATCAATTGGAAATACTAACCGAATACCAAACCAAATGACAAACTTACTTTAGATGGGTCGAATTGCCTCCTCTCATCTGTCACCTTTCTTATGATGTTTTCTATACAAATCTTCAATTCTTTTCATCATGATAGAAGGATTCAGATTCTATCATCCTACATTTTCTGATCTGTACTACTTTGATCTGGATTAGAAAACATAATATTATTTTTTACATTTTGATAATATAATTATATTATAATGATAATATAATTTTAAAATATAATTGATTAAAACATCATATTTAAAAGCAAAAACAGAGACAGTAGTGACTTAAATGATTTATGGTCACATACTATACAGTAAATGACACAATATAGTCTACACTGTATAAAGGGTTTTCTTTGAGGAAATCACACTTTCACCACAACAACGCCTAAACAATTGGGAAAGTTTTTAATTTATAATATTCTGTTTTAACATGTTTTTTTTAGTAATTTATTGCAAGTCCTCATTCAACATTTCCTATTCATATATTTTACATTGATTTAGAAATAAAACGTACATGGGGTAAGGGGCTTGGTTTCACTTTCTTTGCAAGCAATTACAATATCATTAAGTTTCATTATGTACGGTTTATGTGGTACAGTATATATTTATATATTAGATTTTTTGCAGTGCAAGGGAAAATGAAATGCTTGTAAAGTTAGGTTGCCCAAGCAGGGTGACCATTTAGTTCACTGTTAGAGTTCGTACTTGCTCTGGAATGACCTGGTTTCAATTCCAGCCAACACATTGTTCTCCCTGCAATGCTCCGGTAAGCAGTTCCACACCATTTTTAATATGAAATCCTTGTTTAAACAAAACGTGTCTTTACTTTTCTCTAAGAGTTGATATCCAGAAATCCTATATATTGTTTAGAGGAATTGATGCATTAATAGAAAAAGAAATAGGTGCATATGAATTAGTGTATGCACAAAAGTAATTGAACCACAAGGCTCATTAGCTCAGTCAATGAGGTAAGTATTATCAGGTGTTAAAATAATTTGGTCCCAGGTTAACCAACCAAAATGGTTACCAGAACAAGTCTGGGAGTCCCTCTGCTATATAAAAGAAAAACTAAGCAATTGTGTCTTAACCATACATGCCATGATCTAAAAAGACCTCATATGACCTCAGGAATAGTGTTGTAAGTGATCAGCTTTCTGGAGAGGGTTATAAAACCATAGCAAAATGTTTTTGAGTTCATCAATCTACTGTAAGACAAATGTTCTCCAAATGAAGACTATAGTGACTGTACATAGATGTGGATGTCCTCCAAAATTACCCCACAGAACAACAAGTAAACTGATACATGATGTCCAAAAGAACCCCAGGACCAAATATAGTAAGAACGGAACAAGTTAAAACTTTTTTTCCCAAAATAACCACAGTAAGTGACTGTGCAAAGAATCTAATGCCGAAAATGTTTATGAAGTTGGAATACTGTTGTGTAAATTATTTGTTTTTATTTTAGCTAGTACTCCAAGCTTTACTATGTATAATATATGTATAATATATTTATATTAATACAATTAATATTATTAATGATGTTCAGAGACGTTATTGTACTTCCATTATATTTATTTTCAGTTACCAAAATTAACCATTACATTATTCCCGTTACATCATTTACTTTCATTATTCCATAAAAATGGATTTACATCCATACCGTACCGTAGGAAAACAGATTAAATGAAGCAACTGTTTCAAGCAAAAGTCTTCCAGAACAATCTTTCTACATCTAGCTTCCATAGCCATACATTGGTTTCAGACTTCTTTAATTCTTCACAGCTCCTGTGCAATAAACTGATTGGGGAACTACTGGTCAATAACTAGCCCAGTACCAGTCTGGTGCCAGGATCTAAATAAGTATTATTATTTAAAGTATGGCTTACTCTTAGGAAATGTATCTTAGGTGATAACTGAGTATGAAATGTTTATTATTATATTTCCCCACCTTGCGCCCATTGCTTGCTGAAAGACTTCAACTCCCTGAGACCCTCAAATGGATGAAGCTAGGATGAAGTTAAAAAATGGATGAATAAACTGATACTAAATACCAGTTAAATGCCAGCTGTTGAAAATGAAAGTAATACATGTAAGTGTTCTTACTTAAGCAGCAATGAGTATCTTCGTTCATTAAAATATGCTGTACTACTGGATTTCTGTGGTGGCTGAATTAGGTTCCCTCCTATACTTTATGTGTACTGTTTTACAGTATATCTTTTGGGATGGTTTTGGGATATATCAGTATGTTTTGAATTTATCTTCTGCAGTTTATCATGTCTTCCTTTACCTAACTGATTTTACCCTTGCTCAAGTCAATAAAAGGAGCTGAATGCTACTGAAATATTGCTCAAATTCAGATACAGATGATTTCTTTTTCTGCAATATGCCTGGATGGAGGCAAAGTGTATTGGAAGTAAACAGGACAACAGATGTATACTGCCAATTTCAACAGATTAAATATTGTGTGTGCAACATTAGAATGTACTAATTAAGTTTGTGTGAAGTCTCTCCTGATTTTATGGTAAAATAATGTAATTGTCTGTCAATGTTACACACATTCTAAAAGCTGTAATAAACACCTAATTACAGTGCCTTGCGAAAGTATTCGGCCCCCTTGAACTTTTCAACCTTTTGCCACATTTCAGGCTTCAAACATAAAGATATCAATTTTTAATTTTATGTGAAGAATCACCAACAAGTGGGACACAATTGTGAAGTGGAACGAAATCTATTGGATTTTTGAAACTTTTTTAACTAATAAAAAAATGAAAAGTGGGGCGTGCAAAATTATTCGGCCCCCTTGCGTTAATATTTTGTAGAGCCACCTTTTGCTGCGATTACAGCTGCAAGTCGCTTGGGGTATGTCTCTATCAGTTTTGCACATCGAGAGACTGAAATTCTTGCCCATTCTTCCTTGCAAAACAGCTCGAGCTCAGTGAGGTTGGATGGAGAGCGTTTGTGAACAGCAGTTTTCAGCTCTTTCCACAGATTCTCGATTGGATTCAGGTCTGGACTTTGACTTGGCCATTCAAACACCTGGATACGTTTATTTGTGAACCATTCCTTTGTAGATTTTGCTGTATGTTTGGGATCATTGTCTTGTTGGAAGATAAATCTCCGTCCCAGTTTCAGGTCTTTTGCAGACTCCAACAGGTTTTCATCCAGAATGGTCCTGTATTTGGCTGCATCCATCTTCCCCTCAATTTTAACCATCTTCCCTGTCCCTGCTGAAGAAAAGCAGGCCCAAACCATGATGCTGCCACCACCATGTTTGACAGTGGGGATGGTGTGTTGAGGGTGATGAGCTGTGTTGCTTTTACGCCAAACATATCGTTTTGCATTGTGGCCAAAAAGTTCGATTTTGGTTTCATCTGACCAGAGCACCTTCTTCCACATGTTTGGGGTGTCTCCCAGGTGGCTTGTGGCAAACTTTAGACGAGACTTTTTATGGATATCTTTGAGAAATGGCTTTCTTCTTGCCACTCTTCCATAAAGGCCAGATTTGTGCAGTGTAAGACTGATTGTTGTCCTATGGACAGACTCTCCCACCTCAGCTGTAGTTCTCTGCAGTTCATCCAGAGTGATCATGGGCCTCTTGGCTGCATCTCTGATCAGTCTTCTCCTTGTCTGAGCTGAAAGTTTAGAGGGACGGCCAGGTCTTGGTAGATTTGCAGTGGTCTGATACTCCTTCCATTTCAAGATGATCGCTTGCACAGTGCTCCTTGGGATGTTTGAAGCTTGGGAAATCTTTTTGTATCCAAATCCGGCTTTAAACTTCTCCACAACAGTATTACGGACCTGCCTGGTGTGTTCCTTGGTCTTCATGATGCTCTCTGCGCTTTCAACAGAACCTTGCGACTATCACAGAGCAGGTGCATTTATACAGAGACTTGATTACACACAGGTGGATTCTATTTATCACCATCAGTCATTTAGGACAACATTGGATCATTCAGAGATCCTCGCTGAACTTCTGGAGTGAGTTTGCTGCACTGAAAGTAGAGGGGCCGAATAATTTTGCACGCCCCACTTTTCATTTTTTTATTAGTTAAAAAAGTTTCAAAAATCCAATAGATTTCGTTCCACTTCACAATTGTGTCCCACTTGTTGGTGATTCTTCACATAAAATAAAAAATTGATATCTTTATGTTTGAAGCCTGAAATGTGGCAAAAGGTTGAAAAGTTCAAGGGGGCCGAATACTTTCGCAAGGCACTGTATGTCTTATTAAGAAACAGCTGCAAATATCTATTGGATATATCTACGGTTCTCAAATGTGAAAGACAAGCCGGACATCTTATTTTTGTGTGTGTGTGGTTTGAAGTAGACTGGAAAGTGTCAAGGAGAAAGAACCTGCTCTAAAGGATTTTCAAAAACCTGAGTTAGTCTCTAGCCTCAACCCCTCTTTATTTGACAGCACTTCACTGTGATACAAAGGAAACAGCATTCACAAATCATTCCTCAGTTGATGGAACTTGAAAAATTGATGCCCCCTTATTTCAAAACAATGGAGTTGCCTTATGAGAGATCATAATGTCATAACTTTAAAGTTGACAGGTTCAATATAAAGCAATGTTTTAAATTGTCTGGTGGCCCCAAGAACCTTGGCCATAAGTAGCTCCATCAATTTTGAGGCAGAGAGTGAAGTTGGTAAACCAGACAGTAGCTCTCAATCAGGCACATCAGGCAGAACAAATTGGCAGCTTTTACTGAGATACCAGGCTCTAATCTTTTGCGTCCTTAGATAGAAACATAAGAGAGCAGCACAGAGAAGAGCCAAAGGGAACTTACTTAATGATAATAGAAACCTAACAGGAAAGACAGAAAGACACATTTATTACATTTGTTTTACAGTACTTGTGCTGTGATTTTCCATTTAATGTGTAAGGCAGGTGGTCTTTTTAATGTGCTCTTCCAAGCATTTGACGACTTCATTAATGAAATAAGGAAAGAAAGAAAGTTGTCTTTAAAATTTAATTATAACTCATCAATAAAGTTTTATGCTCCCAATTTTGAATCACCAAAACGTAATTAACTGGACTTTTCAGTGACCTTAGTATCTGAATATGACTGTCCATGCACATTTATGTACTGTAGCACAATACTAACATCTGAGTTAAGCTTTGAACGATGGACTTATTCAGCTCTCACCAATATCACCATAGGTCCATTGTCTATTGGATACCTCTGACATTCGATCCTGTCATGCTTTTGAATCCACCTGCTTTTTTTCATGCTTTTTTAATCCACAGACCTTAAGTTATCTGTGTACTAGTTTGGGGTTACCCTAACTTTAACATCCATTATTGTTTATCACTTAGAATCCACAAATAAGGTTCCTTTTTAAGGTTAAAAAATAGCAATGGCTTATAAGAATAACTCATGGTAATGGTGAAATAAAATAGTAAAATAAACCTACCATATCACAATTTAGCAAGTCATTCATATAGTATTACAAACAGTACTAGGGAACATGCTATGAGGAACTGTTCATGATTGATTGACAACTCCTTTGAATAAGTCTGCAGAGGGATTAATGGCATACAATATAAGCCATACTGTATCTCAGTCATACATAGTCACATAGTACAAACAGCCTCAAAGGAAACTGCAATTCAGTATAATAGGTGTATCATAATAAATGAAAAGAAATGGGGAGATATTGAGTGGTTCTACTGTTCATTGCAAACATTGTCAGAAACCCAGAGACTGGCTGCATTGTTTAAGTAATTGACAGGGACTGTAGTGAAAGATGCATGAACGAGCAAAGAAACCTCTTCTTACAGCTTGGAAGCATTGGCATAAAAGGTCATTGCCACAATCCTGCTGATGTTAGTTTAACCCTCTCTCCAAACCCTACACATATAAACATGCCTTCCCTGGGGAATAGACTCTCTTTGTGAGGCAGCTGAAATCACGAGTGCAGGACGTCAGTTGTCACCAAGTCTGACAACAAGATGCATGAACCAATTCTTGGGGGGATGCTCTAGACCCACTTTTCTTGGCTATTAAAAGGCTGACCTGTCCGCCTTACTGGCTTACAATGTCCCTTGGAGCTTCTGATTTCCATGAGAAATTTCCATTGCTCTCTCACAGTCAGAACCCAACCTAAAACAGATACAAAAATACATAGACAAACACAAATCCTCCTGTTTCTACTTTTCAAACACCTTTTTAAACCACCACACACCCTTTCACTATAGTTCAACCCCCTAAACACCCTCAGAAAACACTCCTATTTAGGAATACAATCTATATCAAGAGTTATTGTACCATGCCAACTTCAGCCAGCAGACTCATTTGTTTTACCGGATAGTGCCTGAGGAAAATCTGATCCAAGACTGAAATTTACATCAGCTTGCCATGATCGGATGATTAACAACTAGGATGGGAAAACCCTATTACTGATTTTCAGGGAGGGCATAGAGGAAGAAAGAGAAAGAAAGTGAGAAACACAGAAACAAATGATTCAAGAGAAAACAGATAATTGCATTTCTTTATCTCTCAAATTCTTTCATCTGAGAAAAACAAGCAATTTGGTCATTTGCAGCAATTATCTGTTGAATATGAATCTCACTTCTTAGAATTACCCCTGGAGATATGACACTTCCCATTATGAGAGGGAATATAATGGTCAAAATGGCTCACGGGAGACTGGAAAAAAAAAACACTTTATCAAATGTGTCTTACAAATACACTATGAAGTTAGCCCTGCTGTTTTTACTTTGAACACCTAAGTAAAATGGTAGTTTTTTTTTTACTGTGGAAGGTATTCTTATGTAAATAAAAAATATATCACCACAACTATATTCTTAAGGGTACTTGTGTGTAGTATAACTGTGTATTACTCATAACATTTATGCACCACTCTCACTGCGTTAGGAATATTCAAAGTCATTCTTTGTAAGATGGAAAGCTCCATGGAGATACACGGGGATGGTTAAAAAGCTGTCCTTGTTTGCCTAAGGACAGTTTTGACTTTTTCACAAGTCACAGTTTTCAAAACCTACTGTAATTCAAGAACGTAATTTTTGAGAGCTTCCTTTGAATATTTAAAACTACCTTATAGTTCAGGATTAATAGATTTTAAGGATGACAATAACCACAGTACAAGAAAAAAGTATTAATTTCATCTGAAGAAATAAATTCAAGTTGGAACACCCAGCTGCAGTAAGTTTCTGATTGGCTACAGATTAATTGGGGATGACCACCCTACATGAGATGTGTTAGAATAAATACAGAGTATTTCCTGAAATCTGAGGAAACTACTTTATTTGCTAAGCACAAGACAAGAGGAAGATGTTTTGTTTTAATTTCATATCTTATTTATTATACCTTCTTGAGTTGATTCTCTAATAGGGAAGGCTTTAAGATACTAAAGATTTTAGGTTCAGAAGAAGGTCAACAAGTGAATGCTGAATTTTAGAATTTTTACATTGAAATACTTCTGCTTTTTCTGATAACAAACTGCTCCATCTTACTTTTATTTGTGCTGTACAATAAAACTAAGTATGGTCTAAAATACTTTAATTCATATCTAAAGCCATTTCAGGCAGACAGAATGGATTTTTCCCTATAAATTGGAAAAATTGAGAAGATTAAAAGAAATACGTTTATAATTACACTATACAGACATTATTACTCTAGCTGAAAATAAATGGAATTGTCATATTGATATATTTGTGAGGTGAAAAAGGAACCAAATTGGTCTTAGAATTATGATGGAAAAAAAACAGTTGACAAATATTTTTTCAGCCTAATATAAAGCAAATAATATCTCATAGTATGCACAGTGTAGTTCAGGACATTGACATGTATGACTTTAGGTTCTGATGAAAAAAAAACATATTTTAAAGATTCTCACCATCTGCAATTGGTCATGTCTGCAAGGGAATCTTGAGTGCTATCAGATCTTGCTTAATTCCCTGCATTTATTAAACCTTTTAATGTCACTAAATGGGCATATGAACAAAACATTATGTATCCACAAGTTGAAACAAGTGGCCTGAATATTCAGTTAAGCTTTTTCAGATAATTTTGCAAGCTTAATCTCACTTAAAAAATATATTTTTTAGAAATTCTCAGTAAACAATATTTCTTAAAAAAAGAATTTATTCATAACATAATGCAACCTGATAAAAGTATACATTTTTAAGCTCATAGTGCATTTTGCCTACACTTTATAATGCATGTTAAAAATGTAACATGAAACAGAACTTTGTAGATTTTAATTAACCAACACATACACACAGAAGGCAACCTCTTGATAAGGAAAACAAAGGAAATTAAAAATGTTTTATTAGATGTTTGGAATAAAATGTTTTGCCTTTATGAGTTAAAGAATTAAATTATTTTGATATGTTTTGGTTTGTACTGTATATCCTGCCCATGGCTCTAAGTACAGTTGCAAGAAACAGTTTGTGAACCCTATGGAATTACCAGGATTTCTTCTTTAATTACTCATAAAATGATGTGGTCTGATCTTCAACTAAGTCACAATAATAGACCAACACAAACTGCTTAAACTAGTAACACACAAACAATTGTACTTTTATTGTCAATATTGAACACATCATTTAAACATTCACAGCCCAGGTTGGAAAAAGTACGTGAACCCTTGTATTTAGTACCTGGTAGAACCTCCTTCAGCATCAATAGCCTCTACCAAACATTTCCTGTAGCTGCTGATGAGACTTGCACAAGAGTTAGGAGGAATTTTAGACCATTGCTCCTTACAAAACTGTTTCAGTTCATTGATATGTCTGGGGTTGCTTGCGTGAACAGCTCTCTTCAGGTCATGCCAAATTTTCTTCTGTTTAAGCCATTCTGTTGTTGATTTACTCCTGTGTTTTGGGTCATTGTCTTGTTGCATCACCCAACTTCTATTGAGCATCAGGTGACAGACCGCTACCCTGACATTCTCCTGTAAAATGTATTGGTACAATTTTGAATTTATTGCTCCCTCTATGACAGCAAGCTGTCCAGGCCCTGAGGCAGCAACGCAGCCCCAAACCCTGATGCTCCCTCCACCATGCTTCACGGTTGGGATGATGTTTGGTGTTGGTGTGCAGTGCTTTTTTTCTTCCAAACATAGCATTGCATGTTTCTGCCAAAGAGTTCAACTTTTGTCTCATCCGTCCACAAAACATTGTCCCAGAAGCATTGTGGAACATCCAGGTGGTCTTTTGCAAACTTGAGACGTACAGCAATATTTTTTTTGGAGAGCAGTGGTTTCCTCCGTGGTGTCCTTCCATTAACACCATTCTTGTTCGTGTTTTTCTTATAGTGGACACATGAACAGAGACTTTGAAAAGTTCAAGAGATTTCTGCAAGTCCTTTGCTTTTACCCTAGGATTCTTTCTCACCTCCTTCAGCATTGCACGCTGCACTCTTACCATGATCTTTGCAGGACACCCACTCCTAGCGAGAGTAGCAACAGTACTGAATTTCCTCCATTTGTAGAATTTTGTCTTACTGTGGATTGATGAACACCCAGGCCTTTAGAAATGCTTTTGTAGCCTTTTCCAGCTTTATGCATCTCTACAATTCTTCTTCTAAGGTCCTCTGATATATCTTTTGATCGGGGCATGATTCACATGAGCAGCTCTTTCTTGAGAAGAGCAGACTCTGTAACCACCCTTTGTGTGCCTTTTTTATAATGCAGGGCACTTCCAACCCACACCTCCAATCTCATCTCATTGATTGGAACACCTGACTCCAATTAGCTTTTGGAGAAGTGATTAGCCTAGAGGTTCACATACTTTTTCCAACCTAGACTGTGAATGTTCAAATGATCTGTTCAGTAATGACAAGAAGAAATACAATTGTTTGTGTGTTATTAGTTTAAGCAAATTGTGTTTGACTTTTATTGTGAGTTAGTTGAAGATCAGACCATATTTTTATGAGGAATTAATGCAGAAACACAGGTAATTCTAAAGAGTTGACAAACTTTTTCTTGCAACTGTATGGTTATTCAATTACACATTTTACAGGTGTAGTGTTGTGTTGTTCTCCAAGGTAATGGTTGTTTATGGCAATGCAAGCTAACTGTCTCACTTACACTTTAATAGACAATCTAATCCATATGGATATAAAATGACCATGGTTAACATTACAAGTTTTTGAAGGGGAAAAGGGGAAAAGTGTATGACTTTTGTGAAAAATGTGTATCATTTGGGTTAAATTCTTCAATTGTCTTGGGCACGGTCAATTTTGAGGCAAAAAAGGACTCAAAGATAATAATTGGAATTGTGACAAAATAAGCTCACAAAAGAAGCTGTTTGCAAAGCTATGAAACATATTTGATTCAGTTTGTCAGCCTGTCTTCTCATAACACAACATCATTTTTACTGATATGTTTTGAAATGTTTAGTCCATTTGTTTCTATTCATTTTCTGTACCATATCTTCCCAGCAAATCGATGAAGATGAAAATAAAGTGATGAAAACAGCTTCAAAAAGGTAAAAGCTGTGTGTGGCAAGTATCATCCTGAAAGTGAATCACATTTACAAACTGCAAACCCAGCTTTCATAAGCTTTTTCAAAAACACGTCATGGGACTGAACTGAACGAGCACTCAGTCAGGCTTGCAGTGGAAACTGTATTTTATAATTCCATCTGCATCAATCCTGTTCCAAATGTATAAGAAAAAACAATTATGATATCAGTAGTTTATCTGAAATGTAAAATCAATCTGTTTCTTACAATTATGTCCATTTAGCATTAAATTCAATATTTTGTAAGAAATGCAGCAAATATGATGTTTCATCATACGAGGAAGACACAAACAAGGTATGTAATAATAACAGTTATCATCAATAGTGCTACTGGAAAAGACAGATTTGTTTTCAAATACACTACTGTGTTGAGGGATAAAAAATGTTAGAAGTTCTGTGATTGTGGACAGCACATCTCTTTGAATTTTGTCAAAAACGTTATTTAAACAATATCTGTTACCTTACTGCATTTTTAGAAACCTTAGCTTTTTGCTTACGGACAATTATCCATTGGATAGAATACAGCATAACTGAGGTGTACAGTACATCAGCCTATACTGCGTGAATTATTGTTCTACAAGTATTTATGTGAAATAGTTCAGGTACAGTAGCTGCGTCAGCATGTCTAGGATGCAAAGGAACAAGTGGAGGTTTATTCCATGCTGAAAAGAGAAGAAAAGAAACACAAAATTTCGGCCTTCTTCAGGACACTGGAAGAAGGCTCCACAGCCGAAATGCTGTGTTTCTTTTCTTCTCTTTTCAGATGGATTAAAACTTTACTTATTCCTTTATGTGAAATACCTGCATATGACCATATAAAGCAGATTACCACAAACTCAAAATAGGTTACAGTTACACATCCTCTGTGAGTATTGTATTCAACCTTTCTTTGATTAAAGAAAAACACTTTATATAGTGCAAACTTGTATCAGCTACATTGCAACTTGTACAGTACATGACCATCATGAGTTGTGGTAGCAACATGGTAACATCATGCCTCAACAATCATCATTGTAATCATTTTATTTAAATTATCACTAACATTGTATGCATAAACTATAATTAGGGTAGGAAAATCACTAATGGGTAAATAAAAACTTTTTATACTGTAATGATTTGTCTCACAAGCACACACAAGTGTGGTACTTTAAGTATTCACTACACCACCTAGAAGTGTTACTGCATCAGTCCTGCATCAGATTATTCCAAAAAATAAAAACGCCATGAAGTGCTCTATAGACTGCTTAAAATGGCCCAAAATTCAAAGGTAGAAAAAGTATATAAAGCTTAAGGTGTAGATGAAGAAACAATTAACTAGAAATTACCGAGAGGGAGAATGATAAAAGTGTTACATGAAATGTAAAAAAATGCAGTATTTTTACCCATACTAAACAGTATACTGTAACTGTAAAAGTGGGGGTGAGTAGGTAACTGAGGATTAATAATGAATGATAACTGTATAGTAAACATGCCAAATAAATATTTCACAAAAGTTTTAAAGCAAAATGGACCATCTTATAGAACAAGTCTCATTAGTATTGGGTAATTTTAACATAATGGACTTCTGTTAGTTATACAGGGTTATACAGGGGCCAGGACAGCTAAAAAAAAAGTAAATAAATCACTTGGACCTGGTTGGTTTTCCCCAGCATACTTAAGGAAATGAGGGATGTTATTTACAAACCAGTAGGGATATTTCAACTCAATTAGAATGGGAACAGCAGCTGCAGACTGGAGAAATGCAGATGTAATGCTAATTTAAATAAAATGAACTGAAACAGGAAACTATAGACTTACCAAGTAGACTTACTTCAGTTACCGGAAAATATGTAGGTAAAGGATAGTTAGTTATCAAAAAGTTGTCTGACTCTAACTTGACTATACAGGCTACACCTCTTCTCCAGTGATCACAAGCACAGCACACACATTTTCATTACCCAAAAGCTTCTGCAGCCTACAGTGAGTCTACAGTGAGTACTCTGTCCTCCCCTACCATCCTGACAGCCACTGCACCTGTCAGCCTCTGCTGCATCCATAGGGTGCCTTAAATTAAAGTTTATTTGTCTCTCAGAGCCCCAGTGGATGGTATGGGCTCAACTCCATCTGCATTCCTACTCCTACATGGGTCTTTCAGCTGACAGCTTCCTCTGCTGCTCAGGGTGCCTTCTCTATCTACACAGCACACGCATCCAATAGCCCCTGCTGCCCGACCATGCCATTTTTCTGGCAAATACAAACATATTCAACAACCAAAATAACCTGCAGGTTTAGGAGAGTTTTACACAGACAAGTGTTTATGCTTTTAGAGAGGGCTTTTGCTTCTAAAGAGAGTTTAAACAGGCTGTGTAAATAGGATAGTTCTGCTGCAGCTCATCAAAGCACCAACTCCCTGCAGCTGTGACCAAGGCTAGTTGATAAACACTAAAGAAAATGACATGATATATTTAGACTTCCAGAAGGCTTTTGATAAGGTCCCACTGATTAGGAAAGAAAGGAATGCAAGATAATGTAGGCACATGGATCAAGGTTAACTGGTTCACAAACAGGCAACAGTGCATCATCTTAAGACGCACTACTGCTAATTGCACATACTTTACATACTGTATTGCACATACAGGGGTGTCCTGCCAGGATCCATTTAGGACTGTTGCTCTTCCTGATCTAAACCAATTATTTACATTCTGATAAAAAAAAATCTTAGCAATCTAGTTAAATGTGTAGATTAAAAAAAGGAATTGGTGAATAGAAAGGGTGGCAAGGGGATTTAAAAAAATATACTGTATATTACACACATATTTCAAATGTGATTTGGAACTGAAGACAAGTATAAATGAATGGGAGCTGGGCATTTATGCACAGTAGATTCTTCTAAATCATCAAGACAATATGGGAAAGCAATAAAAAACAAAATGTATGTAGTAAAAACTATAGAATTAGAAATCCAATAAAGCTACGTTTTGTAATGCAGTTGTAAGGCCTCACTTGGAATATTGTATTCAGTTGTGGTCACCGTACTACAAAAACTCTACTATAGTCTCAGAGGATTGCCAATACACTACGTAGACCCCTGGTAAATGTAAAGGTAACAGGTAAAAACTATCTAAATGTTTTCAGTGTAGAACAAAGAAGATTAAGAAGTATATAAGGGGAACAGACCTTTTTCAAATTCAGTAATGAAATAAGAACATGAGGTCACAATAGAAAACTAAAAAGAGTTGTGTGTATTAGGAAGTTTTTCCACTCAGATAATACAAGTCCAAACTCTTTGAATAAGTTACAAATGAGGAAGATGGGGGTGAATGGACTCTCATTTTGCATTTCTCATTTTATTTTGAAGCATTTGAAGATGTAAAAATTATATTAGAGAAAAATATATTTTAAAATTCCATTCAAAAAATGATTTTTTTTTTTAGATTTACGTGACAAAAAACTTTTTTTCTTTTGATCTTACTACCTGAGGTCCATTTAAGTGCCATCCCCTCCTACTGGAAAACAGAAACAGACATAATGGCTTTCACAAAATGCCACCACACCAAACTGGGCATTGTTCCTTTTTGGTAACATTTTTGGTATGCCACAGTATAAAGTTAATACCTTATGTAAACTGTTCTTTCATTACCCCTTTTAAGTTCAGCAGCAATTCAATAAAAAACGCATGATATTCAAAAAAGAAATGTATCTTCATATTGAAGATGCATATTTTGACATATATGGAATGGGAAGAATTTTCACTTTTCTTTAGATTGAAAGTGTTAAGAACTGAAGATATAGTCTATGAATTAATTTACTGCCTCTCTAATAAAGTTAAACCTATTTTTAGCATACTCTACCATTTTACTTCTTAAGTCAAATAATGCAGACTCTCAAGCAAATAATTCAATTCTTAATGATCAATACTTTCCTGTATTTTGTGTTTAAATACAATTGAAACTTAATAAGTGTATAGAAAGCTAGACTGATCATATACGTTTTGAGCCCAAACTCACAATATATCAGTGGACTTTTAGGCCTGCTGTGGTTTGTTTGCAAGATTCTCATAACAGATGCCTACTATGTAGGTGATTTCACACCTTAGTTTGGTCCAGCTTTATAAAATTTATAAATTGTATCTATCCCACAGTGCATAGCCATCTTTATTTCAAAATACACACAACTGATTCCAAAGAATCCAGTGTTTAATCTTTCTTCTCATGCTATGTGTTAAATAAATATAAAAGTAAATATAACATCCCTATACTATACAATATATTATATTAAATATTAAATTATTGTATTTTTCCCCAAATGTAATATATTTGGAGTTAAACTTTAATTACTGGATTCCAAAAAGCAATCAATTATTCATTTTTTTTCGTTTCTTACTCTGAGTAAAAGTCAAATGAAATATTTTACATGCATACTGTGAAACTATATACTTGTGTGTTTACAACAACTTCCCAAAGACTTTAAGCAACATAAATCTTTATGCAAAATTGTGAAGATCACAGCATTTATTACTTGTGACAAATATAGAGAATATTCCAAGTGTTTGCATGAAAAATATTACCATTTTTATTTGTTTCATTAAAGAAATTAAGTTATAAACACAATTTCAGAACAAAACCAAGAGGTTAATTTTGCAAACATGTTTTTTCCCTGTATTTTCAGACATTGACACACTGTTCACCTGTGGATATAAATATCACAGAATTCCAATCTTAAACTATGTAGTATGGCTAATAAGTAGCTCTCCTCCTACTTCCTGTCAAGGTACTCTACCAGTCACCCAGTGCCTTCCGCTGCTCACCACTTCCACGTCAGCTACTTCTCCACAGGTAACACCAACTCACCATGGCAACTGGTACAATCACAATGACAACATTGTAGTTACTTGCTCATACGACATAGCTGGAAACCCCAAAACCAAGAAAATAACATTGTGCTCACATGCACACGTTAGCAAGAGGTTCCTAATCCTACTGTTTGCCAACCAACATTCTGGCACCCCCAGCATACTCAAGCACCTCATGTGAGCTTGATTATTCATACAAGAGCAAATGTTTGTCTTATTTATTTTTTTATACACACTTATTTGGCTAAAACATCTGCTCAGTTCCAGTGAAACCTGAGCATCACTGACTTACTCTTAGCTCAGTGGTTTGAAATCTGCATCAGTGTTTTGGGGGATTCTTTAAGGGGCCTTGCGTAACTTAATCCTTATGGTGAAGCTGCCAAATTCTCTCAGCCAGACAAGCTATGCCAAATCTGTATACTTCATCTCTCTTGCGTTTTAGGCCTTAACTGAACTATCGAACTCTAGTTATCTAACTGAATAATAACAGGCCTTGGAAAACTAAGACAGAAAGAAAGTAGGTAGTTTTGTATAAATCAATAAAATTGTTTATGCAAGAACCAATGAGGTTGTCAACAAACATCAATTATGTTAATTATGCTATCCTTTTTGATTCTCATCATAAAGGTCCCATCAGAAAAGGTCTGTATTCAGTGACATTTCAAATTCACTTAATTTCCCTCTCAAAAAATTAATCAAGTAACTATCGGGTTTTTTTTTTGCAATGGACTATCACCAGAAGGAACGTACAGGAATGATTTGGCATTAAGTATTGTTCTTCGCCCACATCAAGAAAAGGTAAAAAAGCCAAAACTTATTGGTTAACAGAAGCATGAAAAGGCAAGCTAAACCGACAAGTTTACTTGGAATGTGATCAAGAGTGAGGCCAATAACCTTTACAGTATTGTGCAGTGTTCAAAAGCTACCTCTTAGCCGTTTGACTTTTAATTGGGTTGCGTGAATGAAGTGTGGGATCCTCCGTGTACCCTTGTGTACTAACACAATACAGACTAGGAGAGCTGTGTGAAACATTAATCTTTTAAAAAATAGCACCCTTGTCAATCATCTCAAATGTAATTCATCCCAAACCTAACATCTGAGGTCAAAAGCGAATCTTTCTCAGTAGGTAAGCTTGACAGCATCAACCATCCCTCCTTTTTGCTGGAGTCATAAAGAAGCCTAATGATGTGCTTAGTTTGCCAGCCAGGAACATGAACAGCATTGCTCCTAATGCACTGTAGGGGGGAAGACCAGAAAAGAGAGTGTCTCCTTTGGGATAAGCTGTCTATTTGAGTTCACACCAACATACTTATGTAGTCCCTCAGGTAAAGTTAATGCTTTTGAAAGATTTAAGCTTTGTCCTGGCAGCTCAGGCTTTTGTTGGACTGAATGAGCAAAACCTTATTCCCATTAAAAGAGTTATTTCCAGAAATGTATGAATGTGTTACATTTCTAGCAGTTTATTTTACTAATTTTCCAAGACAATTAATGTGACCATTTGGCAGAAAGCTTTGAACACAAAAAGAAAATAGGGTTTGCTACCAAATTAGCCACATCTGACAGCAAATTTGATCTATTGTAAGCGATAGTTATTTTCAATCAGATACCTTGGATTATACCTTAACACAGGTTCTGTTGTCATTATCTTTATCAGACCTAAGTATATCATATAAAGTGATTTTGTATACATTAGAATTCTAGTAATAAAAATGTCCTAAGAAACATAACTTACACCAGTATAAAAAACCTGATTTACTGGAGGATGTGGATTATACTAAATAATATACAGTTGTATGCAAAAGTTTGGGCACCCCTGGCCAAATTACATGTTTTTTTGATTTTCTAAGTGAAAAGAAGTTAACACAACCTCTGCAGCAAACAAACTTAAACTTGACATATTTCTGCAAATTTTAATGCAGTTACTATTTATTTGCTGAATTGAACATATTTTAAAAAATGAAACAGTAAATGTGGCATGTGCAAAAGTTTGGGCACCCTTCCAGTTGACCCGCTAGTGTTATTTTTTTGTAAGGTCTCAGAACTTCATTGACTCGTTAGGCCTTAATCTAAGTCAGGTGATGACAATTCCAGAGCTTCATAAATTCTCTGACTCTTCGAACCTCTCTGGGTATTTTGCTTACACACAACAACCACGGGCTCTTCTAAGCAATGGACTGAGGATCAGAAAATAAAGATAATTGATGCTTAAAAAGTAGGGGAAGGCTATAAAAAGATATCTAAACACATCCTGCTTGCAATTGCCACTGTCTGAAACGTCTTTAAGAAATGGCAGTTAAGGGGAACTGTTGAAGTCAAGACAGGATGTGGAAGACCCAGGAAAAGCTCTGATAGAACTGCTTGTGGACTGGTCAGGAATGTAAAGCAAAAACCCCAATATCACTGCAAAGGACCTGCTGGAAGGTTTAGCTGTCATTGGAGTGGTGCTGCACCGATCCACTGTGCAGCGTTGCTTGCACAAACATGTTCTGCATGGAAGAGTCATCAGAAGGAAACATTACCTGCGATCTCATCACAAAAAGTCAATGTCTGAAGTATGCAACACAGCACTTCACAGGAACCAAGTGCTGTGGTCTAATGAAGATCAAATTGAACTCTGGCTATAATCACCAAAGGTACGCTTGAAGAAAAGAACACCTTGCCAACTGTTAAGCATGGGGATGGATCTATTATGCTTTGGGGTTGTGTGGCACCCAGTGGCACAGGAAATACTGTGCAGGTAGAGGGAAGAATGGATTCTATTAAGTATCAACAAATCCTGGAAGCTAATGTCCCACAGTCAGTGAGGAAACTGAAGCTAAAAAGAGGCTGGATATTACAACAAGACAATGATCAAAAACATACCTCAAAATCAACCATGAAGTACTTCAAGAAATGAAAGATTTAAGTTTTGGAATGGCCTTCACAGTCCCCAGACTTAAATATTATTGAAAATCTGTGGGTAGAGCTCAAACATGCAGTGTGTAGCGGCAATGCTTGTTAATAAGACAGAATTAAGCGTTACTGTGCTTTCCTAAATGAGGCCCCATATCACTTTCCATCTCTGTGGTGCAGCCATAGAGAAAGTATTCTTTTGATAAGGGACAGCTCCCAAACAGGGATGCACTTAGCTAAGCCTGGCTATCATGATCAATGGTCATCCATTGGGGCCTATCTGTCTAGGGAGTGCCAAATGGACATCTGGACTGCATTCCTAAGTGTCAGGAGTAAGTGACTCATATCTCACCTTGATCAACCAATCAGGGACTGGCAGAGCGTGGTAACACCACGTGGGTCTCCAATGCTCGCCAAACTCTCAACCACTCTCAGCACACATCTGTGTCTTGGTCAAAAAGGGAGCTCAAGCTCAGGTCGGGGCTCTCCTTGGCCATTTTCGCGCATCCTCAGAGACAATCACGTGACAACTGCTGTTGTCTGCACTGGGACTTGGACTTTGTTCTAAGCGCGAGGGCGAGGATCCCGTACAGTACGTACGGGATCCTCGTATTCTACCAACGTGAATGCTCCGCTTGATCAACAGCAGCCTACAGTCGACAACCTGAATAGCTTATTCAGAAGCAGTGCTGGACCAGGAACGAACCAGCTTCTTCCGGGGCAAAAGAGTGACTTGTGAGGACTCGCGGTCACACTCTGTGCATAGAGACTTTCTACTAGCCAGCCGGACTGCTGGTAGATCCCCTCGGAGCAACGACTGCCCTGCGCGCCGCAGTTAGATTCCTCCGCCCTTCCTACTCCGAGCTGCACCTCGACTGGTTGGCCGGTAGCCAGACAACGCCCATTGGACAACCGCTGGAACAGAGGCTGCAACAGAGCCTGTCAGCTGGTTTGATGTTCGTGCCGGGAAATTCCAAATCCATACACAGTGGATAAGTAAACCCCATGTTCTACATTGAGTCTCGAGAATTCAATTGTACCTCAACACAACTTGTTATCAATTTAATTCATGAGTAATGTATTTACGATATATTGATGACTGCGTCGGTGCCGCCACATGCTCCAACGATCAGCTCGAGTTCTTCCTGCACCATTTCACCAACTTCCACCCGTCCCTCAAATATACAGTTCACATATCTTCCACCACTCTTCCGTTTCTAGACATCCACTTGTCTATCAACTACCCCCGACTGTCCACTTCAGTTTATTACAAACCCACGGATTCACACAGCTACCTCCTGTACAGCTCATTTCACCCCAACCACACTAAAAACTCTCTTCCTTTTTCACAGTTCCTTAGGTTACGACGACTATGCAGCGACGACATCGACTTCGAGAACCAAGCCCTCGAAATGTACTCATTTTTTATCAACAGAGGATATCCCAGCAGTGTGATTGACAGGGCCCTTGCCCGAGCCAAAAACACCCCCCGGACCATCAACCCGATCAGGAACTCCCGCCGTAACAACCGCATTCCCTTGGTGCTTCCTTACCACCCTAACACACTTCCTATCCCCAGGACCATTAACCAGAATTTTTCCATCCTACAGGATGATCCCTCCATTGGGGCCCTCTTTTCTGATCGCCCTATCATCTCATATCGCCGACCACCTAATCTGCGTAACCTCCTTGTTCACAGCTCCCTTGACCGCCCTCAACAACCATCCACACCAGGCACTTTCCCTTGCAACAGAGCTCGCTGTATCACCTGCAAGTACACAGCCACCACCACACTCATTCAAGGCGCCTCAGGACAATTCCGGATCACCCAGACAGCATCTTGTACCTCCAGCAACCTTATTTACTGTATCTCTTGCAGTAAATGCCCAGCCATCTACATTGGAGAAACAGGAAGGAGACTCGGAGACCGCTTCAGAGAACACGTCAGGGCTGTGAAGATTAAAGATCTCTCCAAGCCCATTGTTTCTCATTTCACCTCTGACGGCCACGACCACACTAATCTCTCCGTCTGTGTTCTCAAAGACGGTTTTCCAAACTCAAACATCAGAAAGACCACCGAAACTAAAATTATTCTGCAGTTAGGATCACACATTCTCCCTTCCCTTAACGACAGATTACTGTTCTTTTAAATTTTCTCCATTCATTGGAAGTTTCATTTCACACCTCTCTGCACCCATTCTGACTTCACACCTCTTGATTGGCTTCTCTTTCTGTCCCCTGCTCCCGCCTCTCACTCCTCCTCCCTCCCAACCTTTGTTCTCCCGCTACTTTACCTTTGCCTACTGCCCTGTCTCTCTCACACCTGAAGAAGGCTCCACGGCCGAAACGTTGTGTTCTCATTACTTTCGCTGCTAGAGCCAGAAGGTACTGTACCTCAAAGGTGTCGGATGAAATTCCCTCTTCCATCTGCACTTCTTCTATCTTGTTTGGAGATCAAAATGTTTGCCATTTCGCCTTCCTGTAAATCTCAAAAACTCTTGCAATCAGAGATAAGTGTGTTACTAGGTAGAAAGATCGCTTAGAAATTAATACAACCACGAGAGAAAAAAAAAGAAAATTTGAAAAACAATAAAAAAATTAGATACTTTACATATCAAGAATATGAGAAGTTAATTGACATGAGTTCAGACTCCTTACAAACAGCTTTTAATGAAGTGCAGTTGGCAGAGTTTTGGTGCAGCACTGAAAACGAATATCCAGTATTATCAGAGAAAGCTCTTTCTGTTCTTCTCCCATTTGTGACCACCTATCTGTGTGAACCCAGATTGTCATTGTACAGTACGTGTCCACAAACACAAAGTATCGCAACTGATTGGATGCAGAGTCGAAAATGAGACTGCAACTTACATCCATAACTCCAACTATAAAACAAATTGTAGAAGTAAGAGGCAAACTCACTCATCACACTGAGATTGTTCTGTTTCTGCTGGTTTGAAGTAAATGTTGATTAAACATTATCAGTACTCCTTTTAAAAAACTATGTATTGTTGTCTCACTGTGTTTTACTTAGTCATTTTCCTTCCAACATTTCTTATTTGCGCCCAGTTAGACCACAGAAAGCATCATCTGGTTCTCTAAATCTATTTTCTTTCCTTTGTTAACAATGTAAAAAAATGAAAAGCTTTCAAACCAGAAGGTAACCATACATGGGGACAATTTGGAGGCCACAGGAAGGGCTAAGGGGGTAAATTTGGCCCAGACACTGCAATAACTCCCTACCCTTCTCGAGAAATACCTGGGGATCTTTAATGACCACTGAGAGTTAAGACCTTGGTTTAACATCTCATCCGAAAGACAGCACCTACTATCATATAGTGTCCCCAACACCATACTGAGGCATTAGGACCCACACAGACAACAGGGTGGGCACCCCCCACTGGTCTAACTAACTCCACTTCCAGCAGGAACCACAGCTTCTCCTAGGATGTCTCTCAACCAGGTACTGACCAGGTTTAACAATGCTTAGCTTCAGTGGGTTGCCAGTTGCAAGTTCCAGGGTGATATGGCTGCTAGCCTCATGTGATTAATAAATGACTCAATGGGCTCATAGAATGCTTACAATTAAAACAAGTAAGCAAAAGTAATGTAGTGGGAGAACAAAAGCTGGGAGAGAGGAGGAGCGAAAGGTGGGAGCAGGGGACAGAAAGAGAGGCCAGTCAGGAGGTGTGAAGTCAGAATAGGTGTAGAGAGGTATGAAATGAAACCTCCAATGAATAGAGTAGTAGTCTTTCGTTAATAGAAGAGGGAAGGTGTGATCCTAGCTGCAGGATAATTTTGGTTTCTGTAGTCTTTCTGATGTATGAGTTCAGAAAACCGTCTTTGAGAACACAGACGGAGAGATTAGTGTGATCATGGCCATAAGAGGTGAAATGAGAAATGAGAAACAAAGGGCTTGGAGAGATCTTTTACCTTCACAGCCCTAACATGTTCTCTGAAGCGGGCGTAAGTAGCCTTCCCCTACTTTTTAAGAGTCAATTATCCTCCGTGCCAAACTTAAACCTGGGACGGCTGCTTTCAATTCTATAGCACATTATATCGCACAACAGTCTGCCTCTCTTCCTGATGAGCTAAATTCATTCTATGCTCGGTTTGAGGTCAGTAACGCAGATCCAGTTAGGAAGATTCCAGAAATCCAAGACGGAAACCCACTGATCATACCCAGAGGAGATGTGTGTAAAGTATTTAAAAAGACCAATCCACACAAGGCTCCTGGCCCTAATGCTATCCCTGGTGTTCTGAAGGCATGTGCAGACCAGCTGGCAGATGTCTTCTCATATTCAACCTCTCTCTAGCTCAGTCTATAGTTCCTTCCTGCTTTAAGAATTCCACCATTGTCCCTGTTCCTAAGAAACCCAGAGTCAGCTGCCTGAATGACTACCGCCCTGTTGCACTCACATCAGTTATCATGAAGTGCTTTGAGGGGTTGGTCAAAGCATACATCACCTCCTCACTGCCTGACACCCTAGACCCACTGCAATTTGCGCATCATCAGAACAGGTCAACAGAAGATGCTATTGCCACTGCCCTCCATACTGCCCTTTCACACCTGGATAAGAAAGGAACATATCAGAGATGCTGTTTGTTGATTATAGCTCAGCATTCAATACCATAGTGCCCTTAAAGCTTGTCATCAAGCTCCAGGACCTGGGACTGAACACCTCCCTCTGTAATTGGATCCTGGACTTCTTGATAGAATGTCCACAGGTGGTGAGGGTGGGAACCAACATATCCTCTACCCTGACTCTAAACACTGGAGACCCCCAAGAGTGTGTACTTAGCCCTGTCCTCTACTCATTTACCCATGATTGTGTTGCCAGGCATAACTCAAACTCCATCATCAAGTTTGCGGACGATACAACAGTCATCAGCCTGATCACAGATGGTGAAGTCTACGTACAAGGAGAAGGTTGAAACCCTGGCAGCATGGTGCCAGGAGAACAACCTCTCTCTGAATATCAGTAAGACTAAGGAGATGATTGTGGACTATAGGAAGCACCAGAGGGAAGATCACACACCTATCTACATCAATGGGACTGCAGTGGAGAGGGTCAGCAGTTTTATGTTCCTGGGAGTAAACACCTCAGAGGACTTAACCTGGACCCACCACACCAACACCATGGTCAAAACAGCACGGCAGCGCCTATTCTTTCTCCACAGGCTAAAGACGTTTGGCATGCCATCACATATCCAGGCCAACTTCTACAGGTGCACTTTTGAGAGCATCCTGACTGATTGCATCACTGCCTGGTATTGGAACTGCTCTGCCCGGGATCGCAAAGTACTACAGAGGGTGGTGAAGTCAGCGCAGCGCTGCGAACTACCAAACATCCAGGATATCTACTCAGCTAGATGTCTTAAGAAGGCCAGGTCCATTCTCAAGGACCCCAGTTATCCAAGTCATAGACTGTTATCCCTCCTACCGTCTGGTAAACAGTACCGAAGCACTCGGTCCAAGTCCAACAGATTACGGAACAGCTTTTACCTCAAGGCAGTAAGACTGCTAAACAGCCAACCTGCAGCTCCTATAACAAATCACCCATAATGGCTACATGGACATTCTGGTCTCATTGTATTCAGCATACTGCACTACTTGTATATATTGCATACACCATGAACACATAGCAGCTCTATTCATATTGACTTTTATTCCATTTCTATTACATTATTATCTGTTATTATGTAACCTTATTTTCCTTAATTTTGTGATTTTTGTGACTCTTGTTTTTTGTGAGCTCGCAGAAAAGATAATCCATTGCCACCAACTACCAGTGAACACTGTATTGTTGTGCACTTGATAAATAAACTATGATTTGATTTGACTAATGGTAATGAGAGCTTTGGGTTTTTTATTAGTGAGAATTATTTGTTTTTGAAAAAACAGATTTTAGAAGAGACACACATTTCCTATTTTTTACATAATAGTGATTGTCAGTTGAAAGGTTTATACGACCATCTGCTACACAGTGTCAGTTAAACCAAGAACCTACTTTAAATTAAGATTCAAAGGTATGATTTAGGAATGTTAATTTCAGTAAAAGTCCCCAAGGGGAGGTCACAATTAAAATAACATCATTCTGAATTACTTGGCAAAATCAACAAAAAATTTCAGTAGAGAAAAAGGAGTGCTAGATTACTGTATACATCATGATCTGCTGCCTAACCCAAAACTGAAATGTATTTTTGAATAATTGATTTATGATATTACTGCCTTTTTATTTTAGTAAAATTAAATATCAGTCTGTTGTGGTTTAACATAGATTGACTGGTAAGATAGGGATCCTCTGACTGCTCCTTTTAGTTCCAACAGATACATTTACTGAAGTTATGAAGTATTTAACCATTCAATTTTAATCATTTTATGGGGAACTATTTTGTTGAGGAGATGATGGTGTCAGTTAAATAAACAGATATAAGGTGGTCCCCAAGATTTAGTTTAAAAAAGGTTTATTATAGAATTGTCATACATGTTTTTCATTTATGACATTTTAAATTGGATGATGAGTGATGAGCTGATCAAATAATTATTCTTTTGATCAATTTAAGTAGCATGACTTGATTGACATCTTGAGGCTGCAGACTGAAAACCAGATCTGTCAGTTCTAATTTGCCCATTTGGACCTTCCTAGTATCTGATTTCTCCATTGTTTCAGAGATAAATACTCTGTAATCCCTGCTGATTGAACCACAGTAACTGAAAATAATTCTCATTCTTTAGTGCTATTAGAAACTGTGATCTTAGTCACTGCTGTAATAACATTGGGCCTTTTAGAGTGTATTGCCTGCTCTAGTACAGTTTTAAGTTAATGAGTCTAGAGTAGTCGAATTGTCTCACTACCATGACCCACTCAGTGTACTGCCCCAAAAACTTTAAGACATTTTTCAGTAAAACTGATTGCCTTGTTTCATGGCAGGTAACACAAAATAGTGTGAGACAGACTACTATCATGTTCCCTGGTCACAACAATCACCAGATCATGGTTTTCAAATGATTTTTTTTCTCTATTTCTGTTACCTTTGTTCATCACCTTCAAATCCATCTTGCTAACCTTTATTGCAGGAATGGGTTAACACAACCTATAGGGAGACTGTACACTATGATAAGGGACAAGAGGCTTCAGACCAAAGAGATAACTAGGTAACCATCAAGGAATGGTCTGCACACCAGAGCATGCTGCTTCCTAACACTTCCATGCCTTACTACAGATGGATTTGGGCACTACAGCCTACAGAAAAATGGAAGTCCCTACAAACGAGGACCCAAGTAACACAAGGCTAAAAGTCTGGTGCAGAGAAGAGGGGTTTGGGGTATTGAGAATCCTTCTAGAACAAATAAGATGTAAAAGATATAAGAGAGATAAAGAGCAATTACGCTCAAACCAGAAAAGCACAGATGTACAGATGCAGCCATTCAAAGTGCGTCGTGCAGACATGTACCGGAGGTAATTGGCTACGGCGTCACGCACTGTGACGCGCGGTACCACGGTATGTGATTCGTTGACCGACAGGGCCACTCCTGGTCCGTCGGTCTGTCGTAGAAAGATTTACAGTAAATGTCTTTACTCTGCCCGTTTTAGTATTGAATATTTATATGGAATTTTACCACTGAAGGGAAATCTTAGTAGCTGAGCATAAAAGAATAGGAGAATACTGTAACGCGTGTGAAGGCCACAAACAATATTAATTTTGGAACATAAACATACAGTATATGGCTGGTCTTGGTACTTTAAAGAAAAAATACACGCCAGTTATCCATTTCTCCCTAAACATTTTAAGCATCGAAGACTTTAACTAACGTGATACCGGAGTCAACAAGCATACTTTTTGAATTTGATTAAAAGGGAATATAATATGGAATCGCGTATCTAAAGAAATTAATAATGATATAATTATATTCATGTACTGCAACACAAGAATAGTACACGCTGTACATTGTCTGTTGATAATGTTTCTGTAGTGCGTTTTCAGCACTCTGCATGTGACCTTGCCTGTGGTGCTGTGGGTAAGGTTCCTGACTCCCATGTCACATGGTCTGTGATCGAATCTCACTAGAGCCATGACTTTTTTTAACAAACATTTCTTTGAAAAAATGAAACGTTTCCCTTGGTCAGAGATTAAATAAAACCTCACTCGCACCAAACAAATTTATATTTCTAAATATCACAACCTGATCGAATTTAAGTCATTTTAATAACAATGAATAGTCGCCTATTCGTTACAATATAAACATTTATATTGATTTAAATCGCGTTTTGATTTAAATTGTAAACTCATGTTTAAATGTATGTGTTTTTTGATTCGGATAGGACAGACACAAGAACTCAGACTTGGGGAGTTAAAGCAAGTTAAAGCCTTGATTTTATATATCACCTTTAAAAGTGGAATCTCAAAGCAAAGTAAATACCCAACACTGATTGTACCCATCTGTCATGCTAATAAAGCACCTTGCATTGAATTGAATTGAGGGAGAGAGGGGGGAGGGCGAGCAAGAGAGCCAGAACAGACAGGCAAATAAGATACACTCCACAGACATTCACAACAGCAACATATCATAAAACGTTTGAACATATAGTTAAGTTTTCAAACTGCAATGAAATACAATATTGTTGTTTTTATCCTGTAAAGCGTTTTGAGAAGCCACCTTTAAAGGCAATATATAAAAGCGCTGATTCTTATGGAATGTGTTCCGCCGGGGATTCAAATTTTTTTTAATCGCGTATCTTAGGAAATAGCAGTATAACTTTGTTCATGCACAAACAGTGGCATGTTACATTATTAATTTGGGTGTCTCCTCTTGCCAGAAAGCTCTAAATTGCATTTTGAGTGTGGTTTTTGGCTTTTTTTAAATTGCAACCCATAAATAAAGCTGATACTGTTTAGACTTTGAATTATTTTAAACTGTATTACAGCAGCATAATGGACAATGCAACGTAAATTGCAAAAATGCACTTGGAATCTGTCCAAGCCTTACTTTGTCAGGCATTTTCTTTTACTGCAACGGACATAAAAACTCCCTTGCTTTTAACAGAGCGTTTCATAATTTCTAACTACGAAAATTATTTAAACTGCGACACTTATCATTCAACCAGAGCTCGAAATATCACAAGGATCCTCAAAAGCACAGCAAAGACTGTATTACAAGAATCACGTATCTAAAGAAATTAATAAGATATAATTATATTTGTGTACTGCGACAGGGCTGTGTAGGGCTGTTTCACCTCCCTCTTCATGTGACTCTATTCAAAAACCATTTAGCAGAGAGGGGATGAGAAGAGTGACAAACTAGTATACTTTAGATCTTTTTTTTGAACCGGGGAAAATCTGATCATGTTTCTCTATAACAATAATAAAAAACATTTATTTTACATATCACCTTTAAAAGTGGCATCTCAAAGCAATACAGAAGATGGAAAAACAGTTAAAAGGACCAAAGTAAATACCAGACAAACGCAAACGCGTTTTTAATAAAATGCTTTTATTCATTCACAGGGAGTGAGAGGGACATCCAGCAGAGAGAGACACACACACCGGTTTTCATTGACAAAAAGTAATTGTTTTTTTACATTCCTCTTGTCTAACAAGAGTCTAATGTTTGTGGACAGACTGTTAGACTAGAGGAAAAGAGCGCCTCCTTCTATGAAGCATTCCGTTGATCCGATCACGAATTATTTTCCAGTCGCACGAAGTAAGGGTTGAGAATCTCCGATTCACCATGCTACTAATGGTTTCCCGGAGATTGCAAGGCAAGGCACTTTTGCCTCTGGACCAATCGGAATTTACAGACGTGGTCCAACCCCAGTAAATTTCAAAAGTCACAAGATTTCGAAACACGAGGGCGGCGTAGCGGTCGGCTCTTGCTTTCCCGTCCAATGAAAGGCAGGTTCCTTTTGCCGACGTCGGGAGACATTAGAGGCTTGCCACACCCAGACTGTTAAACCAACGCATTAGCACGTCAAAGCCCACTGAGGAGCCGGGCGCAACAATTGTTTTGTCCCTTGATTTTCTGATCTTCAGTAATTATAGAAATCAAGTTCCTGCTCTTTGCAGACGACCTGGTCCTACGGTCGCCCACAGAACAGAGGCTGCTGCAGAACCTGTCACTGCTGGAGCAGCACTGTCAGACCTGGGCGCTGATAGTCAATCTGGACAAGACCAGAGTTATGGTTTTCCAGAAAAAAAGCCAGACCTCAGGGAAACAGGTACAAATGCACACTTAACAACAACACATTAACACCTAACAACGGGAGCACATGTCCACAGACATTCACAACAGTGTATCATATCACAACATATCATAAAACGTTTGCACATATAGTTAAATTATTAGTTGTTTTTCAGGAAATAAAAAAAAACACTTGAATTACTTATCCAGTTATTTTTCAAGCAATGCAACAAACGTCGGGCACTGTGTTTTTTTTTAATCCAACATTGACAGCCACATCTTAAATCTTGTCAGTCAACTCTTTATTCTCTATTTGAATTGTGGTGATTCAAACAACCTGGGATAACAAGTGGTCTCAAAGTCACCGAGCTCACAGAGCTTCAACAACAGATGACAATTCCCTTAGTCTTCCTGAAATTGCCGGATTATGAGTGAATAAAAGCATCTTATTTAAAACATGTTTGCGTTTGTTTGGGAGTTATATTATGTATTTTTCATATATAAGATATAATGATGTGTTCCCGCTTACACATCGCACGACTTTAAAAGCTAGAAAAACAGGTTTCGATTCACATTATCTGGCAAGCCTTGTTTTGTCAAAGTACAGCACAAAAAAAACAGACAATACACAGGGGGGGAGGGCAAGCGAGAGAGAGAGTTTTTTACCCTCTGTCAAAAAAAACCAAATCACCCGGGGCAGAGACTCTGGGTGGTACAGAGCGGAGCTCAGTCAATCCAAACAAGTATAGTAGTAAAGAGAGAAAAGTCAACAATTGATTTAAGGACGATCTGTCAAAGTGCAATGAAATACAATATTGTTGTTGTTGCTGTTATTGTTGTTTTTATCCTATAAAGCATTTTGAGAAGCCACCTTTAAAGGTGATATATAAAAGCGCTGATTCTTATGGAATGTGTTCCGCCGGGGATCCAAAATTTTTATTTTTTTTTAATTGCATATCTAACGAAATAGCAGTATAACCTTTATGTGATATCACCTTAAGGACAGCACATACAAGGGTTAATTGCACAATGAACCGCGCCAAAAAATTTAAAATAGTCTTCTTTAGGTGTGAGGGTAGGAGTGGATCACAGCAGGCATAATCAGCAAATTAGGAAAACAAAGAACAGGACAGGTGAGACGTGTACCCAGAGAGCGAGTGATCAGAAAAAGGGACAGCTGTTACGCCCAGGTTTTCAACGCAATTGTTTTAACTCGCTAATGCATCAGACACATTTCCTGGTGTCCTGGTATTAGCTCATCGGTATGGTGTAAGTTTTATCTGTACCATACCATATAGTATATAGGTACAGAATTCAAGCTGCACCACTGTATCGCTTTGATAACAAAGAGGAAAGACTCAAACAAGCGCTCCAATGGATTGAACAGGGGGAGGCATTTCAGGATGTACTTTTCACAGACGAAACAACTTCTTATTTTGAAGGAATTATGGACCGTGAATTCTTCGAGGAAGTCGAGGTCACACAGCATGCTGCCCCATATATCAGGGAGCACTTTGGATCAAGGCACCGTCTCTTTCAAGACAACGATCCGAAACACACAGCAGCAAGGGCGAGGCTTGTAGCAGAAGGAGTGAACTGGGTGAAAACTCCAGTCGAATCCCCAGATCTAAATCCGATAGAGATGGTTTGGCATTCGCTGAAAGACTACGTTTGGAAAACTGCTAAGCCCGTCACAAAGCAGGAACTGATCGATGCGATCTATAAATTCTGGGAGGAAGAACTGACCGAACAAAATTGTAACAATTTTATTAACAGGCTGTTTTGTGTTCTTCCTAGGATTGTTGACCGGGGCGGGGGACATTCGGGAATGTGAGTCTGAGAAAGACAGTCTCAACATTCCTGTTAGACAAGAGGAATATAAAAATAACAATTACTTTTTGTCAATGAAAACCTGTGTGTGTGTCTCTCTCTGCTGGATGTCTCTCTCTCTCTCTCTGCTGAATGAATAAAAGCATTTTATAAAAAACGCTTTTGTGTTTGTCTGGGTATTTACTTTGTAATCCGTGGTTTACATCTACTGTATTGCTTTGAGATACCATTTTTAAAGGTGATATGTAAAATAAAGTTTTTTATTATTGTTATAGAGAAACATGATCAGATTTTCCCTGGTTCAGAAAAAAAGACCTAAAGTGCTACACCTAACTTTCTTGATTCAATATATTTAAAGCAGTGAACTACTGTAGGTGTAACAGAAATACAATCAAGAATAGTTTTGTGGTGTTTGTATAGATGAAACGTTCCTAAAACGTATAACGTAACAAAATTAAAGACGATTAAAATCTGTAATCTTTCCACTTGTACTGTATGTCATCGGAAAATACAAGAAGTTTCTGCTTTGTGTAAGGATGGTATCAAAAAGTTATCTAAGTGGTGAGAAAGCTGTGCTCAATGTATTTAAGGGACTTAAAAGTAAAAGGAGATACTTCATGTTGCTTGACAAATTTTATAAACTAAGTTATAAATGCAGACGCTCCCACGGTGCCGCGCCGGGTGTAAATATCTAAATATACATTCCCCCCAGGCAGAGGCCGAAGAGCGCCCGGCTGGGGTGTGCGGGGAAGAGCAGGACAGGAGTGAAAGTGGTCAGGGCAGAGTTAAGGAAGGCCGCTTTTCTAAAACGTATTTGAAAAATAAAAACGATTACAATCTAATCCTTCCACGTTTGATCCCAAAATCCCAAGAAAAATAAATCTAAACGGGGAGAAAGCTATGCTGAAAGTTTATTAAGATACTTAGAAGACAAAGATACTGTATCAATTTATGTTGCATTGGTCTGATTATGATAAAAAAACATATAATTAAACACGCGTTTGTGATTTAAATCAAAACGTGATTTAAATCAATATAAATGTTTATATTGTAACGCATACTGTCCAGCCTCCATTTCTCTATAAAAATTTACTCTATTACAAATTTACAGTGTGTTGATAATAGAAATGTTAGGTTCTCTAAAGCTTTGTGATAGTTGACCCGCCCAGGCAGAAAAAGAGCAGCTGCACTGGTAAGATGCGACACCGAAGATATGATTAATAACCTTTTAAATCTGAAGGGAGATCTGAGGGGATCCCCCCAATAGAAGCAGGAAGCAGAAGCAGGGACCATTTTCAGAAGGGAAGAAGGTGACTATTCATTGTTATCAAAAATGACTTAGATTCGATCATGTTGTGATATTTTGAAATATAAAAGTCAATTGATTGTCCATAATATTGCTATTCTATTTTTTCGAAGAAATGTTTGTTAAAAGAAAAGTCACAGCACCAGCTGGATTTGAACACACAACCCGTGAGGTGGTAACCAGGCACATAGACCAGTGGGCTACTAGGGAAGTCACACAAAGAGAGAGGTGAAACAGCCCTACACAGCCCTGTCACAGTACACGAATCTAATATAATCATATCGTTATTAATTTCTTTAGAAACGCGATTCCATATTATATTAGCAGAAAAGCTTAAAACTACCACTTTTTTAAAACGCTATTTCACATGTTAGTTAAATACTTTGATGCTTAAAATGTTAAGGGAGAAATGGAATACCGGTGTGTATTTTTTCTTTAAAGTACCGATTCCTGGAATCTGACTGGCTGACACACTTCTGAAGTGGTTCCATAATATCTGGTATACGGAAAAGAAAGCGTTGATAAAAAAGCCTGGATTCTCTTGTATCTGATACAAGTACCTTTTGATACAGTCTTTGATGTGCTCTTGAGGATCCTTGTGATATTTTGAGCTCTAGTTGAATGATAAGAGTCGCAATTTAAATAATTTTCGTAGTTAGAAATTATGAAACGCCCTGTTAAAAGCAAGGGAGTTTTTATGTCCATTGAAGTAAAAGAAAATGCCTGACAAAGTAGGGCTTGGACAGATTCCAAGTGCTTGTACAAATGTGCTAAAGAAATTATACTTTGAGTATACAGCTTGTCCAAAGTCATTCACTATTAATACTATTAGTAATATCTTCAGTTAAGGCTTTGATGCATATATATTTCTTTGGTTGTAGGTTGTGTAATTTTGTCCAACTGAGCAATCTGAGCAATATACCAACATTTTAATGACTGATGATTAACATGCTGTAATACACAGTTTAAATTTAAAAGTTCAAATGCTGTACATGAGAGGTTAAGCTTTATTGGCTCCTCCTGGCGGTTTTATAAGGTGATGCCGGATACTTTCCGGCATGATGTCAAATGACGCGATTAACCCCGTGATACTGCGTGATACCGCGACACGCCCACCGGGGTATACCGCGAAATACCCCACCCATTTTGAATGGCTGCATCTGTATGGATGGTATATAGGTTAATTCCACAGTGAAGTTTAAAAAAGAAAGAAAACATTTTAAAGAAATGTTTATTTTTTAGAAACAAAATTGACATTTAGCATTATAACATTATAGGAAACAAAGGAACAAGTAAAGTCTTATTTCATACAGAAAAGAGAAGAAAAGAAACACAATATTTCAGCTGTGGAGCCTTCTTCTTCAAAGCGTTGTGTTTCTTTTCTTCTCTTTTCAGCATGAAATAAACCTTCACTTGTTCCTGTTGACACATCTACCTACTTGAACTACATTATAGAAATATCTGAAACATGGGTAGGAAAAGAATAATAAATATAATATTAATGGTTACACATTTTTAGAAAGACAGATATAGGACAGAAGGGTGTTAGGATGAGATTACACATAAAAAATAACTTGCAAACTAGAGAATTGAGGCAAGAAGGTACAGGTAGTTCAGACCAAATGTAATGCAGATAAGAGAAGAAGCAGTTTATTATAGATCAGGACTGTATTACCAAAGGTGATGTTATTTTATTGGAAGATATAAATATTCCAGACAAAATTTATGATATTATGATGGGGGTGTAGTGCCAAGACATGTTATTAAACTAATAATTATTTGTATATTTCTAATTACCCTAGCGGCTTAGGCATCAGCGTGAACCACTAGGAATGTAGCTGATTGGAGCCTTTCTGCAAAGCAGAATATCCTGAGTTTGTAACAAAGGACGTCTAAAACTGGGTTCATTCTCAACCTTCCTAAAGATGAATGGCACAAAATGGCTCCTCTCTATTATTCTGGTACACACCAAGGGAGACCATTTTGTCTAAGACCTTGGGTCAGATGTCAATTACCCAAAGGCCATTCAACCAAGGAGTGACCTGTAATGTGGACAGAAAGATTACAACTGATTATGTAAACCATGATTTAGTTTAAAAGGTACAATATTTCACAGCTCACTTTCTTGGATCCAATCTCTCAATCAAGTCTTGATAACAGACAATAACAGGCAACAGGGCTGCCACGATTAATCAATGTAATTGATGTAATCGACTAATCGACGAATAAAACAATAATCTAGTCGGATTTTCTTAATCGATTAACTTGTGGCAACTTTTGGCTCTTTAACTGTCACCTTGTGGGTCCAAAAGAAAAATACAAATTAGCGTTCTGTCAAAATTGATCAGCAATAAAATCCTATATAAACATATGAGAGTTTTATTAAGTTATTTTTAAGTATTTTCTCCGGTGATAAAATTGTAAATAAATCACATTAAATAAACAATCAGGCTGACTCAGGAAGATGTATTTTAGCAAATATTTGCCAGTTTAAGAATGCGCATGTTACGCTTATGTTGTAACCTACTGTTTAAGATGGTTGGCTTTTCAAAAAGAGAAAAATTGGCGACAAACGCCAAGAATTTAAAGTTGATTTATGTAGCCCAGCCAACTCCCTTGGATTCAGAAGAATAATCTAGCAGCTGTATCCTTGACGTCTATGAATAAGAATGCATGTAAATCACAATTTAAGATGGAAAACATTCATATGCCTTCTTGAAATGAAATTAGTGGCTAGATTAATCAATTAATTGATAAAAATAGTTGATAGATTAATCGTTTACAAAATAATTGTTAGTGGAAGCCCTAATCACCAACCATGTGACTGCACTCAATGTTGTCTGAGTCTACTAGCCCTTATGTAAACAGACTATTGCTCAAGATTCTCTCTGCAATAAAAGAAACCTTGTTAGTAATCTCATGTCAACTGCAATTTTGTTTACAGCTGAACTTTTTGGTTGACTACCTGAATATCACAGCATAACTCCGTAGCTGGAACAAACCGAATGCTCCTCACCTGTCTCACTTGTGGCCAGACCCGAGTTAAACATTGTGTCCAGACTGTTTCATGCTATGTTAACTACCCTGAGGAGCCTACTTGAGCACCAAGCTAAGCAATACTCTCTCTGTGTCCTGTGAAACTGCTGACACAGAGCTAGCCAGCTAAAGGGCATTGGAAAGGTGCAATGAACTCAGCTCACTATTGTCTTCAGCAGGAAGTTTAAATTCTACAAGGAATGTCTGGCTAAAAATTCTTTGAGTATAAACTGTGATATTCACATTATAATCTCTAGAGTTAAACTATTATTCCAAAAGAGTTTATTAAAGTTTAGTTCATGCCAGTAAGTTAAAATGTACTTGTCTTCGCAATATAAATGTAATTAATTATATGAATATGATTTTACTTAAAAGGTATAACAAATATTATAGTCAATATATTGAACCCTGATGATAACCAACGTATCTATTCACATATATATTATTATTGTTGTTGGTTTTCTATGCGTGCATGTTTTGGTGTTCCATTAATTATATATTTAGTATCTTTGAATACTTATATACTTTGTTGTAGTATGATTGCTTATAGTTCTGTTTGACTCCTAATAGCCCTAAAAGCACTTTTGCACTACTGTTCACTCTACTGTTCTAATTTCTAATTTTTTCAGGAAATTAAAATCCTTCTCAAAATTTACAGGGGAATACAGAAGCTTAACGTATCATTAGGATGGTAAATGATAGTTTTTCAAACTCAATTTGATAAGACATTGTATGTTTAGGACAAAAGAAGTGATAAAATTACTAAGGAATTAGTAATATCATAATATCATATCATAATATGGTAACTTTGGAAATTTTTACTTTAAACTTCTAAAGCCTGAGTCTAAAATTATGGTATCAAAGACCATTAAGGATTAAGGCACAGCTTCATGCAGTGAACTCAAAACATATTGATTCAGAGTCAATAAAAGAAGGATGGTTATACTTCAGAAACTTTCCTTATCTGGAAACACAGATAAAAATTGCAGCTAATTGAGTGAACACTAACCAGTTCTCTTGCTTCGATCGTGCTCCTTCTTCCAGTGTAGCAGAGTGTTTAGCTCTCTCTGACATAGAGTCAAGTGGTAGAAATGTATTACTTGAGAAGAGCAAGTTACAGAATGTTTGCCTTGTCAAATAAAAAGCCATTTTTGTTTTCTGTAAACATCCCAGTTGGGAGTTATTCTTTTGAAGCAAAGACCTGTTAAAAGCTTGGGGACACTGTGGTCTCTCCAAAGATAGTCATCAGAAAAAAGTAACTAGGATTGCCATGTGAGGGAAAAGAATATAATAATGGAGGCAAAAAACAATTTAAAAAATTAAGAACATATGAAATTGGACCCCATTTTGGTTTAGTAGATAAAGAATTTTGTATACCTTTTTCTTGTGCCCAAAGTTTGAGCCGCAACCAGCCGAGTAGCAAGCCTGTTCTAAATGCCCACACTACTTAGACTAAAGACTTGTCTCCTATTCTCTGTTTTAAATTAATTCCTCTTAGGTTTCCAACTGTGACTCTGTATCCTTGCTTCACTACTGAGTCCCCTGGTTGAACCTTATTTATTAGCATGATAACTATAAAATGACTTATGACCTTGTTTATTACATAATAGGGGACTAATAAATTGGTTTTCTAATACAGAAGATCTGTCCAATTTTACTTTATCCTTACATTGTAGAAGTGAGCTGGAATCTAATCCAGAAGACAAAGGGTGCTAAACCCTGGAAGTTCTGGCAGTCCACTACAAGGCAGTGTGTATTCACTAACACAATTATGAGATGCCTACTAGCCTGTCCAGCATATATTTCTAATGTGGGCGTAAACGGAGGAAAATATCCCATGTAAACATAAAAGCATAAGAATAAGTTACAAATTGGTCTGACTCATCCTGTTTAGTTGCTAGTAATTAATCAAAGCATCTCATTCTATTATTTTGTGTAAGAAGCCATGGTATCAACTTAAAAAACATGCCTAGATACTGTACTTTGTTCCATGCACCCACAACTTTTTGTAAAATAAACTGACTTCTGTTCTTAGTTTTATATGCACTTCTCCATTTGTTCCACTGTGATCTGTTATCCTTTTGTAACTAGATTCTGTTGGATTAACTTGCTTTTAGGATTCTGAAATCTTTGGTTTCCCTTGAAACCTGCTCTGTTTAAATTGTTTCTGCTAATCCTGTAAGTGTATGACATTTCTTGGAGCCTAGGAAAATAACTTGTTGCTCTTCCCTGAACTTATTCCAGAGCAGCTGCATATACTGTATTACAATTGTGGTGATTAAATGGTACAGTTTTTTAAACAAGGTCTTACCAGTGCATTGTACAATTAAAAAACATCCCTGGATTTAGTTCTAGACCACACTTATAATAACATTTCTTAACATTCTGTTTGCCTTTTTATAGTTTCTGCACAGTCCTTCTCATACTGTTAGTAGAATCATGAAGGTCAGTTTTCTAATTTTATATTTGTAGCTTACTATATGTTTTTGTTACCTGAATGCTGCTGCATTCTTGTCTACATTAAGTATAAATTGTTTTTTTCACAACCCAGAATTTTGTCTAAATCTGTTTGTATTTGTTCTGTGGCTTCTAAAATGTTTTCTAATTATTCGACTTTTGTATTATTTGCAAACTTTACAGGCTTACTAACTATACCTGATTTCCTGATTACCTAAAAAAAGGAACAGCAATGGTCCTAACACACATCCCTGAAGTCCTCCATTCATTACATCCCCCAAATATGGTCCTAAATTTATCCTCAATCTATCTTCTCTGTTTCTGTCCACTGACACATTATTAAGCCAAGTACACCTTGAGTGTATTATGAGTACCTTTATCAAAATCATTCTGAAAATCATATTATATCTATGAACCACCATAGGCTGGGTCTCTTGAGGGCAGTGCCTTTTCCCTGATGTACTGCACCTTTAACTCACTTGCGACCTTATTTGGGAAGCTGACAGGAGGGAGATGCAGGCGATAGACTAGTTACAGAGAGTGTGAAATGAGGAGTGTGTTTCTACCTCTCTCTAACAGATATAAGCACGAGAAAAGAGCGAGAGAGGGAAACCATGTGAACGAGAGTAAAACAAGTACATTAGCAAAAATGCCAGAGAGTGAAACAGACAGCATGAGGGAAAGCACAAGAGAAAGTGAAACAGAGAGCACTAAAGAAAGTGCCAGAGAGAGAAACCAACAGCATTAGAAAAAAGCTGCAGTGAGAGAAACAGACAACGACAGAAGGTGCTAGAGAATGCTTAGGTAGAAACTCAGAACAGATTGGAGAAGACAGAGAGAATTGTGTATGTTATGGGGCAGGCAGGCTGCGAGGTACAGCATATACAGGAAAAGAAAAAGCTGCGAGTCAGACCGATTGGTTGGAAGAAAAGGGAAACACAGACTGCTTCAGGTTACAGAGGAGCCCATGAAGAGCTAGGTGTTCTTTTAGATTATTATTTGATGGCAGTTTTAGACTCACATTATTATAAATCAATAGCACAAGTTATCCATACAGTTTGTGTCTGGGGTGTGTTTGATGGACAAGGCCCCGCCTATAAAAACCGTCATGTGGTTATCTGCTCCTAGTGGCATCACTTATCATATGTGCTATTTGTAAACATTACTGAATTTTCTTATTCACAGAATTCTAACATGTGAAGTTAGAACATTCTAGAACCTATGTTAACTATTGTTTTCAATCAAATTGTCATATAAATGATTCCCTAGTTTAGTTTTAACTATTATTTAAGTAATGCAACAGAAGTAATATAAGACGTATTAGACTATACAGTAATTATCTATTTCGGTTTTGTCATCCTTTTAATTATTAGGCACTACCTTAGCAATTTTCCAGTCAGTGGATATTATCCTTTCTCGAAAGATTGCTGGACGAGTTTTGTTAATGGCCTATGAACAACATCTCATGTTTTCTTAGTTACAATAAAGAGAATAGCTTCTGACCCCGAAGTAATTTTTGTGCACATTATTTAATGTAAATCTGTCTTTATTCCGCTTGAGGCATGTTATCTGTTCCTTTCTTAGTAAAAACCTGAGTGAACTATTTATTTAACAGACATCATCTTATATACAGTAGGGCTGTAATGGAGCAGCTCTTAGCTCTGAGCACTCTTTGTTGGTTAGAATTTTGGAGAGTGGCTTTAACAATTATTTAAGAAAAATAAGTGCAGGCATTTGCATGAGGGTTAGATGCAGAAATTCTCAAGAAGATGCACCTGAGTGTTCTGCTGCTACTGCTACTGCCATTGAGGTTTCTCTTAAAATGAGGAAATGACAGTCTCACTTGTCCAGATTTGTTTATTAATTGTGATCAGAGATGGCAACAAATGAAGCCCTGAATGTTAAGAGCTTGTCTGCTGTTTTACCTGATTAAAATCAGTCTGTGGTGTAGCTAGTTAAAATCAGTCTCGCAATTGCGGTTATTGTATATGGGAAAACCAGTTGGGAAGAAGCTCTTAGCTCTTCGCTCTCACTGCAAATCTCTAGTTAAGGAGTACAGTATGTTCTCAGAGATTAAACAGGATAGATATTATTGGTAGATGTGAGCAGAGCCATTTCGCTCCATTTTAACAAATAAAACGGATGGAGAGGAGTGTGTTAGTTCTCCTCAATCTATCTTTCACCGGGGAGTTAAAGTTCTTCTGCAGGTTAGAAAAGGGGTTGGAATTTTTGCGTGTGTGAGTATCTACAGCTGCTGGGTTTAAGAAAACCCATTTCCTTTAGACAAAAGGGAAAACTAAGTAGGCAGGGTTTACAGATTAGAAGAAGGTAATAGCAAACATGTCTGCATCTGTGTCAGGGGTGCTAGTGTTGGATAATGAGAGACATCCGAAGCTTCAGTAAGTAAGATTGGTTATAGAGATATATAGGTTATTACCAGGTTAAAGAAAACAAAGGAGAAAGGAGACCAGAGCAGAGTATCACCCTATGAGGAAATAAAGTTGATCATAATCCAAGAGTTACTATTAAATAAAGAGTAAATCAAAGGTTATAGTTTTAAAGAGAGAATTGAAACTTTTCCTTAGGTTCTACGAACCACGGGTGTCACCAAAGTCTAGGTGTCCTCTCCTGGAAGTAGAGCTAGTAGAGTTTGGTACAAGAGAGTTTAGGAAGGAGTTTTCCAAAACAATGAAGCTCCAGAACCATGGAAAAGATTCTGGCCACAGCCAAACTAAAATACAACATATAATTTGCTTAGTCAGAAATCTGTGAGTTGCAGGCAATGAGTGACAATGAATGACACCTTATTATTCTGTAAATTCTTGTAAAGATGAAAACAGAACAGAGAATAACATGCTAATGAGCCTATTAAAAGTAGTATAAAAAATCAATTGTCTTTTTCATGCAGATGCGGCTTTTCAGAACACATGAGGTGTCATGGGACATACCCCAACAATTGCCCTAAACATTTTTTTTTCAAATAATCTGCCCCCACACAAAATGTTGCTAAGGTGACATCATATAAATCCAGACAGAAACCAACTATTCTAAGTTATCATTTGGAGATAACTTATGTGATAAAATGCACATGGATTACATAATAATAAGATAAGTGCATGACAGATTTTATTGAAAATGTCAATAGTTAGGAGCTGTAGCAACTGCATTTGTACTTGTATTTGTAATTGTTTCTCAAGTACTAATTAATAGATAAAAAATCCTGATTAGGAGTCCTATGTATGTTTTTTTTCTTGTGGCAACGGGATTTTGTAGTAGATAGTACAGTCTAACAATGTGATGAATGAATAAAAATGTGTATTGGATTTATTATAGAATCATGTACATCATCAGCTGCATATTATTTTCATTATGAAAACATTAGCATTGAATCAGTGTTCTCATCACTGGTAAAACACACTTGTATGACTCGCAATATTACGAGATAAACAGTAAATTCGCAATTAAATTTGCTATCATATTAAAGGTTACAGCAGATACCAATTTTAAGACATATCTGAAATTATTTAAAATAATAATGATCTTAAATTTATTAAAAATAAAAATTATAAACTCTACTGGTTTGCTCAGTGGGTCATGGAATTCATACGTTTATTTCCTTGACACTAAGTAGATTTACACTACAAATATTGCAGGGTGAGCTGCAAGAAGCTACACATGAAAAGGATCTCAGTGTCTGTGTTTATAGAGATTCTTCTATATTATTCACATTCACATCTTATTGCACCACTCAAGGCCTTATACAAAAGGTGTGGTACTGTATAACGGGTATATTAAAGGTTTTTGCCTACCTGCAGGCTAAGTGGCAGGTATATACAGATGATGAAAGATAGTTTTCTAGTGAATTACTCTAGTTGTTAATTTCATGGTAAATCATTAAAGTTATCAACAATCACAAAACATAGCATAAAAAGAAAGACAAACAAAGAGTGAGAAAGAAGAAAGAGAAACGGAAGACACAGAACACCATCATCCTTGTCTTCCTCTAAGCTTGTGCCATGCCAGGAGAACCAGGTTCTGATTTGGTTTTGGACACCAGATCCTGGCTAAGTAATCAGAACCTTATTTTACACAGGTAGCAGTCCTATTTACTTAAGGAAATTCTGATTTTCTGTATTACAGATTCCTTGGACTAAAAATGTTTTTTTCCTAGTTGCTACAACATGAAGATTGATTCTCATTGACTTTTGGGCATCCATGTCGTAGGAAGAGAGATTAAGTCTAACAGTGTACCTACAGATGCAGCCATTCAAAATGGGTGGGGTATACCACAGTGCGCGTGTCCCATCAAAACGCAGTATCACGCGGTATATCGCGTCATTTGACGTCATGCCGGAAAGTATCATTTCGTAGCTCTAACTAAAGAGGACAGGACATTAGCTAGCCAATACGATAAAGGAATGACTTTTTTTTTGTACAAGCACTTGGAATCTGTCCAAGCCCTACTTTGTCAGGCATTTTCTTATAGTGCAACGGACATAAAAACTCCCTTGCTTTTAACAGAGCGTTTCATAATTTCTAACTACGAAAATTATTTAAACTGCGACACTTATCATTCAACCAGAGCTCAAAATATCACAAGGATCCTCAAGAGCACATCAAAGACTGTATTAAAAGATACTTGTATCAGATACATGAGAATCCAGGCTTTTTTATCAACGTTTTCTTTTCCGTATGCCAGATATTATGGAACCACTTCAGAAGGGTGTCAGCCATTCAGATTCCAGGAATCGGTACTTTAAAGAAAAAATACACCCGTTTTCCATTTCTCCCTAAACATTTTATGCACCGAATTCTTTAACTAACATGTGAAATAGCGTATAAAAAAGTGGTAGTTTTAAGCTTTTCTGTTAATATAATATGGAATCGCGTATCTAAAGAAATTAATAACGATATAATTATATTCATGTACCGCAACACAAGCCGGAATCCAGCCGGAGCCAGGACTTTTTTTTTAACAAACATTTATATTGATTTAAATCGCATTTTGATTTAAATCGCAAACGCGTGTTTAAATATATGTGTTTTTTGATTCACAATCAGACAAATGCAACATAAATTTATATCTTTGTCTTCTAAGTATCTTAATAAACTTTCAGCATAGCTTTCTACCTGTTTAGATTTATTTTTCTTGGGATCTTGGGATCAAACGTGGAAAGATTAGATTGTAATAGTTTTTATTTTTTAAATACATTTTAGAAAAGTGTAATCTATGCTAAAAAGCTATACACCACTTGCTATAAAGATACATATTGAAATACTTTCGGGCTCGGATAGGACGAACACAAGAACTCAGACATGCAGAGTTAAACCAAGATAAAGCCTTGATTTTAAATCTCACCTTTAAAAGTGGCATCTCAAAGCAATACAGATTACAAAGTAAATACCCAACACTGATTGTACACATCTGTCATGCTAATAAAGCACCTTGAATTTAATTGAATTGAGAGAGAGCGGGGGGGGGGGGAGCACAGCCAGGACAGACAGGCAAATAAGATACACTCCACAGACATTCACAACAGCGACATATCATAATTATTGATTATATTGTTAAATTATTACTTGTTTTTCAGGAAGTTAAAAAAACACTTGAATTACTTATCCAGTCTCTCGAAATAAAATTATTTTTCAAGCAATGCAACTAACGTCAGGCAACGTGTTTTTTTAAATAATATTGACAGCCACATCTTAAATCTTGTCAGTCAGCTCTTTTTTCTCTATTTGAATTGTGGGGATTCAAACAATTTGGGATAACAAGTGGTCTCAAAATCACCGAGCTCACAGAGCTTCAACAACAGATGACAATTTTCTTAGTCCTTCGTTATTCCTCCTGAAATTGGCAGATTACGAGTGAATAAAAGCATTTTATTAAAAACACGTTTGCGTTTGTTTGGGAGCTATATTATGTATTTTTCATATGTAAGATATAATTATGTGTTCCTGCTTACACATCTCACGACTTTAAAAGCTAGAAAAACAGGTTTCGATTCACATTATCTGGCGAGCCTTGTTTTGTCAAAGGACAGCACACTGTCTCTCGCTTGCCCTAAACGGACAATACACAGGGGGGAGTTCAAGGTAAAAGGGGGCGAGATTTCCAGCGTAAGTACAGTACTTACTAGTTAAGAAAGCTAGGTGTTAGCATAAATTATTAGTAATCAATAATATTAAATTTAGCACTGTAATAAATTATGCTAATAATAAATTCTATTCTACTCTGAGAATGTAGGGGGAGGAAGAATGCCCGTGGTCTTTTCACTTACTGCAATATTATGGAGACTCAATTGACTTAAAAAAAACAACAACTTTTTTTTTTATAGCTGGTACAGCACCCCACCGCGCCCACGCGCCAGCATTATATTCTCATGTACAGGTAGAACATGTTGATTGTCTTACAATGAAAGAAGGGTTCCTTTCGCCGTAGTCGGGAGACATTAGAAGCTTGCCACGCCCGGACTTACACCAATGCATTAGCATGTTAAAGCGATTTCATTGAGGAGCCTAGCTTTCTTGACTAGTAAGTTCTGTACTTACTGGGTTTTGGAGGGGGGGAGGTGTCTTTTGCTGGAAATCTCGCCCCCTTCTACTTTGAAAATACCTGTGAAACCGGTTTAATTCATCACAGCCAGCACTCCCGCAGAGAGGGGGGTTGTACTTGCAGTGCATCGGTATAGATGGATAAGCCAGAGCTGAGTCAAGTCTAGCCATGTGTGAGTCTAGTCTCACAGAGCTTCAACAGCAGATGACAACTTGTGAGATCGATTAAGAATGAATAAAAGTATTTAATTAATATCGTGTTTGCGTTTGTCTGGGTGCTCACAAAGTAAAAAACAATTACTTTTTGACAACGAAGAACTGTGTGTGTGTCTCTCTCTCTGCTGGTGTTTGTAATCATTTTTATTTTTAAATACATTTTAGCAAAGTAATGTACCATAAAAGTATTGTGAGACATATTTGGGTTAACATGTTCAGTGTTCAGTGTGTGGTAATTTGTTTGGTGCGAGTGAAGTTTTATTTAATCTCTGACACAGGGAAACATTTTATTTTTTCAAAGAAATGTTTGTTAAAAAGAAAGTCATGGCTTTGGCTGGATTCGAACACACAACATGTGATGGGGGAGTCAGGAACCTAACCCACAGCACGACCAGCAATGTCACATGAGGAGTGTTGAAAAAGCCCTACAAACATTCTCACATTCATACAGCGTGTACTATTCTTGTGTTGCGGTACATTAATATAATTATATCGTTATTAATTTCTTTAGATACACGATTCCATATTATATTCCCTTTTAATCAAGTTCTAAAAGTATGCTTGTTGACTCCGGTATCACGTTAGTTAAAGACTTCGATGCTTAAAATATTTAGGGAGAAATGGAATACTGGTGTGTATTTTTCTTTTTACCGAGACCAGCCATATACTGTATGTTTATGTTCCAAAATTAATATCGTTTATGGCCTTCACACGCGTTACGGTATGCTCCTACTCTTTTTATGCTCAGCTACTAAGATTTCCCTTCAGTGGTTAAAATTCCATATAAATATTCAATACTAAAACGGGCACAGTAAAGACAATCTTTCTACGACTGACCAACGGACCACGTCACGATACGTGAGGCCGTAGCCAATTACCTCCGGTACGTGTCTGTACCGCGCACTTTGAATGGCTGCACCTGTATATATTAGGTTTCTCTTTTTTGCCTTAAGGAGATGTAAAGTGCCTTTGGGTTACAGGGCTAGAGAAATGGGTTTCTGAATTTGTAAAATATAGGCCTTTGAAACATACAGACTTGTATTATATGTGTTGAAGAGTAACTGTCTTGTTATGTGTTTCTTGTTTATTGTTAATACATTTGTCTGTCCAAGTTTGACTTTGATTTATTAAACTTTCACTAGAACTATGTCAGAGAATACAGTATAAAAAACCTATGTGCCATTTCTCGGGTGCCTGAGGCACATTTTAATTTACCCCCCCCCCTTCTAACAATATCCTCATCAAGACACCATCATGAGAGCAATAAAAAGCAGACAAAATGCTGTGTTAAATCACAAAAAAGTGGAATTTAAATAAAGGAATTCTTTTCAAGTTGTTCAATGCACTTGTAAGACATTGTTTAGTACATCCTGCCCAGTTTTTTTCAGCATATGACAAAAATATATTATACCGCTAGGAATAGTTCAAAAAAGAGCAACAAGAAGCATTACTGGTCAAACAGGATTGTCATTAATGGTCAGGTTAAATGTTTGTAAAAATCCCAAGGGGTTATTTTTACCAGCTATAAAACAAGAGATTGGAATCAAAACTGGAATCTGAAAAGGGATGTGTTTAGGAAAGAGAACAGGAATGCTTTTTTACATAAAAAGCTTCTGGTTTCTGAAACAGGTTTCTGAGCCAAGTAGCTGAGACCCAACCTACTGTATAGGTTCCATCATGAAATCGCTAAAGGAAATTTTACATTTACTTAGATAGTAAAGTTCCAAATGAGCAATATGGGTAAACTGGTCTCCTCTCATTTGTTATTGTAATGTTGTTGTAATTCTATACCAACCATTACTCATCTGAAAACAAATACACCTGAAGAATGTGACAGGAGTGTGTCACAGATACTTCAGAAGCTTGCCTAATACATTCCACGTCTTACTGAAGCAACTCTTGCTGCTCACAGAGGCCCAGCAAGTTATTTCATTCAGTTCCCAATATTTAGAACTCAGTACAAAACTGTGCTTTTGAAAAAATCCGTCAAAGCTATTATAACACAGGAGTAAAGAACAAGATAAGGTTTTGCATTACAGAACAAGTACAATTTTTGTAAACAGCTATAATATTCATAATTAATAGCTAATCATGACCACTTGAGGCATTAACTATCAGGACCAAGGAGTCTAAATTAAAATATTTCAGATTAATTTCTAAAGCCATGTCATTTTTTCTTGAAACTTCACAGATATGTTTATCATAATTTCTTTGATAAAAATCACTTTGATCTTCACAGGTTGCAGTTCTAAAATCTGAGTTACAGAAATCCTATTTGGTGATCATGTCAGCTTGAAATGAAATATCATTATTTAAGCTTTTGAAAGTTGTGTACATGAGCTTTCACTCTCCAGAGAAAGAGAGGAGATTATCTAAATTAATTTCAGAAACTTGGTAGGCTCATACAGATGCAGCCATTCAAACCTGTACCGCATGCATCTACCCACAAATCATGGTACATGACTGACTGGCCAAAATGACTGACAGGAGCACTTGTGGTGCATTGGTCGGTAGTGAAAAGATTTAATCATTTAATCTCTTCAATGTGCACATTTTAATCTGCTTAGTATTGAATATTTATATGGAATTTTACCACTAAAGGGAAATTTTAGTAGCTGAGCATAAAAAGAATAGGAGCATAAACGATATTAATTTAGGAACATAAACATATTATGTAAACTGTATATTGCTGGTATTGGTATTTTAAAGAAAAAATACACACCAGTTTTCCATTTGTCCCTAAACATTTTAAGCATCAAAGTCTTACATGTGGTTATTTCTAAACATTTTTATGTGCTCCTTCTGACCATATTGCTGTACGTTTCTATACTTTGTGAAAATTGATCGTTTTAACCGTTTCTGCAAATACGCTCTTTATCGGATTATACAAAAGCATACTTTTAGAATTGGATTAATAGGTAATATAATATGGATTCGCGTATCTAAATAAATTAATAACGGTATAACTATATTCATGAACTGTTGCACAAACAGTAGTATAAGACTTTCCATTGATATGTGTATTGCTGTTTCAATACATGTTACACAACTTCCTTGGTGGCATGATAGTTTAAGTGACTAATTTATAACCATCAGGTTGAGTGTTCAAACCCAGCTGTCACCTGGAGTTTTTTTTTTACAAACATTTCTTTGAAAAACTAAAATAGCAAATATAGGCATTTTTTATTTTTCTAAATATCACAACATGTTCCGACTGTATGTACACAGCAGTACCGTTTTCGCATCTCTCTCTCTGCAGGAGTACTGACTGTGCCGAATTTCACTCCACAAAGTCTGAATCTCTGTATCTACACTGTTTGTAAACAAATCAGTTTCACGGGTATTTTCAAAGTAGAACAGGGCAAGTCTTCCAATGAAAGACAGTCCACCTTCCCCCCACTGACAAATGTTTTCTTAGAAAAACACATTCACAACGCAAAGCTGTGTCAGTCTTTTGTGTAAAAATAAATTGGTTTGAACACCATAGGTGCGGGTTTTAAGACGCTGCTAAGTAAAGTATAGGAATTTTCCTGCTGTCAGCAGTATTGTGTATATAGTTGACCCTTACCTGAATGAAAACAGGACATAAAGAAAGATTCAGAAATCAAACAAAGCTTTATTCCTGTGCTTACAGTCTGGGTAATTGGAGGCTGCGCTGTTATACTTCCTTTGGTGATATATGGGTTTTTTGCACTAAGCCTTATTGAGCAGTACTTCTCACATTGTGAACATGTGTACACAGCAGTCCCCCCCGGGTTCCAGTTAGTGCGTAATAACACATTGATGGAAAACCGGAGGTTTAAAAAAAGAAAATTAGCTCACTGATAGTGATTTATGTGGAGGCTGTGAATATTTTCACAAGTCGTGGTCTTTAAAAGTGTTTTCGTAACTCTAGGTTTCGTGAAAAAGCTACAGGCGTAACATAATCATTTTCGAACTTCAAGCTAGCTTTACCCCAGTGTGGGCACCGCATTGTTATCTCAATCACCTGCTAATTCATTTAACACAACGGGAAGACAGGAGAACGTGATTCTGAACGGAATGTGTGTTGCATTTCCAAATTTAAGTGTTTAAAATGTATAATTCAAAATTAAACAAAACTTGCAGCTTACTCAAAGATTCTAAGATGATCACGAGGAAGTGTATTGCATGGCTAATGGTCTACCAAAAACTACAGTATGCTTAAGAGTTGTTAAACCGGTTTTTATTTTTTGGCACAGCCAGCCGGTCCGAACCACACAGACACAAGCTAGCCTGCTAGAGCGCCACAATTCACACTCAACCACATCACAGATCACAGATCAGTCCAAGTGTATGAGATATTGCTGTTTGATCTTTGATCTGAGCTTTAATAGAGAGTAGTATTAAATGCAACTTTTTTGTATAAATAACACTTTTCTCAAATTTATTTAAAAAAAACTTTATTTTAAGATTACACTCTAATCTTTCCACGTTTGATCCCATGAGGAAGTAATATACGCTCCTGCTTTGTTTAACGATGGTACGAAAAATAAATCTAAATAGTGAGAAAGCTATGCTTAAAGTGAATTAAGGGACTTAGAATGCAAAGATAATGATTTACATTGCTTTGTCAGATTGTGAACCAATAAAGGCATTTAATTAAACATGAGTTTGCGATTTTAATCAAATGGGGAAAATGGGGTTAGGCCATTAGACATGCAATACACTTCCTCGTGATCACCTTAGAATCGTTACGTAAGCTGCAAGTTTTTTTTATACATAGCATTCAGAAATATAATCGAGAATAGTTTTGTGGTGTATGCATAGATGAAACTTTTCTAAAATGTATAACAAAATTAAAGACAGTTAAAATCTGTAATCTTTCCATGTATAAAGTCATTAAAAAGTACAATAAGTTCCTGCTTTGTCTAACGATGGTGTCAAAAATGAAACCTGTGCTTAATGATAATTAAGGAACTTAGAAGTCAAAGAAAATGATTTACGTTGTTTAATTTTAGACACTAAGTTATGAACGCAAATGCAATTGGTGCTTTACAGCCATTGTGAATTACTGAGCTCCGCGTTTCCTCCCTCTCGGTGCCACCTCCCCCTCTGACACTGCGGAGTGGGCGGCATGCTGTTTTCAGAGCCTCTGATTGGGGAAACAAGACTTATCATTGAAAAGCACAAGAGAATATTCCTGTGAGCATAGTCAAGTCAATCATACAGAAATGGAAGGAGCATCATACCACACAGACAGTGCCTGGATCAGGCTGTCCCTACAAACTGAGCAACAAGACAAGGAGGAGGCCAAAGACAACTTTAAAAGAGATAAAGAGTTCAATGTATGAGATGAGAAAAAAATGTGCATTAGTTAATGACATGCAGAACACTTCACAAAACTAGCCTATATGGCAAAGGGGGAAGCCATAACTTATGGTGGCAGCATCATGCTGTGCAGATGATTCTGGAAAGCTAGTTAGGATAAACTAACTTAATACTACAGCAAAATGTGCTACAGTCTGCTTAACACTTAAAACTGGGGTTAAAAGTCTCCTTTCAGCAGGACAATGATCCAAAGCAGAGGGCAAAAGCTACACTGAAGTGGATAGAGAATAAGAAAGAGAATGTCCATAAGTGGCCCAGTCAAAGTCCTGACTTAAATTCTATTGAGGATCTGTGGAAAGATTTGAAAGCTGCTAACTATAGGCAATTCCCAAGCACCTTGAGTGAGCTTGAGGACAACTGCAAAGAAGAATGGGCAAACTTGTACCATGCCAGTGTGTTAAGTTGGTAGAGACTTAACGAAAAAGACTTGTAACTGTTATCGCTCCCAAAACAGCTTCTACCAAATATAGTTTACTTTCCTGAATACTGCATTCATTCAACATTTTTATTTTTTTTCTCTCATAGATTTTGCTGATATGTACTGTAACCTATCTTACACTTAGAGGTCTTCCGATTGAGCATGCAGGTTTTGAAGTTAAAAAATGTGAATACATTACTTTGTAAATTCATGAATTGGAACATCATGGGAAGGGGCTGAATACATTTGCAAGGCAGTGTGTTTCTGAATAAAAAAGCAAGACATAAACAAAAAACATCATATAAACAAGACAAAAGTGAGATTTGATGCCAATAAATATAGGGACAGTATCTTATCTTGTAAAGCAGCTTATAGCCATTCTGTTAATGGACTTGTTGATTTATTCAGCTTAGCTTTTGTTGAATACAAGATGACAAAAACTGACATTTAACTTGTTTATTTAATGGAGTTATCAAGGTTGTATATTGGCTTTAACTTTATATATTATATATAGAGTTAAAAAACATCCTGTAGGATATAAGAATGAATGATGGGGTGTGACTAAACCATCTGGCAGTCAGTCCAGGGGTGGTCACAGAAGTCATAAAAATAGACCATGCACAAAAATAAAGAACAAAAAGGTGTCTGTTTACTGAAGTGTAAAAAGAAAAGTGAGACAAGGCAAAGCATTCAACAAAAACAACAAATTGCACTTTCTCCAGGGAATTCCCTACAGACAGTTTTAAGAATATCAAGCTTATAATAAACCAAGCTGTGTTACAGCACCCAGAAAAGGTTATATTGCAAATTCAAGACAAACTGCTACTCCATAAGTATCAGGTTATGACACTAAACAAAGCTCCACCCCGGCTCCTCTTGAAAGTCCATTTAAAGGTCCATTTGGGGCAGAGCGGTGGCTCTGTGGCTAAGGATCTACACCTATGGCTGGAAGGTTGTTGGTTCAAATCCCACAGCCGGCAGAGGAATCCTACTCTATTAGGCTCCTGAGCAAGGCCCTTAACCCTAACTGCTCCAAAACTGCCATCCAATGGCAGACCCTGTGCTCTGACTCCAGGCTCTCTCCCTGTCTGTGTCTCATGGAGAGCAAGACGGGGTATGCAAAACCATAATCCTTAATGCAATAAATTGTGAAAGGTTAAAGTGATGTTATTTATTATTAAAACAGAGGTGAGTCACAGTCTGTAATCTGACACAAAATATTGGAAAATGACAGGAAAAATGAACAACACCATGTTTCTACAACACATAAGAAACAAATACAAATAACAGTGATGGCCAAAATGCAAATCAAATTAAAAATGCTTATTTACCATACAAATAAATAAAATATTAATATAAAGACGTAATATCCTTACTTGTTCTTCCTTCAACATATTTTTTGGGATGGCAACCATTATGAAACAGGTTTTTTAAAGGGTGTCTTTAAAGCAGACGTGCCTCAGAGTCAGGAGAAGCTCTTAAATTGGACCAGTCCAGCTAACTAGCAGGTATATCCCATTATGAGTTCAATTAAAACAAAAGCCCAGACCCTGTATGCCCCGACTTGAACTGAGCACCTTTGATATACAGTAAAGGAAAATTGTATTCCTAAGGCGCACCATGTTCTACGCAAAATAGAGGCCACTGTTATCCCACTTACTCCTGACAGAAATGATTACAGCATGAATAAGCACCATGTTTTTTAAAATGAATTAATGAAAGGATTAAAGAAGTGGCTCATATTGAATTGAATTCCAGCTTTGTCTGAAGACTGACAATGCTCTGCTAAATTAGCCCTCTATATATTCCTTTTATCTTTTGCCAAAAGAGAGGTTCACAGATGTACACATCCATGCACTACAAAAGTTGCTTGGTTTATGACTGCTAAATGAATAATTTTATTTGGCAAACAAATATAACAATTTCAATACAGTACTGCAGTTCATAGATGTAATTGTGTTCCTTGCATAGTGATATTGCATTATACAGTATATATATATATCATAGGAGTGTGTGAGCTGGGTTTCCTTTGTCACCAAGTCTTTTTAGCAGAAGATCTAAAAATGGATTGTTTACAGACTGATGTACTTGTCTGGAATCTGCCTTTTCCCATGAATAACTAGGCCACGATCCAGTTTAACAAGTACCCTAACAGGCTGCAGAAAAGAAACTGAGCTCTCAAGAATTTTAAAACTCTTGGCTATTTGTAGTAGACACTGAAGCTATGGGATTCAGGACTTTTACTTATTAGCATCACGGCAAAAGGTCCAGGAACTTCACAACAAATATTATTTGCATGCACTGTATGCTACTTTTCAGAAAATTATTGTATATGTGTTATAAATATGTCCACTTTGGAAAAAATATAGAGGGGTCCATAGTAAATGTAAATATAACCGGACTAATTTTGAAATACTGACAAAATAAGAAACAATTTGCAATTATTTGTGATGTAATTAATTTGCAGTTCCCATAGCATGTGCAATAAATTGACAAATTTAATTAAATGCACATTAATCACAATTTATAAAAGGTTTAGTTGGGCAGCAAAGACTTCCGAGCTAATCAGTGACTTCTTTTAAGTACCTTTCGGTCATTATTGGATTACTTTCGCAATTCTTAAAATACTGTGTCCGATACAACTTAGTGAACCCCTAGCTTGAACCACCTTCTTATCCAATAGGTAAGGCTTAAAGCTTGTTAGCTTTTAAACGGTTAAATTAAAACAGCTATATACATTAAAACAGCTATATCCACTGTTTTAATTCCAGTTTGAAAAATCGAACTCGGTTCAGGTCACGGGGCTCTGTAAATTTATACTGAAGATTGAAGTTGTGAAACAGCACCACATGGCAACAGCGTGGTATAGAATTTTTCGACTTGCATGCGTGACGTATACGCTTAAACAGAATAAAACTATCCGGAGACTGAAACATGTTGCTTGAAAGGTCTGGGAGTTTCACTCGGGAACGTATATCATATCATCTACCTTGTGCTTTCTCAAGCTCAATGCTCGCGTGGATCACTAGAAAACCTAACTACTAATTGCACTTCAGTTTTCCCTGTACAATAGATTTAAGCAGCTGCTTCTATGGATATTTTTGTTTTCCTTAACTAAACCTCTAAATTTGCAACTTCTGCTGAGAGCTTCCTAGTAGCCAGACTAAAAAATAAACCACATACTGTACATCATGTCTCTTTATATTTTCTTACTTTTGTGCACATTTTCTTCGACCACTTGTGAAAGTACAGACCAGAAGCGTCACCAAACGGCACCAAATTCTTTTTTAGACATTGCTTTTCTCTTCTACTTTTCCCGAGGCATAAAAGCTTTATGTAGCCCTCGTGAAGGTTAACGTAAAGGGCAAATGCGGTATGAAACTGCATTGAATGCATCAATAAATATACGCGTAAATAAATAATTTAATCTCTTGGCGTGTCTTGCAGAAATCGATGTCTGTGACCAAGTTAATATATGCAAGTGCCATGGTCAACGATTTAATGATTCCTGTTAGAGTGCGTTTAGTACTTTAATGTAACATCGATATTCTATGAATAAAGCATTTCAATAGCCCTCCCCCGCAATTCCAAGATCTCCCAAAACGTCGAAAAGGTAAAGCATTAAACAAACAGAATCTGAGGCATTCGCTGACACTACCAACACAGTTCCGCTACATTGGGAACGTTTTACATAACAAGAAGTACTGTTTTTTTATTTTCCCGCGTAAAGCTGAAATGGCATAAAATAACAGGCAGGTATCAACTCGTATCAAAGCCTGTAATACTCAAGTGTTAGGTTGCTAAAAAACAAATCAGTTTAAACCCTGAAAAATGCAAACGTGAACTCTAGTTACTAGCTAGAATTCATGTTCAATATCTGGAGGCACAATTATTATTATTATTATTATTATTATTATTATTATTATTATTATTATTATTATTATTATTATTATTATTATTCAGGAGCACTTTAACCTAAGGTAAGGTATTCTTCCATACACAGAATTCCGTTAACAACCGAAAACAGCTACCACATACATGAAAAAGTCCGTCATTCCCCGAAACCCACACTCACTCAACACGAAGGCATAAACCGATTTTAAAACCATGATTCCAATACCTGTGTCTTATACAGTATTGAGAAATAAAAGCAAACGAAATGGAAGCACAATTTACCTGAAGAAGTAGCAGAAATATGGGCATCCTAGCAGCGGACACTGGCAATAAATGCCGGACTTGGGAAGGCGTACAGTACTTCAGGTGCTCGTGATCCTTTTCCGCGGAGCTATAACCTGGCACAGTTCAGCCTTGTCAATGGAGAGGTTGAGCCTCACGACTTTCAAAATCATCAGGCACCTGTTTTTAATGCGAAGTTGTGGTTGTCTGGCTGTCTCATCGACGCCGGCGTTCAACATCAATGACTTGCCCGCTTACCCCCACCTTCCTTAAAAAAACAAGTTAAAAAAACTCTAAGAAATGTAATACCTAGGTGCTACAAAAATCAAGCAGAAGCTTAAGACGACGTTTGAGAATGCGAGTGCTTGAAAGCCGTCTCCGCCGTATCTTTCAAGAAATTTTGAATAACCTACAGTACATGTGTTACGTTTGCAATACACGGTGTAAACGCATAGCAGCCTTATGTACTTTCCCTGCCTCTTTTGTTAACGAAAAATGATAAAAGCTATCAACCTACTTATTGCGCTTGAGCACAGTACTGAAACATACAGGAGGACATTCTGAAAAGAAAAGGCACAATTTCCCTTCCTTCAGTGTGACAGCTTTCGCCTGCCCAAGACAGTCGGCCAATAACATTCACACTGCTTTCCGATTTGGTGGCTTTAGGAAAAAATATCGCGTTCCTTTCTGGATTTGTTTTCTTTTAATCTTCATTAACACACAAAAAAAACTCCTTTTCTGAATTCGAACGATTTTTTTTCCAGTACCGAGTAACTTGTTCTACGTATGTCTCTAAAGACCTGCTGCAAGACAATTACGACATCTTACATACATCTGTTGTACTTAAGACTGCTTTATAGATTATAGCAGCCCAGACTTTTGGTCTCATTTGGAATGTGTAAATAAAGGTCACACGACTATCGTGAGCTGCCTGAAAATACATGAATGGAGAAGATGTCTGATTTATCGTAATCGACACGATCACCATCATGGAGGTTCCTCACAAGATGGTATAGTACGTAATGTTAAATACAGTACATAACAATGCATATATCATTAGACCGATGTCTCTAAAGATAGTTATTCAGGGCTCGAGATTTTGTAATAGCCCAATGCCCATAACTTCAGTCTTTATATTTTATTAAAAGAACTGACTAGACCGTGGCTAAACAAAATACTGTAAGTTGCCATAGAAATGACACAAAACTGAATTCAGAATTTCAGATTTCTGATATTTCTCCAAGTTAATTTCGAACCGACATAAAGCAGACTAGTGTGCATGTATACTTATTTATCAAAAGCTAGCGACATCAAACACTATAACATATACCAGTATGCACGTCTTACCTGAATACCATATCATTATACACAGCGAAGCTTTACAATCTAACAAATGTTATTGGTGCCAACACTTTACGTTTACGTTAAAAAAACGTTTAATTTCACTAAAACTCCATCTAAAAACACAACTGTAAAACACAACTATTACAACGATGTTCCATTTAAGGTCTGTGAATAAAGAATAAGTATTCTTTAAAGAGAAACAAATATTTCAAAGTTTCCTCCGTCTGCAGTGAAAAGCAACGCGTGGTGGAGCCGGTCTATACCGACAAGCAACTGGCGCAAGGCGGGGTACACACTTGAGGGGACGCCAGTCCATCGCAGGGCACAGACAGACACAAACACTGGCATGCACATACTCGTAACCGGGCCAATTTCCTAGAAGCCACATAACCTAATTGTCTCTGGACAAGTGGGAGAAAACCGGAGCACCCAATGAAAAGCCAAGAGAACACGGAGACCAGACAAACTCCACGCAGATAGCAAAGCTAACCACAGCGCCACCTGTGAACAGAAATTATTTCTATAAATTGCTGTTTTGATTTTGTGGTGAAATAGTTATGTTTGAGATAAAATATCAGCTACAATTTCTGCCAATGTATTCTACATGTTGTAGTGGTAACCTAGATCATTTGAATAGTACAAGAAAAAAAGTTATTTATATAAACATATTTTGCATATTTATTTCTTCAGGCAGTCTTGATAAAATAATTATTTTCTTCAAAATTAAAGCTTCAAAACTTAATCTTTATGGCGAGGACTTTATGCGTTTGCTGTGTATGGCAGAAATCTGCATCTGTGACAGAAGCTTGGTGGCTTTTTATTGTATTTGTATTTTATGTTGCTTTCTCCAACACTTTGGCTTCTGTATACCCATGAACTTTCATGCAGAGTAATTAATTTATCGAGGTGAACTGCAGATGTCCCTATTTACTGTACATTCTTCATATGATTGTCTCCAAATCAGCATAATTCCATTTCAGCCAACCACACACTATTTTTTTTTTTCAAAAGAACAGTGAGAGTTCGGGGAGGTTTTTTATACCATAGCTAATCATTTTGTCTTGACAGCATCTTTCTAGCGATCCAATAACTGAATCCCTTCATGTCATAAGATTTTCTAAATAAGAGAGTATGAACATAAGAAAGACTGCATAAGACAGGAGGACATTTAGCTGCTTTTGTTAGTATCTGAATGATTTCAAGAACTTATCCAGGAGTTTTTTGAAGAATCATAAGAAATCGTCTTCAAAATGTAGTTGAACATCTTTTTTCAGACCCTTCAATCAATATTTTTCATTGAGCATTTCTCTATTACTGCTTGAATATTATTTTGAATGTCTGTCATGAAATCTGTTTTTCATAATCTTTATAAGTTGTCTGAATGTGTATTGGATTGAAATAAGCCATTCTTATTGACATTGAGAAAATGTACATAAGTACATAAGTGTACATAAGTACATTTGCAAAGAACAATTCTTATAGGGATTTATAAATAAAATCTTTCCTTCTATTTAACATATATAAAGCTGTTAAAACCTAAATTAAAAAAAAATATTGGAATATATTTAGTTTACTGTAAGTGCAGTTATCATTGTATTAGTTAATGCAGTAACTATACCAGTTAAGGTAGTAGTAGTAGTGCTTGGCATATACTGTATACCATAATCCAAAACAACTAAAGTTATTGCTGTCAAAATACAATACTATTGACATACTAACAATATGTCTCTCACAGTAGTGTGGTACCTTACATGGTGAAAAAGAGCAGTTTACATTGAACTCTATAGCATTTAAAAGTAAACTCCACCCTACTTCCCACTTGCTGATAAATATTTAAAGGTTGCTATTTATGAAATAGTTAATCCAGAAAACACATTGTCTAGGTTGCATTATTTCAGATTGAAAATTAAGTATGCCAGCATAAGGAAGGCCTCCTGATACATTTTACAAATGGCAGATTTACCTACTAAAATAACATCTCACTAAAATGGAAAATCAGTTCAATCAGTTATAGTCATAATTTCAATATAATATGGGTACTACCTTTCTATCGATAGATATTCGCAGTATCACTTAATTCTAGCCACATAAAATATGATTTGTAATGAAAGGTTCAAAACACATTACAATAAAGAGATTTTTTCTAGCAATCCAACTATTGAATCTCTTATTTTTCTTCTGTATTCTGAAAGAAGCAACTAGATTTTAATCCATTCACAACTGCATTTTTATTGAGAACCTTTTTAAGACATCAGTTGAGGATAATCCCACAACGTACAACTGAGTTCATGTCCAGTGATGGAAAAACAAAGAACAGTTGTGTGACTTTTCTCCAAATACTTCAGTTGCACTGGTATCATCATAAACTATGAAATGCTGTCACATTGAAGAGCTGTCTTTACAAACTGGACATTAGTTAGATGTAGTTCATGTAGGTATCTGCATCAGCATGCATGGGCTACGAAGGAACAAGTAAAAGGTTTATTACATGTTGAAAAGAGAAGAAAGGAAACACACCCAAAGAAGTGTGTGACACCCGAAGAAGGCTCCACAGGCAAAACGTTGTGTTTCCTTCCTTGTCTTTTCAGCATTAGTTAGAAGTGTTTAATTAAAAATGAAGATACATTTTATCCTGCCTGCAAGGGACATATTTTCATATATTTATTAGCTCATTCATTATTGTTCTGTAATTATAATTAATAATGTGAGATAAAATGCTAACATTTAGTCTTTATCTTGATATCGTTTTAAATACGATACATTATATTTATTGTATTTAAGGTTAATATGTATATTTAAGGTTAATTTAAAACATATCAGGACACAAATAAATAAAAAGGAAAAAGCATAATACCACAGTATTTTTAGTCAGTGCAATAAAAAAACATACAGTATGTTCAGCAAAACCACAAGGTTCATTGCAATATCTGAAAACTAGTCCAAGAGATTCTTTTCTCCATGCATGATATATTTTTTCAAAAATTCATTTTTTCCATTTAAGTTTTGTTTAATTAACAATATTTAATGGTGTTGTTTTTTAATAATTGGGAATACTTTGCATCTCTGATGTGAAAATGACCAGCTAAGAAAGCTACCAAACCTGCTCCATTATCTGCTTGCTGTTCAATACTTTGTTAATACCTTTTGAAATTGTTTCAGCGGTTATGTTTTGTTCCCCATCATTGCCCTAACGTGGTGGCATCCTAAGGGAGTGGATGGAATTTAGTTTATTTTCTGCTTCCTGTGAACTTCATGGGAACCAAGTATTTTGTTATTTTTAAGTGCTATGCAGTAAATTGGAAGCAAAATGTCCCACAATGGTCTTGCTATTGTTCCCAATTTCATTGAATAATAAAACACCTGCATCTGCTCAAAATGGGATATCACAGGAAAGATCAAACTCTTTAAGTTAATTTGACAATAACAGCAAATGGACGTCAAAGGGTATTTTTTCCCACACAAACCCTTATAACAAAACAACCACAGCAGCAGAAACTCATTGGTGTCTGTAGGTAACCGCAAAACAATTCATTCCTGTGGCCACCTTCATTTCCTTTGCAGGTCAAGCAAGCAATATTAATTCAGACTATCTATTTGATTTATTATTATTTTCACTTTCCACCTACAGCGTCAAAAGGAAGCTACAGCATCACCCACAGTGGTGACTAATATTCTCCACAGAAAGAAAATATACAATAGGTCTGAAACTCTTCAGGTTTCCTCTACGATTCGACATGTTTGAACAGTAAGTATACGTGTTTATCATGTAAAAAGCAGAGCTTACAGTTATACAAGATCAGATGGTGACTTCTGTTTACTTATTTAGTAGCAAAAGTTAGTTAAAATATTGAAAAAAAACAAACAAACCAAATAAACATTTGAATCTATATGCCTTTAGAAGACATAATTGAAATCCTTCAAGATACAGCACTCCTGTGCTTTTTATATCTTAACATATAGAAATATAAAGTTAGCTTACTTTTAATTAATAAAATTGTTATGTCATACGTGACAATGATGCACCTTCATTCTGTTCATGATAAAGTAATTTTATTTGCCAATAAATAACTTTGCATACAAAAGAAGAATGCAGGTAAATTTGAGTACTTAGCAAGAGACCAACACGGTAAACATGTAAATACGTACTATTGTGTCTCTTGCTCCCAGCTGAATTTTAATTCATATTGATTTTCTTGGCATTACAATCTCCTCTATGCCCGAATGTTTTTGTCGTTATAGAGAGCTCAAACCACCCACGATATCTAGAGATGTGTACTGTACCTGTTACATGCACGAAATTGTAATTTTTGTTCAATTAAATATCAAACAGATATCAGCTTTTTTACGGGTCATTTGTATTTGGATTTGAAAAGTATAGTCAACAATTATGCATTTTAGAATATTAAAAACATTAAATGAAAACGGTAAAAAAAGCAAAACCCACGCATAGTTTGCAAATATGTTACCTGCTTAGAGTTTATATGGTCCAACTTCCTTCACTTTTTTGTCCTTTGCATACATGCAATCACTTCGGTTCATTAAATTGATACCCATCTACGGTCATGTTTGTTGTGTGAAGCCTTGGGGAGGTAGATAACTGCTGCTGTATTTTCCCACACAGCCAAGAATAAAGATTGAACAGTTTTCAAATGGTGTGATTTCTGGAATAAGCAGGGAATGCAGTGTGGCGTTCCTCTGAAAGGAAGGTAGTACTTGCGGGATTGGTGACTCCAAGTATTGTATTGCACTTCAATCGCACAAATGAAGGTTTGCTTTCAGCCTCACTTAGATCGCAATGATTTATTCGGAGCCTGATGGGGAAATCGAAACGCATACTCTAGCACAACGTTTTCCCATTCTTCCACCTCCCTCACTAGGTTATTCAGTGTGGATTCTAAGCATAGTAATAATTTGAATCGGGTTTTAAAACCTGGAGGCGAGGAATTCGACACATCAAGTATCTGCGTTCAATACTAATATGTGAAAATGCATTTTAAAGTTTTATAAAATTGTTGAATGTCATATTTCGGTATTGTCTTCGAGAGGGAGAAAAATACTTCATCAGTGCTCACCACGAAAACGATCTGTATAAACAACTGTTGGAAATGCGATGGTATATTCTGTGAGTAGGACTGTTTCAGCTAATATTAATGAACGACCAACTAACCGGATATATCATATTCAAGCGTTAGAAACATATCAAACCATTATATGATTGATATTATATCCAAAACAAGGGCCGACATCAGTTTTTTATATGAGCATCAGTCTGCTTTAGTTTTCTTCCTATCACGGTATTTCAGGACCACGAACAGCTGCCATCAGCTCATTTGTGGGGAGTTTGAGGGGCCGAGTTGCGGACCCACATACAGTATGTCTGTTAGTACAGTGGTTAGGAGGCGAGTGGATATGAATACAATAAACAGAAATGAGAAGAGAGAGGGAGAAAACGCTGAGTAAATAAAAGGACGACCGACAGTTGATCATTTTTAAATATCAACAGAGAAGTGATGATTAAAGGATTTTAATCTTTCGCCAGATATTCAACGACTGCACAGTTCCTTTTACGACACTATTTTTTGTTTCTGGTTACTGCAGTACTATATACATATCATTCACTTCTACCCTACCCTATTCGTTCTAGCAGGCAAGTCCGTAGTCCGTAGGGTGTCTAGTTTAATAATTACACAAGCAGACGTTTTTATCTGACTTAATGTTTTAGATTATAGCTGAGGAGACGTTATCTTGGCACCGAGGAATCCTTAAAAACATATCAACTCTCTGCTCTCTGCAGGTTGTGAATTGAACAATGCGATACAATTCGAAGCAGCCTCAAAAGTAAAAGACGTTATTTTTTCTCTGTCTCTAGCCTAATCATTGATACACAAATACCAGAGCGTTCTGAGGATAAAACACGCAACAGGACAAAGACTTGAATAAAATAAAGCGACACGTGCACCACTTCATTAACACAAAAGACAACGTAAAAATGTGAATATTACAAATCAGAACTAGCGAACGCTCCATTTTCTGAACCTTCTGCAACCGGGGTGTATCTGTTACACTATACTGCCTTCTAGTCTAGACGCCTAGAAGTCTTCATTGCCTTTTTTTTCTCCAGTCCTCTATCAAGCCTGCAGGATGAAGCCCCCACACCACCGTGGAGAGCCCATAGGGTTAATTTCAGAGTCTGCAAAAAAAAGTCCAGTTTAATTTACAGGTAAATGTTTAGGGTGAACCTAAAGGTCTAGTTGCATTTTGAGTTCTGTTGCTTCAGGACTTTCTTCATCACAAATCTCCCTAGTGGTCACTAGATTTGAGGACCTATACTCCAGCAGCCTAGAACTTGGGTGCTGTCACCTACATCTGCTAAAGTGTACTCAGGCTCAGGTTCTAGAGCACATTGGGACACCAGGCATTCTTCTTGTTGTTCCACAATTCCAAGCTTGCACTTTTCTTCAGCACACCACCAGTCTGCCACTGCTATATCCACTTTTTCAGGAAAAGATTCTGGAACACATTTCTGGCCATCACACATGGACCCATTAAATTACCTCCCCCTCCCCCTTTTTGTTATTGTGGGACCAAGCGATATCCTCTAGTGTTTACACTTTTAGTTTACAGTTTGCAACAGGCCCTGTTCACATTGGTGGGCCTCTATCCCATCATTATTCTTGAGTTCTAGGCTTCCAACAGCCAGACAGCAAGTCTGACGTAAACTACTCTATCTGAGCAATAATATGTGTCATCAAAAGATCCTCCAAATTTTCCAAATCTGGTGGAGGATACAGCACTCAAACTGATTGTCCTGAAATTAGTGCTGTACTGTACATTTGGTAGTGCTTCAGTGGGGTCTGGATGTGTCTGAAATATTATACTGCCTATCTTCTGACCCTTGCAGTTTCACAGGAACTCCAATCTGGGCCACTAATACACTCAATTTAATAAGTTATCAATATAACTAAATCTATAACTAAATCTATGTTATCTACTGTATGTAAGGACACAGACCTGAGAGATATTACAATGCAGAAAGAAATCTCTCATGTGCACCCAGCATCTACTTGAACAGGAAATGCAGATTCTCTATATCTTGTCTAAGATGGCCAGTGAACCCATAGGAGTGAGAGCCTGTATACCTGCAGCTCCAGAACTCATCCATTGACAGCATACTGCAACATCAATATCTACCTCACATTCATTCATAAAAAATGTATAGAACAAAACAACACAGTAATTGTTTAGTCCTCAGGGTTCTTTTTAGTTTAAAAATGAACAAAGCTAATCTGATTATAATAAAATCTAGCATACAGTAGGTATTCAGGGATCATATTTCTGAAGATCACTTTTAGGTAGACTTGGTACATTTTATATTAAGTAAAAAAGTTATCTTCTTAATAGTGTGTGAGAAAAAACAAATCCAAAAATCCACAAACTGATCTCTCTCTGATCTCTTACTTAATTTGTGTCTTTTTATCAGTCACTAAGCAGTTAAGATTCTCTCTGGCATCACAAAAATCAAAAAGTCCCCTTCTCACAAAATAAAGCATCAAAATTCCATCCATCAAACCATCCATCCATATTCTAACCACTTCTTCCAATTTAGGGTCATAGGAGTTCCAGAACCTCTCACATTCCATGCTTATCAAAGGTCAGAAAGTCCCTCAGTCCATTCCTTCTCACTTTAAATGCAGTGTACTGTCTCAGAGGCTCTGGTCTTCTCTTGAATAGCAGAGGTTGACTGCTGCGTGAAAGCTGTACCTTCATGATTTTAAAATGTCATCTGGCCAAACATTTACCTCTAATTGATCAGGTGACTAAGGATGACAAGATACACCAATAAGGTCTCATTAAAGGTTGTGTACAATTTCACCATGTTATAGAAAAGATACCAGATCATTTCTGGGGCTTAAGGGCATGTATTACACCAAAATGTTGGTGTAAATGAACCCGAGACATTTCTTCAGGATGATCATGTTGTGAAACACAAACCAGGGGGCACAGGAAAACTATGTGGAAGTGCATTTTGAACTGAGAATAGGACACACTTCTTTACCTAAAGTGAAAAAACAGAGTTGTGCGGGAGCATGAGTCTATCCTGACAAGCAACGGATGCAAGGTAGGGTACACTCTGGATGATAGGACACTAGTCCTTCAGAAGGCACAGAGATGCTCACAGCAGGGCCAGTTTTCCTAGAACTCAATTAACCTATCAGTATGACTTGTGGATTGTGGAAGCAACTGGAGGAAACCCATGCAAACACAGGGAGCATGTACAAAACTCCATGCAGATAGAGCCCCAGGAATTGAACTAAAACTAGTTATACTGGTTATTTGAATATCAGAGAGTAAGGGAATTTATAGATGCCCTTACACAGACATTACAATTGAGGTTTTTACATGTACCTGTATATTTGTTTTTAAATACTATTTTTTTAAAGCCACTGTGTATTATTCTAATTTTTATAATTAGAACATAAAATATTTTTATGCAGTGTTTTTTTTCTTTATCATTAGTAACACATACTGTAAAAATAAAACAGAAGCCAGATGAAACAATAAATGACTAATAATTTTGATGGATTTGTTCTATACTAAAAGATGCATTTGTAACCAGGTGATGAGGTGGTGAGTCTGGAGTAGCATAGGCTGGTACAATACTTACATCTCCGCTAGCAGCTTGCAGTACTCCTGACCTTTGAATACCTTTTGGACACCCTCCCATGTTTTTCTTTAGAAAATATAAAACACAGGGATCCTCTGTAAATGCCTTCTACTCTCTGGTGAAGGGGTCAGGGCTGGAAAGGAACTGCAGGATGTTACCACAGCCAGACAACATAGGGACTTGTGACCAAGATGTTGCCAGAAAGTCACTCTGTAGATTTTATGTGAATTGAGGTTCCTAAGCTAATGCAGCATCTGTGGGAATATTAAAGAATGTGTTTTGGGATTGTGTCAGAACTTAAACTGAAAAGAACATTTTTTGTTAAAATTTGTCTCTCTAGCTGACCTAGTGGCAGTTTTCTAAACAATCAGTTTCATTTTTCATTACAGTTCAAAGTGACATGAAGAAAACAAATATGGTTGCAAAGTACTCTAAAGCCATGTATCTTGCTTTACAGCATAAATAGCTTTTGATTTGTGTTTCTTCAAGAATCAACACACCCAGCTCCCCCCTATTGCAGGATCCAGTGTTACATCAGAAAAGTTAAGCTGTGTACATTTCTTTTGCATATGCAATGGTGACAACAGACAACTAGCGAAGCACTAGCCCTGGTTGGGATCTGTTAGATGTCAACACAGTCAGACAGCACAGAGACTCCATAACGTAGATTCCATGAAGTTACCCAGTGAATTTTATGGGAATGGGAGTTCCTAAGCTAATACAGCATCTGTGACTTATTAGTCTGTTGCAAAACCCACTCCCCTCTGATTGATATTAACTTATATGACCTAACGGGCACAGTGAACTAGTTGCTACTGCCTGTTACTGTATGATGAAATATTGATATTAAGTGTAAATAATAAGCTACTCAGAATGTGTATCAATTCTTATTACCGTGTTTAATCAAACAGTACATTGTATGATTCACTAGCCAAAGACTACTGGCACGGACAAAAACTTCAGCACCGTGCCTTGCTGTTTGGACATTTCATTTGGATGATTCGCTGTTCGCAAAGGGAAATGAGCATCATTATCTGACTGATTATTTTTATACCTTTAGGATACTGCAATTTGTTTACAAAATGACCACTCATAGAAACATGAAACACCGAAGCCGCGGTCAACTGTGTCATGTGACACAATCTAGTACCTTCAAATCCGCTAGATAGCGCACAGCACGTACATTCTGTGTGCAGGAGCAACAAAACGGGTTTTGCTCGTAATAAAATTTTTGACTGGCAGACAAATGCCCTTCCCTAGGTGGCGCAAATGCATAGTTTACAATCACTGTGGTAAAACGTCCGTGCGCCATCTAACGGCATGAATTGTGAAATTTAAGAAAAAACGGCACCAAATAAAGTGGAATATGGCGTAGTTTGTCCACAGGTGATCTAGATGGAAGAATTTTTGCTATTTGTGTTTTATCCATACCTGAAGTCTCACAGCACACTTGAAAACGTCGAGCCCACTATGAAAAACTTTCGGTAGCTTTCACAGCTCCGTGAAGTTGGCCCCCTACAGACAGAACAAAGGATGAAACCCACCCCATTCGTTAGTGCAACATTTGTACCAGTATGTGCCATTGAAAGTAGAGTTCATGCTGCTTTCATTTCCGAGATATAGCACCTTGTTTTTTGGGGGTTGTCACGTCACTCAGCGCCCCTACAACGTTGTAGGGGAACTGGGCAGGTCTCATTCATTAGTGCTGCGTTTGTGCCGGTTTGTGCCATTGAAAGTATTGTTTGTGCTGCTGTCGTGCCCGAGATATAGCACCTTGTTTTTCCGTTGATCACGTGACCATGCACGGTAACTTTGACTTCCAGTAACCCCGTCTGCCAAGTTCGAGCACTCTATTACCAGCGTGAGAGTTACAATTCTGCAACTTTGTTCCCCTGTTTGCCCGGGTGGGGGGTGGCGGTGGATTTTGCATTTAATATCATTATCTTCCATGCGCTTGTGTTAACAGGAAAATTAAAATTGTCTTCAATATCATACCCGAATCAGAAGAGTTGTGGGTGTGGCCTTAAAAAGCAAACATTAGCAAACAATTGTATGTTCTTACAAAGAGGCTTTAATGAACAGGTCTTAATACTTTGTAGCAGTGTTCTTTTTTGAAAATCTGAAGAAGTAATCAGTTTCGCATTGTCTCCTTCTTAAATAAACATAGGCATCAAGGGACATGTGAAGATTCGACCTGTCTGTCGAGCCAAGTATTTAAAAAGACTTGAATTTGCAACTTTCTGAACCACTGTTGCTCTTTTTTATCCTAAGCACATTCACCAACGTGAAAAGGAACCAGGACTTCAGGACTTTTTTTTTAAAGGAGCAATATGTACAAAGTTTACACAGTTTATAACACATCAGAGAAACAAGAGTCTACCATCTCACACATGCACACCGTGGAAATATTGGAAAATATTTGTATTTTCACAGAACAGAAGTGAACATATATCTAGGTTCTTTGAAAAACTGGCATTATCCACGTGTTTGTATTTACACGGGTCTTACGTGCAAACATGAAATGGTTAGCTCACAGTCCTTTTATCTTTGTGTTTCTCGTCAGTCCTTAGGGTAGAATACAGCATGAGGGCACACCGTGACCTCTGAAGACACAGATATGACTGCTTTTGTTAGATCGGCAAATTTCTCCCAGGTGAAGTTGTGTCTTTTGCAGTATGCAATATAATGGACCCAGGACATGTTTGCTTGACCTACTGCATGCAATAGCTTATTAAGGAGCTGTTGCCTTTCTATTGTTCCATTACCTATTTAGAGGGAGAGGGGTTTATATAATGTACATTGAAGTACCTGCCTCTTTGAAGTTCTGAACATCTTTGGGAATGTTTGCATGGTTCAAATTGTTTGTATCATGTCCCAGAAGCAGCAGGCACGAAACTGGTGATTCCACTATTGTAGTAAATAGTAAATAATATTGTAGACAATAGATTAAGGTCTGCCTTCACAGAGCATAGAACAGGATAAAATGAGTTTTGTGAGCTTTATTAAGTTGTACCCACACAAAACAGAGTACAGTATATTAAGGAAGTACAGAGTTGGTATAAAATTGCATCATCTGGTGTTACAGTGTTACCACACTTGAGAGATCAGGGAAATGTACTGGATTAAAGCTCTGTATTGCTCATTGTTATTCTGACATTGTTAAACATTTTACACATTGTTTGGTTACGAATATTGCCGTGGTCTGCATGTGTGAGATGGTAGACTCTTGTTTCTCGGATTTCTTCAGATTTTTAAAAAAGGACACCGCTACGAGGTATTATGACGTGTTCGTCAAAGCCTCTTTGTAAGGACATACAAGTGTTTGCTAATGTTCGCTTTTTAAGGTCACACCTGCAACTCTTCTGATTCGCGTATGATATTGGAGACTAATTTAATTTTCCTGTTCACACAAACGCATAGAAGATAATGACCACTGCCGCCCCTCTCCCGGGCAAACAGAGGAACAAAGTTGCAAAATTGTTACTCTCGTGCCGGTAACACAGCGCTTGAAGTCGGCAGACGGTGTTACTGTAGTTCAAAGTCACAGTGCATGGTCATGTGATCACCGGAAAAACAAGGCGCTATATCTCGGGAACGAAAGCAGCACAAATGCTACTGTACTTTCATCGGCACAAACCGGCACAAATGCAGCACTAATGATTGAGACCCGTTCGGTTTCCCTACGACATTGTAGGGAGACTGAGTGACGTTACGACCCCGACAAAACAAGGCGTTGTATCTCGGAAACGAAAGCAGCACAAATGCTACTTTCATCGGCACAAACCGGCACAAATGCAGCACTAATGATTGAGACCCGTTCGGTTTCCCTACGACATTGTAGGGGGACTGAGTGATGTTACGACCCCGACAAAACAAGGCGTTATATCTCGGAAACGAAAGCAGCACAAACGCTACTTTCAACGGCAAAAACCGGCACAAACGCAGCACTGACGATTGAGACCTGTCCGGTTCCCCTACAATGTTGTAGGGGGACTGAGTGATGTTACGACCCCGACAAAACAAGGCACTGTATCTCGGAAACGAAAGCAGCACGAACGCTACTTTCAACGTCACAAACAGGCACAAACGTAGCACTAACAAATGAGGTGGGTTTCATCCTTTGTTCTCTGTAGGGGGCCAACTTCACGGAGCTGTGAAAGCTACCGAAAGTTTTTCATAGTGGGCTAGACGTTTTCAAGTGTGCTGTGAGACTTCAGGTATGGATAAAACACAAATAACAAAAAATCTTCCATCTAGATCACCTGTGGACAAACTACGCCATATTCCACTTTATTTGGTGCCGTTTTTTCTTAAATTTCACAATTCGTGCCGTTAGATGGCGCACGGACGTTTTACCACAGTGATTGTAAACTATGCATTTGCGCCACCTAGGGAGGGGCATTTGTCTGCCAGTCAAAAATTGTATTACGAGCAAAACCCGTTTTGTTGCTCCTGCACACAAAATGTACGTGCTGCGCGCTATCTAGCAGTTTTTGAAGGTACTAGATTGTGTCACATGACACAGTTGACCGCGGCTTCGGTGTTTCATGTTTCTATGAGTGGTCATTTTGTGAGCTTTTTGTTACACGATCGCAATTGAGAGGTTTTTGAATATGAGTAAAACACGTGAAGGACATGGAGCCTAGTTTTAAAGAGAAACGGAAACGGAAATACAGAAAGTATGACGACAGTTTCTTGAATTTCGGTTTCACATGCACAATTGTGGACACTGAAGAATGTCCTCAGTGTGTTGTCTGCCTTAAAGTGATGGCTGCTGAGAGCATGCTCCCCAAAAAATTGAAACGTCATTTAGAAACTGTTCACAGTAGTTTGATAAGTAAGCCTCGTGAGTATTTTTCGCGCAAGTTGAATGAATGAACAGAAAGCTGCTTTTTCTAACCAAACTACAATCCCCAGTAAAGTTTTTTTTTCATCATACAGAGTAGCGTACTGAGTAGCACAATGCAAACAACCTCATACTATTGGAGTACCAAGGAATAAGCAATAGAGCTCTGTGAATTCTGCTTCTCTTTGCAATATCCTGCCTTTGTGAATCTGGGTTTTCAGCACTTACGGTTGTCAAATCCAAGTTCAGATCAAGAGTCAATGTTGAGAAGGAGATGCATGTTGCCATTTAAAAAATACTACCCAGTATTTTTGGTGAATTATGTTAACATAATTTATTAAACATGCCCACCTACCCATTAAGAGGCACAAACAAAAAGACATGTATCTCCCTCTTTTTTAAAAAACATGGGTGTTTTTCAAATTGTTTGCACATTCAAATAATTTCAATAAAATTTGTTGTCAAGTATTTTTACTATTTTGATCAAGCCTATTGGTTTAGAAAATGTTTAAAAATAATACAAATTGGATCAATTTTGTTTTTATTTTGACCCATCATTTTCTTTTCAAATTTATGATCTTTTGTAAAATATCGCACTGCCATAGAACTTATTTTTGACACGGGAGGCATGTGGAAAATTTGACAGGTCAAGTGAGGCATAGACCCAAATAGTTCTGGAACCCCTGCTTTACCAATCTGATTCACCAGTCAGAGTGGGTCCATCGTACTGTGAGGGAACCTGCGCCAAAATGAGTGGATTGAAGAAGCAGAAAGTTGACAGTGAATGCAGAGTGTGCATATAAAATTGCTAAACAAAGCAAACTGCTCTCTGAGGGGGAGCTTTTGAAGGAGAGTATGATAGAAACCGTATATATTCTTTGTCCAGAGAGCAAGAACAGTTACCAGTCGGGTCGAGGTAATTGGTGAAGATGTAACAGAACAGTTCTTTCCAGACCCTATGCGGATGACACAATCCGGGGTAGTGAGGAAACATTGGGGAGAAAAGCCATGCAGAAATCGGGAATGAATACAGGGGGGTATGTCCAAAGTGCACAGGTGTCCAGGGGGGTGAGTCTGGGGCAAACAATCCAAAGAAGAAGTCCAAGGAGAATCCAAAAAAGCGCAAAAGTCCATGGCCAGGTGATCCACCCAAAACAAAGGTTTAAAAACTGGAACCGGGTCAGAATCGGCGGGAGGGGAAGGGGAACAGAGAATACAACCTTAATGGGACCAGGCGCTTCCAGGTCCCGGACTCGCACGATACGGAGATTAGATGCAGAGCCCGGATTAACGTCAGCGCCTGGCTTTTAAAGTGGACTGGGAACAGGCTGAAACGGGGGACTGGTGCACAAAATCAAGTCTGAAGTGAAAGGGGCCCTTAATGGGGAGGGACTACAGTCAAGACAGAAGACTTGGTTTGTGAGTTGAATATCAAGTTTTATTCAATTTTTATTGTTTTATATTTAGTACTGAAAGCTTTCCCAGATTATGGGAAAACTGCCATTATAGGAGAGATCTTGAGGTGTTTCATTGCTGGTGTAGAGAAAACCGGTTCAGGGACGCCAAATATGTAATCATAGTGGCTCTCTGAAGGCACCAGTTCTGTAGGGTTTGGGCGTTTACTGTGACAATTATTAATTGTAGCAGTAAATCACAAAGTTGATTCTTTTGATGGCTTTAGAATCCAACCATGCGACATAACTCAAACAACGCGCACACACAGGTACTAATACACGAGGATACATTTATTAATACATAGAATATGCATATAAACCTAACAGATCTTAGCGAGAGGGTTATCAGAATACAAAAGGTATATATTCAATCAGTTACAAAGTGTTACACATATCAAGAGGACATACGTTCAGTATATCATTCATTAAGACCGTTTCGTAAAGTGAACTTGGTTACAACTTCTACATTAGATACTCAAACAAGTACATAACTCTTAGGAATTAAATTGATATCAACTGGTTGGGATAACAATTGAATTCTCGAGCTGTAATGCATTGAAGTTGAATACTCATCCAATCTCTGGGGATTCAGATCTCCTGCGGGCACAAAGAAACAGTTGCAGGCTGTTGCTGTCCAATCCGCGCTCTCTGGCTACGTGCCAGGCTGTGCTGTGCGGCTTGCGACGGTGCGCTGCTGATGCTCACTGTTGGCTTTAACTAGCAAAGTTTGTGCACAGGAGAAAAGATGACTGTGGGTCCCAGCAAGTCAGGAAGAGGACCGGTTCGTTCCTGATGAAGAGCTAGTTCTGAATAGTAATTCAGCTGTCCACAGTTCCGACCTGTTCACGAGGCCTGCTGCTGGTTACTCTCTGGCAACCTCCACTCTAGACTCTTAGAACAAAGGAAAGTTCTGGCACTCGGACACACTGGCCGTTCCGTGGTTGTCCGGGCTGAGTCTCAGGATGGTCAGGAGGCGCGCTGCGAGAATGTCCTGCCCTTGGGATTCTCCTTTGAATTCCCTTTAGAATTGTTGAATCTGAATCTGAATCTGAATCTCAATCTGAATCTGAATCTGAATCTGATTCCCTTCTCTGTGTTGCCTGTTTTTACCTGGAGGAACTTTAGCTCATTGATTGGCTGAAAGTTCCATGGGCATCAGAGTCCCACGTGGGTTACTCGGCCCTACCAGTCCCTGATTGGTTGATCAAGGTGAGATATGAGTCACTTAGTCCTGACACTTAGGAATGCAATCCAGATGTCCAACTCGCACTCCCTAGACAGATAGGCACCAATGGATGACCATTGATCATGATAGCCAGGCTTAGCTAAATGCATCCCCCTGTGGGAGCTGTCCTTATCAAAAGAAAACATCTTGCATGAATAGTTTCTCTGTGGCTGCACCACAGAGATGAACAGAGAAATGGGGCCTCATTTGGGAAGCTCAGAAACACTTAATTCTGCCTTATTAATAAGCCTCACCGCTACATATCCCCCCTTTTTGAAGGCCACGAGGTCCCGAGGCATTGTTGCCTTCAAAACAAAACAGAGTTAAGTGATGTCCCTTGCCATTAGAACATTAATCTTAAATGTCTACATTACTCCTCGAGAGTTCATACCGGAACCAGCATTGGATACAAACAGGATGAATAACATCTGGAGTATGTATAAACACGGTAGGAGACATTATCTCAGTCTAGGAATTACACATGAGGAAGTTCACTGTCAATATCTGATACCTCTGTAGTAGATATTTGGGGAGAAATCACTTCCTTTCTTTTGACATGCTACCTTTGACTCATTCATGCTACCCAGAGTACATCTTGATGCAAGAGTACAGCATTCAGAGTACACTGTCAGTCATCATCCAACTACCCGGCAGTAGTGTTACAATAACAACAGTTCCTGTTCCCAGCCCCCGATAAACCACAACAACTGTGTTGGTTATCTGCTAGGGTGGTTTGGAGGTTTGTTCCATTAAAGCAAACTAACTGTACCTCTTCAGGGATTACTGTTTCTTGGATTTCAATCCAATTCAATAGTGTGGCACCTGAAGGCATCCATGACCTCAAGTTTGGTCTTATGTTGTCTGGTTCCAGACCGTACAGTGTTAAGTTCAAGAGCACTATGGCCTCCTCGGGAACTTGCAGGAAAACTGTTTGATTAGGTAGCTGCATTGCGGTAGCTGTATCATGCCTGTCACAAGTCATGGTGTCAGTTAAATGTGGTGTGCTGACCAGCCATTTACTTCCCACCTGCTCTTCATGGGGTTCATTAACCTCCCTCTGCCCATTAGTAGCTTTACACCCTTCATTGGTGAATCGTTTAGACACAGCCAATGGATAGCTTTGGTAGCCATACCCATCTCAAGATTTGGAACCTAATTCAATCTTGGTTTGCCTTCTGGGTGAGCTATGAGCGATGGGGTTAATGTCACACACTCCTCTACTGAGAAGAGTGGAATCAAGTGGGTTGGGAATTGTGCCGTGGTTAGACTGGCTACAGTGGCACTAAGCTCCCTTAACAGGTCTTCTGTCAACATTCTGGCCTGTTGCACACAAGCATAAACCCACTGTATAACACCAACAATCATGTCCACTGTTTGGGGAATAAGGTTTAACCCTGTTGCATAGGAAGTTGCCTGTAGGGTTTTCCCTAAGCTTTCCAACTTTTGCTGCTGTTGATACAGTCTGTCACTACCCTCTGGCATCTCTGACCCCTGCCTTCTTGGGGAAGTCAGGGTGAGAGTGCCAGTAGCACACAAACCTACCAGAAATAGCAAGTGCACAACAGTGGTGGCAGCCATCAGTCCTCCCAAAAGTCTTTTCGGGTGGCTGATCCCAGTCATCTCCTTCTGAGTGACTGTTGCCTTTCTAAGCTGGCGCAGCGTGTACATGGTGTCTTTCTCAGTATGCCCTGTGGCATCTTGGGCACCAACATCCTGGAAATCTGGGGAGATCTGACGCAGCTGCTGATGCTGCTCCTCCTTTTCCAGGGCATCTGCTTTTTCGATTTGTTCATGCCTGTGCTCTAGGAACCCTGCAGGGGGCGGTGCAGCGGTGGAGCATGCCTGACCCTCGGCTGAGTGGTCATCTGGAGCACCTGAGTGATCTGGGATTGTTATCCCATCCTCACTGTTCAGGTCCACCCTGCACACTTCCTGATTGAGGAATCCTTCTATCGGCATGTTTACAATCGTTCCCTGGGGGTAGGTGTAGGACACCTGCTCGCTCCCCCCTTCCCTCGCTAGGGGTTCAGGGAGCTGCCCCAGCAGTGGGATAGCTAGTTCACTGTCTTTGAACTCACTATCACTCACCAGGCCCATGTCAGTGCAGGCGGGGATTCTGACACCTCTCTTTGCGATCTCCTGCACTGGCAGGCGGGTGACTTTACCATCCAGCTCCAGTCTGGCTGAACCACTGTTGGTCAGACTCAGACTGACAGACTGAGCTGGTGGCTGTAAGAAAACCGGCTCGGCTTTCATTCCCTGTCCCTTCTGGGGGACTGGGTGTGTTGGCAACCCTGCCTTTGAGGCAGGAACAATCAGGTCAGTTTCACTCACTACCTGGTAGTTGTGAGAAATAATGTTACCTGACTGCAGGTTCCCTGGGTCAAAGCAGAGGGAATCAGCATCTGGGATCAGGTGTGTCCACAGTGCAGTAGTCTCAGCATCCAGCTGGACCTCCTGTCTAACCTGTGAATGTTGCACCAGGGGCACCTGGTGGTGGCCCCGTGACAGCTGCTCAAGCAGATCCTCACTAATAGAGGACCTCTCAGGGCTAAGGGTGAGGGCTACATCACCAACCTGCTCTCCTGCCATCTGGATCCCTTCCACCACTGCGGGGTGGTGGTCCTGACCCCTCTTGAGTGCCAGGGTGCACAGGGAAAGCTCCTTTTCATCGCCAGGTGGGGAGATCTGCTCCTCTTTAGGGACGTAAAAGGTGTGTGCTTTACCTGGTGGATCAGGAGGCTGCTTGGAGCACCGCTCCTGTGGCATGGAGGCTGTTGGGACCCCAGCCGGGACACGACTTCCCTGTATATCCGGGGAACAAGGAAATATTTTTATTTCTTGTCCAGAGGGAACAGAAGGAATCTCCGCATAGGCTTCTGTGTTCGGTGGGCACTGTGTGAGCACAGTCTGCCTCTTGGCCCCCCTTTCCTTCTGTACAGAAGGCTTAGGAGCCTTGAGCTGTTTCCACACCTTGCCTTTCTGGTGATCCACCAAAGGTTCCTCTCTGAGTCGCATGCCCTTTTCTTTTTCTACCCGTTTGAGCTTGCCGTGTGACATCAAACACCTTTCAACCTCAGTGTCAATCAGTGTCTCACTGGGTAAGACATCTCCCATGGCAGCCTTGAGGTAAAAGCTTCTTGCTTTTCCTCTGCGTTTTACTGCCTGCTCTGTGACTTCAGGGGTGGAGTCAGCACTCACTTGGGAGTGGCTGACCTCATCCAGGCAGGAACCCTTCCGCTCAATCAGATAGACTGAGGGAGGGAGAGGGGGCGGGTCTCCGCCTCCTCCAGTGGAGAGTATCAGCTCATTCACGCTTCCGGCAGCCTTGGGGAGCGGTTTTCTCTGTCTTAATAAAGCTTGTTCAAGCCTGGCCAGGCGGGCGGCTACTGAATCCTTTTGTTCAGCTTTTTCTAGCCCTTTCGCTCCCCCGGTGTTCTCATGGCACTTAGGACGCTGGGTGCGGTCCTGTGTGAGTGCTTTGGAACGGGGCTTAGCCAGCTCAGGAGCCTGTGCTCCTTCGAGCAGGGGGGAATTAAGCCTGCTGGCTCTGACGGCGAACACAGTTGCTTTAACAGCTTTTTGCTCAGAGCGACTTTGGACATCATACTCCCAGGCTTTCTGCACGAATCTCTTAATATCAGTCATTTTCATGGTCTGTGCATCTATATGCATTAAGATCATCTTTCTGACTGATGGGTGGAGATTCGCAATGAATAAACCCTTGAAATGTGTGTTCTCTTCGCAACCCTCATCATTTCGCCCTGCAAAATAAGTTCGTCTAAGTCTCTCGTAATATTCGCGAGGGGACTCTGCTCTCTCGTGCTTAATGTTAAGGGCGGCGGCTATCGCAGCAGTCGGGTCAATAAACGCACTGTATTCTTCGATAAGTGCTTGACAAAGCTGCTCAAAGTCATTACAGACTTCTTTAATCTGCCTAGCCATCCACTCATGTACAGCTCTGCTGGTAGTTTTTCTAACCAGAAACACTTTCTCCTGTTCTGTGGCGTTTGGCAGGTACTGCAGGTAATACCTGAGGTCTTGAATATAACTCTCGATATTATTCTCTGACACTGCGGGGTCAAATCTCTCTATGTCCTTCGCTAGCTCTCTCAGAGAATGGAGATTTATTCTCCTAGCTTCTCCGCTGACGGAGATATGGAAGAGATCGTGGTCAGACCTGTCGCTGCTAGAGAGAGTGCTTAATAGCGACTCGAATTCAGACCTTTTAGCAACCATCGTTAAACTTAAAGAGTATTACTTTTAAGTACGAAATCACAGTTTTACCACAGAAAACCACAAGATCAAGTATGCAATCAACCCGGTAGATCGCAAAAGATCACAAAACAATCAAGCACTGCTTAAAGAGCAAGGGGAACTTTTTCTTTCTTTCGGCTTTCAGCACACTGTATTGTCGTGTATGAAACCCGCGGCGTTTTATATTGAATTATTCCGCTTGGTTGACTCATTTCAGTCCTGCCACGCCCGTGCCAGGGACGCCAAATAATGTAGATTAAGCCCACCCAGGGACGCCAAATAATGTAGAGAAAACCGGTTCAGGGACGCCAAATATGTAATCATAGTGGCTCTCTGAAGGCACCAGTTCTGCAGGGTTTGGGCGTTTACTGTGACAATTATTAATTGTAGCAGTAAATCACAAAGTTGATTCTTTTGATGGCTTTAGAATCCAACCATGCGACATAACTCAAACAACGCGCACACACAGGTACTAATACACGAGGATACATTTATTAATACATAGAATATGCATAGAAACCTAACAGATCTTAGCGAGAGGGTTATCAGAATACAAAAGGTATATATTCAATCAGTTACAAAGTGTTACACATATCAAGAGGACATACGTTCAGTATATCATTCATTAAGACCGTTTCGTAAAGTGAACTTGGTTACAACTTCTACATTAGATACTCAAACAAGTACATAACTCTTAGGAATTAAATTGATATCAACTGGTTGGGATAACAATTGAATTCTCGAGCTGTAATGCATTGAAGTTGAATACTCATCCAATCTCTGGGGATTCAGATCTCCTGCGGGCACAAAGAAACAGTTGCAGGCTGTTGCTGTCCAATCCGCGCTCTCTGGCTACGTGCCAGGCTGTGTGCGGCTTGCGACGGTGCGCTGCTGATGCTCACTGTTGGCTTTAACTAGCAAAGTTTGTGCACAGGAGAAAAGATGAATGTGGGTCCTAGCAAGTCAGGAAGAGGACCGGTTCGTTCCTGATGAAGAGCTAGTTCTGAATAGTAATTCAGCTGTCCACAGTTCCGACCTGTTCACGAGGCCTGCTGCTGGTTACTCTCTGGCAACCTCCACTCTAGACTCTTAGAACAAAGGAAAGTTCTGGCACTCGGACACACTGGCCGTTCCGTGGTTGTCCGGGCTGAGTCTCAGGATGGTCAGGAGGCGCGCTGCGAGAATGTCCTGCCCTTGGGATTCTCCTTTGAATTCCCTTTAGAATTGTTGAATCTGAATCTGAATCTGAATCTCAATCTGAATCTGAATCTGAATCTTCCCTTCTCTGTGTTGCCTGTTTTTACCTGGAGGAACTTTAGCTCATTGATTGGCTGAAAGTTCCATGGGCATCAGAGTCCCACGTGGGTTACTCGGCCCTACCAGTCCCTGATTGGTTGATCAAGGTGAGATATGAGTCACTTAGTCCTGACACTTAGGAATGCAATCCAGATGTCCAACTCGCACTCCCTAGACAGATAGGCACCAATGGATGACCATTGATCATGATAGCCAGGCTTAGCTAAATGCATCCCCCTGTGGGAGCTGTCCTTATCAAAAGAAAACATCTTGCATGAATAGTTTCTCTGTGGCTGCACCACAGAGATGAACAGAGAAATGGGGCCTCATTTGGGAAGCTCAGAAACACTTAATTCTGCCTTATTAATAAGCCTCACCGCTACACTGGACCTGACCCTGAGTTACAGCAAAATTGTATGAGTTTGGTGTCTTGACAAAGCTCTTAAGGTAGCTGACTGGTGTGAGAGAGCGAGTTCCACATTCCATGGCATCTTCCCAGCTACAATGACTACTCCACCGCCTGCTCTCTCCACCCCAGTCCATAGCTTGTTTAACACCAGTGATGACAAGCTAGAGGCCCAGCTAGATAAACTTACACTTTAAGTAGACAAATTGCAGTCAGCTGTAACATCACTGACTTGCACCCAGGCATGTACCCATTCTCATTCCCCAGAGGTCCAGTCTTCATCTGCTGCATGTAGGAGACCACGGTCCTCAGAGGACTACAGTAGCCCTGCAGTCCTTGCTGTGACTGTCAACATCAATCAGATTCTACTGCTTGTCAGTTTTACAGCAGAGGCAGATCTCCTTCATGCAGCTGCATTAGTCAAATCCGACCTTTTCACAGCCCCAGTCCTGGTGCCAGGTCAAACCAAGAACACCATGGCTATGACGAGCTTGTACTTTGGGACCAGCCGGTGTCAGGCCATGGTCAGCATGGGAGGTCTGATAGGTATAAAAAACAGTCTGCATTCTTTCAGCAGAGGTACAGGATTGTTCTGATGACCCAACCAGCTCAAGTTCTAGATATGAGAGAGACAGCCACCAAGGTAATGTCACGCCCTCTGGAGCCAGAGGGCGCTCCTTCTCTGTCCTGTCTATCATTTCCGGTTCTTTGCAGTCCTTCCGGTGTTTTTATCTCTCTTTCCCTGGGCTATATATTTATGGGTCTTTCATTCACCTTCGCTCAGCATTGACGTTCGGATGTCCTGAAACCCACCTAGCACCAGGTTGCCCCACGTCCGCTACCTGAGGGCATAGGTTTCTATATGGCATTTCCTGAACAGCTGAGCCCGGGCTAACCCCCATCTCGCTGCTATGCATAGGGGCTTTTTGCTCTCCATCCATTCTACGTTTCGTCCTGAAGTAGGAAAACACTTATATATATATATTATTGATGGAAAAAATATATATAATTTATCCGTATTCAACACTACAGTGTTGGTTCAGGCGCATTGTGTAATATGTCAGCTGTTTTAACATATCTTAAGCAGCTTCAACAATTACAGCTACACATCAAAGGACAGGACTTGAGACAGGACCAACCTGTACCTTATTTAATGGGATTCATTGAGGATCAGGAAGTAAGTGTTTTCATGGACACAGGCTCTGGTTTGTGTAATGGAAAGTTACTGAAGAAAAGTGTTTTATCCTAAAAATGTAATTTACGGGCAGAGTTGTATTGTAAAAGCAGCTGGATTCTATGAATGAAGTGTGATTGTACCCAGCGAGTCAAGGGCACGGGATGTTTTAATAATGTTTATCTCTGCCCCAACAAAAAAGGCAGATACAAAACTGCACATAGCTGTTTTCTCTGTCCTTCAAGGCTAAGAATATAAGGACTGGAAAATTACTGTCTTGCCTGTGTTTGTATTACTAACAAACCATAATGAAGTAAACAAGTTGAGGTGTTGCGTCAGCTAAGTGTATAAAATAAGGGACTTGCTGCACAGACTAGTGGTTGCTGTCTTTCCCTATTGCACATTATGAATAAATGCCTTACTGAGTGAATGAGGACACCTTTCCTGGCTCTTCTTTGATAAAGATTCCATGACATTTGTCACTAATTAGTGAAAATTTACGACAGCACATTCTAACACTAAAACATCGCCCTTTGATGAAGCCTTTTCAAATGGCACATAAACTTACAAGTGAGCAATTTAATATTTTAGGGTAATTAACTATTTCATTGCACCTTGCCTCACAAAGTCTAGGCATAAATGTGTATGTTGTTCGGGACTCTAGTCAAGACACTTTACTTGGATGGGACTTTTTAAAGAGACATGGTGCTTCTATTGATATTATCACAGCTGCCTTTGTGTTCAGAAATGAACCAATTCCACTACTTACTTCTTCACAGGCACTGCCCTTCTGCTGTGTCACTTTTGCCACCTGTATCAGTGCCCCCACTAACTGAGATTATTATTCCAGTCTCATGCCACACTTAAATTGGAGCAAAACTACATAGGTTCCAGGGAATTCTGGAGCCAGATATGCAGTCTGATAGAAAGTTGCATGCAGTTTCTCCATGGTTGATAATGGATTTACACTCATTCACAGGCTTAACCCCACTCACCAGGATATTGTGCTACCCCAGAAGACACACATAGGTCAGTTCTATTCTGTGTGAAACATGCCCTCTGACTTTTACATCCCCATTGAGTGTGTAGCAACAGTTAGTCAATTTCATGCTCCTCATAATTTACCTGACGTTTACATTGACAAAGATACTCTGACCCCAGAAGAACTGTCTAAAGTGAATGCTCTCTTATGTGACAATTACAATGTTTTCAGTACAAGCCCAACTGATCTAGGCAAAACAGACTTGATCAAACACAAAATTCTGACATCGTCTGCATCCGCAATACGTCAATGGGCGTATCGCACCTCTCCTCTAGTAAGGAATGAAATACTACTGGATGCTAACCTGATTGAACCTAGCCATAGCCCATGGGCCTCTCCTGTACTGTTAGTTCGCAAAAAGGATGGCTCATATAGATTTTGAATCAACTATAGACGTTTAAATTCTGTCATAATCAAAGATGCACACTCCTTGCCACGTGTGGATAATAGTTTGGATGCATTATCTGGAGCCACATTGTTTAGTACACTGGATATGTCAAGTGGCTACTGGCAGATTCAAATGGAGGACAGTGACAAAGACAAAACAACCTTCACTATGGGTAATTGTTTATATCATTTCAATGTAATGCTGATGGGCCTGACAAATGCACCTCCAACATTCCAATGGTTAATGGAGTTGGTGTAATGTGGTCTCCATTGGTCCAAAACATTAGTTTATTTAGATTACATCATTGTTTTCAGTAAGACATTCCAGGAACACGTGGACAGCCTCACTAAGGTTTTCAGCAGACTGTATCGGGCAAGCCTCAAACTTCATCCTCAAAAATGCCAACTTTTCAAACAGTCTGTACCATTTTTAGGAGACATTGTATCAAAAGATGGCATTCAACCTGACACAGGACTGACAGATAAAGTCCTGAATACAAGCTTTTATAGGTCTCTGTTCGTATTATCTGCGTTTTATTAAGGGATTCACAGAAAAAGCAGCCCCTTTACACCAACTGACACAAAAGCATGCACAGGAACAACAGGGCACTGAAAAAGTCATAGCCTGTGCCAGTCATGTCCTCACTGCCACAGAACACAACTGGTCCACCTTTGACCGGGAGTGGTGGGCAATAGTATGGTCAGTCAGACATTTCTTCCATTATTTAACAGGTTTAATTATTGTCAGTGACCACCATCCCTTAGTGGGCTTGAAGAAAAAGCAGAGAACACACTGGGCTTTAAAGCTTGATGTGTATGATTGGGTCATCAAACATCAAGATGGTAAGAGGAATGGAAATGCTGATGCTCTGTCAAAACGTCCACCTGACATCATCACTAGTAGGGCCTGCAGTGAACAAGCTGTAACAAACTGTAATGAATCCTCCAAAGCAAAGTGCACAAAACCAGCTATACATCCTGCTGTAAATGTCAACTCGGTTCTTGACCTGTCACAGGCTCTGTCATTTGATTTGCTCCAATATCAAAAGGATGATGTTACACTTCACACAGTGCGAGCGTGATTAGCTCAAGGAAAGAGAATTCCAGTTTGGGCAATGAAAAAATGTTCACATGCACTTAAAGTGTTCTGGCAACAGTTCTATAAATTGTATTTAGTGAATGACCTGATTTATCGCTATTCACGTAACCAACCAGGGGATGAGCCTACTCTTCACATTGTAATTCCAGATAAGATTGTTCTGGAAGTGCTACTGCTCCTACATGGAAACCAAACAGTTGGCCACCTTGGTCACAGAAAGACAATTCTTCAAGCTCGAGAACAGTTCTACTGGCTTTTTATGGCTTGGGACATTGAGAGCTATTGTCACCATTGTGGAACAATGCTAGTACCCCATAATCTTCAGGACTATTTTACTAAGTTTGTGAACTTATATCCCATGAAAGCCCAGCATGCAGTCACAGTCGCTCACTTCATTTTTGAACAATACATAAGTGAGCATGGAGTTTCAGAATATTTCCACACAGATCAAGGATGACAGTTTGAGTCAGATTTAGTAGAAGAACTGCACTCTAAGTCAGAAGTGAAAAGGACCAGAACTTTCTCCTACCATCCAGGAGGTAATGGGTTAATCGAAAGATTTAACAGGGTCCTAGTGGACCAACTGGCCAAATGTTTATATCAAACACATGAAGACGCATTGCTGAGATCCATTCAGCTTGCCCACAATACAAGTGTACAGTACAAGCTAGCACCTGGTATACACCATTCTATCTGGTACATGGTCGTGAGGCTCAGCTGCCAGTTCATCTATTATTTTCTCCTAAGGCTGAACTATGATCTGCATCTCCAGAAACACCAGCCGAATATACTGCATCTGTTTGTCGTAAACTCCAGCACACTTATCAGTCAAGCCAGGAGCATTGTGAAGCTGCACATCTACAACAAAAGGCCCAATATGACAAAAAATAAAGTACTCACCTTACCACACGGGAGACTTAGTTTGGTTGAACGATGCAGCTCATTCTCGGTGTAAATTGGCCAAACGTTGGAAAGGGCCATACTGTATCATACAGTTAATATGTCTTGCTGATGGAGATGGGGTTCTGTATGTCATTAGACAGAAAGACTCCCTTGATGGACCTACCTAAATTGTTCATCACAACCGTCTTAAAGCTTATTTGACACCTGCTTATCCACAGACAGGATGTTTCCTTCCAACTGCACCTGCCGATATTCAGCAGACTCAAAAGGTGCCACCCCAGGACAACCCAGATGTGCAGGTACCTACAGTAGTGCTACCCCTGAGTTGCCTTACATCATTTTCTCTGGTGTGAAGCAGTGCCACCTTCCTGCCAGACATACAATTAATGAACAGTTCACTGCACAACGTGTCCAACAGCCTGACCTTCCAGGGGAATCAGATCACAGTGCAGCTCAGGTAGCATCTCAAATGGACAGTACCTCCTGCTCCCCTGGTAACCCTGAGCAGTCATTACGACAGCCAGGTCGCAGGCCTGTTGAGTTGCCTGCCCATTTCAGGGAAAACAAAGTTGAACAAATATGTACACAAAGTGTTTCAGTGGTTTAATGTTGTTTAATGTTCTTACATCTAATATTTATTTGTTACTTGTTATAAAGTTTCACTATGTTTTTATTTACAAATAGGAATGTAACTTAGAAATGTGGTTGTTTCTTTTTTCACGGTGGGAAATATGTGAGACATATTTGGGTTTGTATGTAGTAACTTGTTTGGTGTGAGTGAAGTGTTATTTAATCGCTGACCCAGGGAAAAGTGTGGTGTGGATGGTTGAGGAGAGAATGCAGGCTCATGCTGTGTCCGTTATTCTTTTTCTTCTTCTTGCTTGGTCTGCTAGTTTTGTTTTGTTTTTATCATTGGCCAGTGAAAGCTCTGTTTTCCCTCACATGAATGCCTAAAACCTTATAACGAACACAGGATGTTACACAATTCTTATGTATTAAATGTAGTCATCCATATAAATTATTAAATTATTCTATTTGTACAAATATGTGAAATTTCTGAAAGGTGGGAATAATGTTATCGGAAATAGCCACTGTACCATGTGTGAAAGTATCATATATAGTTCTAATGCATATGCAGTTGGTCAATTCTAAACACCCAATAACCATAACCAATAACCATTATTTTATATAACACCTTTAAAAGTAGCTTCTCAAAGCACTTTTCAGTTTATTAAAATGTGGAAAGAGATGCAGCAGAAGATACATGGTTATTAGAAACTGGAGCAGATACAGAAACTAATTAAATAAAAGACTTTGAGACGAGATTTAAATGCCCTAAGGGAAGATTTAAATGCTTCCAAACACATGAGAGAGTCACCTCTCTCCATTGGGAATAGAATTCCAGAGCTTTTGGGGCATAGTAAGGGAAGACCCTGTCACCCATGTAATGGAAACAAGCCAAGATCTGATGAACAAAGGTTGTGAGTTGGGAAATACACATATAAATAGTCAGATAGGTACTGAGGTGCCAAACCATGTAGATTCTTATAGGTGAAACTGAGGATTTTGAAGCAAACCCGAAACTTGATAGTGATCACTTGCATATGACTTGGTCAGGATTCTAGCTGCCAAATTCTGAACATACTTAAGTTTGCTCAGTGTGGATTTAGATACCCAAGCCTGTAGGCGTTGTAGTAACCAATTCTAGAAAAGACTATTTTTTTTGCTGCAGTCAAAACTAACCTAGAACACAGTCAGGCAATATTTCTGAGATGGAAGAATAATGTTTTTATTCTGCACATGTATGGCTTTACATAGGTGATATGAGATGCCTAGTAGCGTTAACTCAGTCTTGTCACAATGTGAAGAAAACTTTGGGTCATCCAGGTTTTAAATCCAACTAGAGAGTACAAAACTAGTTACTTCAGTGTCAGGTTTAGTATGGACACAGATTTGAATATCATTAGCATAGAAGTGATAATTCAGACAGTATGATTTTAGTACCTGACCAAGAAACACGTAAATACTGAATTGCAGGGGTTGCAGTTCGAGCCTTGGGAAACACTAGACTTAATATCCCCAACATCAGAATTAAAACCCCCAAGACAAATTAAGTATCAATGATCAGTAAGAAAAGAGTTGAACCATTGAAAATCAATATCAGAAACTACTAACACAGTCTCAAGACAGTAAAGTATCAGAGTAAAATATCATGATTAACAGTGGCAAAAGCAGAACCTGTGGCAGCTGCCATAAGAAGTGTTGTTAAATTGTACTGTAATAGCATATTCAAAAAAAATATTTTTGCAAAAAAACAAGTTAGATATAGGATGAGCCATGTTTGTTTTTTTAGGCATAGGCATAACTGAACCCGGAGGTATCAATCCACTGCTTAAAGACTCATTTATGAGGTCAAGGATGATAGGACAAAGGGCTGAAAAACAGGACTGCAATAAAATAGAAGGAATCAGACCTAGTAGACAGGTGGTTGGATTCATATGCAATACCAATTTACAATGGCATTCAGTGTCAAGTTGAGAGAAACCAGAAAGATTAGGACCAATATAAAAAGGAATGCAGGGAGGAGACGTTGTAGGGGCAAGCATGGTGGAGAGAATTTGATGCTGGATATTGGCAAACCTGGTTGTCAAAAACTAAGAAAAGTTTTGCAAGATTGGGTGGAGGCAGGTAATGTGGAGGGGCATTTAAGCTTTACCAATTGAAGGCATTTAGAATTGTGTTGGTTATTCTCAATAATATGGGAGAAGAGGATGGATCTAGTTGACCCCATTGCAATTTTGCTTCAATCAACTACTCCTTTCAAGACTGTAAATATATATTCATGGACACTGCCTACTTTCCAATTTGTGTGATACAGCCTTCACTGATTGCAAAGGGTCAGTATATATGGGGCACAACAAGTATAGGAGATAGATTGAGTTTTAAGAGGAGCTAAGGTGTCAAGAGAAGCTAAAAGAGAGATATTAAATATTTGCATCTTGTAATCTAGTGTATCCAAGATAAAACAGCAACTATAGACAATAAAGAGAGAGCAGAATTAGCCAACCTATTCTGATCAACTAATCATCCATTGTGAAAGCTTATAGAACATAAAGTTGAAGAGTGTAAGACTGGTGATTCTAGATCAGAGAGAACAGCTAAATGACTTGATATAAGTATGAAACAAAAGACATCTACAATGACTAAGTCCTAGGTGTGATCTTTTTTGGGAGATGGATTGGGGCTGAGTGGTGGCTCTGTGGCTAAGGATCTGTTCCTGTAGCTGGAAGGTTACTGGCTCAAATCCCACAGCTTGCAGAGAAATCATACTCCGTTGGGCTCCTAAACAAGGTCCCTTAACCCCAGCTGCTCCAGGGGCTGCCCCTATGCTCTGAACCCGAGCTTCTCTCCCTGTCTGTGTGTCTCATGGAGAGCAAGCTGGGGTATGTGAAAAGATTAATTCCTAATGCAAGAAATTATATATGGCTAATTAAGTGATCTTATCTTATTTTAACAAGCTGTGTGAGACAAAAGCAGTCCAACAAAACTAGAAAATCCTTAGCTAAATTGGAATGCTGTGAATCAATGTAGATATGAAAATCACCCAGAATAAGGATCTTATTATATCTGAAACAAAGCACCAGAGTGGGATAATATAGGGGCCTGACCTTGAAAAATAGGTATCATAATATCTCTAGAAGAGGTCAGCACAGCAGAAAAGAGTCCAGGCTTGCAGATTTTTAAGGCAGTTATTAATGCTTAAGTGAAATGTACGATTTTTTACATATTAATTGGCTTTTGAATTTAGGTATCATCCATTGATTAAACCATTATATCTTCTTTCATGGATCACATTTTCATTATTAAAGTTTGTCCATATGTAGAAACCAGGAGTGTGAAGTAACTAAGCAGAAATACTTTACTACGCTATCTATAAATCCAGCCATTCAGAATGCCTGCCAGAATATGCAGCAGATTGCGCCATGCACACCCCAACGCACCACACCACACCACACTGTTCTTTTTAAAAAAAAATGTGTTATGAGACTGCACTCTTTGTAAAACCGCCAGGTGGTGCAGTGGATGCTTAATGTGGCATGTAAGATATTTATTAGCCATATACAATTTCTTGCATTAGGAATTTTTTTTTTTACATACTCCAGCTTGCTCTCCATGAGACACACAGAATGGGAGTGTTGCGATTGTAATCCCTCCCCCTTAAGGGCACTCCGGCTTGTTCAGATTTTAGTTGATTTTGTGCACCTGCTCCCTGTCTCAGTCTCCCTACAAAAGTCAGATACTCACTCTGTTCGGGGCTCAGCTTTGCAACACAGACACCCCTAGGCCCACCTCCCACCAAGTCACCCTACCTCCCCAGCTCAAGGGCATTGGTCTCCTATCAGCCTCCTGAACCAGCCCCATCCAGGACTGGAGCACCTGGTCCTGTTCCCTCTTTTTCTCACCCACTCCTGCTTTTAACTTTGTCTTGTCTGTTTCAGATTGGATCATCCAGCTCTGGACTTTTGCCTGTACCGGATTTTTCTTCGGACTCTTTGGACTGTTTGCTCAGACCGCGCCCCCCAGAGCTCCTTCATCACAGCCCCCTGTTCATCTACCAGCCCACTTCCTCATCATGTCTGTTCACTCCCAGATGGTGCTGCCTGCATAAGGTCCTGAAAGACACATTATAACAGGGAAAGAGAAGCTTTATACAGCACCCCTGGAGCAGTTGGGATTAAGGGCCTTGCTCAGGGGCCCAACAGTATAGGATTCCTGTGCCAGCTGTGGGATTTGAACTGGTAACCGTCCAGCCATAGGCACAGAGCCTTAGCCACAGTGCCACCGCTCCTCCCTGAAAGTATGTGGTCTGTCGCTAGTTAATGCTTAGCCCTTTAGGACAATCCTTCCAATTATACAATTTAAGATGTATAATGTTTATGTTTTTATTAATTTTATAGCATATATATATATAAATAGTTTGTTATTCTAGCTTGATGTGAACACAATGTGCTTCTTTCAGGCTTACATCCACTTTAAAATAATCTATATTTTGTCTTTATGTAAATTTCAGCAAAATCAAACCCTCAAGAAACAATTCTACTTGAAATGTTGATCATAAAAATATATTTCACACATATTGTACTATAGTTGCTTTAAAAGTGTACAGTACCATACTGTATTTACTGCCTTTACTGTATATTTATATACCAATTATATCATACTGCAGTTGATTATTGCACAGTACAATAGAATGCACAGTACTCTACTACACAGTCCAAAGACATAATGGAAGGTTAAATGTTTCTGTCGTGAGTATGTGTATCTGGATAAATTTATATACATGATGGTTTCATGATTAAGAGGGAATTAAGAGGGATGAAAAGTTATAGAGGAGTTTATCTTGTGACCTGCATACTTTGTTTTGATGAACAGATGAAGGTTAATTCCTGAAATGCTGAAAAGAAATACAACATTGTTTATCTTTTCTCTTCCCATGTTAATCTTCACATGTTTCTTTGCAGCCTGTGCATGAACACAGCTCCCTACTCCAAATCCTTTAACAAACATTTTGTTAGTTACAAAAGGTGAGGGTATTATATCCCGCTGTGTTTGTTATTTGGAATAGACAGTTTTGCTTGGGGCCTGAGGCTGAATTTATAGACTCCTGCCATGTTTTTTATCGTCTGTTGCACTTTAAGGGAATAAGCAATCAGTTAGCCTATTTTATAACAACACTCGTTTTTTTTTTTGGTTGGTGTACTGTAGTTAAATCTCAGATCAGGAATTTAAAATTAAATTATAGTCCCAATCTTTATCCATATAAAAATTCTTAAATAGTTTTAGGATCAAATGCTGTTGATTTGAAATCTTGTTTTGATACTACTCATAGATTCACATTACTTCTTAATGCTTAAAATATCTACAGCTAAAACCTCAATAAACACTGTAAAATAAAGTGATTTGTGACCACTTTAGCAGAGCTAGTTTGGATACGCTGACGTCATCGCCCTTCCTGCGCATAGCAGGGACCTCAGGCGCTTTGGCTGGGGGAGGTCTCCTTTAGCTCATGCGGCTGGTTTCCTGTTCATCCCCCGGTGGGGGATGGTTGGTGGGGTGGACAGCATGAGCCCCCGTGGAACCCTGATGGTACACAACCTTCCACCTTCATTATAAATATTTTAATTATGCAGAAATATTTTATGCATCAAAATCTTAACAGAAGATATTACTAATAGTATTAATAATGAATGACCTTAGAAAGGCTGTAAGCTCAAAGTATTACTGTGGTCAATTTTCTATGTAACCGTCTGCATCAGATTAACTGTTGCAAAATGAAAATACTTTATTTTTCCATTGACTAAAAGTAAAAACACAGCATTTCGTTGATCTGATCACGTATTCGTTTTCAATCATACAAGGTAAGTTTTGAGAATCTCCGATACACCATGCCCTTCACATGCTCATAAACTATATAAATTTAGGAACATAAACATATTATGTAAACTGTTGAAGAGATAAGAGACACATGGGAAGTGAGATGATAATATTATTTCCTGTTTTTCCTGGCTTTGCGCCCAAATATATAAAGATGCTGCCTGTCTTTGGTCAGTAAGATAAAGAGCATGTATGTGGTAAGCTAACTGTACGCCCAGAACGTGAAAATAACTAACTGTTGTCTAGTCTGCAACTTAGATATAATTAATTGGCATGTGTTGCTATCTTATCATTTGTTTAGAATGTGTCATAGTAATGTGTTTGTTTTAAGGTATAAAGGACCATCTTCAGCTGCTAATTTGTAAGTCTGGTGGTTGCAAGCCAGACTTCCATATGCATATGAAATAAAGAGACTTCTGCTCCACAGACACCTGAACTTTGTCATTTGTGTGACACAACACTTCATATTGGTAGTTTAAAGAAAAGATACACACCAGTATTCCACTTTCTTCCTAAACATTTTCAGCATCAAAGTCTTTCATTCGGTTACATACTGTGATTATTTTGGAAAAGTTTTTACATGCTCCTTCTGACTATATTAAGTTTATATACTTTGTAAAAAGTTATACTGTAACTGTATGTATTTGCACCTTCTCTGCAAATATGCATGTTATCGCAGTAAACAAAACATACATTTTAGAATTTGATTAATATGGAATATAATATGGAATCACATATCTAAAGAAATTAATAACAATATACTTATATTCATATACTGTTGCTCAAATTATCATAGTAGTACTCTTTCTCTAGAAATGTCTGCATCAGTTTCACTTTTTGCTATTTGTTTATGTTTGTGGTGTAATGGGTTAAGAGTGTGCTTTCCTTGCTGGAAGGCAGGGGTTCAAACTCAGCTGCTGCTATGAGTTTTCTTTTAACAATCAAACATTTCTTTGAAAAGCTAAAATAGCAAATATTATGGACACTAAATTGATATTTTTAGGATTTGATTAATACGGAATATAATATGGAATCGTGTATCAAAGGAAGTTAGGAAGTACAATACGCTCCTTCTTTGTTTAACGATGGTATGAAAAATAAATCTAAATGGTGAGAAAGCTTTGCTTAAAGTTAATTAAGGGACTTAGAAGACAAATATAATGATTTACATTGCATTGTCAGATTGTGAATCAATAAAGGCATTTAATCAAAATGGGTAATGGGCACTCTCTATTATTTCTCTATTATTATCAAAACCCTCAACTCATTCAACTGTGGTTATTTTGGAAACATTTTGACATGTTCCTTGTAACCACACTGATGTCAATTTGTAGCAATATACAAAATGAAACGCTTGGAGATTGTAATGTATGGATTTCTATATTTATGTCTTTATTTAGTGGTTTCATTAGTGACAAAGGCTAAACTTTCAACTTCAGTAATGTGTACACAGTATGGCAGACATTACACTGTCTTTCTTGTGAATAGCAGGGACTTGATCTGCCTGGGAGGGGGAAGATCTCACTATATAACAACTTGTTGGTTCCTTGTTGAATCATGCCAGAGGCCTGAGTTTGATCTCCCAGGGGTGTAGGGCGCATACCCACGTGAGCCTGAAAGTACTGCATTATTAATAATATCTTCTGTGATGCATTAACATTGGAATATTATTTTTTACAAGTGTTTCACAATGTGTCTGTGTAACTCTTCAGGTTACAGAGAAATTCCACCAAAGCCTCACAGCATTGTCCAATAATACTCTTCTTGTGTCTAATTTTTAGATTAGCAGGATTTGAGCTACAGTATATGAATATAATTATATTGTTATTAATTTCTTTAGATAAGCGATTCCATATTATATTCCTTATTAATCAAATTCTAAAAAGTATGCTTTTATTTCCTGCAATAACATGCATATTCGCAGAAAATGTTAAAACATTTATAATAAAACAATAATAAAACAATAACTTTTTAAACAGTATATAAGCTTAATATAGCTCATAAAAACTTTTCCAAAATAACCACAGTATGTAACCAAATGAAAGAATTTGATGCTTGAAATGTTTAGGAAGAAAGTGCAGTTACCCACCTGGATTTGTTACAGTTACCATCAGGAGAAAGAAAGTTTATTTTTCAATTTATTTGTGACTGGATAGTTTCTCAATTGCTTTGTCAGTCTGTCCGTGGGGAGAAGGGGGACTTGTATGCTGGGCAAACATTCAAGGTCAAATGCTTCCCCGAGGGGGGTACCTTTAAAGTGGAGATGATGACACCAAACATTTTTATTTGCAACACATAAAATACAATTTTCCAAGAAAGTTTAGATTTGTCACTGACGAAACCACTAAATAAAGTCATAAATATAGAAATCCCTACATAACAAACTCCAAGTGTTTCATTTTGTTTATTGCTACAATATCGACAGCAATGTAGTTAAAAGGAACTTGTCAAAATGTTTACAAAATAACCACAAGCGAACGAGTTGAGAGATTTGATAATAATAGACAAATCATAACAATGACCCTGTGTTGCTAATCATGCATACCCATCTAAAAGATGGGCATACATTTTACACATGGAGTTTGTAATGTAGGGGGCTCTAAACAGGTTAAACTTTGATGCAGGATAAATAAATGTATTTCCCACAAGCTATACTGTAGTGACAGTACAGTAGCAGTTTGAAATTATTTGTTGTTATTAATAAATCACTTAGCTTTGAACATCTTGTGATATTTAGAAATATATAAAAAATGTCAATATAGTGTCTATAATATTTGCTATTTTCATTTTTCAAAGACATTTTTGTTAAAGGAAAACTCATGGCAACAGCTGGGTGTGAAGCCCTGACCTTTATCATGTCAGATACACACCTAACCCATTACACCACAGACATAATCGCATGGCAAGGAGTGAAACTGATGCAGAAAGTGTACTACTTTGATAATTTGAGCTAAAGTATAGAATATAATTATATCATTTAGATATTCAACTCCATATTATATTCCCTATTAAGCAAATTCTAAAAAGTATGCTTTTTTTTACTGCAATAACGAACGTATTCGCGGAAAAGGTTAAAACATTATAACTTTTTACAAACTATAAAAACTTAATATAGTCAGAAGGAGCACGTAAAAGCTTTTCCAAAATAACCACAGTATGTACTTGAATGAAAGACTTTGATGCTTAAAATGTTTAGGAAAAAAGTGGAATACTGATGTGTATTCTTTTTAAAACTACCAATACCAGCCATATACAGTTTACATATACAGTTGTTCCCTCTACAACTCACAACTGGCTACCCACTGGCTACCTGGATGGGAGACGTCCTGGGAAAAACTAAGGTTGCTGCTGGAAGAGGTGTTAGTTGCCAGCAGGGGGCGCTCACCCTGCGGTTCATGTGGGCCCTAATGCCCTTCTATAGAGATGGGGACACTATACTTTAAACAGGCTCCGTCCTTCGGATGAGATGTAAAACGGAGGTCCTGACTCTCTGTGGTCATTAAAAATCCCAGAGTGTTTCTCGAAAAGAGTAGGGGTGTAACCCCAACATCCTGGCCAAATATCCCATTGGCCCTTACCAACCATGGCCTCCTAATAATCCCCATCTATGAATTGGCTTCGTTACTCTGCTCTCCTCCCCACTGGTAGCTGATGTGTGGTGAGCGTTCTGGCGCGCTATGGCTGCCGTCGCATCATCCAGGTGGATGCTGCACATTGGTGGTGTTGGAGGGGAGTCCCCATTACTTGTAAAGCACTTTGAGTGGATTGTCTAGAAAAGTGCTATATAAGTGTAAGCAATTATTATTATTATTATTATTATTACATAATATGTTTATGTTCCTAAATTAATATAGTTTATGAGCATGTGAAAGGCATGGTGAATCTGAGATTCTCAAAACTTACTTTGTATGAGTGGAATCGAATATGTGATTTGATCAACATAATCTTGTGGTGTTACTTTTGTCAATGAAAAAATAAAGTATTTTCATGTTGCAACAGTTAACTGATGCAGACGTTACAAAGAAAGTGGACCACGGTAATACTTTGAGTTTACAACCTGTCCAAGGTCATTCATTATTAATACTATTAGTAATATCTTCTGTAAAGACTTCGATGCATAAAATATTTCTGCATAGTTAGAATATTTATGATGAAGGTGGAAGGTTGTGTATTTTTGTCCAACTGAGCAATATTATAAAATATATCAACTTTTTAATGTTTAATGAATTAAAATGCTGTAATACATAGTTTAAAATTATATAGAGTAAACAACATAAATTCTTAATTGGAACAAGATTGTCCTTCAGCAGACCTGGATTTGAAATTGGGTGTTTTCTGGCGACAGCTAAAATGCTGTAGATGAGGTTAGGCTTTATTAGCTCCACCTGGCAGTTTTACAAAGTGAGTCCGGATACTTAACTTAACATAACTGCAGTATGATGCGGTATGACGTGTTATGACGCACCACACCTACCGCATTTTACCACAGTGTACTCTGTATATTTTGAATGGCTGCATCTGTATGTTGTGATGTATAAAAAACAATAAATAATTGTTAATATAAGGTACATAATAGTGACTTTTATAAATACTTTTTTATTTTTTAATAAGGATTCTTTGTTAGGAGAAAAACTTGTGCACTAAGCAGGTATTGAATTCAGATTTCCTAGACAGGACCCTATGGGCAAACCCACTGCACCAACAGGACACTCAAAAACACAACTAAACAAACAGCTTAAAATGAGTCAAAGAAAATATAAAACATTTACAAAGAAAGTGAACTACGGTTATATAACCAGATATAAAAATATATTATATCTAGATCCTTAGATTAATATTGTTATTAATTTCTTTAGTTACGTTATTTCATATTATATTCCCTATTAAGCAAATTCAAAAAAGCATGTTTGTATTACTGAAATAACGACAGCATAGAAAAGGCTAAAACATTATAGTTTTTTTCAAAGTTTATAAACTTTATATAGTCAGAACGAGCATGTCAACTTTTCCAAAATAACCACAGTAAGTGACTGAGTTAAAGTTAAAATGTTTATGAAGAAAGTGCAATACTGTTGGGTACTTTTTATATTAGCTACCACTACCAGCCATATAAAGTTTGTATAATATATTTATATTCCTAAAATAATATAGTTTATGATGACATGAAGTTCAGAGATGTTATGCTCATGTTATTTCAATGTTCAGCTACCAGAATTTCCCTTTAGTTGTAAAATTCCATACTAAGCAGATTTAAACATGCACAGTAAAGAGATTAAATGAAGCAATTCTATCAAAAACAACTAATGCACCACAAGTGCCACCTGTCGATCATCTTTGGTCAGTGTACTTTGGCCTTTGTACTAAGTTGGCCATAGTAGTTAATAATCTGCAAAAAAAAAATTGGAATCACTACTGTATCACAGATACAGACTTCAGTAATATTTGGGACAGGAGAGGGACAGGTACTGACCCAGCCAGTTCAGGACCTGGTCTGTACTCACACAGGACAGAAGACACAGACAGGTACTGACCCAGCCACAGAAGGGCCTCGTCTGTACTCACACAGGACAGGAGACACAGACAGGAACTTACCCAGCCACAACAGGGCCTGGTCTGTACACACACAGGACAGGAGAGAGAGACAGGTACTGACCCAACCACAGAAGGGCCTCGTCTGTACTCACACAGGACAGGAGAGACACAGACAGGAACTGACCTAGCCACAGAAGGGCCTGGTCTGTACTCACACAGGACAGCAGACACAGACAGGTACAGAACCAGCCAGAGCAGGGCCTGGTCTGTAAATACACAGGACAGGAGAAAATGACAGGTACTGACCCAACCACAACAAGGCCTGGTCTGTACACACACAGGACAGGAGAGACACACAGGTACTGTCCCATTCACAGAAGGACCTGGTCTGTACACACACAGGATAGGAGACAAATGTACTGCCACAGCCACAGCATGGCCTGGTCTGTACACACACAGGACAGAAGAGAGAGACAGGTACTGATTCAGCCAGAGCAGGGCCTGTTATGTACACACACACGACAGCAGAGACACACAGGTACTGACCCAGCCAGAGCAGGGCCTGGTCTGTACACATACAGGACAGCAAACACAGACAGGTACTGACCCAACACCAGAAGGGCCTGGTTTATACTCGCATAGGACAGGAGAGAAAGACAGGTACAGACCCCAAAACAACAGCCTGGTCTGAACACACACAGGACAGCCACACAGCCACAACAGGACCTGGTCTGTACACACACAGGACAGGAGAAAGAGAAGGGTACTGACCCAACCACAACAGGGCCTGGTCTGTACTTACACATGACAGCAGACACAGAAAGGTACAGAACCAGCCACAACACGACCTGGTCTGTACACACACAGGACAGGAGAGAGAGATAGGTAGTGATCCAGCCAGAGCAGGCTGTGTTCTGTACACACACAGGACAGGAGACACAGACAGGTAATGACCAAACCACAACAGGGCCTGGTATGTACTCACAAAGGAAAGGAGACACATACAGTTACTGACCCAACCACAACAGGGCCTGGTCTGTACACACATAGGACAGTAGATATAGACAGGTACTGACACAGCCACCACTTTGCCTGGTCTGTACACACACAGGATAGGAGACACAGACAGGTACTGACACATCAAAATCAAGGCCTGGTTTGTACAAACACAGGACAGGAGAGAGAGATAGGTACAGACCCAGCCAGAGCAGGGCCTGTTCTGTTCACAATAAGGACAGGAGAGACACACAGGAACTGACCCAGCCAGAGTAGGGTCTGGTCTGTACACACACAGGATAGGAGAGACACACAGGTATTGACCCATCTAGATGAGGGCCTGGTCTTTACTCACACAGGACAGGAGACACAGACAGGAACTGACCTTGCCACAGACAACTGTGTGTCTCTCCTGTCCTGTGTGTGTACAGACCCGGCCCTGTTGTGGTTTGGTCAGTACCTGTCTCTCTCTCTGATCCAGCCAGTTCTGTGTGTGTACAGACCAGGCCCTGTTCTGGCTTGGTCAGTACCTGTCTCTCTCTTGTGCTGTGTGTGCTCTGGCTGGGTCAGTGCCTGTGTGTCTCTCCTGTCCTTTGTGGGTTCAGACACGGCCTTTCTCTTGCTGGTTGTGTACCTGTCTGTTTCTCCTGTCCTGTGTGTGAACAGACAAGACTCTTCTGTGGTTAGGTCAGTTCCTGTCTATGTCTCCTGTCCTGTGTGTGTACAGTCCAGGCCCTACAGTGGGTGAAACAATGTTGTGACAAAATTGTGACTGAGTCAGATATTCGTAATGATGTTCAGAATATGACAAAAAAATCATTTTCAGCTCAAACCAATGCATTTGTGCAAGCCTTTACATTCAAAGTCAAATATTAGCAACAATGTTCAGAATGTGAAAAACTTCCTTTTCAGCTCAAATAAATGCATCTGTACAACTTTTTATATTCCACTAGAACTGCTGTGGCCAGAACTTCATACCGGGTCAGATATTATCAACAATGTTCTGAATCACACATGTAGCGGCGAGGCTTATTAATAAGAAAGAATTAAGTGTTCTGAGCTTCCCAAATGAGGCCCCATTTCTCTGTTCATCTCTGTGGTGCAGCCACAGAGAAACTATTCATGCAAGCTGATTTAAGGTTCCTGATAAGGACAGCTCCCAAAGGGGGATGCACTTAGCTAAGCCTGGCTATCATGATCAATGGTCATCCATTGGCGCCTATCTGTCTAGGGAGTGCCAGATGGACATCTGGACTGCATTCCTAAGTGTCAGGAGTAAGTGACTCATATCTCACCTCGATCAACCAATCAGGGACTGGTAGGGCCGAGTAACCCACGTGGGACTCTGATGCCCATGGAACTTTCAGCCAATCAATGAGCTGAAGTTCCTCCAGGTAAAAACAGGCAACACAGAGAGCCTAAGATTCAGAAGAGATTCAGAAGTAAGATTCAGAAGGGATTCAGGAGGATTCTGTTGACAATTCTAAAGGGAATTCAAAGGAGAATTCCAGGGCAGGACGGCCCAGGAGCAGAAGGCTCCCAAGGGCAGGACATTCTCGCAGCGCACCTCCTGACCATCCTGAGACTCAGCCCAGACAACCACGGAACGGCCAGTGTGTCCGAGTGCCAGAACTTTCCTTTGTTCTAAGAGTCTAGAGCGGAGGTTGCCAGAGAATAACCAGAGGATCCACCCGAGGTTAGCACCAGCAGCAGGCCTCGTGAACAGGTCGGAACTGTGGAAAGCTGAATCACTATTCAGAACTAGCTCTTCATCAGGAACGAACCGGTCCTCTTCCTGACTTGCTGGGACCCACAGTCATCTTTTCTCCTGTGCACAAACTTTGCTAACTAGCCGGTCAGTGAGCATCAGCAGCGCACCGTCGCAAGCCGCACAGCACAGCCTGGCACCGAGCCAGAGAGCGCGGATTGGACAGCAACAAGCCTGCAACTGTTTCTTTGAGCCCGCAGGAGATCTGAATCCCCAAAGATTGGATGAGTATTCAACTTCACTGCATTACAGCTCGAGAATTCAATTGATATCCAAACCAGTTGATATCAATTTAATTCCTAAGAGTTATGTACTTGTTTGAGTATCTAATGTAGAAGTTATAACCAAGTTAATTTATGAAACGGTCTAAATGAATGATATACTGAACGTATGTCCTCTTGATATGTGTAAGTCTTTGTAACTGACCAAATATACCTTTTGTATTCTGATAACCCTCTCGATAAGATCTGTTAGGTTTACATGCATATTCTATGTATTAATAATATCCTCGTGTATTAGTACCTGTGTGTGTGCATTGTTTGAGTTATATCGCATGGTTGGATTCTAAAGCCATCAAAAGAATCAACTTTGTGATTTACTGCTACAATTAATAATTGTCTCAGTAAATGCCCAAACCCTACAGAACTTCTGCCTTCAGAGAGCCACTATGATTACATATTTGGCGTCCCTGAGCCGGTTTTCTTACACACAAAACATCATTTTCAGCTCAAATAAACGCGTTTGTGCAACCTTTTACATCTTACTGTAACTGCTGGTGCCAGAACTGCATACTGAGTCAGATAATCACAACAATGTTCAGAATGTGCTAAAACGAAATTTTCAGCTCAAATAAACATGTTAGTGCAAACTCTTACATCCCAATGTAACTGTTGGGGCCAGAACTGCATACTGAGTCAGATATTAGCAACAATGTTCAGAATCACACAAAATATCATTCTCAGCTCAAATAAACGCATTTGTGCAATACACCACAGTACTGTGGCCAAAACTGCGTACTGAGTCAGATATTATTAACAATGTTCAGAATCGCACAAATCATAATTTACAGCTCAAATAAATGCTTTTGGACAACCTTGTACATCCCAGTGTGACTATTGTGGCCAGAACTGCATATTGAGCCAGATATTATCAAGTATGTTCAGAATCTCACAAAACGTCATTTTCAGCTCAAATAAACATGATTTTTAATCCTCTTACATCCCAGTGTAACTACTGTGGCCAGAACTCCATACTGAGTCAGATATTATAAACAATGTTCAGAATCGCAAAAAACGTAATTTTCAGCTCAAATAAATGTGTTTTTAAACCTCTTACATCCCAGTGTAACTACTGTGGCCAGAACTGCATACTGAGTCAGATATTATCAAGTATGTTCAAAATCACATAAAACGTAATTTTCAGCTCAAATAAACGTGTTTTCTCAACCTCTTACATCCCAGTGTGACTACTATGGTCAGAACTGCATACTGAGTTGGATATTATCAACAATGTTCAGAATATCACAAAATGTCATTTTCAGCTCAAATAAACGTGTTTGGACAATGTTGTACATCTCAGTGTGACTGTTGTGGCCAGAACTGCATTCTGAGTCCGATGTCATCAAATATTTTCAGAATCGCACAAAACGTAATTTTCAGCTCAAATAATCTCGTTTTTTAAACCTCTTACATCCCAGTGTAACTACTGTGGCCAGAACTGCATACTGAATCAGATATTATCAAATATGTTCAAAATCTAAAAAAAATTCATTTTCAGCTCAAATAAACATGTTTTTTAAGCCTCTTACATCCCAGTGTAGCAACAGTGGCCAAAACTGCATACTGAGTCAAATATTCTCAAGTATGTTCAGAATCGAACAAAACATTTTCAGCTCAAATAAATGTGTTTTTTCAACCTCTTACATTCCAGTGTGACTGCTTTGGAAAGAAATGCGTACTGAGTCAGACATTCGCAAGTATGTTCAGAATAGCACAAAACTTCATTTTCAGCTCAAATGAACATGTTTCTACAAACTCTTACATCCCAGTGTGACCGCTATGGCCAGAACAGCATACTGAGTCAGATATTATCAAGTATGCAAAGGAACAAGTAATAAGATTATTCCATGCTGAAAAAAAGAAGAAAGAGAACACGGCCGAAACGTTGTGTTCTCTTTCTTCTTTTTTTCAGCATGGAATAAACCTACGCATGCTGACTCAGCTACCCACCTGAACTATTATCAAGTATGTTCTTAATAGCACAAAATGTCATTTACAGCTCAAATAAACGTGTTTTTTAAAAGTTTTACATGCCAGTGTAACAACTGTGGCCAAAACTGCATACTGAGTCAGATATTTTCAAGTATGTTTAGAATCGAACAAGATGTCATTTTCAGCTAAAACAAACATGTTTGTGCAACCTCTTACATCCCAGTGTGACAGCTGACTCAGTCTGCTCCTCTTACCTCAGCAGTTACACTGAGATAACGAACTTTGCAAAAACGTGTTGATCTCTGCTGAAAAACACATTTTGACAAATTCTGCACAATAGGGCTAAGAGCTGACTCAGTCTGCTCCTCAGGCCCAAGCAGTTACATTGGGATCCTGAGATTTGCAAAAATGCATTTATCTCGACACGTTTCGACACTTTCTGCATTCTGGGGATAAGAGCTGAGGCAGTGAGCTCTTCTGAGCCTAGCAGTTACAATGGGATTCAACAGCCTGAAAAAAACGTGTTTATTTCGGGCTGAAAAACACGTTTTGAAAAGTCTGCTGTTCCTGCCCCATGAGTTACGGGGGGGGTGACCAAAGTTGCAGAAACATGTTTATTTGTGCTGAAACACACGTTTCAACACTTTCTGCACTCTGGCGTTAAGAGATGAGGCAGTGAGCTCTTCTGAGCCTAGCAGTTACATTGGGATTCAATAGACTGAAAAAACGCGTTTATTTCGGGCTGAAAAACACCTTTTGAAAAGCCTGCTGTTCCTGCCCCATAAGTTACAGGGGGGTGACCAAAGTTGCAGAAACATGTTTATTTCTGCTGAAAAACACGTTTTGACCCTTTCTGCACACTGGGGTTAAGAGCTGAGTGTGTGGGCTCTTCTGAGCCTTGCTGTCACATGGGGATTCAGTTGTCTGAAAAAACGCGTTTATTTCGGGCTGAAAAACACGTTTTGAAAAGAGTGCTGTTACTGCCCCATAACTTAGATGGGGTTGACCAAACTTGCAGAAACATGTTTATTTCTGCTGAAAAACACGTTTTGACCCTTTCTGCACACTGGGGTTAAGAGCTGAGTGTGTGGGCTCATATGAGCCTTGCTGTTACATGGGGATTCAGTTGTCTGAAAAAACGCGTTTATTTCGGGCTGAAAAACACGTTTTGAAAAGAGTGCTGTTACTGCCCCATAACTTACATGGGGTTGACCAAACTTGCAGAAACATGTTTATTTCTGCTGAAAAACACGTTTTGACCCTTTCTGCACACTGGGGTTAAGAGCTGAGTGTGTGGGCTCATATGAGCATTGCTGTTACATGGGGATTCAGTTGTCTGAAAAAACGCGTTTATTTCGGGCTGAAAAACACGTTTTGAAAAGAGTGCTGTTACTGCCCCATAACTTACATGGGGTTGACCAAACTTGCAGAAACATGTTTATTTCTGCTGAAAAACACGTTTTGACCCTTTCTGCACACTGGGGTCAAGAGCTGAGTGTGTGGGCTCATATGAGCCTTGCTGTTACATGGGGATTCAGTTGTCTGAAAAAACGCGTTTATTTCGGGCTGAAAAACACGTTTTGAAAAGAGTGCTGTTACTACCCCATAACTTACATGGGGTTGACCAAACTTGCAGAAACATGTTTATTTCTGCTGAAAAACACGTTTTGACCCTTTCTGCACACTGGGGTTAAGAGCTGAGTGTGTGGGCTCATATGAGCCTTGCTGTTACATGGGGATTCAGTTGTCTGAAAAATCGCGTTTATTTCGGGCTGAAAAACACGTTTTGAAAAGAGTGCTGTTACTGCCCCATAACTTACATGGGGTTGACCAAACTTGAAGAAACATGTTTATTTCTGCTGAAAAACACGTTTTGACCCTTTCTGCACACTGGGGTTAAGAGCTGAGTGTGTGGGCTCATATGAGCCTTGCTGTTACATGGGGATTCAGTTGTCTGAAAAAACGCGTTTATTTCGGGCTGAAAAACACGTTTTGAAAAGAGTGCTGTTACTGCCCCATAACTTACATGGGGTTGACCAAACTTGCAGAAACATGTTTATTTCTGCTGAAAAACACGTTTTGACCCTTTCTGCACACTGGGGTTAAGAGCTGAGTGTGTGGGCTCATATGAGCCTTGCTGTTACATGGGGATTCAGTTGTCTGAAAAAACGCGTTTATTTCGGGCTGAAAAAGACGTTTTGAAAAGAGTGCTGTTACTACCCCATAACTTACATGGGGTTGACCAAACTTGCAGAAACATGTTTATTTCTGCTGAAAAACACGTTTTGACCCTTTCTGCACACTGGGGTTAAGAGCTGAGTGTGTGGGCTCATATGAGCCTTGCTGTTACATGGGGATTCAGTTGTCTGAAAAAACGCGTTTATTTCGGGCTGAAAAACACGTTTTGAAAAGAGTGCTGTTACTGCCCCATAACTTACATGGGGTTGACCAAACTTGCAGAAACATGTTTATTTCTGCTGAAAAACACGTTTTGACCCTTTCTGCACACTGGGGTTAAGAGCTGAGTGTGTGGGCTCATATGAGCCTTGCTGTTACAAGGGGATTCAGTTGTCTGAAAAAACGCGTTTATTTCGGGCTGAAAAACACGTTTTGAAAAGAGTGCTGTTACTGCCCCATAACTTACATGGGGTTGACCAAACTTGCAGAAACATGTTTATTTCTGCTGAAAAACACGTTTTGACCCTTTCTGCACACTGGGGTTAAGAGCTGAGTGTGTGGGCTCATATGAGCATTGCTGTTACATGGGGATTCAGTTGTCTGAAAAAACGCGTTTATTTCGGGCTGAAAAACACGTTTTGAAAAGAGTGCTGTTACTGCCCCATAACTTACATGGGGTTGACCAAACTTGCAGAAACATGTTTATTTCTGCTGAAAAACACGTTTTGACCCTTTCTGCACACTGGGGTCAAGAGCTGAGTGTGTGAGCTCATATGAGCCTTGCTGTTACATGGGGATTCAGTTGTCTGAAAAAACGCGTTTATTTCGGGCTGAAAAACACGTTTTGAAAAGAGTGCTGTTACTACCCCATAACTTACATGGGGTTGACCAAACTTGCAGAAACATGTTTATTTCTGCTGAAAAACACGTTTTGACCCTTTCTGCACACTGGGGTTAAGAGCTGAGTGTGTGGGCTCATATGAGCCTTGCTGTTACATGGGGATTCAGTTGTCTGAAAAATCGCGTTTATTTCGGGCTGAAAAACACGTTTTGAAAAGAGTGCTGTTACTGCCCCATAACTTACATGGGGTTGACCAAACTTGAAGAAACATGTTTATTTCTGCTGAAAAACACGTTTTGACCCTTTCTGCACACTGGGGTTAAGAGCTGAGTGTGTGGGCTCATATGAGCCTTGCTGTTACATGGGGATTCAGTTGTCTGAAAAAACGCGTTTATTTCGGGCTGAAAAACACGTTTTGAAAAGAGTGCTGTTACTGCCCCATAACTTACATGGGGTTGACCAAACTTGCAGAAACATGTTTATTTCTGCTGAAAAACACGTTTTGACCCTTTCTGCACACTGGGGTTAAGAGCTGAGTGTGTGGGCTCATATGAGCCTTGCTGTTACATGGGGATTCAGTTGTCTGAAAAAACGCGTTTATTTCGGGCTGAAAAAGACGTTTTGAAAAGAGTGCTGTTACTACCCCATAACTTACATGGGGTTGACCAAACTTGCAGAAACATGTTTATTTCTGCTGAAAAACACGTTTTGACCCTTTCTGCACACTGGGGTTAAGAGCTGAGTGTGTGGGCTCATATGAGCCTTGCTGTTACATGGGGATTCAGTTGTCTGAAAAAACGCGTTTATTTCGGGCTGAAAAACACGTTTTGAAAAGAGTGCTGTTACTGCCCCATAACTTACATGGGGTTGACCAAACTTGCAGAAACATGTTTATTTCTGCTGAAAAACACGTTTTGACCCTTTCTGCACACTGGGGTTAAGAGCTGAGTGTGTGGGCTCTTCTGAGCCTTGCTGTTACATGGGGATTCAGTTGTCTGAAAAAACGCGTTTATTTCGGGCTGAAAAACACGTTTTGAAAAGAGTGCTGTTACTGCCCCATAACTTACATGGGGTTGACCAAACTTGCAGAAACATGTTTATTTCTGCTGAAAAACACGTTTTGACCCTTTCTGCACACTGGGGTTAAGAGCTGAGTGTGTGGGCTCATATGAGCCTTGCTGTTACATGGGGATTCAGTTGTCTGAAAAAACGCGTTTATTTCGGGCTGAAAAACACGTTTTGAAAAGAGTGCTGTTACTGCCCCATAACTTACATGGGGTTGACCAAACTTGCAGAAACATGTTTATTTCTGCTGAAAAACACGTTTTGACCCTTTCTGCACACTGGGGTTAAGAGCTGAGTGTGTGGGCTCATATGAGCCTTGCTGTTACATGGGGATTCAGTTGTCTGAAAAAACGCGTTTATTTCGGGCTGAAAAACACGTTTTGAAAAGAGTGCTGTTACTGCCCCATAACTTACATGGGGTTGACCAAACTTGAAGAAACATGTTTATTTCTGCTGAAAAACACGTTTTGACCCTTTCTGCACACTGGGGTTAAGAGCTGAGTGTGTGGGCTCATATGAGCCTTGCTGTTACATGGGGATTCAGTTGTCTGAAAAAACGCGTTTATTTCGGGCTGAAAAACACGTTTTGAAAAGAGTGCTGTTACTGCCCCATAACTTACATGGGGTTGACCAAACTTGCAGAAACATGTTTATTTCTGCTGAAAAACACGTTTTGACCCTTTCTGCACACTGGGATTAAGAGCTGAGTGTGTGGGCTCATATGAGCCTTGCTGTTACATGGGGATTCAGTTGTCTGAAAAATCGCGTTTATTTCGGGCTGAAAAACACGTTTTGAAAAGAGTGCTGTTACTGCCCCATAACTTACATGGGGTTGACCAAACTTGCAGAAACATGTTTATTTCTGCTGAAAAACACGTTTTGACCCTTTCTGCACACTGGGGTTAAGAGCTGAGTGTGTGGGCTCATATGAGCCTTGCTGTTACATGGGGATTCAGTTGTCTGAAAAAACGCGTTTATTTCGGGCTGAAAAACACGTTTTGAAAAGAGTGCTGTTACTGCCCCATAACTTACATGGGGTTGACCAAACTTGCAGAAACATGTTTATTTCTGCTGAAAAACACGTTTTGACCCTTTCTGCACACTGGGGTTAAGAGCTGAGTGTGTGGGCTCATATGAGCCTTGCTGTTACATGGGGATTCAGTTGTCTGAAAAAACGCGTTTATTTCGGGCTGAAAAACACGTTTTGAAAAGAGTGCTGTTACTGCCCCATATCTTACATGGGGTTGACCAAACTTGCAGAAACATGTTTATTTCTGCTGAAAAACACGTTTTGACCCTTTCTGCACACTGGGGTTAAGAGCTGAGTGTGTGGGCTCATATGAGCCTTGCTGTTACATGGGGATTCAGTTGTCTGAAAAAACGCGTTTATTTCGGGCTGAAAAACACGTTTTGAAAAGAGTGCTGTTACTGCCCCATATCTTACATGGGGTTGACCAAACTTGCAGAAACATGTTTATTTCTGCTGAAAAACACGTTTTGACCCTTTCTGCACACTGGGGTTAAGAGCTGAGTGTGTGGGCTCATATGAGCCTTGCTGTTACATGGGGATTCAGTTGTCTGAAAAAACGCGTTTATTTCGGGCTGAAAAACACGTTTTGAAAAGAGTGCTGTTACTGCCCCATAACTTACATGGGGTTGACCAAACTTGCAGAAACATGTTTATTTCTGCTGAAAAACACGTTTTGACCCTTTCTGCACACTGGGGTTAAGAGCTGAGTGTGTGGGCTCATATGAGCCTTGCTGTTACATGGGGATTCAGTTGTCTGAAAAAACGCGTTTATTTCGGGCTGAAAAAGACGTTTTGAAAAGAGTGCTGTTACTGCCCCATAACTTACATGGGGTTGACCAAACTTGCAGAAACATGTTTATTTCTGCTGAAAAACACGTTTTGACCGTTTCTGCGCACTGGGGTTAAGAGCTGAGTGTGTGGGCTCATATGAGCCTTGCTGTTACATGGGGATTCAGTTGTCTGAAAAAACGCGTTTATTTCGGGCTGAAAAACACGTTTTGAAAAGAGTGCTGTTACTGCCCCATATCTTACATGGGGTTGACCAAACTTGCAGAAACATGTTTATTTCTGCTGAAAAACACGTTTTGACCCTTTCTGCACACTGGGGTTAAGAGCTGAGTGTGTGGGCTCATATGAGCCTTGCTGTTACATGGGGATTCAGTTGTCTGAAAAAACGCGTTTATTTCGGGCTGAAAAACACGTTTTGAAAAGAGTGCTGTTACTGCCCCATAACTTAGATGGGGTTGACCAAACTTGCAGAAACATGTTTATTTCTGCTGAAAAACACGTTTTGACCCTTTCTGCACACTGGGGTTAAGAGCTGAGTGTGTGGGCTCATATGAGCCTTGCTGTTACATGGGGATTCAGTTGTCTGAAAAAACGCGTTTATTTCGGGCTGAAAAAGACGTTTTGAAAAGAGTGCTGTTACTGCCCCATAACTTACATGGGGTTGACCAAACTTGCAGAAACATGTTTATTTCTGCTGAAAAACACGTTTTGACCGTTTCTGCGCACTGGGGTTAAGAGCTGAGTGTGTGGGCTCATATGAGCCTTGCTGTTACATGGGGATTCAGTTGTCTGAAAAAACGCGTTTATTTCGGGCTGAAAAACACGTTTTGAAAAGAGTGCTGTTACTGCCCCATAACTTACATGGGGTTGACCAAACTTGCAGAAACATGTTTATTTCTGCTGAAAAACACGTTTTGACCCTTTCTGCACACTGGGGTTAAGAGCTGAGTGTGTGGGCTCATATGAGCCTTGCTGTTACATGGGGATTCAGTTGTCTGAAAAAACGCGTTTATTTCGGGCTGAAAAACACGTTTTGAAAAGAGTGCTGTTACTGCCCCATAACTTACATGGGGTTGACCAAACTTGCAGAAACATGTTTATTTCTGCTGAAAAACACGTTTTGACCCTTTCTGCACACTGGGGTTAAGAGCTGAGTGTGTGGGCTCATATGAGCCTTGCTGTTACATGGGGATTCAGTTGTCTGAAAAAACGCGTTTATTTCGGGCTGAAAAACACGTTTTGAAAAGAGTGCTGTTACTGCCCCATATCTTACATGGGGTTGACCAAACTTGCAGAAACATGTTTATTTCTGCTGAAAAACACGTTTTGACCCTTTCTGCACACTGGGGTTAAGAGCTGAGTGTGTGGGCTCATATGAGCCTTGCTGTTACATGGGGATTCAGTTGTCTGAAAAAACGCGTTTATTTCGGGCTGAAAAACACGTTTTGAAAAGAGTGCTGTTACTGCCCCATATCTTACATGGGGTTGACCAAACTTGCAGAAACATGTTTATTTCTGCTGAAAAACACGTTTTGACCCTTTCTGCACACTGGGGTTAAGAGCTGAGTGTGTGGGCTCATATGAGCCTTGCTGTTACATGGGGATTCAGTTGTCTGAAAAAACGCGTTTATTTCGGGCTGAAAAACACGTTTTGAAAAGAGTGCTGTTACTGCCCCATAACTTACATGGGGTTGACCAAACTTGCAGAAACATGTTTATTTCTGCTGAAAAACACGTTTTGACCCTTTCTGCACACTGGGGTTAAGAGCTGAGTGTGTGGGCTCATATGAGCCTTGCTGTTACATGGGGATTCAGTTGTCTGAAAAAACGCGTTTATTTCGGGCTGAAAAAGACGTTTTGAAAAGAGTGCTGTTACTGCCCCATAACTTACATGGGGTTGACCAAACTTGCAGAAACATGTTTATTTCTGCTGAAAAACACGTTTTGACCGTTTCTGCGCACTGGGGTTAAGAGCTGAGTGTGTGGGCTCATATGAGCCTTGCTGTTACATGGGGATTCAGTTGTCTGAAAAAACGCGTTTATTTCGGGCTGAAAAACACGTTTTGAAAAGAGTGCTGTTACTGCCCCATATCTTACATGGGGTTGACCAAACTTGCAGAAACATGTTTATTTCTGCTGAAAAACACGTTTTGACCCTTTCTGCACACTGGGGTTAAGAGCTGAGTGTGTGGGCTCATATGAGCCTTGCTGTTACATGGGGATTCAGTTGTCTGAAAAAACGCGTTTATTTCGGGCTGAAAAACACGTTTTGAAAAGAGTGCTGTTACTGCCCCATAACTTAGATGGGGTTGACCAAACTTGCAGAAACATGTTTATTTCTGCTGAAAAACACGTTTTGACCCTTTCTGCACACTGGGGTTAAGAGCTGAGTGTGTGGGCTCATATGAGCCTTGCTGTTACATGGGGATTCAGTTGTCTGAAAAAACGCGTTTATTTCGGGCTGAAAAAGACGTTTTGAAAAGAGTGCTGTTACTGCCCCATAACTTACATGGGGTTGACCAAACTTGCAGAAACATGTTTATTTCTGCTGAAAAACACGTTTTGACCGTTTCTGCGCACTGGGGTTAAGAGCTGAGTGTGTGGGCTCATATGAGCCTTGCTGTTACATGGGGATTCAGTTGTCTGAAAAAACGCGTTTATTTCGGGCTGAAAAACACGTTTTGAAAAGAGTGCTGTTACTGCCCCATAACTTACATGGGGTTGACCAAACTTGCAGAAACATGTTTATTTCTGCTGAAAAACACGTTTTGACCCTTTCTGCACACTGGGGTTAAGAGCTGAGTGTGTGGGCTCATATGAGCCTTGCTGTTACATGGGGATTCAGTTGTCTGAAAAAACGCGTTTATTTCGGGCTGAAAAACACGTTTTGAAAAGAGTGCTGTTACTGCCCCATAACTTACATGGGGTTGACCAAACTTGAAGAAACATGTTTATTTCTGCTGAAAAACACGTTTTGACCCTTTCTGCACACTGGGGTTAAGAGCTGAGTGTGTGGGCTCATATGAGCCTTGCTGTTACATGGGGATTCAGTTGTCTGAAAAAACGCGTTTATTTCGGGCTGAAAAACACGTTTTGAAAAGAGTGCTGTTACTGCCCCATAACTTACATGGGGTTGACCAAACTTGCAGAAACATGTTTATTTCTGCTGAAAAACACGTTTTGACCCTTTCTGCACACTGGGGTTAAGAGCTGAGTGTGTGGGCTCATATGAGCCTTGCTGTTACATGGGGATTCAGTTGTCTGAAAAAACACGTTTATTTCGGGCTGAAAAAGACGTTTTGAAAAGAGTGCTGTTACTGCCCCATAACTTACATGGGGTTGACCAAACTTGCAGAAACATGTTTATTTCTGCTGAAAAACACGTTTTGACCCTTTCTGCACACTGGGGTTAAGAGCTGAGTGTGTGGGCTCATATGAGCCTTGCTGTTACATGGGGATTCAGTTGTCTGAAAAAACGCGTTTATTTCGGGCTGAAAAAGACGTTTTGAAAAGAGTGCTGTTACTGCCCCATAACTTACATGGGGTTGACCAAACTTGCAGAAACATGTTTATTTCTGCTGAAAAACACGTTTTGACCCTTTCTGCACACTGGGGTTAAGAGCTGAGTGTGTGGGCTCATATGAGCCTTGCTGTTACATGGGGATTCAGTTGTCTGAAAAAACGCGTTTATTTCGGGCTGAAAAACACGTTTTGAAAAGAGTGCTGTTACTGCCCCATAACTTACATGGGGTTGACCAAACTTGCAGAAACATGTTTATTTCTGCTGAAAAACACGTTTTGACCCTTTCTGCACACTGGGGTTAAGAGCTGAGTGTGTGGGCTCATATGAGGCTTGCTGTTACATGGGGATTCAGTTGTCTGAAAAAACGCGTTTATTTCGGGCTGAAAAACACGTTTTGAAAAGAGTGCTGTTACTGCCCCATAACTTACATGGGGTTGACCAAACTTGCAGAAACATGTTTATTTCTGCTGAAAAACACGTTTTGACCCTTTCTGCACACTGGGGTTAAGAGCTGAGTGTGTGGGCTCTTCTGAGCCTTGCTGTTACATGGGGATTCAGTTGTCTGAAAAAACGCGTTTATTTCGGGCTGAAAAACACGTTTTGAAAAGAGTGCTGTTACTGCCCCATAACTTACATGGGGTTGACCAAACTTGCAGAAACATGTTTATTTCTGCTGAAAAACACGTTTTGACCCTTTCTGCACACTGGGGTTAAGAGCTGAGTGTGTGGGCTCATATGAGCCTTGCTGTTACAAGGGGATTCAGTTGTCTGAAAAAACGCGTTTATTTCGGGCTGAAAAACACGTTTTGAAAAGAGTGCTGTTACTGCCCCATAACTTACATGGGGTTGACCAAACTTGCAGAAACATGTTTATTTCTGCTGAAAAACACGTTTTGACCCTTTCTGCACACTGGGGTTAAGAGCTGAGTGTGTGGGCTCATATGAGCCTTGCTGTTACATGGGGATTCAGTTGTCTGAAAAAACGCGTTTATTTCGGGCTGAAAAAGACGTTTTGAAAAGAGTGCTGTTACTGCCCCATAACTTACATGGGGTTGACCAAACTTGCAGAAACATGTTTATTTCTGCTGAAAAACACGTTTTGACCCTTTCTGCACACTGGGGTTAAGAGCTGAGTGTGTGGGCTCATATGAGCCTTGCTGTTACATGGGGATTCAGTTGTCTGAAAAAACGCGTTTATTTCGGGCTGAAAAACACGTTTTGAAAAGAGTGCTGTTACTGCCCCATAACTTACATGGGGTTGACCAAACTTGCAGAAACATGTTTATTTCTGCTGAAAAACACGTTTTGACCCTTTCTGCACACTGGGGTTAAGAGCTGAGTGTGTGGGCTCATATGAGGCTTGCTGTTACATGGGGATTCAGTTGTCTGAAAAAACGCGTTTATTTCGGGCTGAAAAACACGTTTTGAAAAGAGTGCTGTTACTGCCCCATAACTTACATGGGGTTGACCAAACTTGCAGAAACATGTTTATTTCTGCTGAAAAACACGTTTTGACCCTTTCTGCACACTGGGGTTAAGAGCTGAGTGTGTGGGCTCTTCTGAGCCTTGCTGTTACATGGGGATTCAGTTGTCTGAAAAAACGCGTTTATTTCGGGCTGAAAAACACGTTTTGAAAAGAGTGCTGTTACTGCCCCATAACTTACATGGGGTTGACCAAACTTGCAGAAACATGTTTATTTCTGCTGAAAAACACGTTTTGACCCTTTCTGCACACTGGGGTTAAGAGCTGAGTGTGTGGGCTCATATGAGCCTTGCTGTTACATGGGGATTCAGTTGTCTGAAAAAACGCGTTTATTTCGGGCTGAAAAACACGTTTTGAAAAGAGTGCTGTTACTGCCCCATAACTTACATGGGGTTGACCAAACTTGCAGAAACATGTTTATTTCTGCTGAAAAACACGTTTTGACCCTTTCTGCACACTGGGGTTAAGAGCTGAGTGTGTGGGCTCATATGAGCCTTGCTGTTACATGGGGATTCAGTTGTCTGAAAAAACGCGTTTATTTCGGGCTGAAAAAGACGTTTTGAAAAGAGTGCTGTTACTACCCCATAACTTACATGGGGTTGACCAAACTTGCAGAAACATTTTTATTTCTGCTGAAAAACACGTTTGACCCTTTCTGCACACTGGGGTTAAGAGCTGAGTGTGTGGGCTCATATGAGCCTTGCTGTTACATGGGGATTCAGTTGTCTGAAAAAACGCGTTTATTTCGGGGTGAAAAACACGTTTTGAAAAGAGTGCTGTTACTGCCCCATAACTTACATGGGGTTGACCAAACTTGCAGAAACATGTTTATTTCTGCTGAAAAACACGTTTTGACCCTTTCTGCACACTGGGGTTAAGAGCTGAGTGTGTGGGCTCATATGAGCCTTGCTGTTACATGGGGATTCAGTTGTCTGAAAAAACGCGTTTATTTCGGGCTGAAAAACACGTTTTGAAAAGAGTGCTGTTACTGCCCCATATCTTACATGGGGTTGACCAAACTTGCAGAAACATGTTTATTTCTGCTGAAAAACACGTTTTGACCCTTTCTGCACACTGGGGTTAAGAGCTGAGTGTGTGGGCTCATATGAGCCTTGCTGTTACATGGGATTCAGTTGTCTGAAAAAACGCGTTTATTTCGGGCTGAAAAACACGTTTTGAAAAGAGTGCTGTTACTGCCCCATAACTTACATGGGTTGACCAAACTTGCAGAAACATGTTTATTTCTGCTGAAAAACACGTTTTGACCCTTTCTGCACACTGGGGTTAAGAGCTGAGTGTGTGGGCTCATATGAGCCTTGCTGTTACATGGGGATTCAGTTGTCTGAAAAAACGCGTTTATTTCGGGCTGAAAAAGACGTTTGAAAAGAGTGCTGTTACTGCCCTATAACTTACATGGGGTTGACCAAACTTGCAGAAACATGTTTATTTCTGCTGAAAAACACGTTTTGACCGTTTCTGCGCACTGGGGTTAAGAGCTGAGTGTGTGGGCTCATATGAGCCTTGCTGTTACATGGGATTCAGTTGTCTGAAAAAACGCGTTTATTTCGGGCTGAAAAACACGTTTTGAAAAGAGTGTTGTTACTGCCCCATAACTTACATGGGGTTGACCAAACTTGCAGAAACATGTTTATTTCTGCTGAAAAACACGTTTTGACCCTTTCTGCACACTGGGGTTAAGAGCTGAGTGTGTGGGCTCATATGAGCCTTGCTGTTACATGGGGATTCAGTTGTCTGAAAAAAACGCGTTTATTTCGGGCTGAAAAACACGTTTTGAAAAGAGTGCTGTTACTGCCCCATAACTTACATGGGGTTGACCAAACTTGAAGAAACATGTTTATTTTCTGCTGAAAAACACGTTTTGACCCTTTCTGCACACTGGGGTTAAGAGCTGAGTGTGTGGGCTCATATGAGCCTTGCTGTTACATGGGGATTCAGTTGTCTGAAAAAACGCGTTTATTTCGGGCTGAAAAACACGTTTTGAAAAGAGTGCTGTTACTGCCCCATAACTTACATGGGTTGACCAAACTTGCAGAAACATGTTTATTTCTGCTGAAAAACACGTTTTGACCCTTTCTGCACACTGGGGTTAAGAGCTGAGTGTGTGGGCTCATATGAGCCTTGCTGTTACATGGGGATTCAGTTGTCTGAAAAAACGCGTTTATTTCGGGCTGAAAAGACGTTTTGAAAAGAGTGCTGTTACTGCCCCATAACTTACATGGGGTTGACCAAACTTGCAGAAACATGTTTATTCTGCTGAAAAACACGTTTTGACCCTTTCTGCACACTGGGGTTAAGAGCTGAGTGTGTGGGCTCATATGAGCCTTGCTGTTACATGGGGATTCAGTTGTCTGAAAAACGCGTTTATTCGGGCTGAAAAACACGTTTTGAAAAGAGTGCTGTTACTGCCCCATAACTTACATGGGGTTGACCAAACTTGCAGAAACATGTTTATTTCTGCTGAAAAACACGTTTTGACCCTTTCTGCACACTGGGGTTAAGAGCTGAGTGTGTGGGCTCATATGAGGCCTTGCTGTTACATGGGGATTCAGTTGTCTGAAAAAACGCGTTTATTTCGGGCTGAAAAACACGTTTTGAAAAGAGTGCTGTTACTGCCCCATAACTTACATGGGGTTGACCAAACTTGCAGAAACATGTTTATTTCTGCTGAAAAACACGTTTTGACCCTTTCTGCACACTGGGGTTAAGAGCTGAGTGTGTGGGCTCATATGAGCTTGCTGTTACATGGGGATTCAGTTGTCTGAAAAAACGCGTTTATTTCGGGCTGAAAAACACGTTTTGAAAAGAGTGCTGTTACTGCCCCATAACTTACATGGGGTTGACCAAACTTGCAGAAACATGTTTATTTCTGCTGAAAAACACGTTTTGACCCTTTCTGCACACTGGGGTTAAGAGCTGAGTGTGTGGGCTCTTCTGAGCCTTGCTGTTACATGGGGATTCAGTTGTCTGAAAAAACGCGTTTATTTCGGGCTGAAAAACACGTTTTGAAAAGAGTGCTGTTACTGCCCCATAACTTACATGGGGTTGACCAAACTTGCAGAAACATGTTTATTTCTGCTGAAAAACACGTTTTGACCCTTTCTGCACACTGGGGTTAAGAGCTGAGTGTGTGGGCTCATATGAGCCTTGCTGTTACATGGGGATTCAGTTGTCTGAAAAAACGCGTTTATTTCGGGCTGAAAAACACGTTTTGAAAAGAGTGCTGTTACTGCCCCATAACTTACATGGGTTGACCAAACTTGCAGAAACATGTTTATTTCTGCTGAAAAACACGTTTTGACCCTTTCTGCACACTGGGGTTAAGAGCTGAGTGTGTGGGCTCATATGAGCCTTGCTGTTACAAGGGGATTCAGTTGTCTGAAAAAACGCGTTTATTTCGGGCTGAAAAACACGTTTTGAAAAGAGTGCTGTTACTGCCCCATAACTTACATGGGGTTGACCAAACTTGCAGAAACATGTTTATTTCTGCTGAAAAACACGTTTTGACCCTTTCTGCACACTGGGGTTAAGAGCTGAGTGTGTGGGGCTCATATGAGCCTTGCTGTTACATGGGGATTCAGTTGTCTGAAAAAACGCGTTTATTTCGGGCTGAAAAAGACGTTTTGAAAAGAGTGCTGTTACTGCCCCATAACTTACATGGGGTTGACCAAACTTGCAGAAACATGTTTATTTCTGCTGAAAAACACGTTTTGACCCTTTCTGCACACTGGGGTTAAGAGCTGAGTGTGTGGGCTCATATGAGCCTTGCTGTTACATGGGGATTCAGTTGTCTGAAAAAACGCGTTTATTTCGGGCTGAAAAAGACGTTTTGAAAAGAGTGCTGTTACTGCCCCATAACTTACATGGGTTGACCAAACTTGCAGAAACATGTTTATTTCTGCTGAAAAACACGTTTTGACCCTTTCTGCACACTGGGGTTAAGAGCTGAGTGTGTGGGCTCATATGAGCCTTGCTGTTACATGGGGATTCAGTTGTCTGAAAAAACGCGTTTATTTCGGGCTGAAAAACACGTTTTGAAAAGAGTGCTGTTACTGCCCCATAACTTACATGGGGTTGACCAAACTTGCAGAAACATGTTTATTTCTGCTGAAAAACACGTTTTGACCCTTTCTGCACACTGGGGTTAAGAGCTGAGTGTGTGGGCTCATATGAGCCTTGCTGTTACATGGGATTCAGTTGTCTGAAAAAACGCGTTTATTTCGGGCTGAAAAACACGTTTTGAAAAGAGTGCTGTTACTGCCCCATAACTTACATGGGGTTGACCAAACTTGCAGAAACATGTTTATTTCTGCTGAAAAACACGTTTTGACCCTTTCTGCACACTGGGGTTAAGAGCTGAGTGTGTGGGCTCATATGAGGCTTGCTGTTACATGGGGATTCAGTTGTCTGAAAAAACGCGTTTATTTCGGGCTGAAAAACACGTTTTGAAAAGAGTGCTGTTACTGCCCCATAACTTACATGGGGTTGACCAAACTTGCAGAAACATGTTTATTTCTGCTGAAAAACACGTTTTGACCCTTTCTGCACACTGGGGTTAAGAGCTGAGTGTGTGGGCTCTTCTGAGCCTTGCTGTTACATGGGGATTCAGTTGTCTGAAAAACGCGTTTATTTCGGGCTGAAAAACACGTTTTGAAAAGAGTGCTGTTACTGCCCCATAACTTACATGGGGTTGACCAAACTTGCAGAAACATGTTTATTTCTGCTGAAAAACACGTTTTGACCCTTTCTGCACACTGGGGTTAAGAGCTGAGTGTGTGGGCTCATATGAGCCTTGCTGTTACATGGGGATTCAGTTGTCTGAAAAAACGCGTTTATTTCGGGCTGAAAAACACGTTTTGAAAAGAGTGCTGTTACTGCCCCATAACTTACATGGGGTTGACCAAAACTTGCAGAAACATGTTTATTTCTGCTGAAAAACACGTTTTGACCCTTTCTGCACACTGGGGTTAAGAGCTGAGTGTGTGGGCTCATATGAGCCTTGCTGTTACAAGGGATTCAGTTGTCTGAAAAACGCGTTTATTTCGGGCTGAAAAACACGTTTTGAAAAGAGTGCTGTTACTGCCCCATAACTTACATGGGGTTGACCAAACTTGCAGAAACATGTTTATTTCTGCTGAAAAACACGTTTTGACCCTTTCTGCACACTGGGGTTAAGAGCTGAGTGTGTGGGCTCATATGAGCCTTGCTGTTACATGGGGATTCAGTTGTCTGAAAAACGCGTTTATTTCGGGCTGAAAAAGACGTTTTTGAAAAGAGTGCTGTTACTGCCCCATAACTTACATGGGGTTGACCAAACTTGCAGAAACATGTTTATTTCTGCTGAAAACACGTTTTGACCCTTTCTGCACACTGGGGTTAAGAGCTGAGTGTGTGGGCTCATATGAGCCTTGCTGTTACATGGGGATTCAGTTGTCTGAAAAAACGCGTTTATTTCGGGCTGAAAAACACGTTTGAAAAGAGTGCTGTTACTGCCCCATAACTTACATGGGGTTGACCAAACTTGCAGAAACATGTTTATTTCTGCTGAAAACACCGTTTTGACCCTTTTCTGCACACTGGGTTAAGAGCTGAGTGTGTGGGCTCATATGAGGGCTTGCTGTTACATGGGGATTCAGTTGTCTGAAAAAACGCGTTTATTTCGGGCTGAAAAACACGTTTTGAAAAGAGTGCTGTTACTGCCCCATAACTTACATGGGGTTGACCAAACTTGCAGAAACATTTTATTCTGCTGCAAAACACGTTTTGACCCTTTCTGCACACTGGGTTAAGAGCTGAGTGTGTGGGCTCTTCTGAGCCTTGCTGTTACATGGGGATTCAGTTGTCTGAAAAAACGCGTTTATTTCGGGCTGAAAAACACGTTTTGAAAAGAGTGCTGTTACTGCCCCATAACTTACATG